>NC_134856.1:73454807-74090878 GCF_049852395.1 Peromyscus maniculatus bairdii | reverse complement strand
TGGATGACTGCTCTGATGTCTTAGAGAGAATCCTACCAAGCTGGTGTAGCCAGAATTCCCCCTTCCCCTTGATGTGTTTCTTAGTTATTTCCCATCTACTGGTCCCCACTCTGTTCCTGGGCTCAAGTTCCACTGACCCGGGCTGGAGAGATGGCTCAGCTGTTAAAGGCTAGGCTCACAACCAAAAATATAAGTTCCACTGACCCTCAATGTGTTCCTATTCCCACCCAGTTCTAGAGATGCCTCGTCCCCTGTGGGAATAGTTCCCGGTAAAATCTATCCACCTCTTTTTTTTTTTTTTCTACTTTACTTTTTCTCTCTCTCTCTTGCGTATTAGGCTGTAACTCTCAGCTATTATGGCTCCACCACCATGGGAGCTGCCATGCTGCCTGCCATGGTGATAATAAACTAACCCTCTGAAACTGTAAACAAGCCCCCAATTACATGCTTTCTTTTATGAGTTGCCTTGGCCATGGTGTCTCTTCACAGCCACAGGAGAGTGCCTAGGGATCTGAATTCCAGTCACCACACTTGCACAACAAAGGCCTTTCTTTCTACACTTCAGTTCTGATTTCTCTAACCAGCCCCAGCCCACACCTCACCCACTCTTCCTCTCTTGACTCCTGGCTTTACCAGCTGTTCCGGCAAGGCATTCTCAGAAGAGGAAAATCTCCCACCGGTAAAAATAAAATGAAGGGCTGCCTGTGTTGTAGACTTAGAAATCAGAATCAAAGGAGACACTGTAGGAATCTTTATATTATTTCAATAAAGAACCTGGGGTGACAGCTTCAAGAGTGATGAGCATCATCCAACAATTTGTGTTTGATTGTTTCTTTTTCTTACGGCAGGATAACCCAGGCTAGCCTTGAACTCATGTAATTTTCCCACCTCTGCTTCCCACATAACTAGTTTTAAAGGCTGTACCAGCACAGGGCTAATTTTTCAGCTAGTGTCACCTAAATGAATCACCATGTGAGATTTCCTCAGTCCATTTTGACAGCCTCTAACTTTAACTCTGTCTGAACTCTGGTCTCTGAAAAAGCAAAGTCCTGTGCTTGAGCTCTCTAGTCTTCCACACCATCATCACCTCAGGCCATCGGGTTCTGAAGACCCTGCTGTCATAGTTCTGCGCACAGCCTCCCAGGCATGGTCCAGGATCTCAGAACCCACCCTAATCCCCCCCCAACACACACACACACTTCTTGCAGCAATTCATCCACACGCCATTCTGCCCGGTTCCAGGTTCTCCCCTACAACCCCTACCAGCCGTTTGTGACTAGTTTCTTCATTTCATTTTGTTAATGTATCTCTTCCCCTAACTACCACTTATCTGTTGCTAGTTACCTATCCCCCATCCTAAAACACCATCCACAAGTACCCTAACTCCACTGCTTTATCACATCAGCTCTCACACCCTTTGCCCATCTACCCAATACGATAAAGTCTCACATGCTATTGTTGATCAAAACATATCTGACAGAATTTCCTGAAATCCACTTCTTCTCTGCTAAAAGTTGCATTTTTCATCATAGACAATCAGGGTCAAGATACCCTGTTAGAGCCAAGGGAAGTCTAGATAGAGCAATAGAAAACAAGAGGATGTTTCCTGTTCTTTAAGAGCCTTGCAAATGTTGACGTTATTTTTAGTTCTGCAAGCCACCAGCCTCCTGGTCTTGCAGGTTTTTCGGTGCAGGCCCGGTGAGCAGTGGCGTGGCGTGAGAGAAAGTTCCACCACACACCATGCAGACATGGCATCCCGTGGTAAGTTTTACTGGGGGGAAGAGAGAAGGGAAGAGAGGGAAGAAGAAGAAGAAGAAGAAGAAGAAGAAGAAGAAGAAGAAGAAGAAGAAGAAGAAGAAGAAGAAGAAGAAGAAGAAGAAGAAGAAGAGAAAGAAAAGGGAAGAGAGGAAATGCGCACTACCTGATAGCAGGAGAGAGAAAAAGGAAGAGAGAAGGGGGAGGGTTTTTTCTTAAAGGGGACTTTATGTAAAATGACGCGGTCAGGATGCTGGACGGGTCCACAAGGGGCTAGTTTGAATGCTAGCATTGCCTAACAGCAGGGCCGTCCTGGCCTAACGTGGCACCACTGAACTCCCCGATGGGTATGGTCTGCCTCCCGACCAGTCAAAGCCCCAGAAGCCAATCAACTAAGGGGAGCAAGGTCTGCGGTAAGGCAAGAATCTGCCAATGCTAAGTATAGCTGAAGACATGTCTGCTGATTTCCTTCAGACACCTTCCGAAGGGGAAGATCTTACAAAAATCTGAGAGCATTCAAAGAACAAAGATGTGAAAGGGCTGGAAAATGGGACCCACGAGGAATAGGGGGAACGAAGCTGTGATGCTTAGTCTGAGGAAGAGAAAGGCTGGAGGCCATTTAACAACGGCCTGCAAGGTTTAAAGACTATTCCTCGGGGAACTCGACACCAGCTGTTCAGCGTCTCCTGTGAGGAGAGAACACAAAGCAACGAGGTTCAGCTTCCACATGAGTGACTTAAGCAAGAAAACGATCTCTGCCAATGAGGATAGCAGACCTCGGAGACGTTGTCAAGGGAGATCGGGGGCTCTCGAGAGTTCTTCAAAAACCAAGGAGGCTGTTTCCCCGAAGCAGGTCGGGTTTGGTCCCCTCTTCAGGCAGAAAGAGAAGGGCCTCCACCCCTCACCGGCTGAGGCTTGACTCTGCTTCCCCGACAGCCAGTGCTCTCTCTGTCCTCACAGTAGGCCAGCAGCATAATAGGTTTTCCGACTCCAGGATTTCCTGAATTGAGCCAGGCAAGAAGCAAAAGGAAAGGCATGTAAGGAATGAGAAAAGGGAGATGAAATTGGTTAATTTTCCATGAGAGAGGCTGGATGAAGCTGCAAATAACTCAGCTGAGGTCCTTGGTAACTGTCAGTTTCTAAAGTAAGAATGCTCTCTCTCTCATATGAAAATTAGCTTCCTTCTAAATCACTAATTGGGCCTTCTCTTCCCTCCTCTCTCTGCTTTCCTGCCTCCTTTTGAGTCCTTTGTGCAGGCGCTTTACACCTTCAGCATTAGCCTGTTTCAGATTCCTGCCCAACAAAAGCCAAAGACAGATTCTCGAGGTTGGAGCCAACACTTCGCAAATTCCAGGCCCAGATCTTTGGCATAGCATCGCTGTCGTTGGTTAAACCCAGAACTAAATCCCACCTCATCCAGAATGCTAGGGACCAGAAGCACTTCCGTTTTGGATTTTTTTCTTCTTCTTCAGATTTTGGAATGTTTGCATAGACATAATGAGATATCTTGGGGATGAAGCCTAAGTCTAAATACAAAATTATTTTATACTTCATATGCTTCCCAGTGCCTCAAGGCAATATAAGTATATACAGATACATATATAGTTTTGTGTACAAAATAATCATACAGTATAGAATTTTCTGCTTCTTGTGTTCATGTCAGCACTGAAAAAGTTTCAGATTTTGAAGTACTTTGGACTTTAGATTTTCTGGTTATGGATGTTCAACCTGTATGTTTTTTTTATTTTTGATTCCTTAAGGTCTTTGGGTATCTAACCCACCAAACACTAAAAAGTAGGTTACAGCTGGGTATGGTAGTGACAGCTGTAATCTCCTGAACTGGAAAGGTGATGGCAGCAAAATCTGAATACTGTAAATGTTGCTTGAATCTTAAATGGTTTTATTAATTAAAAAAAAAAAGATGCCTGATATTAGGGTAAATAGGTAAATGCTGAAAGATCAGAGATACAAAGGAACAAGCCATTGCCACATCTCACCTCACCAGCTCCACAAATCCTGTGACTGAAATCCTCTGAGTCCTCACATGAAAAGCTCTAGCCAAAAAAAGCTTTAGTTCCTGTCTCCTCCTGCCTTATATACCTTTCTCCACCCAGCCTTCTTAGTGCTGGGATTAAAGGCACGTGTGCTTCACAAGCATTGGGAATAAAGGTGTGTGCCACCATTGCCTGGCTCTGTTTCTCTCCTAGACTGAGTCAATCTCACGTAGTCCAGGGTGGCTTTGAACTCACAGAGATCCAGATGGATCTCTGCCTCTCGAGTGCTAGGATTAAAGGTGTGTGCCACGACTGCCTGGCTTCTGTGTTTAATCTGATGGCTTGTTCTGCTCTCTGATCTTCAGGCAAATTTTATTAGGGTACACAATATGTCACCACATGCAAATAACCGGCTCATCTTACCAATTAGTCCATGCTAAAAAGCTCATGGGTCTTAATGGGTTAATGCTGGTCTGACCCTCAGGAGAGGCTGGCCCTCTCCCTCATGATCTTGCACCAGTCGCTTTACTGGAAATGGGCCCTTGGCCCCAGAGGCAGACCAGAAAGTAGCGCTCACTCCCACCATCCACCATTCTTGAGTCGATGGCAGGATGAGCACCATCACTCATGAGAGTTCCACACATCCCCCAGGGACTGACGCCCCAGGAAGCCACACACCCAAACTCAAACACACTGACCACAGAACCAGCAAGATGTCTGAAGCAAGATGGCGGCTCTCGAGTGGTAGGGAACTCCATCATCATTGACTATCAAAAAAGTCTTCCGTGAAGTGAAGGAGAGAGGGCAAAGCAAAAGACTAGGGGCCGTTCTAACTTCAAATCATGGCAGTATGTGCTATAGAACCAACCAGGGGCTTTAAAAGATAATAAAATAAAATAAATAAAAAGCCTCCGTTGTATCTTGGCTTTATGAGAATCTTAGAGAGTGTCTAGAATCTGTTTTTGACATGCAATCCAATGAGGGAGAAACTGCTCACTGGAGGATAGACTTAGGTTCCTTCAACCCTTCTTCCCCATTAAGAGGGAATTTGGCTCATAGTAGTACACCAATTGACAGTCAGCATATTAAACCCCTTCTAAGCCACAAAATGAGTTCAAGCCAGTGTTTCTGAGTCGCACGGGAAGGGCCATCCCGAAGGCAGCATTCCTGCTAACTCCCTGATATGAATTTGACTTTTCCGCAGTTGTAAGTTAAGAGATAAAAAGCACAACGACCCCCCCCCAAAAAAAAGAAGAGATGAAAAGCAAGAGCAAGTGAAATATGTTTCCTCAAGACGACATATTCAAATTCATTCCTGTCTTGGACAGGGCTAGAGAATGTGTGTACACCACATTACTGAATCCTAAAAGTGAAACACCATGGGGGAAAACTTGCCAATGACTGCACAAGAACAGAAGACGGTAGAAGTACCAGACACTGGTGGAGCCGTCTTTGCTGGGGCTGGGCATTCCCAAAGCATTAGGCTCCACCAGGAACCAGAAGACAAGGCCCTGATCCCAAGCCTGACTCCAGGAGAAGGACAAGTAAGGATTTCTGGGCTGAGCTTTCTGAGTTGCACTGCTTGGCTGGTTCTGGGCCTTCCCAGCATCTTTCTCCACCCTGAGTTCTGGACCAATGTCATGGGATCAAGTCTTTGTGACTGGGACCTGAGTATGAAGGCTGTAGTCATGGGCCTTTGACACCCACCACGGCCCTTAAGCCCTTCAGGGTGAAGACATTACTTCTCTTGTTCACTCCCTGAGGTCTATACCTGCCTCACAGCCTCTGATCACACTGTTAGACTGCCTGTGGGCTGGACGCTAACTGTCCTCTCGGTATTCTTCCTCATTGACTAGAGCTTCATCTGTTGCTTCTTGCTGACTTTCCACTAACCCAGGTGTCCATGTATAAAACTGTCCCCTGCTACCCCCAAGTCTGTACGCCACACTCTGCCTGCCTGATTCCTACCATGTTCTTCATCTGTCAGTCTTCCCCCAACGTCCTCAACTGTTCTATCTCTAATGTGAGCAACTGATCGCAGGAATCACAGTTTAAAAGGATATGTTTAGAGAATGTCAAGGACTCCATGTGTTACAGGTATTGGTTAATGCTTGGAATCCCAGCACTGTGGAGGCAGAGGCAGAGGGATTGCCTTGAGTTTAAACCAGCTGTGCTACACAGTGAGTGTACTACACAGTGTCCCACCAGAGGGACATGACTCTGCTGTTACCTCATCTATTATCACTGCTATACAATCCATTGCCCTCTTTAGCTAATGATTTATGTTTTCAACTCTATCAGCTTAGTATTAATAACAATAATGGCCTAAAAGTTAGTAAATGTTCATCTCTGGGAATCCTCAACCTTCACTGCATCTCATCATTGCCTTGTCGCAAAGTGTCGTGGCATGGGTGTGTGGGTTCACACAAATCCATCGAAAGAAGACTCAGAGGCACATTAAGGATGAATCCAACCTTTCCGGCTGCAGGGGGAGCCATCCAGTCTCTAAGGACAGAAACACTTTCCCTTTGTCCAGGGCAATTTTATTTTTCTCAATATTTACACTTTAGCCAGTTGATTTTCATATGTTCAAAACAACCTGAAAGAAGCTTCCAAAGATAAAATGCCACAGTTTCCCAGCTTTCCTGAACCATTTTTTGCATAGGCCTTTACATCCTTGGGAGACTCAGACAAGATACACATAGCAGGCAAGGAGAGAAACAAAAGGTAACCAAGAAACAAAGGATGGATTAGGACTAGGTGCTAACTCTCTAGAGGCAGGCCAGGTGTAGCCCAGTAGGAATGCCGCCCAGTTACCTGGCATGTATTATTGTTTGTTTATTTGGGATGCTCAACAACCCCAGGAATTCACTATTTAAAAGCATGGTAGGCCATGGGATGGCTCAGTGGGTAAAAGTGTTTGCTGCCAAGCATGATGACCTCAGTTCAATTCCCAAGAATCAGGTAGTAGAAGGAGAGAACAGACTTACAGTCCTCTGACCTCCACATGCATCCTGTAGCATGTGCACCTATATACAATAAATAAACAAATACATGTAATGTTTTAAAGCATAGAGCTGGGGACAAGGGACATACTTCTACAGGTAGTCCCTAAACTTTCAAGAAACTTAGTCAATGTTCTGTTGCTGTGAAGAGATACCATGACCATGGCAACTCTTATAAACGAAAGCCTTTAATTGGCATTGGCTTACAGTTTAGTCCATTATCATCATGGCGGGAAGCATGATGGCCCACAGGCAGACATGGTGCTGGAGAAGGGCTTGAGAGTTCCCCATCTTGATCTGTAGACAGCAGGAAGAGAGGGAGACACTAGACCTGGTTTGGGCCCTCGAAACCCCAAAGCCTACCCCTAGTGACACACTGCCTCCAACAAGGCCACACCTCCTAGTCCCTGTAAACCATTGCTACTCCTTAATGACCAAGCATTCAAGTCCATGAGCCTATGGGACCGTTTTACGCAAACCACCACAGAAACTATGTCTTTAAAAACAAGAGAGGTGGACATGCCAAGGGAGGGAGGCCAAAGGGCAACTCTGAATAGAAATTTTCCAAAGGCAAATCTTGAATAATCTAAATAACTTAGTTTTTTGTTTTCCGTTTGTTTTGATGTTTTGTTTTGTTTCTCCTTTGAGACTTCTCTGTGTAGAGCAGACTGGCTTTGAACTCACAGAAATTTGTTTGCCTCTGCCTCTGAAGAGCTAGAATTAAAAATGTGTGCCACTGTACCCTACCACATAGAGAACAATCCCATTCCCCCTCAGGGGTGGTGGTGGTGCAGGCCTTTAATCCCAGCACTCAGGAGGCAGAGGCAGGTGGATCTCTGTGAGTTCAAGGCCAGCCTGGTCTACAAAGCAAGTTCTAGGACAGCCAGAGCTGTTACACAGAGAAACTCTGTCTTGAAAAACAAACAAAGACAATTTCTGCAAATTGAAAAAAAAAAAAAGCAGATTCAAAATAGAACCTATATACATTCATCTCCTGGTCAGACAGAGAACTATTGAGATCTGAAAGTGAGAAAAGCACTGAACTAACATAGCAAAATGAAAGTTTGATTTTGCTGTTGTTGTTGATCATTCTCTGTATTTCCAGAAACACAATGTCTATCAGTTTCTGGAACTAAAATTAGTACTCTACATGACCACTAATACCATGACAAAAAGTTTAATATATATATATATATTCATCTTATAAATTTTGATATGATATTCATACCTTAAAAAAAGTTTTAAAGAATCAAAATAAAACCAAAGGATCATGAGATTAGTAGCAATAGAATAGTCCCTAAATTTTGGTTTCTCTTCTGTCCCATATCAGGTGGCTCTTCTGACATGAGACAGATTTTGGATTTTCCTTTTAACAAGCATGCTTGGGTTTAGAGGAGAGAGCCATGTTCCAACTCCAAAGACAGCTTTAATTTTTAATTGAACTGGAACTACAAAAAGACCGTTTATATTATGTGTCAGTAGAGAATAGCAGAAACAAACATTTGGGAAGATCTATGAAGTTTTATCCTGTTGGAAATGTGATATACCAACAGGCCAATTTACTCTTTTTCTTGGGACATTTTCTCTGGATGATTTGTCATTTTTCTTTACATGTCTCATTTGTACAGTAGTCTTCAGATTCCTTAGCTAGATGTCTTCATTCCCCTGGAAAGACAAAAACAAAACCCTGCCCCAACCCTAGCTTTGGGTAGCTTCCTTTTTGGCAGGTTATATCTGATCAAATGAAAAGCAGTTATTAGTCTTATAAATTAATTTTTCTAATCCATTCATCTATGGGTGCTGATTTTGAGTTTGAGGACAGCCTAGTCTTCATAGCAAGACAAAGTATCAAAACAAAGATCAAATCTATGGAAAGCAGAATGGTAGTTGCCTGGGAGGTGGGGAGGCAGGAGCATTAGTACTTTATGGACCCAGGAGGGTCAGTTGGGGTTTGTTAGAAGGCTGTGCTGTCAAACTGCCCTCCAAATATTTGTTTCTACTCATAGGTTTAGTCCTGCTCTCAGCTTTTATCAGAGAAGCTTCTTTTTGCAGCGGGTGGTGGTTAATGTAGAAACTCATAATCGGTCAAAGTGCTGAGAATAAATGGCTGTTGAAAGGTCAGCCCTCAACAGGATTTCTCTATCTCAAATCCTCCTGTCTCAGCCTCCTCAGAGATTATACGTGTCCCACCCACCCAGCAAGTATCTGTTTTAAGTGTGTCTCCTATAAGTAGAATCATGCAGTATTTGTCTTTCGTGACTGGCTAACTCCATATAACACAATGTCTTCTAGGTTCCTCCATGTTCATGTTGTAGCACGTGAATTTCTCCCTCTTTTTAAAACACTGAATAACATTATATTATATGTATATACCACATTTTGCTTATCTGTTGATAGATGTAGTTGCTTCTGCCTTTCGGTTGTCATGAATAATGCTGCCTATGTAGATATGCAAATATGTTTCTGCTTTCAATTCTTTGGGGTCTATACTTTATGTAGAATTACAGGGTGATCTGGTTGTTTTATAGTCGGTTTGTTTTCTTTGGGGTGTTTTGTTTTTGAAGAGTCACCTCTGTTTGCCTCAGTGGCTGTACCATTTTGCATTCCCACTACCAATGCACAAGGGTCCCAGGTCCTCCCCAGCCTCTTCAACGCTGCTGTTTCCTGTTTGTTTTTTATCACAGCTACCCTAAGGGCTATGAACATAGTTTATATCATGGCAACTTTGACTTATGTTTCCCAGATGGTTAGTGAAGAGCCTTTTGTTTTAAGGATTAAAAAAAAAGAAAAATGAGCCTCCAAAGATTTAGGTTGGAGCTGGGGGTGTAGCTCAGTGTGAGCATGTGCTTGACATGCACAAGGTCCTGAGTTCCATCACTAGCATGCTCGTGTGTATATGTGAGTGCACACACGAGCACACACACACACAAAGAAAAAGATTTGGGCTGAAGGAGGGTCCCAGGGTAATGGAAGCAAAAGGAAAGAAGAAATAACATGGAAATGAAGTTCTACAAATATTGATCTTCAAACATCTGTAAAGATAAATATACTATTATTAGCTTAAACAAAACTAAAATATGAAGGCATCTTGTCCCCAAGGTACAGTCAAAGACAGAGTTACCAAAATTAACTTCCCCCAAAAAGGCTATCTATGAAAAAAATCAGGATATAACTATGGAAACATTTCTTTAACATTAAAAAAAAAACCATTAATTTTCTTTTGACATTAAAAAATCCAAATGAAACTCATGACCATGAGGTCATTGTAATAGTGATGAATGAAACTGATTTAAAAAAATAAACAAACTCCTCATATCCTATTAAAAACCAGAAACAAAAACTTTTGTGTCACTTTAAAAAATGCAGACCTCATGTTTTTTCAACTAGCATCCTTTGTTCAGAATAACTAGAGGTTTGGGATTAGGCAGGACACCCAGCAGTGGGGTCAGGATGAGAGATTAATTAGAGGAAACATGACACCATCAGAGGGAACGTTCCAGAATAGTGGCAATGTCTAACTTCCTTCCCCACACGCACAGAAAGGAGTGTGCATCCGGGATATGGATTCATAAGCTTTAAGAATGTGGACTGGTTTGATCTGACAGATACACAAACCCACTCTGAAACCTACTGTGAAAGAATTGATTCTGCAAATTCTGTATACAATTCAATATGAAAACAATTCTTAAGGTTAGAGAGGTAGCTTAACAGTTACAAGCATGTGCTTGCCAAGGATTCAAGTTAGATTCCCAGCACCCATCTCAGGCAGTTTACAATTGCCTGTAACTCTAACTCCAGAGCATCCATACCTCTGGCCTCCATGGGCACTGCAATCATGTGCACATACCTGTATCGAGTCGTTTTCTGTCCTGCTAGCCAGCTCCCAAATATGAAAGCTCAGCCTATAGCTTAGGCTTGTTCCTAGCTAGCTCTTATAACTTAAATTAACCCGTGTATAGTTTACCTTCTATCAAACGGCATTGCCTCTCTTCCATCTTCCTCCTCCTCTTCCTTTTTCTCCCCGAATATCCCTCCTATATTCCTGCCTAGCTATTGGCCATTTTAGCTCTTCATTAAGCCAATCATAGCAATATATCTTCACATAGTGTACAAATATCCCACAACACATACCCCCACAGAGACATACACACAATTAAAAAAAAACAAAAATATAAAAAAACAGCAACAAAAGCCAACTGGGTGGTGGTGGTGTACAACTTTAATCCCAGCACTCAGGAGGTAAAACCAGGTGGATCTCTGTGAGTTCGAGGCCAGCCTGGTCTACAGAGTGAGTTCTAGGATCACCAGGGCAATACCGAAAAATCCTGTCTGGAAAAACAAAACAAAACAAAAAAAGGTGTTTTGGAGTTTGAGGATTTGCAGGAGTCCCATAGGAATCATCATTAACATCCCAACATACTTTCTGTCTGATGTGGAGCTGAAGCTGCTCTCTTGGAAAAGCCTGACTCTGTGGTTCACACACCCATAACTGATCCATCAGCTAAGTAGTAACTGCAACAGTTTCTCCTAGTGTTAATGAATCATCTATATGGCTATGTGTGTTGGTGCACATCTTTAGCCCCAGAACACGGGAGGCAGTGGCAATAAGATTTCTTTGAGTTCAGCCTGGTCTACATAGCAAGTTTCAGGCCAACGGGACTTCATAGTGAGACTCTGTCACCAAAAAGAAAAACAAAGAAAGAAAAGAAAAATCAGCCTGTCAGTAAATGAAGACTTGGGAGTTGACTCAAGAAAAAGTGATAGAAGGATGAGTCTTCCTGATCCCAGTCTGATAAACACAGAGACAAGGAGACCAGAGAACTTTCATACCGAGGAGTAAAATGGCCTCTCTTTTCTAGACAAGGGTTAAAAACCACTTCCTTAGGCAGGGCGTGGTGATTCACACCTGTAATCCCAGGATTCAGGAAGTGTAGGCAGGAAGGTCCCATCCAGGCCAAACTAAACCATATAAGGAGATTTCATCTGAAGGGCTAGAGAGATGGCTCAGCAGTTAAGAACTCTTGCAGAGGACCACGGTTCAGTTCCCAGGACCCATGTGGGGTGACTCACAGCCACCCCTAACTCAGGCTTCAAAGGAATCCAACTCCTTCTTCAGGCAACTGTACTCTCACACACATACCACCACATACAAACATACACACAATAAAAAAAATCTCTCTAAAGATGCAGGACTAAGGAGACCATGTCTCAAGACACAGGCTCACACCCTCCGGAGCTCACACACAAGTCACTTGACCTCATGAAGAGCAGCCTAGTACTTTTCAGCTCAGTTCATCTTGCACATTTCCTCTGGGATGCTCACTAACAGGCAACGATAGAGGACAAAATAAATAATGGTCCTGAGTGCAGTAAGATTTGAAATGCTCGTCACGGGACCAAAGAAATAGTCAATTCCAGGTCTCACATAATGAGACCCTGTCCAAAAAAGAAAAAAAAAAAACTATTTTAACAGGGGGGTGGGGTGGAAAAAAAACTATTTTAAAAATTAAAAACAAAAAGACAAAATGCAAGTGGAATCCCACACCTGATTCTGCCTTCTCCACGTACTAGAGTCTTGTCTGCGCTCATTAGACTGTGTTGTCCCATCCAAGAATCCGCACTTGGAGGATAGGGAGAGGACTCCAGCAGCAGAGTGCTTGCTGTCCAAGGCCCTGAGCCCCACATAAAAAAAAACCTCAGATTCCCAGCCCTACATAAAAACATAGACCAAAAGCTGACACTGCTTGACTGTAATCCAGTGCTCACGTACGTGCCAGGCTCACACGTGGAGATCGAGGGCAACTTGTTGAAGTGGGTTCTCCTTCTACCAGGTGAGTTCTGGGGACTGAGGGGTCCTTGGGCTTGGTGGCAGCACCTTTACTTACTCTCTGAGCCATTTGGCTGCCCCCTCGATACCACTTCTTCAGTCACCATGCAGCTACTTGCAGATCCCAGTTTCCCATGCAGCCTGCCTCTGCAATCGGCTAAAAACGACCAAGATCCAGTCCCCGTTGGCCCTTTCCATCATAAGAAACTGGCAGCCTCTGTGCTCCATCCATCATTCTCTGAGTTCCACCCTGAGAAACATTCTGTTCCCCATAAGCTGTGGGATGACAAATTAGGTTTCTGGGCCTCTGAGACCAAAGACCACAGACTCACGTCTGGAACACTCTCCCAAGGAATGACAGCTTCCAGTTCTCCTGGGTACGTGTCTAAGACACCCAGCTTCACCGGTACCCTCTGGTTGAAATCTCACCAGGCAGGTGTTGAGAGTGATCGGATCTGTACAATAGGGTGATGGCGGTTAATTACAATGCGTTCTATACTTTAAAAACACTGAGCAGATTTTTAAGTGTTCTCACTATAAATCAGTGTGTGTGTGTGTGTGTGTGTGAGAGAGAGAGAGAGAGAGGCAGGCAGGCACACAGAGACACAGAGACAAAGAGAGACAGAGACACTAACCCTCTCTTGAGAAAGCGTCTCATTTCCAACAGCCTATAACCATGGGCCCCAAACAGGCTAAGGTACCAGGTTCCTGCTTCCTGTCACCAGAGCCAGACTGGAGGACAGACCAGGAGAACAACGAGAGAAAACTCAGTACGAAACGTTCCTGTTTACTCCGCTCCTCTTTTGGGACAAGAGGAATCTAAGGTAGTGTGCCCAAGGGAAGAGGGTTGTGGCCACCCGGTTTTCCATTTAGTGTGTCCATTACCTTTACACTCCCCAGAGCCAACTGGAGCCTCATTACCTTACACCTCAGACATATTCTTTTGACATTTGGATGGCTGTGTCCCTGTATTTATCCTATGGGATCAGTGGTCTGCCATAGAATGGGGCAAAGCAAGAAAAGGGTCATTTCTCCCTTTGCTGGTAAAACTTTGTCCTGTCTCCGTAGACCCGTGACACCCTCTGTGTAAGATCACCATACATAAGCTGGGCACGGTGGCACACACCTTTAGTCTCAGCATTCTAGAGAGAAGCAGGCAGATCTATGCAAGTCTGAAGCCAGCCTGATCTACATAGCATGTTTCAGGCCATCCAGGGCTATATAGTGAGACCCAGTCAAGAAAGAAATCATCCAAGAGTCCCCAGACACCCCCAAGCTCACTATTGTGGGGTGACCCAGAAAGAGTTTGCATGTAGAAAAAAATTAAAAACCATTCTCACCAAGACCATGGATGACTTCAAGACAAGCCCCTGCTTGACGGAACGCACCACGGCTGGGTGACTTTGGGCTGACGGCTCAGCTTGCCCTCACTCTGACCTGCTACACCGCCAGGATGGCCTCCTGTGTGATAGACATCCTCTAGCTCCTCATCACCACCAATCCTTCAGAATAGGGGCTGGGGCCCTCAGGGAGAAGGCGGAGGCCTGTTTTCAGATGGCTGCAGACTTTGCGAACTTTTGGCATTCCTGATTATATCTGGCTCATGTTACAGCAAAGCCCTCTCAGAGTTTGGCCCTCACGGGCATCCATCTCCTTGCCTCCACTACCCAGACTTTCCTTCCCTTTCTCAAGTCCACAGAGTCCCGCAGAGAGGGTCCAGAAAGGTAACACCTCACTGGCTGTGTCTGTGGCATGCTCACATGCTATCCAGAATTAATTCATGGAATCCTTACCAACACGCAGGCTCACACTGCCATCCTCCCCACCTTAAAGCTGTATTCAGGATCTTGCCCGAGGCCACACAGCCCACCTGTTTTCAACAAAGCAGCCCAGAAGCTTCCCAGTCAACAGACAACAGTTAACAACAAAAATAGAAGACTCAGAGTAATCTGTGATAACTCTTATCTGGTCCTCAGAGGATTACCCCTGTTTAAATAAATCAGTCTGAATTTTTTTGTTGTTGAGGGCCATGCAAAGTGGAAATGTACCTGGACTTTGAAGTTCAAATCCCTGTTAAGCCACTTGCTTGACATGTGACCTTGAACATATTATTGAACCACTCCAAGTTTCTGTGTTCACATCTGTACAATGTGGGTACAATGATCATCCACATCTGGCTCAGGTGCTGTGACCTCAGGAGACTTTGTTCGTGAAGCAGGCGCCTGGCTCTGGACAGGTGTCTATAGATGGATGGGCATCTTTCCTTTGTCAAAGTAAGAGAAAAAGATTGATTCTCCAAAGCACTGAATTTGCTTGAGAAAGACAGCAATGTTCGAAGAGATGAAGGCAAGGAGAAAATTTTTAAAGGGCAAAAGTGAAGGTTATGAAAGTCTTTTTGAATCAGGTAGCCTTGAATACAAAAATTAAATATAAAATTCCATAATAACAAGAGCAGTGTAAGCCCGGGACTGGATAGTTGTAACTGTAGAAGTGTGTGGCCACGGTGGCTTTTGTGCAAGGTTATGGTCACGGTCTTTGGTAATTGTTATTGTTGTCAGGCACCCTGTGGGTGAAAGCCCTTCCATCATGTCATGGCCTGTCCCTGGCTCCCTTTCATCAGCCTTTGAGCCGAGTGACTCCATTTTCAATCTGACAATTTTCACTCCATACATTCCCACACAAAAACTTCAACTCTCCCCCCCTTTGGTTTTTCGAGACAGGGTTTCACTGTGTAGCCCTGGCTGTCTCGGAACTCATTCTGGCCTTGACCTCACAGAGATCTGCCTGCCTCTGCCTCCCAAGTGCTGGGATTAAAGGCATATGCCACCACCACCCGGCTTTTCTTCCCTTAAATAGCATAACATACTTTGTCTTTCAAGTAGTATATGTAACAATCTACTAGTTTTTCTGCTCCCAGAACACCCCCAAAAGGCATGAATGTTTATTCATTACTGATCTTCTAAGGGTCTCCACAATATTAGGAAAGTCCATACAATAAAGTAATACAGTAAGTATAAAGATATGTCATTTATTGTATTTTTAAGTAATATACATATTCAAGCTTTTTAGAAGAATAAACAGGAGACAGTATTTATCTCTAAGGCAGTGGTTCTCAACCTTCCTAATGCTGCTGCGACTCTTTAATAATTTTTTTTATATTGTAGTGACCCCCAAATCATAAAGTTATTTTATTGCTACTTCATAACTGTAATTTTGCTACTGTTATTAATCATAACGTAAATATCTGACATGCAGGATGGCCTTAGCCAATCCCTAAAGGCGGCTTGACCCACAGGTTGAAACCTCTGCTCTAAGGGGTTCTGATACCTCTCAACATAGTACCACAGGCTGGCTACTACGCCTTTAACACATGAACCTTTGGGGGACACTTAAAACCTAAACTATAGCAATTTTATAATTAAAGAGGAGGGAAGGTTCTATGCATGATTTTATAGAAATGTTTAGATCAGTCATCTGAAAATGTAGCTCAAAAGGCGAATGTTGAAATTAAACTGAAATTAACTCTGCTTCCTAAGGCAAGAAAGCATGACTGAGGATGGGGAGAATCTTTTTTTGTTTGTTTGTTTTGAGGGTATGGCCACTGGTAGATTTCCCATCCCATGCATATATGGGTAGCACTAATTGGACTTAATCGGGTTATGAAAAGGGGGGATATGAAGTTCGGAGAGGAACATATTGGGAGTAAATGAGGGAGTTGGAGGAGGGAAATGGAGTGTATATTACCATATCTCATTTATGAAATTTACAAGAAAAATTATAATTAAAAATAACCTCAGTATAAAGAAAATTAAAAACCACAATGACCCAGGTTAATTTTGTGCCTCATCCTGCACGGCTTGGTCCTGGAAACCAGCCTGGTGTGACAGGAGGATGAAGAAAAGACGGACACACAGACACGTGTACAGAAGAGCTGGGATTGTGGGCCGTGCTCACTCTGGTGGAATAGCATCGACAATGCAGCAGCTGGGAACCCAAGCAAGTTCTCACTGCAGGAGGAGGAGTTAGCTGGTCTCAGCAGGAG
The DNA here is from genome assembly GCF_049852395.1 of Peromyscus maniculatus bairdii. NCBI lineage: Eukaryota > Metazoa > Chordata > Mammalia > Rodentia > Cricetidae > Peromyscus > Peromyscus maniculatus. The sequence continues at coordinate 74,074,255 of NC_134856.1, read as the reverse complement.
GTCTCTGTAGGGAGCAGTCTCCGACTGGGGTGATGTCTTCTGTACTGTCAACATTCACACATGGACCAGAGGAAGGTTTATCCAGGTCCTGTGAGTTGGAGGCATTGGGGTCCTTGTCAATAATACACACTCACTCAGGGCTTCCTCCACTCCCTACAATTTTGACTTTCTTGTCAAGAAAGGAAGGAAGGAAGGAAGGAAGGAAGGAAGGAAGGAAGGAAGGAAGGAAGGAAGGAAGGAAGGAAGGAAGGAAAGAAAGGAAAGAAAGAAGAAAGAAAAGAAAAGAGAGAAAGAAAGAAAGAAAGAAAGAAAGAAAGAAAGAAAGAAAGAAAGAAAGAAAGAAAGAAAGAAAGAAAGAAAGAAAGAAAGAAAGAAAGAAGAGCTGGGGATAACTGTAACCAAGGCTACAGCCTAGAGTACTGTAACAAACTCCAATTAAAGACACCGTAGTTCAGCGAAGGGACACTCGAAAGATGACTAGAGAAATCAGAGCCCCAAAGAAGGAGAGTTGTCGGTGGGTTTTTGTTGTTGTTTTGTTTTTTTGTTTTTCAAGACAAGGTTTTTCTGGGTAACAGCCCTGGCTGTCCTGGAACTCGCTTTGTAGAACAGACTGGCCTCGAACTCACAGAGATCCACCTGCTTCCTGAGTGCTGAGATCAAAGATAAACACTGGCTGAATTGTTGGTATTTGTTCCACTCTATCCGAGTAGCACACCGCTAGCTCGGAGAACAGCACACCAGAGTTTCTGAACAACTGGACTCTATTTGTGAGAAAGAAGCAACTTACCTGACTTTCTCCCATCTTGATGAACATTTTCTTCTAGATCCAAATCCCTCACTCGGATGTCATGCTACCAAGTATACTACTTAGGGTAAGTGACTAAGTGATGCTCAGTGCTATGGTGGATCACCTTACAGTCTCTTTGGCTTAAAGCCCTAAATGCTCATGTCCCTGTCACGCCATCATTCCATGGCATGCTAAAAGAGTATCCACCCAGTCACTCAAGGACTCAGGGTAACTTCAGACTATGGCAGCACCTTCCTCAGGGTCCTGGGGAACTGTACAGTGGGTGGGGAGAGAGAGACGGTGTGGGAAGTACAAGCATCACTCTTGCTCACATTGACTCCGTTGGAAAGAAGATGGTGATAGAACAGAAACAGGCAATGTTGTCTTGTTGTCAGGAAGTATGCACTAATTACCTTTCTTCTCATTGTGACCAAATGCCCGACAAAAACAAAGGAAAAAAGGTTGATTTTGCCGGGCAGTGGTGGCGGCGCACGCCTTTAATCCCAGCACTGGGGAGGCAGAGGCAGGCAGATCTCTGTGAGTTCCAGGACAGCCAGGGCTACACACAGAGAAATGCTGTCTCGAAGACTTATTTGAGCCCTGACTTTATTGGGCCCAGTTCATCATGGTGGGGAAGGTGTGGCAGGCAAAATAATTCACTTTTGTGGTAGGGCACAGGGAAAGTGACTGTCCCAGCCTACTGGCTTTCTCCTCTTCTATTCTGTCCAGTTCTCAACCCATGCATGGGTCTTCCTTCCTTATTTTATCGTCTCTAGAGACACCTTCACAGACACACCACACCAGTCTTCTAAATGATTCTTTTCTTTTAATTTTTATTACGTGTGTGTGTGTGTGTGTGTGTGTGTGTGTGTGTGTGTGTGTGTGTTGAGGTCAAAGGGTAACTAGTGGGAATTGATTCTAAGGACTGAATTCAGGTCATCAGGCTTGGCGGTAAGTGCCTTAACCACTGAGCCATCTCATCTCACCAGCCCTCTTCCTGGTGATTACCAATCAAGTCAGGCTGACACCAAAGGTTCCAAGGAGGCCAATGGTTACTCTTACTCCAGGAAACATTCCATTTAGTGATTGGGTTGACCAGTACTCTATGTCTAGAAAGCATTAGGCTTTAACGATGTGTGAGCATGCCATCCTACAGAGTCTCCTAACTTAGTTGATGAATTGTAATTGTCTTTCTTGTTTATCCATCACTCCGTGGTGATGTTACTTGAATTGCAAGTAATTTCCTAAGATCTTATTCAACTCTAACTACGTGAATAAGGTAGAAGTTTCTAGATTCATAAATCTGAAACTAGAACTTGGACCAGGACAGTGTAACCCGGGAGGTATTATCTGACTGATGGAATAGTCAAGACTCTATAACTTCGCTACCTCATTCCTACAGCTTCAGCTATGGAAACCCTACACTCCTGGAAAAGCACACTTTGGAGCTGACTTGAACAGCGAAATAAATCATTTTTCAGAGTCAAATTCCTTGTCAGTGACTAGGTTGCAGGCAAAGGTGAGATCTTACATAGGCAAATAGATTCACTTCCTGAGGCTGCCATAACCAGTTACCACGAACTTGGTGACTTAAAACAACAAAAATGCATTCTCTCATGGTTCTGGAATGCAGAAATCTGAAAACAAGAGTGAGCAGGCTCACACTCCCTCCCAAACCTCTAGGACGGTGACGGCTTTCCACGCCTCTTCCAGCCTCTGGTGGTTGGTACCAGGTGTTCTCTGGCTGTTGTTACGTCACCCAACTCTGACTGGGTCTGCTACTGTCCTTCTCTCAGATGCCACTTCTGTGTCTCCTCTAAGGAAATCAATGTAAAAGACTACCTTTAAGCCAGGATGACCTCGTCTCAAGAGTCTTACCTTTACTGTAGCTGCAAAGATTCTCAGTCCAAACCAAGTCAGAGTCTAAGATTCCAGAAGACACACCTTTGAGAGGTGCAACGTGCAACGTACTAGACCAAGAGAAAGGTTCCTGCCCAGCACCGGGTTTCATTCAGAGAGACCCCCCTATAAATACTGTGTGCCCAGGGTTTCCAGCCAAAAGGTGCTGTGTGGTACCACACTGACTAAATTCTCCCAGTGGAAGGGTAGCTGGGCTGGCAATAGTCCTGCTAGAATACAAGGCAAGCTTCACCTTGGAAGTACTTTTCTTTATGTTCTACACATTGAAATTATTTTCCAGACTTTTACATTTTGCTATGGTGTCAAATCTCAGGGGAGGAAAAAACAACCAACTTTTCAGTAAGCAAGAGTTTCCATGGTCACTTAGGGCAAGAGTTGCTGACATTCAGGTCTCAGGACAAATAAGAAAGGAAGTCCCGCCCCAGACATGCTCAGAATCTTGGTTCATAAAAAAAGCAATGTACTGGTTATGCGGGTGGTAAAGACAAGATAGCAACATCAATAGACCATATGGGAGCTTGGCCTGGTGTCATAAGCCTCTGATGGCATCATCAGCAAGCTGAAGCAGGAGGTTCTTGTGTTTGAGACAAATCTGAGCTTCAGAGAAACTCCAAGACCAATGTGAGCTACATGGTGAGACTCTGTCACAACAAAATCAAATAAAAATAAAAAAAATTGTTTGACTGGTAACACATGAGTGGATTTTAGGATCCATAGAGATGAGCCGAAAGGTCTCCTATCACCTTCCGACAGTCATCGCCCTCTGCAGAACAGGTCTCCACAGCAGAATGTTCTCCTCCCACCTTGCTGTTAACACACCGTCAGGAGTCTCACACAGCTAGAGCCCTGCCTGCCGCACACTGATTGAAGTAGTAATGAAGACAAGAGACAGAATAAGCTTAACATGATGTGATGCTTCGCCTTGAATGATCTCCCTTTCTTTGTGCTCTTCTTTACCATTTAGATCCAATGCTTTATATGCAGAGAGGAAGGAGCCCTATCAGTCCCTATATCCAATGCATTTATGCTTTCTCCTCGCTGTCTCTAAAACCTCTTCCTAGATTCACCTCATTCCCACCAGTTCAGAAGAATTTTTCTAAACATCACTATATAGAGTTCCCTCCCAACGAACCATATTGTTTACCATATAGGGCTCCTCAATTCATTCTTATGATATTCTAGATATAGGCCTGTTCTTCTCCTCATTTTCCCCATAGTTAAATGAAGGTATGCTGGGGGCTGGAGGAGGAAAGCCATTAACATGGAAAGAATGTAAATGATCTGACAAAAGAATATGGTTAGTAAAGACACAGACCTCACACCCTGTTCCCCAGGCTAAAAGATGGGAGTGCGGCTCAGTGGTCATATAATAGCTTGCCTATCATACACAAAAATACAATAAATAACAGTAATAATTAATAGACAGATAAAAATAAATTAATAACATTATCACAAAAAGATTAGACAAATCCAAAGGGTAGTCATTTGCTAGGACAAATGAACTGGTTTGTTTGTTTTTCTGAAAAATGAATGCAAGTAGGGAATGAGAGATGAGAGATGATATAGAAGAAAGAACACAAGCAGAAAACAACCGAGGTGATGTGGGAACCTTATTCAGCTACTAATTCAAAATTTCAGCTGTAGAATGCATTGGATTTTAAAATGACCAGGAGACTACAAACGAAGACTTGGTAGAGAAAATGTTAAGGAACTCTTGTATTATATATGACAATGTTATTGTTAGTCTTTTACATTTTTTATTTTTATGTATTTATTTAATTATTTTGTGCTGGGGAGAATGGTCACATGCCTTGACAAACCGTGGAGGTCAGAGGACAACTTTCAGGAGTCAGTTCTCTTCTTCTGCCTCCTGGCATCTGGGGGTCACACTCAGGTCCTCAGGCTTGGCAGCCACTGCCTTTACCCACTGAGCCTTCGTGCCAGCCCAGTATTAACTGTTCTTTAAGAAAAGAAAAGGTGAAGCTGGGCGGTGGTGGCAAACGCCTTTGATCCCCGCACTTCAGAGACAGAACTGTGAGTTCAAGGCCAGCCTGATCAACAAAGTGAGTTCTAGGACAGCCAGAGCTGTTATATAGAGAAACCCTGTCTTGAAAAGGAAAAAAAGAAAAGAAAGAAAAGAAAGGCTGCTGGAGAGATAACTCGGCAGTCAAGAGCACTTGCAGAGGACCTGGGTTCAGTCCCCAGCACCCACACCAAGTGGCTCTCGACTGCCTGTGACTTTGGTTCTCCAGATCCAACACTCTCCGGCAGCCATGGGTTCCCTCACACTTGTGAGCACACACACACACACACACACACACACACACACACACACACACACACGGGGATTCACATAAATAAAAACAACATGACAGAAAACAAACGTGTCCTAGGACTATTGGTGTAGTTCAATGGTAGAGTCATGGGCAGAGGTACTGACTAGCATGAGCAAGGCTCTAGGTTTGATCTCCAGTTCTGCAAATAATAAACATACAAACGAATAAATGGATGATTAATACATGTGTTTACTTGGGGGACTATAATGAATGATATGTTTCTTTTTCTTTCTTTCTTTCTTTCTTTCTTTTTTTTCAGACAAGTCTCTCTATGTAACTCAGGGTGACTGGAACTCAACGGCCATCATCAGGACTCAGCCTCCCACAGGCTGCAATTACAAGTGTGAGCCACCATGCCCAGCTACTAGCTAAAAGAGTAAAACAACATCTTGCTATGTATCTTTCAAGTGCTGAGATTAAAGGCATACATTACCATGCCCTCGGTGAAACATAGGTGTTCTCTCTCTCTCTCTCTCTCTCTCTCTCTCTCTCTCTCTCTCTCTCTCTCTCTGTGTGTGTGTGTGTGTGTGTGTGTGTGTGTGTGTGTGTGTGTTTTCTGACAAATATCGCAGGTATTTATTATTCATGACATGCTGTTTTGAAATACATATACATTGTGGGATGGTGCAATGCTTCAGTGGAGCTAATAAATGTGCAACGTGTACTTATTATTTTGCAGCGAGCACAAATAGACTCTCGGCTGTTTTCAAACACACATTATATTGTTACTAGCCATGCCTTGCTACAGATCCCAAACATATTTCTCCTAAGTGATATGTTTACACACCCTTTGTCATCGTCTCCTCAGTCCTTCCAGCCAGGACTGGGCAATAAAAGCCCCTCCTAGAAAACCACTGATGGGCGAGATTTGCCTAGGAGGTCAGAGGAGACGGGCCACTGACCACCACACTTGCCTCATTCTTAGGTTGGAAGTGGTCGCCTTGAGTTGTCTTTGCCGGAATGTCGCCCTGCTGCAAGGCAGAGGGAGGATTTAAAGGCAGCTGTGACAAAGCGGTGGAACCGGAAGGATTCGTAGTAAAAGTCTAGATTTAAAGGTGAGGAGTTCTCAAACTCAGGGAGTGTAGCAAGGATCACACAGGGAAAAAGTCTAAAAGGCGAGCCGTTTCAAAGAAAGAACTAGGAGAGAGGCTCAATCAGTGATTGATGTGTGGCCAATGAAGTTCCAGGATGATGGCAGGGATGAAGAGGGAGTTAATCTTGATTGTCAACTTGATGGGATTTAAAATCACCATGGAAACAAATCTCTGAGCATGTATGGGAAGGAGCTCTAGATTAGGTTAATTGAGGTGGGAGGACCCACCCTACATGTGAACAAGTACCATTCTGTGGGCTCGGGTCCCGGACTGAAGAACGTGAGGTCATCGGAGGACAAATACTTTGCCCCGGGACCAGGCACCTCTGCTCTTCCCCCACCTTCCCTGTCAGGATGGAATGTGTCCTGGACTGTCAGTCAGAAAAAGAAAACGATCCTTCCTACGTGGCTTCTGTCAGGTTTTTTGTAGCAGCAACAAGAAAAGTCGCTGAGACACAGAGTGAGTGCCACAAGTTTCCTCCTGGTCAAATCCATCTTGACAATGTACTAGCTGGGTCTGTTCCTTAACACATGAGCAACGTGTGAAACTGCCTGTCCTTTGCAGGTGCAGTAAGAAATAAGGCTACAGGACTGCTTGGTCTAGTGTCTGAATAATAGCGTGCTCTTAGGAAATTGTACCTATTATCCCTGTTGGTGTCAAGCCTGTGGATTTGTCACAGTCTGAGGGAAGGAGGTGAACACTCTGGGCAGCTGAGGAGACCCCCAGACCCCACAGTCTACCCTGACCGAAGGGAAGGCTGGAAGAAGACTGCCCTGAGGACTTGGAGACAGTAGGGAAGCCTGGGCAGCAGAGTACTTCCTGACAGAAGAGCCATCACCCAGCAAGGCAGCACCACCAGTGACTTCTACCTTGGTAGATTCACAGTCATGAGAACAGTGGATTGTGGAGTCCCTGGGAAGTGAGGATGACGGGCAAGGAACCTCACTGGGCTGAGGACTGGAGACATGGGGAAACAGGAAAAGGAAGAAAGATGAATAAGGACAGGTTGTTTCAGATGCAAGAAGTTTGAAAAAGCCTGGGAAGTAATGATACGGAATCACTAAGGGAAATAAATGAAAGTCTAGGAAAGAGGTGGGATGTTTCCTAGTGCAAGATGCAGGAGCTGATGGGCTCAAGGTACTAGGTGGTAACAAACTGAGGACTGTGGAAACCTAGATGGGCTAGCAATGGTACACCCATGTGGGGGTTTCAATAGCAATGGCCCCCATAGACTCATGTGTTTGAATGCTTAGCCCGTGGGGAGTGTCACTATTAGGAGGTGTGGCCTTGTTGGAGTAGATGTGGCCTTGTTGGAGGAAGTGTGTCACTGTGGAGGTGGGCTCTGAGGTCTCATATGCTCAAGCTAGGACTAGTATGGGTCCCAGGGATTGAGAGCAGGTCGTCAGGCATGGCAGTAAGTCCCTTGTCTCCTGAGCCTCTTGCAAGCTCTCCCCACTCTCCCCCACCCCGCCGCCACCCCGCCCCCACCCTGCCTCTTAAACAAAGTGCCCAGTTTATTGTTATCCTAGATGTTTGTTCCAAATCGTCATCAAGATATAAGAATTAAGCTGAGGATGTAGTTCATGACTATAACCCCAGCACTCAAGAGGCTAGACATGAGGATTGCAAGTTTGAGGACAACCTCTGGTACATATCAAGACCCTGTCTCCAAAAACAAACAAACAAAAAAAAATCACACATTAATTACCTGCCTTATACAATAAAAATTACCGTTACTCTGTTATTGTAATCTGTTTTCTAAATTCATTGAAACTGTGTTAAGATTGAAATAAGTAGGCATTAAGTAGGCATTGGAATCAAAGTGGCAGTAGTGGGATAATATGTAAATGAGTGTGGGAAAGGTTTACATATGCTTTGTTCAGTTCCTGTGAGCTATTCTCAGTGCTGGAATATATTACATTTTTTTTCTTAAGTTACAAAAAACAACTTGATACTGACTTATTAAATTACACTCTGGAATTTTCTCTTAAGGCAATTATAGCATTTTACATTTTCTTGCAATAATTCTCTTCTCTTTTCTGTGTATTTTTTCTGTTATAGCTTTCTAATGTATTCTTAAATTATTTTCAAGTGTAAGATTGCTGTAAAAATGCCTACCCATCAGATGTGATAATCATTGTCATTTTTTTCCCCCTTCACTAGGTTTTCATCAAATAAAGAAAACTAAGACTGATGTAGCATTTGCCAGAGAAACAAAAGACACCCAGTTATTTCTAGGCTGGGGTGGCAGACAGCGTCCCCTTGCCAAGAAGAAAATGCAGTCTATCTGAGAAACAAGATGTCACTCTTAGCTGAAAGGCAAGGTTAGAAGTACCTGGGTGACTTATGATGACCTTCAAGGAGGACACAATGTCATCATCCCCCCAAGTCACCCACAAGAGAATACAGCTTACAATGACAATTAAAATCCTCCCCCTCCATAAACTATGTCAGCCCACTATAGACCGTTAACACTAACACAGGAGATGTTTGACCCTCCTGCCACCAGTTAAGATTTATTGCTAATTCCTGCATGGCTACTTGCTTGAGTTTCTGGAAAAACAAGAAATATTTCCAAAACCTCATTATGAGAAGAGATATTTGCAATTGACAGGTAAATGAAGCAAGCCTTGTACGTGCCCAGATGTGATCAGGCATCTGTTACACGAAGCCCTGGCAAGTGAAACAGGTTGTGTCTTGTCCTCTGAAACAGCTAAGAACGCCCCCAGCTCTGCTCTGGGCTCAGAGGCCCCAGTGTGACTCTTGGGAAAAGGTTGAAGATGAACATGACAGTTGCTCCTTCACCTGCAATGTTACCTTTGCAGTTAGCAAGAAAGAGCGGAGAGCGCGAAACTCTCAGCCAACTGGTTTCTCAGTTTATTGAGCTGAATTCCCAGATGCGGCACTGGGTGTCTTCGATACAAAGATGTACAAGTCACAGCTCAGAGAAGAAAGCAGTCACACAGACATGGCTGTAGTCCCTGGAGAACAGCCTAAGCAGACCCTACGGGAACAAAGATACCCACCTGGAGATCAGCAAGGCTGCTCCAGTTCAGACAGACCAGGGATTTCTTCTCATGTCTCACACAGAAAACAATGCACAGTAGACATGAACTTGTGAAATACCCATTTTTTGCAATTTCACTGGAAAAGCTGAATGGTAGGTACAGTAGCTACTAGTTACTGAAGTGGGGTGCTGAGGGATAGGGCCAGCCCTCTGACTTCCTCGGTTCTTCATGCACAAATTCATCTAATGAAAACATTCAAGAACAAGTTGTGGGCTGGGGAGAGAGGGAGAGAGCTCAGTGAGTAGGGGCTCTTGACATCAAGTCTGATGGCCTGAGTGTGATCTCCTGATCCCCAGAACCCACACGGTAGAGGGAGAACACTGATGATTCCCACAAGTTGTACTCTGACCTTAGCATGCACACCATGGCTCACTCGCACGCACGCGCGCGCGCACACACACACACACACATACACACACACATGATTAATTTTTTAAAGTGGAAGAAGTGAGCTAAAGGGAAAAGACCCAGAGACAAAACTAGCATTGTGAGACGCTGTCAGCCAGAACATCAGCCTTCCCCGTCTAGCTTCTCTGTAAAGGAACCAAGAGGGAAAAAGGGCTACCTCTCCTCCCAAATCGTGTCTTATTCTCTCTTTTTTTAATTTATTTATTTTTATTTTATGTGCGTTGGTGTTTTGCCTACATGTATATTTGTGTGAGAATGCCAGATCCCCTGGAACTGGAGTTACAGACAGTTGTGAGCTGCCATGTGGGTGCTGGGAATTGAACCCAAGTCCTCTGGAAGAACCTTCGAGCCATCTCTCCAGCCCCATGTGTCCATTCTTATAGGCAGCAGATGCATTAAACTGGACCAACAAACAATCTGTCATCAAATGTGCACAATAGCACGTGCCCCTCCGCTCCCCCACACACAACCGCCTGTGCTTTCCTGGGGCCTGAGAGATGGCTTAGAGGCTAAGAACACTGGCTGTTCTTCCAGAGGACCCGGCTCAATCCCCAGCATCCACACGGGGTAGCTCACAACTGTCTGTAACTCCAGTTCCAGGGGATCTGACGCCCTCACACGGACGTACTTGGCAAAACACCAATAAAAATCAATTGTTTTGTTTTAAAGATAAGTAGGTCATGGTGGTGCATGCCTTTAACCCCAGCACTCGAGAGGCAGAGGCAGGTAGATCTCTTTGAGTTAGAGGTCAGCCTGGTCTACAGAGAGAGTTCCAGTACAGCCAGGACTACAAAGAGAGACCTTGTCTCAAAAAGCAAAGGAAACAAGCCAAAGAAAAATTTACCGAGGTACCGGTGGTGCATGCCTTTAGTCCAGTGGTCTTCAACCTTCCTAGTGCTGTGACCCTTTAATACAGTTCCTCACGTTGTGGTGACCCCCAACCATAGAATTATTTCTTTGCTGTTTCATAACTGTGATTTTCTACTGTTATGAATATCTGACATGCGGGATATCTGACATGCTACTTCCAAAGGGGTCTTGACCCACGGGTTGAGAACTGCTGCTTTAACCCCAGCACTGAGAGGCAGAAGCAGGTGGGTCTCTGAATGTGAGGCCGGTGTGGTCTACAGAGTGATTTGCAGGGCAGCCAGGGCTACCCAGAGAAACCCTGCACCAAAGAAAAAAGAAAAGAGAGAATCTCTCCCCATCCGCCTTGGCTTCTGCGAGTCAGACCTTCCTTAGGTTTTCTCCTCCCTCTTTCTCTCCGTCCTCTCCTTCCTTTTCTCCCTCTCACCTCCCCTCTGCTGCCTTTTCTCAAGACTCACTGTCATTGGCTTTTGCTAGAGTTGGTCTACACCCCTGGAATACATTCTGCTAGACTGATTTCATTTCCTTTCCCAGCTGTAATTTTTTTTTTTTTTTGCGAATATTTCCTAGAAATCATAAAACGTTGTTATTGCCATTGTTCAGGACATCGTGGCAGAGGGGGAACGGATAGACACGTAGGCCCTGCAGTCTGCACCGCAGATGCACGGTACCACGCATGTCTCATCCGGTATTCCCCTAGTCTCCTGTTCTATTATTATTTCCAAGTAGCTCTAGGCAGCTTGGTGCTTCCAAGCTTCTGGGACCATTGGCAGGAATAATAGTGAGTTACCCAATTGCAGCAACAAATCCAACCTTGCAAATATTTCTGCAAGTAAGTAGGAAATTATGTATGGTCCTGCCTGCCGGAGCTCACCCCTGAGGACGTGCTAGGGCCACTGAGGAGCCACAGTGTTGCACTGCCCATTGGAGTGGGGCGCACAGCTCTTATTTCCATTAGGGGGAATTAATTACTACTCCCATGAAGAAGAATAACGCTGAAATCATAATTCCGCAATTTTATGTTTTACTGACTCCAAAGCTTGCACTGCACATTATAACTTCTCAGAAACGGAGACACATCTAATAGTGAGCAGCACTTTTCACTGTTGGCAGAATATAAAATAATGGTGCATCTTGGAAGCTATGAAGCCGTGAACTTGAAATTAAAACATTAAAAAGATAAGATATAAAGAGCAAGTTTCATTTGTTGTATAACATGGTGACTATGAAGAGTTTTATTTTCAAAATCACAAAGAGAGTATATTTTAAAAGTCAACACTGCCTGGTGGTGGTGGTGGTGGTGGTGGTGGTGGTGGTGGTGGTACAGGCCTTTAATCCCAGCACTCGGAAGGCAGAGGCAGATGGATCTCTGTGAGTTCAAGGCCAGCCTGGTCTACAGAGTGAGATTCAGAACAGCCAGGGGTACACAAAGAAACCTTATCTCAAAAACAAAATGAAGCAATAAATAAAAGTTGTCAACAGCATAAATAGTTGAGGTAATGCATATATATTAATTAGTTCAATTGAGACATTCCACAACGCATACATATTTCAATATATCCTGCAACTTAGAAAAACACATACAAGTTTTATTTGACAAGTATACTTTTCAAAGGATATTTATTTATTCATTTATTTTCATTTTATGTGCATGGGTGCTTTGCCTAAATTTATGTCTTTGCACCATATGCCCATCTGGTGTCCATGGAGCTCAGACGAGGGCGTCTAGAACCGGAGTTAGAGATAGTTGTGAGCTACCATGTGGGTGCTGGGAATTGAATCCTGGGCCTTTGGGGGAGCAGGCAATGCTCTTAACTACTGAGCCATCTCTCCAGCCGCCACCACCCCAAGCATATTTCTAAAACTCAACTTTTTTCTGAAAGATATTAAGTCCAGTGGCTAGAAAGTGGGCTTGGAATTCAGACAGACTGGCTTTGAATTTTAGCTCTCATGCTCATTGGCTATAATCCCTGGAGAAGTTATTCAATGTCTGCATCTCCATATCCTAACCTGAAAAGCGGGACTAGGGACTAGCACTTTCTACTCAGCCAAGCTGTGCAAGATTTAAACCTTATCGTGTGGTGTGACCAGAGCAATGCCTTGAGCCTGGCTAACACTCAGTGAGATGGCTCAGCGGGCAAGGTGCCTATAGCCGTAAGTTTCTCCAGTCCTGCCCGGCCCTGCCGTCCACAGTCACTTATAAAACAATCACTCAGAGGCTTATATTAATTGCAAACTGTATGGCCTATGGCAGGCTTCTTGCTAGCTAGATCTTTCGTCTTAAATTAACCCATTCCTACTAATCTATATGTCGCCACGTGGCATTACCAGTCTGCTGGCATCTTGTTCCTCCTTTGGTGGCGGGCTGGTATCTGCACCCCCTCTGCTTTCCTCTCCTCTCTCTCCAGCTTGAATGTCCCGCCTAACCTTATTCTGCCTCACCATTGACCAAACAGCTTTATTGATCAACCAATCAGAGCAGCACAAATTCACAGCGTACAGAAAGACATCCCACAGCAGGTGCCTGTGGGGCAAGCAGCCTGAGTTCAATCCCCAGAAGCCACGTAGAAGTGGAAGGAGAGAAGAGAAGCCACGTGATCGAATGAGTGATGGCACTTGCCAGCAACCCTGACGACCTGACTTAGATCCCCAGAACCTACGTGATGAAAGGAGAGAACTGACTCCCACAGGTTGTCCTCTGACCTCCACAGGCATGCCTTTGCACAAGCTCATCTATACACACACACACACACACACACACACACACACACACACACACATGCATACACACACACACAAAATATAATAAGAAATATTTAAAGGAAAGAAGAGAAGGAGGGAGGAAAGGGGGTAGTGGGGGTGAGGAAGGGAAGGAGGGAGGGAGGAAGGGAAGGAAGGGAAGGAGGCTGAGCACATAGCTCAGCAGTAAAGCACATACTTAACATGCACGAGGCTTGGGTTTGATCCCAGCACCTAAAATGACATGGAAGTTGCACAGCTCTCTGATTCACGCTGTGATGGTGGGAACTTAGACAGCCCCGCCCACTACAGCTGAGCACTGTGGCCTCAGCCTGAGAAGGCTAGATTCTGCATGTTAAACCTCGGGGAGAGGGGAGTCCACACCCCGAGGGGAGAGGCTGCCTGGCTGCTAGCCCACAGTACAGTTTCTGCTACAAAGAGCAAACCACAACGGCACGCTCTGTCTTAAATTTTTATATTCTAATGGCTGGAGAAAGGCCAGTGGCAGAGAGCATGCCTAGCAAGTGTGAGAATGTGGGCCACATCCCCAACGCCACAAATAAATAAATCAGGAAGTTTCCCATCCCTGGTGGCCACTCACTTTTTTTTTTTTTTTTTAATTTTGATTTTATGTGTGTGGGCTTTTGCCTGTATGTATATCTGTGTGCCACTTGTATGTCTGATTCCAGTGGAAGCCAGAAGAGGGTCAAGGATCCCCCAGAACTAGAGTTAAGTTGTAGATGGTTGTGAGATGCCATGTGGGTGCTGGAAATCAAACCTGGGCCCTCTGGAAGATCAGACGGTGCTCTCAACCACTAAGCCGTCTCTCCAACTCCCTGGTAATAGAGCAATCGTTTATATGATTGTTAAGTGTTTTAGGAGCACTAGCAAGCAGTTCTAGGAGTCAAGCAGCCAGAAGAGGCCAGGACCCGACTCCATCACAAAGCCTCTATATGACACAGGTTCTGGCCACACCTTCATTTTAACCCACAGAAACTGGTTTGGGGATTCTAGCCTCCTGAACTGTGAGGTAATGGATCTCTGTTGTAAGCCACTCGACTGTGGCAATTTGTGACCACAGCTACAGGAAATGAAGGCGGTCCTTAGCTTTAATCCTGGTCATTATTTTCTGAGCCATAGTCCTTGGCCAAAATGTTCTAAGCTGACACTAATTTGACCTCTACATTGAATTTAGTGATTTGAATCTAGCTGAGCCTTTACCTAAGAAAAATAAAGTAGGCTGTCATCGATATTTAGAATTTCATTAAAAACAGCCTAAACAAGGGTGCCCTATTTGGGGAATGTGAGGCTGGAAACCGGGAGGAAATTCCCAGAGTTCATTTTCACTCATTAACTTATTCAGTAATATTCACCGGACACCCGCCATGGGCCAAGCACCAGCTCGGAGTTGTAGAAACAACAATAAACTAGCAAAGTTCCCTTGGGGGTGTTCGTCAGCGTCGGCTTTCAGTGAAGAGGAGAGAAAAGGTAAAGGGGCCCAAGATGGAATAAATAAATATGAAAAACCTATTTCTATGAACAATGCCACACACACACACACACACACACACACACAAATATGTAAAATACTCACCACACCTCTCTAAGCCCTGAAGCACTATGAACAGAAGCAAATGTTCCATGGAAAAGGAAACCTTCCCAAATGTGGAAATCAGGCCAAGAAGAGGGTCAGCCCTCACCAGACACAGCGCGATGCCCTCAGGGCAGACACAGAGATGAAACATCCCTGAACACAAGGTAGGAAGAGGCAGATGAAGGCTGAAGGGAACATCTGTTTCATACTGCCTGCATCCTGCAAAGAAACTCGGTCACATGTAGTAATGGGTGTAGCTGAAGTTTTCTCTAGTCCTGCTCAGGCCCACGGACCCTGCAGCCACTTATAAAATAATCACTCAGAAGCTTATATTAATTAAAACTGCTAGGCCATTAGCTCAGGCCTACCACTGACTAGCTCTTATATTTAAACTCAGCCCATTTCTGTTCATCTATATGTTGCCACGTGTTCCGTGGCTATTACATGCTGCTCCCTGGATGGTGGGATGGCGTCTCCTCACTCAGCCTTCCACTTCCCAGAATTCTCCTTGTCTGTTTATCCCACCTATACTTCCTGCCTGGATACTGGCCAATCAGCATTTTATTTATCATCCAATCAAAGCAACACATTCACAGCATACAGAACATCCCACAGCAAATGGGTGCTGAGTTCTAGGCAGCCAGCAGTGAGAAGGTGGGGTGTGCCATCACAGTGGGTGACTCTAGACAGGAATGTACTACACATCGTGAAAGGCTAGAAGAGAGAATTGTAAGAGTTGTCACCATAAAGAAATGAAAAAAGTTAAGGAGATATATATGTTTAGCCAGACATAAATATTACCTCGAAACATTACATGGTACCCCATAAATGTGTGTAAATTGTATGTGTTTATGTATGTTTAACTAAGTTTTTAACAAAATAAAGCCTTGAACTTCAAAATGCATGCATCAGAACACCACATTACACCTCATAAACATATATAATTGTTATTTGTCTATCAAAAACTGAAATAAACCTAACATTAAAAAAAAGTAAATTATCAAATACAAAATATGTGCATGACTCAGTAACTAAAGCTGAACTCTAATCAGATGAATAAGAAGAAATTTAAACTACATTACCATATTCATCAGCTAACATAAAGCAAACTTCTTGTATTTAAAGTTGACCATAATTTCACGTCTACATAGGCTTTTAAACTCTAAGGAGACACTGTTATCTTCATATAATCTTGGGGAGAGTCATAAAAATCTAGAGGACAAACCTGAATTGCCCAAGATAAGTGAGGACTTACAATCAAATCATCCTGTTCAAAGGGCAGGCTGTATAATGCATGGACCATCAAAGAAAGGGAAGGTCCCTCACCTCACTTAGTCATTAAGTTTCTATCACATAATATTTTCACGGGAAATCGCCTCCATCCTCCCTTTTATTTTATATATTTTCAACACTATCTGTGGAAATTTTTTTTTCACCAGAAAATAGCCAAGTGACAAGCGTTCTTGCTAAAGAAATCTAATATCACACATCTTGACAAATCCCTTCAGACGTTCCTCACTTCATTCAAAGACCTGGCCTCCTCTGACAGACTGGAGGGATGAGCCAGCAGGAGCCTTATTGGCCTGGTGGGGTGGGGGCACGGGGGTTGAATAGCTCCCTGGGAAATTCTGCCACCCAAGGGAAGCTCTCAAAGGTCAGGCACAAGCCTGGCTCTGTAACAATGCCTCCCTAGTCCCACAGGAAGGGTGACTCTCAGTGCAGGCTGGCCTGTGAATTAGATTTGCCCACCAGCCCAGCCCCCGTGGATGCAAGATGGAGTCCTCAAGAGGGGTACACAAAGCAACAACAGCTTTTACTAGAATTTGCTGGTCAGCGTTAACAGGAAGCGCTCGGTGCCACTTGTATACTTCTTGTTCGAGACAGTCGTGACAGCAAAGGCAAGTCTCACAGCACCCAAGGAGGGTTTGGATGGACACTGTGAGGACCTAGCCAGCTGTACGGGAAATGTGGACAGCTCCAGGAGAGGAAGCAGCAGGTCCCTTTAACAAATAAATGGCTTTGAAAAGGAGACAGTGAGGGGGCACTGGAGAGGGGGAGTGGGTGAAGTGCTTGCCCCTGAAACATGAGGACCTGAGTTTGGTCTCCAGCACCCACATAAAAGCCAGATGTGGATGAGGGGCCGGGGGTGGCTCAGTGGTAAACACTTGCCCTGTGAGCCTGGTGGGCTGTGCTGGATCCCTAGAACCCACAGGAGGATAAAAGGAGAAAACTGGTTCCACAAAGTGTGACCTCTGCACACTTGTCACAACAGGCACGACCACACACTTGCACTCACATTTTTAAAAAATGCAAAGAAGGGGAGGAGGGGGAGAGGAAAGGAAAGACAGAAAAATAAGAATTATACACTATTAGTCATTGTTGCAACTGGCTGTGTCTGCAGATGAATCGTGATACTCAGTACTGTGTTTGCAATTCCAGAGACCAGAAGCAGAATTCTTCATTCACCTTTTCACTCCCCCCTCCCCACCCCCACATCCTCCTTGCTGTTCCCACAGGGACCCACCCACTGCCATGCTCTTGAAATCCCCTCAAAAGCACTTGACTGACCTGTCCTTCAATGCCCAGTTCAGATTCTCCTGCCTGTTCAAAATCTCCCGTGACAGTCTCTGCACAAAGCGGTCCCCTCGCTCCTTTTCTGAGACTCTCAGCACTTGAAGTCAGTCGGAGATTGTCACAGTTTCCTGCGTTCCTTAGTTAGCTATTGAGTGTTTCGTATCTCTGGCTAGGCTGAGGCTCTCTCAGGACAGGGTACATGCTTGTCTGTTATTCTCTTCCCATGGCAGCTTGACCTCATACTCAGTTGTAAATACTCTTGGCCTAGTACTAAGTGATGGGAAGTCTCTTTAAAAGCCCTGTCCTATCTTGAAAATCCAAAACAAACAAACAAACAACCCACCTGAAGTGAGAATCTGTCAATGTGAGCAAGTCTCTGCCTTGGTTAGGGCTGCAAGGAAGAGAAAAACCAACTCTGGCACAGGACAACTGGAAAGCTCAGGTGTAGACTCAAGCCCAAGAGGGGTTTACATCCCTCTCCTTCCCTTTCTCCACCTTGTCATCTGTGATAGTGCCTGCTCTTGTCACCTTGAGGGAGAAAATGGCACTATGTCTCCCAACACGCGTCTATTAAAATGGCAATAGAAGATTCTGGTGCATCTGGTGTATTGCATCTCCTGCCGATTGTTAATCCAGTCACTGTGGCCGAGCAAGAAACAAGAACTGGTCAGGTCTGGATCCCAAGAAGTGGGGAAGGGGGTGCATAGTTCTCCCAAAGGAAGGGGAAGTTAACAGTTACCTGAGGGATGGAAGAAAAGAATGCAGGAAAGAAGCCGCTAGGGTCCTTCCCTGCATCTCTAAAGAGCCCTCCACCATATTCCTAGCTCTATCTTGTGGGAACTGGTCCCGAGCCAGCTACCTGGGAACGACACAACATCGCCATGACTTCCTGTACTCTTGCTATATATACATCAGATAATGTGCCAGTGTTTTGTAAGACAAACACAATTACACTTTTTGAAACTTATGTGTGTCTGTATGTATTTGCGTGTATCTGCCTACGTGAGTGTGTGTACACACATGTATACAGGTGCCTGAAGAGGGTGTTCAATCCCTTAGAGGAATTATAGACAATTGCAAGCCACTTGACCTGGGTGCTGGAATTAAGTAGCTAGCACTCTTCCTTGGTTTCTTCCTTTCTTCCTTCCTTCTTTCCTTTCTTTCTTTCCTTTCTTTCTTTCTTTCTTTCTTTCTTTCTTTCATTATTTATTATTATTATTATTATTATTATTATTATTATTATTATTATTATTATTATTATTGATAAGGTCTCTGTTAGTTTATGGGCTCTCCTGGCATTTGGTCTGGCCGTGCTGGGATCCTAGCCGCCCACTCCACCGCATCAGATCCACTCTCTTCCACCTGCAGCAGGCAGATCTGCTTTCTGTTCAATACAGACAACTGGGTCTCTGATGGAACTACCCACCTCTGACCATTCCCCTGGATGTGAGGCTTCGTCTTTTCAGGCATGGTCCTCCCTGTCTGGTTTTTTTGGAGGTCCTGGTACCAGGCGACTGTGTCTCACTTGGGCTCTTAGCCCTTGGCCCCTATTCTTGCCTGAGCTTGCTTTGTTGGGGCCTCCTCTGAGTCCGGGGACACCTGAGGCTCCCAGGTTCCGGACTTCTCTCAGCCTCATCCTTGGGAGCCATGTCACACGCCTCCTCGCTCCCATTGGAGCGGCAACGTGGGAGTCAGAGACCGAGAGGCTGGCTTCATCTTGCTCAGCACACACAGGTTCTCTCCCCTGCCGCGACTGCTGATCTAACCCTCAGTAAGGTGTGTACACATCATTTGTCTGTCAGTGACTCTAATTCCAAACTTCAGAGTCCGATTCTTCCCGCGCTGCTTTCGTGGACGCATGTGCTTGTCTGGCTCCTGAAGCCTGCTGTACCCACGCGGACGTCTCTCCTGCTCACTGCCCTCTCTCAGCAGCCTGGGAGACCCACGCCTTAAGCTCTAGCCCACTGTGTTCTCCCCGCGGCTCTGGCTCCTGCAGCCTGGCTTTCTCTCACCTTACAGCCAGCCTGCAGAGCCACTGGGCTGTCTGTCTCTCAGGGTCTGCCCGCAGTCTTGCACACGCGTTCACTCCCAACTTCTGCTTGGAACTTACAGGAACACACTCACACAGTGTTGTTCCACATTGTGACTCTCTCTCTTCCTCCGCAGGCTCAGATTTTACTACAACAGCCTGGCCTCAGTACAAAGCAATGTACCAAACTAGGCAAACTTGTGATTTCCAAATTCTCACAGATTGTGAACAACTGCTACTGCCACAGACAAAGGGTCCCCAAATGTCTTCCACCTAAACTTGCTATGCTACACTTCCAAAGTCTCTTACCTCCAAAGTTCTACTTCCCCGTTCCTAAAAATCTTTTATCTCTGTGATTTCTTTGCACTCTGCTCTCTCTCTCTCTCTCACACACACACACACAAAACAATAATATCTTAAGATTATGCTGTAAACTCTTATCTCAGGATTTGTAAATTGCTCATTGGGTATAGTTTAAAATCTCTATAATTTGTAAAAAAAAATTTGGCTTTAAACTTACAACAAAAGGCTTATAATTAAAATTCTATACATGGGTATATATCTATAATTCAACTCCTGTTCAAGATATGTATTTGTATGTATGTGTGTACATATGTATGTGACTTAGATTTAACTCTATGGGTGTGTGAATATAAGCTGGATTTAACTCTGCGTGAATGTGTGTGTAACTTGGATTCAGCTTCATGTGTATATGTGCATGTAACTTAGATTCTACTATTGTTTAGGAAAACATGTTTTAAATAGCAATCATGTGGCTCTCTTCCATCTTGGCTGATGATCTCATCAGGATGTAGGCAGCCACATGACTGGCCATCATCTTTACTGAGGTTAAAGAATACCTATCATGTGACACTTCTTAGTCCAAATGAGCTCTCTGTTCAGTGTATCTCCTTTTAGACTAAGGAAGCAACAAGTCTCGAACATTTTGGACTGGTATGGACTTTTGTATGATGATAGAAATGTAAGGTTAGATTTGTTACAACATACTGTATATGTGATTCAACTCTGGTTTAGCATATACTCTATTTGGTGATAAAAATTTAAGGTTATAAAAATCTGTTCAGATTAACAAAAGCTGACTTAGAGATTTATACCTAAGTACTTATGCCTTTGCCAAGTGTTCAACATCAAGTTTCTACATAATTTAGATAGGTGGCAACATGAGTTTGATAAATAAGGTATTTAATAAGTAAGATATATATTCTATAAATGGAATGCCTGGTCCCCCAGAGGGTCCTTTTCCCACGGTTGGGCTTTTGGGTCGCTTTTCCTTGCCTTCTTAGGAGACAGCCTAGCAGTTTGGAATAAACTTGGTCCATTTTCACCCACGTAATCGCTGCTTTGGTTTCTTTACTAAACCCATTATCTATAATTAAATTTTTATTTTGATACTAGAAGAGCTTCAACAGGAATGGAACATAAAGTCCTATACTTTTTTTTTTTTTTTTTTTTTTTTTTTGGTTTTTCAAGACAGAGTTTCTCTGTGTAGTTTTGCGCCTTTTCCTGGAACTCACTTGGTAGCCCAGGCTGGCCTCGAACTCACAGATATCCGCCTGGCTCTGCCTCCCGAGTGCTGGGATTAAAGGCGTGCGCCACCACCGCCCAGCTCTAAAGTCCTATTCTTATAAAAGTTACCAACTTATTGTAAACTGTTAAGGATAATTAAGAAATGTAAGTTGATGGTCACCTTAAACAGGAATGGAATATAAAGTCCTCGTCTTATGAAAGCTGCTAACTTATTGTAGATTTTTTAAGGAACACAAGTTAATAGTCATCTTACAAATAATCAAATTTTTTAACTGTAGTCATGGAAAGTTCTAGTATAATTAAGTACAAGGATAAGCCTGACTTAGCCCCTTGAATATGTTTTCAAAGTTAAACTTGAAACAAGTAACTAGAAACAAGCAAAGTTTGTCTATTCAGATATACCTAAAAAGTCCTCAAGTGCTTCAGAGATCTGCGGAATATGGCATTTAAAGTGTTTAATAAAAAAGGCTTTTCATGATAAAGACACATGCCAGCTCCTGGCAGCTCCTCCAAAGAAGATGCATGGGCACAGAAGAACCTCTACCTGGAGCTTGTTTTAAATGTGGCAATGCCAGTCATGAACAAAACAAAACTGCCTTTCACCTCAACTGCTGCCAGGACCCTGTCCAGACTGAGGACAATCAGGACACTGGGGAATTGACTGCCCTGCTTTGCCTAGACAAAGTAGGATAACCCATCCCACCCACCACCGCCAAGTTCCTACTCTACAGGAAAGTCTGTTGGATCTTCTGGACTTGGCAACTGAAAATCGGTGCTGCCCTGAGACCTCCACCCCCAACAACCATGGAGGACCCTGGGGCGGCTGTCTAGGTAGCCAGTAAGTCTGTCCCATTTTTAATTGATTTCTAATAGATTTGGTCTGCATTCCTGCTTACTCAGGTAAAGTTTATCCTTCTCAGAACACGGACGGTATTTGACGACGAGGCTGGTGATCCCTTTGTCAGTTTAACAGCAGCAACCAAGGCTTCAGCTGCCTTCTCGGTTCTTTGTGTACGAAATTCAGGCCACAGGCCTCTCTCTCCTAGAGCTGCTACTAGGTCTAAACAGAGTTCACCTCGACACCAGACTCAGAAAAGAGAAAAACTCACAGGACAGATTTCAGTGTAGCTCTTCACTATCCTTTATTGAAAGGCGCTCACTTTACAATGGTTGCTCTGAATAATCAACCACCCATGTCTCCTGGTAGATGATTAGATAGAAAAAAAACATGTAAAGTTTATGTGAAGATATGAATGCTTAAGCTGTGAGGATCTAAGAAAACGTTTTAGGGTCTAAGGTGTTTTAAGATGTCTAAATGCAAGTTATAAAGGCTGGAGGACATGGAAGCTTAAAAGGTGATTTTTTTTTAAGTGATTTAAGGTGTATAAAAGAATGAAACATGTTTCAGATTTCTTTCCCTCACTCTGTTACTGTTATATTAAGACTCCAAAGTTCATAGTCTTAACAGTAATCACTGGAATTCTACTAAGCAATTAACCCAGCTCCGGCAGAGGACCACTACTATTACCATTGTCAAGCTCAAGATTTTAAATTCCCTTCGGTTATGTTCTAAGCATAGACTTAAAAGAGCTTCTCATTGTGCTAAGAACATCCTTCTAATCCAATACACTCAGTCTTCTGGACAGAGGAAAGAGTGTTCACGCTTTGAACCAGAATCATTTTGGGGTCCTATATGACTCAAAAGCGTGAGTCTGCTGCCTTTTCTACAATGTGGATTTCAGAACAGATGACAAACAGTGGGAATACTAATGTCTCTAAAATTTATCTCTTTTTGTAAACTCAGAAAATTCTTGTAAGCTCCAGGGAGTTGACTTGAATCCACCTCAAACAGGCCATCAAATGGACTCCAGATAAGTTCTGCCAATCAACAGCCTAAGTTTCCACACCTATTCCCCGACCTCTCCCTGGTTTTGGGACTCCCCTCCCTCAATTACCAGAACTTAAGAAAAAAATTTCCCCCTAAATTTCTTTATCTTCTTCTTTGCCAGGATCCTGCCAGGTCCCCTCAAAATCTACACCCTGGACAACTTGAAAATGGCTGCCCTAAATGGTCCAACCTCACAGACTGCTTCAACTAGGCCTGCACTTTCCTAGCTACTAGGCCAGAGACAGTCAAACAGAGCCTGGCCAGAGAACAAAATAGCCAGCTATCCCAGGACTTGGCCACCACCTCCGCTTTCTTGGGTCCCCCAGAGATGCCAACATCCCAGACAACAGGAAGCAGACTAGAGAACACGGTGCCCCCATTCCCACCTCACCTGCTACCCCTTCCTATTTCCTCACCTTTTCATAATGAACAAAAGGAGGAACTGTTGGCTCTCACTGCGGCAACCTGCCTCTGCCGCCAAAGCAGTTAAGTTACAGCATCAACCCAACGTGTACGCCCTTAAAAGTGCTGCCAGGCACAGCTCGCTCTCTTGTGGCTTGCCCCTGTTCCCTCTTCTTTTCTCTCTCTCTTCTCTCTCAATTCTTCTCTCGTTCCTCTTCCCTGTTCTCTGCCTGCCTGCCTCCCTCATGTTCCCACTCCAACACAGACTCTCGCCAACGTCCCCCAATAAACCTCTTGTGCTAACTCTGTTGCTCACGGCTTGTTTGCTTAGTGGAAGATCTGGGCAGGCACTCACTTCGCCTTTCTCTTTTTATCTTTACAGTCGCACTATGCAACCTCGGCTGTCCTGGAACTCACTATGGAGATCAGGCTGGCCTTGAACTTACAGAAGTTCCCCCTTTCTTTGCCTCCTGAGTGCTGTAACTACAGGTGTGTGCCACCATGCCCAACAGAACCAGCATCCTTCACGGCTGAGCCATCTCTCCAGCCCCCACAATTACACTTATCAAGTAATGTAATATAACGCCCATATACTGTCTCTAACCCTCTGAACAACAACCACCAAGTAGATATTATTATGCCTATTTAATAGACCATAAAACTGGGACTTCAATAAGCAAATGGACCTTTTCAAGAGCCAGATCTTCACACAAACAACTGCCTTTTTGCATCACAATTCCTGTCTAGATGAGGCTTCCTTGACTTGTGCCGACATTTTAAAAATGAAGTGGGGCTGGCAAGGTGGTACAGTAAGTAAAGGGGCTTGCCACCAAGCCCGACAGCCTTAGTTCAGTCCCCGGACCTGGGTGGGAGACAAAGAGAACCAGCTCCCTGGAACTTGTCCTCTACCCTCCACCTGTCAAACACCATGTCAGTCTCACACCCCTACACTCATGTAACACACACACACACACACACACACACACACACACACACACATGTAAACACACATGCGTGCACACACACACACGTGTACACACACACACACATGTGTACACACACAAAAAAAATAATTTGAAAAAAAAACCAAACTAGTGATGTATGCTGATTTTTCAAATATGGGAACTATATTTTGCATGCCAAATTCAATTCTTTATTCAAAATAATAAAGCAATATAGCATTTCCCAGTACTTTTCTATTGAACAAAAGTAACATCTTTCATGTTTACTATAATGAGGCCAGACAATACAGAAAAGCAAAGCCATCCCTCTGATACCTTGTGAATTTTAAACACATACACAAATTAATTCCAGAACAATGGTGTTTCCAGAACTAAAGAAAAAAAAGAGATGAAAAACATTTAAATGGATAAAATGCAACAGACATACATAAAAAAAAACACAAGGCAAAATAACATTACTTATACTTTGAAAATAATGTTTTATTAACTAAGTCTTATAAAAAACATGTAGTAGCAACAAATACACTCAGACTATTTGTAAACTATAGTGGAAACATAGAGGATATTTATAAAATATCTTAATTTCTTAAGACATCACATGAATTAATGCCAGTATCATACAGAGAGTATACTGTAAGTGTGGCGACAATTGATTTTACCAATCACATTCTTTTTAAAAGTATGAATGAAATAGGAATCTCATTGTTTTTATAAATGTCCAGAAACAAATTGATCATGTGTTTTCAGTAATATAGTTTAAAATAGTAATTATAGACTAGTGGTATAAGCCTGGAACCAAAGTTAAATATACATGCAAAGTTCCCTACACAGCCTAACTAGCTGTTGCTGGTCACATAAAGCTGTCTTGAGGTCCGCAGCCCCTCAGCCGCCCTCAGGCATGAGGATCGGAAGCACTCAGGGTTATATGCTGCTCTTTTGTGGTGGCATCTTGTGTAACTTAGTTGGGGCGTTAAGGGTTGTGTTGGTTGATTTCAAAACATGAACACAAGTTTTTGAGAGTACCCCTTTTAGGGTCGGAGTCTCTTGCCCCCACCTTGCATGTGGAACATGACTTTTAGAGGGCAGAAGTGATGGGCATGCTCTGGGAAGGTGGAGCTTACTCAGCCCAGCAGCTCCCTCCTCGTTGGTGTGTTAGCTGCTGGGCTGCCCGGAAGAGGCCTCCAGATAATAACCACAGGAGTGAGCCATCTTGGAAGCAGATCCCAAGCCTCCACTAAGACCTCAGGTGCCTGCTGCCCTTCCCAACATCCTGATCACAGCCACAGGAGAGACCTCATGCCAGACCCACTCAGTAGAGCTGCTCTTGAATCCTGACCCACTCACAGTGACTGAGGTGGTTATTTTTGTAAGGTCATTGTTTTAAAATATTAAATTGTGGAGCATTTGTTATGCCACAATAGAAAACTAATACACCACTGTGTCAGGATATAGTACACAGCTTATGAAGGCCATAGTTGAGAAGTAGGAAATGCTAACTATCAATTTAGAATTTAGTTGCCCCAAAAAAATGTCTATGGTCATTCCCCTTCTCAAAGGATTGTTCCAAGACATTCAGTAAATACTCGTGAAGTACTGAATGTTGTATAAACTATACCCTTTCCTCTACCCTCATACCTATGATCATTGATGAATTAGGCAAAGGTAATAGCAATAATAACTAATAATAAAGAGAATCATTTTAACAATTTAATAGAATAAGTATTGTGTGAATGTTCTCTTTCTCATTCAAAACACAGGGTTTTTCACTGGATGCTTTCAGCTCACAGTTGACTGCACGAAAAGGTGTCTTGAGAAAGAGAAACTACAGGTAAGGGCCAGGAGCTACGGTACACATTCTTGACCACGGTAGAATGCGTAGGCACCACAGTGGCCCTCCATGGTAAACAGTTACTCAGCTCAATGAAGATTAGAGAGAGAGAGAGAGAGAGAGAGAGAGAGAGAGAGAGAGAGAGGGAGAGAGAGAGAGAACCTCCCACTGTGACTGAATCTGACTTCAGAGAGGGCCCATGGAAAAACAGGTTCACTGAGCCCAGGTTGGTAAAACACAGCCAGGGCCGATTGGTTGGATTGGGAGCACAGTTGGGAGACTGCCAGGAGCTTTCCAAGTACCAGGAAAATAAAGTAACTCTGAAGGGTAAGGGACGGGTGTGCGAGGGCACAGATTCAGGGATCGGGGAGTGAGCCCCGGTAAATGGAGGAAGGTAAAGTCCGGTGGGGAAGACGGGTGGGGACGAACTCATCCTAAGATGAGAGTGGATTTCACACATCTAGCTAGAACTCGGACCAGTGCTCTCAGGGGTGTAGATTACAGCCACAAGGTCAGAGGCTGCAGGATCAATTTTGTCCTGGATGGAGGAAAATTGAGAAATGTTAGGATTCTATCTCAAAACAGTTCATAAAGACTCTGGCTGCCTTTGAGGATTCAACGGGAAATAATGTCTTTTCCCATTTAGTGCAAGTGCTAGTCAGAACCTCTCGTAATGCCTAAAATTGCTGCCGTTGTCTGCTGGAGTACCTTCATTTTCACACCCCCTGTGACAGCATGGAGGCGGGACAACACAGGGACCACGTCCGCAGCCATCCTCAGAGCCCTGTCCGCTCACCTCTACATCTCCAGCCGGGTTATCTCAGGCACATGTCCTCAACCAGGTGTCCCTCAACATGCATAGGTTGGTCTAATGACAGAACCAGCATGACTAAAATCTGCTTATCTGCGTAGGACTGTTAGGGCCCTTCACAACCTTAGCCATAAAAAAAATAAATTAAATAAAATTCCATTATTTTCATCAACATGGATGAAACTGGAGAACACCGTCTTAAATAAGATGGACACAGAAAAGCAAGCACCACGTGACTTCACTCATATGTGAGAGCTAGGAGTTGTTCTCAAAGACACTGAGAGGAGGGGGCTGGGGTTATGGCTCACTTGACAGAGTGTTTGCCTAGGGTGGTGGTTTCGATGAGCACGGCCCCCATAGACTCATATTTGAATGCTTAGGGAGTTAGGGAGTAGCATTAGGAAGTGTGGCCTTGTTGGGGTAGATGTGGCCTTGTTGGAGGAAATGTGTCACTGGGGGTGAGCTTTGGGGTTTCAAGTGCTCAAGCCAGGTTCAGTCTCTCTCTCTCTCTCTCTCTCTCTCTCTCTCTCTCTCTCTCTCTCTCTCTCTCTTCCTTCTCCCTGCTTATCCAGATGTAGAACTCTCTGTTCCTTCTCCAGCACCATGTCTGCCTGCATGTCATCATGCTTCCCACCGTGATGATAAGGAACTAAACCTCTGAACCTGTAAGCCAGCCCCATTTAACGTCTTTATAAGAGTTGCCATGGTCATGATGTCTCTCTCTTTACAGCATTAGAAACCCTAACTAAGACACCTAGCATTTACAAAGTCCTAAGTTTTATCCACAAAAGTAAATACACTAGGTATGGGGGTGTCTACCTGTCAGCCCCAGGAGGATCCAAAGTTCAAGGTCATTTTTGGCTACATAGAAGATTAGGAAGCCTGGGATACATGGAATATATGAGACTTGGTCTCAAAAAATTTGATTACCTTTTTCATTAATTTATGTATGCATATATGTGCACATAAGAACAACAAGTTTTTGAAGAGATATATTACACCTAATTTAAACATTCTATAATGCATGCATCTTCCAAACATTGCATTTCCCCATTGATATGGACAATTTTTATGTTGTGATGAGCTAGCTAAAAATAAATACAAGGTTTTTTTAAAGAGGTATAATTACAAATCCAATAGATTTAAGAATGAAAGAGAATCAGACAGCCTGATAGCCATCCAAACCATTAAAAATGATTATCTTTAGACCATGTTTCAGAAACTTAGCAGTTACTTTAGTACACATTCACAAGAATAAGTCAAAATAGTCAGTGTTTATATCTACAAAGCTAGAATCTCCCGGTTCCTGGAATTGAAGTGAAATAAATCGAAGTCTCCACAATGGACCCAAAGCTGTCTTGGTCCACCGTCCTTAAGATTTCTTCAAGTTATCCGTATGTCTAGCATTCTGTTGGCTTCAGTATCCAGCCTCTGCGTCCTTCCTCCTTGGCAACATTATAACGTGGACCACAGCCCTTTCACTGATGCCCACAAAGCCACTACTGGTAGAAGAAGCAAATTTTCCTAAAGGTTTATGAGTCATAGAAATCCCTCAGCTGGGGGCTGGGGGTGTAGCTCAGCAGTGAAGCACACGTCAGCATGCGAAAGGCCCCAGGTATGATCCCCAGCACTAAAGAAGAAAACAACTTACATTTTTTAGTCTTGTTCTTCCGTCAACCATGGCCCCAATCATTTCGTGTGATGTTTAGTACCTAGATCATCTTGGGGTGTTCTAACAAAATGCCTAAGGCTGAGAAATTGATACCTAGTCAATATTTGCTTACAGTTTTGAAAGCCAAGGTCAAGGCTCCAACAGACAGGGTGTCAGATGAGACCGCACTTTCTTCTTCACAGATGGCGCCTCTCACTGTCTCCTTACATGGGGAAATGGACAACAGGGCAGAATGGGCTCCTTTCAGGAAGGTTTCTTATTAGCTAAACTCTGCCACTGTGACCAAATACCTGACAAAAACAACTTCAAAGGGAGAAAGAACTATTTAACTCACAGATTTAAAAACGTCAGTCCACCATCCTTGGCTCTGTTGCTTCTGGTGAGACAGGATATATCACGGCTTCAGGGGAGTGTGGCAGAAGCCACTCACATCACGGCAGCCACAAAGCAGTGAGTTAGAAATGGGGTTGGGAGTGGCTGGAGAGAGAAGAGCTTAGCAGTTAAGAGCACCGGCTACTCTTCCAAAGGACCCGGATTGGATTCCCAACACCCACACAGTGGTTCATAACCATTTGTAGCTCCAGTTTTGAAGCAATCTGACACTCTCCTCCAGCTTCTGTGGGTACCAGACACACACAGTGTACAGACATTCACGTAGGTAAAACACATATACACATCAAGTAAGATAAAAATGAAAAAAAAAAAAAAAAGCGATGGGCTGGGACCAGATGTGGCTTTCAATGCATGACCCAGTGACCTACTTCTTTCAACTAGACCCTGCCACTTAAAGTTTCCCAAACTTCCCCAAATAGCACCACCGCTGAGAGCCCAGTACTCAACCCATGAGCCCGTGGAGGACAGCTCACAGCCAAAACATAACAGGCACTAATGTCGCTCACAAAGTTGAAGCCACCATTGTGGTGGTATTGTGTTCCCCAAAATATTGTGCACCCTAATACAGCCAAGCATGGTGACTCACACCTTTAATCCCAGAAAGTGAGCCTTTAATCCCAGGGAGTGATGGCAGAAGGCAGAAAGGTATATAAGACATGAAGACCAGGAACTAGAAGCTTTTAGCTGGTTAAGCTTTTAGGCTTTGAGCAGCACAGTTCAGCTGAGAGGCATCCAGTCTGAGGAAACAGGATCAGCTGAGGAACTGGTGAGGTGAGGTAGCTGTGGCTTGCTCTGCTACTCTGATCTTCCAGCATTCACCCCAATAACTGGCCTCAGGTTTGATTTTATTACTAAGACCTTCTAAGATTCGTGCTATACACCATGACTTCATTGCCATCTAAAGCTCCAACTCCTAATACTGTCACCGACATGAATCATGACAAGAATAACCATTCAAAGCTCAGTTCTCAGCCTTCAGCCATGCCCCAGTCCATTGACTGTGTGCCAAACTCCATTTTACATGTGTTATCTTCCTTCGTCCTCATTGAAACTCTTTGTATTACTTTCCTGTGTATGATAAAACACCCCAAGCAAAAGCAACTTATGGAAGAAAAAAATTTAGTTGGTCTGTGGTTCCAGAGGGAAGTGTCCATCATGGCAGGGAAGCTTGCGGGCAAGCAACAGGCGTGATGTCTAGAGCAGAAAGGTGACAGTTCACAAAGCAGGGAGAGTGAATTGGAAGTGGCCACAGGCCACGGAAAGCCCACTACCAATGGCCTACTTCCTCCATCCAGGCCTCTTAAACATCACTACCAACTTGGGGCCAAGTATTCAAACATAACAGTAGGGAATATTCTCATTTTAACCACTACACCATTTGAAGATGGAATTCTTCTAATGACAAAGAAATTAAGATCTACCTAGCCAGGTGGGCACCACACGCCTTTAACTCCAGCACTTGGGAGGCAGAGACAGGTGGACCTCTGTAAGTGTGAGGCCAGCCTGGGCTACATAGCAAGTTCTAGGACAGCCAGGGCTACAAAGAAAGACTGTCTCAAACAAACAAACAAAGATTCACCTGAAATCTCAGCACTTAGGAGACCAGGTGGCCAACCTTGAGGTACCTAGTAAAACCCTGTCCCATACCAAAAATAGAAGAAAAAGTAAGAAAAGTAATAAGAGAAGAGGGCCAGGCATGGTGGTGTATGCCTTCAATCCCAGTACATGGAGGCAGAGGTAGGTGGAGGGGCTGGTGTAGCCAGAAGGTCCCTCCAGTCCCACCTGGCCCCACAGTCCCTCCAGTCCCACCTGGCCCCACGGTCCCTCAGCCACTTATAAAATAATCACACAGAGGCTTATATTAATTACAAACTGTGTGACCATGGCCTATGGCAGGCTTCTTGCTAGCTAGCTCTTATAACTTAACCCATTTCTATTCATCTATAAGTTGCCACGTGGCTGGGGCATTACTGGTCTCTGGCATCTTGCTGCACCTCTGGCAGCAGCTGGCATCTCCCCCTCCGCTCCTTTCTTCTCTCTGTGTATCTGCTTGGATTTCCCACCTGCCTCTAAGCTGTCTTGCCATAGGCCAATGCTACTTTATTTATCAACCAATCAGAGCAACACATATTCACAGCATACAGAAAGGCATCTCCCAGCAGACTGGTCCTGCAGAATAATAACCGCAGGGTCTCCATGACTTGGGGCAACAGTAGGACATCCAAGAGTTCTGGTGAGGGTCCAGTGATGATGGTGTGCCAGAGGACTTGAACAAGACCGACTCATGAACATTTTGTGGGTGGGGCTGAGTGGACAAAAGGGTATACTGCATGACACACCACAGCACCCAATACCACTAGGATGAATGAAAAGGTGTTGGAAAGACAAGGAGTGAGGTAGTTTGTGTGTGTGTGTGTGTGTGTGTGTGTGTGTGTGTGTGTGTGTGTGTGTGTGTTGTTTTTAATTGATTTGGGGGGTTCTTTTGGGGAGATGCTGCAGGGGTGAGGGGAGGATATGGAGGGACTGGGAAGTGAGTGGGATTGAGGTGCATGATGTGAAACTCCCAAAGAATCAATAAAAAAATTATATTTAAAAAATAGGTGGGAGGTGGTTAAATCATGAGGACTCTCTATTGTTTCTGTCCCTTCCCACTTAGTCATGTGTTCTGCCTACATTTTGTGTGTGTGTGTGTGTGTGTGTGTGTGTGTGTGTGTGTGTGTGTGTGTGATCTGTCTGTGTGGTGTGTGTGCTTGTACATGTGTGGTATGTAGTATGTGTACATCTGTGTGTGAGTACAAATACATGCATGCCTGTGAAGAACCAATGAAAACATCTGGATATTGATCCCCATCTTCTGCTTCATTTGAGATGAGGTCTCTTTGTTGTTGACCCCTGCGTATGTCACAGCTGGCCCATGAACCTCCAGTGAATCTCCTGACTTCACCTCCTTTCTCACTATAGGAGCATTAAAATTACAGGCACATGCTACCATGTCCGGTTTGTGGAATTTGAACTCAGTACTTTATGCACTGGGCCATCATCTCCCCAACCCTCATCTGCCCTCTCTATGATATCTCCAGCATAGTTATAATGAAGACCTTGTCTGTTCATTCCAGCAGCTAATAGGCATCTGCTGTCTACTTCCATGTCTTCTGCTGGGTGAAGATTTGGCATTCATCCCCTGGGGGGGCGGAGGGGGAAGAGCAGAAACAACATACCACTTGTCTTCCTTCCTTTCTGTTTTTAGATGACTTGGTTTGGTCTAGGTCTTTTTTTGATGGCACTGGATTTGAAAGCCAGGGCCTTGAACATATTAGACAAACTACCTACCACTGAGCTACACTCCCAGGCCACAAGGCACAATATTGGAAGCAAATGAGAAGTCCTCACCACACACTGCTCCTACCAGAAACTCCATCTTGGACTTCCCAGTCTCTAGAACCATGAGAAATAGTTTTATTTTATTTATACATTATCTAGTCTGTGGCATTTTGTTAGAGCTACAGATGGGCTAAGACAACCTGCAACACTTAGAACCACCTCCTGCTCACACGTACCCTTCTTTCCCTATATCAAATAAACCATTACCTTCCTTATGCTAGATGAGACAGATGTGGTGGCGCAGGCCTTTAATCCCAGCACTCAGGAGGCAGAGGCAAGTGGATCTCTGTGAGTTCGAGGCCAGCCTGGTCAACATAGAGAGTTCCAGGACAAGTAGGATGGTTACACAGAGAAACCCTGTCTCAAACACACACACACACACACACACACACACACACACACACACACACACACACGCACACACGCACACACGCACACACGCACAGCGCGCGCGCGCGCGCGCACACACACACACACGCACGCACCAAAAAAAAAAAAAAAGAAAGAAAGAAAGAAAGAAAGAAAGAAAAAGAAACCTGTTGCTGTTTGTTTTCAGAGACCAGGACAATGGCCTAGCACATAGTAGGTTTACTGAATATTAGATCTGAATGAGTATCAAATTCAAGAAATACATCAGATGATTAACTGAGTCACCCAAATCTTATGCATTAGTCTTTAAACAATTCCTTATGAAGCTATAAAGTTGTTCTCTTTTAGGGAAAACACTTCAATGCAGACTTTCTTTAGCTATAGTGTTCCTATAGCCTCAAATCTTCTCGTTCCTTTATGGATTCTCATACTCGTTCTTAGAGCAACATGTTCACCAGATTTTCCATCTCTCTCCCCTGTGATGCTTTGAAGTAAAGTATGATTGAATAACTGCAGTCTGAGCTTTGACAAAGTTTGCAGTAAATGGATTACAGATAATTTCCTTTAAATGTGATCTTCAATGGTGGTAATATACAAAGCTCACCAGAGCAGGAAGTTTACCAAGGACAGGAGATTTAGCTTTCTAACTCACAGAAAATACCAGCACATTTGTTGAATCTAAGATACCACTGATCTTTAAATACACCATTATTTACCAATATATATAATATATATACATATATATGCATATGTGTATATATACATATATTTGCGTATATGTATATATGCATATATATATATATATATATATATATATATATATATATATATATATATGATACCAGTTAAACTCTGATACAACACTCTCTTACCACTTAGAATCACTCAGAATTTTGTTGTTGCTGCTGTTGTTTTCTGGTGTGTGTTTATTTGTGACAGGGTCTCACGATGTAGCACTGGCCTGGAACTCACTATGTAGACCAGGCTAGGCTTGAACTCATGGAGCTCTACCTGCTTCTGCCTTCCCAGTTTTGGGATTAAAGGCGTGTGCTGCTACGTTTGGTTTTTCTTTTGGGGACTGTCTCACTATGTAGCCCATGCTGGCCTAGGACAAAAAGAGAAAGAGGAGGAAGATAAATCACCCATCAATACTACATGTTAGTTATTTTCGATTTACCAATTGTTGAGGCTAAGAACTGAAGAACACCCTAATGAGTCCCTCATTGGAGAAACTAGTCAATCACAAAGATGCCCCTGAATGCCCAGTAGGCAATGAACCACCTCGTCTGCTTTATGCAGTGCTAGAGACTAGAGACGGGATCCAGCGCTCTGCATGCTAGGAAAGCCCTCTATCAAGTGAGCTTCATCCCCAACCCTAAGGAAGACACATCAATCTAACCACTTAATATGGCTTGGACTCTTACAAATGTAACCTCATGAATCTGACTTTTTAAAAGGCGCATTGTTACACTTCACTTCCCAGGAATATGGGAGTGTTACATCTTAGAAGTTATTGCACTTGACCGTAGATGGATTTTTCTCTAGGCTGCCAACTCACAAAAAAAAAAAAAAAAAAAAAAAAAAAAAGACATGGAAATTTATTATTAATTATTAAAGCTCAAAAAAATTGTTAAAGTTCACCCTATAGCTCAGGCTTGTCTCACTAGCTCTTATAACTTAAATTAGCCCATTTCTATTCATCTACATGTTGCCACATGACACGTGGCTTTTACCTCTCCTTCTGCATGTCTCCCTCCCTCTGTGTTCAGCTGGAGACCTCCTCTTTCTTCTTCCCAGAGCTCTCTGTCCCCAGAAATCCCGCCTAACCTCTTCCTGCCTAGCTAATGGCCATCCAGCTCTTTATTAAGCCGATCACAGTGACACATCTTCACACGGTATAAAGGAATATTCCACAACACTTGGCCCTTTCGAAAATCTCTTTAAGCAGTGTGTAAAGTGGTCAGGCTATGGAGGGCATGGATAAAGCAGACACCAAAGGAACTAACATTCCATGGATGATTATTACATGAATGACTGCTGGCACTTTAGAATGGAATTTCCGGTGACCACATCATTCACAGATTAAGGAAGAGCTTAATGTAAATGTAAATACAAAGTGGTCTGAAAAAACTGTGGTGAATGGTGAGATTCAGGACAGGCTACTCAAAAAGTCCACACCTTGGCATCTGAGAAAACAAAAGCATGATCTTTCTCACCTTCTCCTTTTCTTTGAAGTCATAAAACCTTGTTCTAAAAACATCTTCCCTACACCAGAAAAGAAAGAAGTGCACTTGTCCCTAAGACACACACACACACACACACACACACACACACACACACACACAGAGAGAGAGAGAGAGAGAGAGAGAGAGAGAGAGAATCTGAACAAAAGGCTTTGCTGAGTTTCCCAGTTTATTACCATCAGATCAGACCCCCTTTCTCCACTCACACTTTTTCAAATATAATTGTTTCTTGTTTATTTTTACATGTAGTTATTTAGTTGGGAAGGGGGCATGTGCACATGCTGTGATATGGAGGTTAGAGAATAGCTTATGGGAGTCCATTTTCTCCTGCTGTATGGGTGCTAGGGCCAGAACTCGGGTTGCCAGGCTTGGTGGCAAGCACCTTTATCCACTGAGTCATGTCATCAATTGGGTAAAAATGGAAGAGGAGAAAGATTCCACAAAGTTATCCCTGACCTCCACACATGCACCTTGGCACAAGGATAGACTGTTGGGGAATATTATTTTAAGGTGTGTTGCTTTTGTTTATGTTGCATTTGTTTAACTCTGTGAAGCTGTGTTACTGTGCCTGTCTAAAACACCTGACTGGTCTAATAAAGAACTGAACAGCCAATGGTGAGGCAGAAGAAAGATTGGGGGGAGGGGTGGCTGGCAGGCAGAGAGAATAAGTAGAAGGAAAAATCTGGGAGAGAAGAAAAAAAGCAGCCAGAGAAAGAGGAGGACTCCAGGGACCACCCCCAGCCACCCAGCTACACAGCAAGCCACAGAGTAAGAGTAAAATTTACAGAAGTAAGAGAATGGGAAAAGCCCAGAGGCAAAAGCTAGATGGGTTAATTTAAAGTTAAGGAAAGCTGGCAAGAAACGAGCCAAGCTAAGGCCGGGCATTTATAATTAAGAATAAGTCTTCGTGTGTGATTTATTTGGGAGCTGGGTGGCAGGGCCCCCCAAAAGTGAAAAAGCCCCCAACAACAATAGACACATTTTTTAAAAAGTTTTAAGTCACAGACTTACAAGTTTCTTTGGGTCTTCATTTCTGAGGGCTCTTGTATTGTGATTATATTTTTTTTAAAATACTCCCTTTTTTTCTTGTTAATTTGCTGTTTGATACAGCAAATTAACCTGGCCATGAACCTTGGAACTGATGAAGAAAATATACTAATTTTCTCATCTATAATGGTGAAAGACACACATGCTCAAAATGTAGATAAGAATATGTATTAAAAATTCTTGCCAGGCATGGTGGCACACACCTCCAATCCCAGCACTCAGGGCAGAGGCAGGCAGATCTCTGTGAGTCTGAGGCTGGCCTGCTCTACATAGAGAGTTCCGAGACAGGCAGGACTACATATAGAGACCCTGTCCCCAAAACAAAATAACATAAAATTTCTTACCCAATTTTTTAAGACAATACATCTTATATTGTCACTAGTATTGACTTTAAATATATAATTAAATTGATATTTAAACATTATGTGCAAGCACTGGACTCTTTCCTTTAGACCATTAGCACTTTTGTGTCATCATAGCCTTGATCAGGGCTCTGTTAAGTCCCACTGAGGGAAAATTATTTTCTTCTGGTCAAAAGAATGGAATGTGCCTCTGGCCTGGAGGGAGATCTGACATTCCAAGCTACCCAAAACATGAGTTAATACAGTTGGGCCAGTCGATCACCTAACTGAGAGACCACGGCTCAGAAAGGCAAATTCAGCTAATGCCATGATGAAGAGATGGGAGGACTAATTATGCCCCAACGACATAATGTGCTTTTCCTTCCCAGAAAGCGCAAACCTGGAACAGGGAGTTGCCACGAGGTTCTCTGACGCCTATTCCACCTTTCTGCCTTCTGACTCAGAAGCATGTAACTATTTTTAAACTCTAATTGTCCCCGAGCTTCTTTCTGAGGAGACTACGAACCCTAAGAGGGGACGGTTTTCTCAGTAATTTTTGGCACCCAATGTGCAGCTCCTTAAAACTTTTAGTAACACAAAAACACAGCTTTTCACTGGGGGAAAGTGGAAACCTGCCCCCCCAACCCGTCTTACCTTTAATCTGTACAACTTTAATTAACTAGGAAATTTCCCCAAATTATTTTACTTAGTCTTGTTAAATGCCACATTCTTTTTTTTTTTTTTTAACTAATAAAGGGGTGAGACAGACAGCTCAGCAGTTAAGAGCACTTGCTGCTCTTGCAGAGGAGGACCCAAGTTCAGATCCCAGGACATGTGTTGGGCAGCTCACAACTGCCTATGACACCAGCTCCTCGGGATCTAAGACTTTCTTCTGACCGCCACAGGCACCAGCACACACATGGCCTTCACTCATACAGACACACAAACATATACACAGATGCAAATAATAATAAAATATCTAAAAACTACAACAGAGACAGTAAACACAAGATAATGATGGAGGAAATTCAACTAAAGTGGTTACACTGAAAGCTTCATACGTTTATAGTGGCACCCAGGGACTTGGTTCATGAGAAATCTTCTCATGTCTTGCTCAACCTGGAAATTTCTCTTTCAATGGAAATAAACAAGTGCATAGCCTACTGTCCCAGGCTTTTTCTTTTTGAGGGGAGCTACCAACCAGCTCCCAAATCACGACACAGAGATGCATTAGTTTTGAATGCTTGGCCTAGCTTAGGCATGTTTCTGGTAACACATCTTTGCCTAGTTAAAATAATATTCTACAATAGCCGGCTTCTCAGAAGCCAGGACAAATTTCCTGTCTAGATGCTATACATACCATAGTGAAGGAGTGCTCTGACCTGTGCTCTCCTGTTCCCTGAGTGTGAGCCCCTACACAGTAATCTAGAAAAATACTTTATGGAGAGGACACTTTCTGAGCATGCTTTGTTTAAGGTCATAGTTCAAGAAGGAAAAAAACGGCAGACACAATTTGAGACAGGATCAGCCCAGGGTCGTGCAGTACAGCTTCAAAAGGCTGAAAGAGCAACTGCAAACATTCTGGCCATGCTCATTTCGATATTATAATGAGCCACCTTAATATTAGGTGCCTAGAAGGATGAGTTGAATGACTCAGGAGATCTTGGTTGATTCTCCAAAATTTTTAGTTGACACAAGGAGAAAGAATAACTCCAGATGTGAGTTAATGCAGAGGTTTGTCCCAAAGCTAGTGGCTGGGGGAGCTGCAGGACACTCAGAGGTCTCCTGTTTGAAAGTAGAAATGTCCAAAGAGAAGCCCTTCCTGCCCTGGAGCAGAGAAGAGCCCCAGGGAGCATCCCTCTGCCCTCGGAAGCTTTCAACAGTGATGATATTGAAACAGAAGAAAAGGCCACAAGTTCACGATGTGCACAGCAGTGTGAGGACCCAGCAACCCAGCAAGGGTCAGACGCTGATGTGCCCCTTTCATGGGAAGGAAGCGTGACTGGGTGGAGGCAATTTTAGGGGAAATGAATGGACTCAGAGTCAGGAAATAGGCTGCGACAGGTTTGCTCTGGGTTCACTGACATCCTCCTTCTTGCCATAAGCATCAGTTTCCCTGGTCATTGAGATATACGAATAATGGGAAATAAACCTACAATTTAAAATCTTCTGAAAGATTCAGCCTTGAAGATAGATAAGGAAAGCCCCATCTTGCCTTTTCTTCTCTGTTGGGGCTCTCAGCTTAAAGTCCAGAGTGGTACCAGGCATGGTAGTGCATGCCTTTAAGCTCAATATTTGGGAGGTAGAGGCAGGTGGACCTCTGTGTGCTCAGGCTAGCCTGGTTTCCATAATGAGTTCCAGGCCAGAAGGCTACATGGTGAGACTCTGACTTAAAAAAAAAAAAAATGTCCAGAGTGGCGTACCTGAGAATATGGTTTTCTGAGGCCCAGCGTTAACCAGGCCCTTAGCTGCATGCACTGAGGCATGCCTAACATCCTAGAGTCACTGAACGAGGACTCTGATATTCGAGCTCTCCACAGAGCCTACTTGCAGCATGGGATGTTCAATTAGCAGCAGAAAAAAGAAAGGACTCCTGATAAGCAGAAGCGAAGCGACCCGGCAGTGCAGGACGGGTGCAGGATAAGAGTGGCGTGGGACCTTCTGAAAGGTCAGCAGACAAAACACACAGGTGCCTGACAAAGGAGGAGAGTAGGCACACTGCAGAGACCCTCCCCTTAGGCACACACGGCTAAAGGTTTCACTCAGTCCCCAACAGGGAAGAACAATACGTTCAGAGCAGAACCACACTGGAAGGGATTTGGACCCTTTCTGTATAAGGTAGCGCTCACATTCAGCTCAGCAAAAATTGGATCTAGGTCTCTTCCCTTGCCTGCGCTTTGCCATTCTTAATTAACACCATTTCTATCGCTATGAAGTTCCAAGCTAAGGAAGCCCTCTAGGTGTTCTTACAGCTGCATTCAGAGAAAAGCCACGTCTGACCAGGAGAGTCCAGATAGATCGCCGTGCCCTTCTGAGGCAGACAGGACAAACAATGTCCTTCACCTCACAGAATGCTCTCCTTAATATGCCCTGTGTCACAGTGACTTAGAAATACTTTTCCGTGCAGGCTCTAGAAGGAAAAGAAGGTGGGTTAAATCCAAGGTTTTCAGGCTGCCGACTGCTAAGGAGCAATCTGTCATTTTCTGGATCAGGGAAAAAGAAATGTAGTCTGGGGACAATTATTTTGGTCTCTCTTTGTATTCCCTCTGTTTCTGCTTAACATAACACGCCTCACACAGCCCAGTGGCCTTTAGAGGACGCACAAACTTCTCGGACAGGACCCTTCTCTCCAGTCGTCTATTCTCATGCAAATTCGCCCTATAAGTCCTCTGCTTTCTCATTCCGTTCCCATTTTGAAACATAAAAAGAAGAACCCCCCCCCCCAGAAGCCCCATGGTTGCCCCAGAAGGGGTGCAGGCTAGATAACCTTTGTCCCTTTTCCGTCACTAATTCCTGATCTGAGCCCAACGTGTTCCCACTGGTGTGGCTTGGGCTTTGTCACCGTCCTTTCGGACGGCCACCACAATTCACATTCATAACAAGTGAGATTAAAAGTGTGTGACTGTCGGCCTGAACCCCCGAATTCCACTTCTGTCCCTACTAGTGATTCCTTTCTGAGGGCAGATTTTTATCTTAGTAAAGATCTCCCAGCTGGGAGAACAGTAGAGAAATTACCCCCAGATCTCTCTGAAACCTAAGGGATTATTTGGTGAATTTAGCAAACTCAAGGCAAAAGACAGCGAGAGAGGGCTGGGGAATAGAGAACTTGCCTGCCATGCATGAAGCGGGGGTGGGGGGGGTGGGGGGGGATGCGAGGAGAATGGGGGACCCGGGGGTGTTTTCAACCTCGGCCCTGCCCCCCTCCCCCAGATCTAAAAAAACCTGACAAGAGAAACATTTATCATTATACATGTGGTTATTAATGATCTGCTTTGTACTCTGTGGGAAATACACACATATATCTAGGCCCTGTGCTCATGAAACATGGGACCACGTAAAGAGGCTAAAACAAAAGGGGCATTTTTGTTTTGTTTTGTTTGTTTTATTTTAAAGTATGAGAGCGTGCTTAAAGGGCTTCGGAGGAGGAAAGAATTTAAACTTTCTGCCCAGTGTGGTAGCATGTGCCTGTAATCCCATCACCCGTGAAGGGGGATCAAAGAATTAAGAGACCAACTTGAACTACATAAACCCTGTCTCAAAGTAAATAAATAAATAAATAAATGATAATTAAATAGTTTAAATGTTCCGTTAGTTACCTTTTTCTAAAAATGCCTTTTGATTAGTTGTATGGAGGCTCAAATGCACCATATTTAATCCAAACTGGTTCAATAGTCATCAAAGTCAAAATATATATAAAAAAAATTTATTGTGGAATCTACAGCTTCATAATGAACAAAACAGCCAAGGAATTAATGTACCTCGGCGGCCATGTGTCCAGAACTATGCTAAACACTGTATGCACGTTCTATGACCCAATCCGACAATGGAAACGTGAAATGAACAAAATCCAGAGTCAAGGCACAGGCAAGAGAGTCACACAGCAGGGCCTCAGCGAGCAGAGCTCAGATGAACCCCTGTTTCACAGGTAAAAAGGGTTCAGGCAGGCTGAGAAATTTACCCAAAAAAAGGGGCAATACAAGAATTTTAAAATATCCAGTTCTTTCTGTCCAAATGTTTATTACCAAATGTACTACCTTGTGGTGATATTTTATTTGTGCACCCCAATAAACTTATCTGGGGATCAGAGAAAAAAGCCAGACACTATATTAAACATAGAGGTCAGGCAGTGGTAGCACACGCCTTTAATCCTAGCATTTGGGAGGCAGAGATCCATCCAGATCTTTGTGAGTTCAAGGCCACACTGAGAACAGAGCCAGGCATGATGGCTCACTCCTTTAATCCCAGCACTAATTAACCATAAAGGTCTGGAGGTCTGTACAGACAGACAGGAAGTGATAGGTAGAAAGGAAGTGATGTAACTGGGCGGAGAGAGGAAGTAAGATGGCAGGGCACAGACAGGTATATAGGCGTGAGTACACAGGAAGTAGCTCTCTCTTGGGCTGAGGATTTCCTAACAGTAACAATGTGGTTAGTTTCTTTCTGCTTCTCTGATCTTTCAGCTTTCACTCCAATATCTGGCTCTGGGTTTTTTAATAATAAGACTGTTTAGCAATTCATCTTATACTACCTCCTATTTTTTCCATCAAGCTATATCAATAGAAAAAAAATTTCCTCTACTCTTATTTTCAATATTCAAGAGGTCACAAGTTAAAATGATAAAAGATGTTTAAAATTTTTTTATATTTACATAACACACGTGAGAGTTCAGTGAAAAAAGTGTGACTCAAAGAGGAAGCTGGAATTTGAGGGATATTTACCACCTTTTTCTTTTAGATTTATTTATCTTATTTCATGTATATGAGCATTCTGCCTGTATGTATGAATGTATCATGTGTGTGACTGATGTAGGTGAGGCCAGAAGAGGGCATCAGATCCTCTGATACTGGAGTCGTAGGGTGTTGGGACATACCACATGGGTCCTGAGAATGGAACAGACTCTTCCGTAAGAGGAGAAACTGTTCTTAACCACTGGGCCATCTCTCCAGCCCTGTTATTCATCATCTTAATGGGAGATGAAAGGGTTGAGGAGCAGTTCTGAGAAAGCAGATGACCTCTTAGAAGGTGTGGAGTAAAGACACTCTGAAAACCCAGAGGATGCCTTTGAAAGAGAAATGGGCTCCGGGGAGAATGCACGGGAGATGGGACAGCTCGCTGACCATGTCCTTTGAGAAGACAAAACTAGGGGGAGCCCCAGGAATGGGGTCCATGTCACCTGAGTGCCACACTTGAGTGCAGACAGGTAAAGGATTCCAGCAACTCAACAGCTTCAACCTTGACTTTTTTTTTTTTTTTTAAATGCCAAAGTGATATGTTTGGGGTGGTGTATCCTGATTTTCATCAATGTTTAAGAACTCAAACGTGTGACAGTGACATAAATGAAGACATGTTAAGTTATAAAGATGTTCCAAGGTGTCAGAGTTCACTATGGTGAGACTAGGAAAGCAGGAAACTGAGCACAGGAGAGAATGATTTCTTGAGGTTTCAGAAGCCAAAGCTGGAAGAACTGAAGCACAGGCCATACAGTCCAGTCTGGCAGAGAGAGAGAGAGAGAGAGAGAGAGAGAGAGAGAGAGAGAGAGAGAGAGAGAGAGAGAGAAGAAGAAGGAGGAGGAGGAGGAGGAGGAGGAGGAGGAGGAGGAGGAGGAGGAGGGAGGGAGGGAGGGAGGGAGGAAGGAAGGAAGGAAGGAAGGAAGGAAGGAAGGAAGGAAGGAAGGAAGGAAGGAAGGAAGGAAGGGAAAAAAGAAAGATATTTTTAAAATACTATAAAATTGTTCATGTGATCTTTGCAAAAAATTCTCAGCCCCCTGCTTGTTCTAGATGAAAGCCTAGTGGGAGCCTATTATTGTTCATAGTTTTTCAGCAGGCATGGTGGTGCACACTGTAATACCAGCACTCTGGAAGCAGCAGCAGGAAAATTGTGATTCCAAGGCCAGCCTGGACTACATGGTGAGTTTAAGTCCAGCCTGAGCTACATAGCTAGACCATGTCTCAATAAAACACAACTAGACTAAGAATGTAGCTCAATTGGCAGAACACTTGCCTGGAATGCACAAAGCCCTGAGTTCCATCCCCAGTACCACACAGAACCAGGTGTGATGGTGCACACCTGTCTCAGAAGGTACAAACAGGAGGATCAGAAGTTCAAGACCAACCTTAGCTGCACAGTGAGTTTAAGGCTCGCCTAGGATAATTGAGACCATGTCACGAGGAGCAGAGGGGGAGAAGGGAAAGGGAACAGAAGAGGGGAGGGAGGGGAGGGGCACAACAAAGACTTCTCTGTTAAATGATAAAATTCCGTCCTACAAAGATGGATTGTTCCAGTTTCACTGGATCTAACTGGAGCAACGTTCCCCACAAGAAGCCCGGCACCATGGGTATTGACATTGTTTTGAGGGTGTCACAAGGAACTGTTCTTGGTTCTTCCAAATACTTCCTTCTTTAAAAATAAACTAGAAAAGAAGAGTGTAGCA
Organism: Peromyscus maniculatus bairdii; assembly: GCF_049852395.1. Lineage (NCBI taxonomy): Eukaryota > Metazoa > Chordata > Mammalia > Rodentia > Cricetidae > Peromyscus > Peromyscus maniculatus. The sequence goes on along the minus strand of NC_134856.1, from coordinate 74,030,804 downwards.
GTGTTGAATTAACTGACGTTAATCTTGTCTGAATGCTCTGCTTCCTAACCAGCTGGCTTTGGTGTCTGGGGAAGGACTCGCAGCTCCAGCAAAGAACGGCACACGGGAGGCTGTGTATGTCCTCATGTGTTACTGCACCACAGTCCCAAAAATCTAGATGCACCTGGCTTTCCCTCTATTCACAGTAGTGGCAATTTTGTTCCCACACATGTACCCGGTATGAAGAAAGCTCAGTAAGCTACTGTAAGGCAAAGGCACCCTAGGGTTCAAAGATTGATTAACGTTGATAGTCATCTCAGGTGAGCTTTTAAAAACATATGCCTGGCATATAATGCTTTCAGAAACATTTAGGGGTTATCTCTTTGGATATTAGAGAGATGTGGTGCGTGTGTGTGTGTGTGTGTGTGTGTGTGTGTGTGTGTGTGTGTGTAATTTTCTTCCTTCCTTCCTTCCTTCCTTCCTTCCTTCCTTCCTTCCTTCCTTCCTTCCTTCCTTCCTTCCTTTCTTTCTTTCTTTCTTTCTTTCTTTCTTTCTTTCTTTCTTTCTTTCTTTCTTTCTTCCCTTCTTTCTTTTTTTGAGACAGAGTCTCTCTACTCAGTCCTGACTGTCTGGAACTCACTATGTAGACCAGGCTGGACTCAAACTCACAGAAATCTTCCTGCTTCTATCTTCCAAGTGCTGAAATTAAAGGCGTGTGCCACTATACCTGACTGGTGTGTATCTATTTTCATTTCCACTCAAGGACCTGTAAACATAAAACACCCACTCAAAAGGCCAGCAGCTACCTTATGATCCATGAGAGTAGCCTGGAAGCCTCAAAGCATAGATCCTGTAGATGCCCCTGTCTAAGATCTCACTGGACTTAGCTAGAACAAAAGTGATCTGTCACTATTGTGATGGTTTGAATGAGAAATGTGTGTGTGTGTGTGCGCACACACACACACACACACACACACACACACACACACACACACACACACACACAGCTCATGTGTTTGAACATTTGGCCCCCAGCTGGTAGTACTATTTGGTAAGGTTATGGGTTCTTCAGAAGGTGGAAACTTGTGGGAGGAAGTATGTCACTGGGAACGGGTTTTCAACGTGTATAGCCTTGACACATCCTGTTCCACCTCTCTGCTTCTCGTGTGTGGATGAAAATGTGATCAACCAGTTTGCTGTCCTGTCATCATATTTCTCTGCCTGTTTCCGTGCCTTCTCAGCCATGATGGACTCTACCCCTCTGGAAACATAAGCCAAAACCATCCCTTTATGTGAGAACATGTATGGGTGTTCTACCTGAATATATGACTGACTACACCAAGGGCATGCAGTGTCCTGGGAGGCTAGAAGAGAATACCGGATGCCCTGGACCCATGCGTGGTTACAGGTGATGATGAGCTATTATGGGGGTTGCTGGGGATCCAATCCTGGTCCTCTGGAAGAGCAGCCTGGCTCTTAACCACCGAGCCATCGTTCCAGCCCCTTAGCCGTTTTGTTGTTGTTGTTGTTGTTGTTTTGTTTTGTTTTGTTTTTGTTTTTGTTTTTTAAATCACAGCAACAGAAAAGTAACTGAGACCTTCATTCTAATTGCATAAGCTTACTGAATTAATGAATCACTCAGATAAGAAGTCAAGACATAGGAATGACAACGGCCCACAGACGTGTCTTTGGGGCGAGGGGAGGCTTGGGATGGAACTCAAGGCCTCACACGTGCTAGGCAAGTGCTTTTCTGTTTCTGTTTTTGAATAGCACGAGACTATCCCTGGCTCAGTAAAAGGGCAGCCATAACTGCTGTGTAAATCACACTGACTTTCCCCAGGTGGGAAAGGCTGACTCTCCATTCCACACCTCGTAAAAAGAGCCCAAGGTACCTCTGCAAGAACAGCTTGACTGTACAATGCCAGAGTCACTGGGAGAGAGAAATGAAACGTGAAAAAGCCAGCCATAGGCTTGGAAGAAGCAAGCGCAGCCTATGTTTGGATTCCACCATTTAAAAATATGTCTTCCCAGCCCGCTAGCCACCCTACTTGGAAGGAAACCCTTAATTTATTTCTGAGAAGTGCCAGCATTCATTAGAATCATAGTCTCCTCCAGCCTCGCGCTTTCGAAAATGGCCTCTGGGCACTTGCCTAAAATAACTTTTTAGAGCCTGCGCTCCAATAAAGAGTCCTTTGCTGAAACTTGGATCAGATGTTCATTTATTACCCTCCTCTTAATCAATTAAGAAACATAGCATAAAAGCGCATTGCCTATAAGGGGACAGGCATAGAGTTATTCTCCTTGCTGGGCTCCTAGCGTGATTTTCCCAGAATGAAAAGAAACCGCACGTGTGTCCTGAGAGGGGAAAATGTGTTTGCATCCTGGGGTAGCTCAATGAAATATTATTACCTTATCAGTCCCCGACAGAAACTGAAGGGAAGCAAGTAATAACTTCCCTTTCCAGAGCCGGTTCGGAGCGGGGCGGGGTGCGAAGGGCACTAGAAAAAGACTGGAAAATCAAGTTTCTTCTCCTTTTTTCTTTTTTTAACTACATGTTTTCTGGTTAAAACAAATGTTAGTTTTAGAACTGAGATCGACGAAAAGGTAACGGCGGTTTCCTCTTAAATCCCCTCATCTTAAAAAAGAAAATATTTACATAAAAGATGAAAGCCTGGGAGCCTATTCTTCTCCGCACACGGAGATTTTCAAACCCAGTCAGTTACCAAATACAGGCATTGAGACATATGATGTCATAGTCTAGCGGGCGCATTCCTCCACCCGACACGTGCATATACTTATGAAGAATGCAAACATGTCTTAATGTCACGGAGTTACACATGCTTCGGAGGGCTGTAAGGTGGCACCTTCTGAGGCAGAAGTGAAGGAGGCCCTTTGATGGCAGACAAGAAGATGTAACAGCATAAACCTTTAGTCTCCTTTGAATTTCTAGGTCTCTAAAAGCAATAAATGTTGGGAGGGGGAATATTGACTACAGCTTGAAACTTTCCTTTAAAAAAAAAAAGGTCTTGGGCTGGAGAGATGGCTCAGCCATTAAAGGCTAGGCTCACAACCAAAAATGTAAGACAAATAGGTCTTTTGAAGTATTAAATCTCTGACTCATCTGAAACAGCCATATTTTGATACGCTACCCTTAACATGACTTTTGTCTCTCATCTGGGGATAATACATCAGTGAAGACATAATTTTGAGTGATACTTATATGCCTCATGCTTCAACTAGGATAAGGGCTAGACACCAGAGAGGTTTTTAGGCGTAGAGAAGTGTGCAGTCCAGTTTGGAAGGTGTTTCAGTCCATTCAGGCATATATAACTGAATACCATAGACTGGGTATCCTACAGCCAATAGAAATTGATTACTCTGGAGACTGAGAATTCTGAGCTCTGTTGTCTACTTCCTGGTTCACGAAATGTGCCTTCTTGCCATGGGAAAAAATGATCTAGCTCTCTGGAGCATCATTCATAAGGGCACAGATAGCACCTAGGAGGGTTCCACCCTATGACCTAAGCGTTTCCCAAAGGCTTGCTCTCTAATACCATCACTTTGGGGTTTAGGATTTCAACTTGTGAGTTTGAGAGAAACACACACTGCCCAAGAAAAATGCATAAGGAGAGTGCAGAATAATTCATAAAGATGCCAGATAATATGTAGTAAAGAGTGGGTTTCCATCGGGGTGGGTGGCAAGTTGCCCTCCTCAAGACACTGACACTGATTCAGTAAGGTGCTTATTAGGGACTGTGCTCAGGGCCAGTACTTACAGACTTGGTACTTGGAGAAGCTAGGCTGTGGTATAGGATCTCTAAAGTCTGGTTTAAAATAATCCTACACTGGGCCTCTGGACAGCTTCACACACACACACACACACACACACACACACACACACACACACACACACACACACACACAGAGTCACATGCATGTATGCACATGCCCTAGGGCACAGGTTCAGTCTTCAAACAGGAGTCATTCTCAGGGTTTACCTGGTGGCAGCTCTCATGAGACCTAAGGGCTCCCGGCAACTAAAGGATTAAATTCAACCTTGAAGGGGAAATCTGGGCAGTGTAGCATGCATCCCCAGGAGGAAGATTCCAGATCCTGATTTTCCTTGTTCTGAAAAGCTCCCTATCATAGGTAAGGTCCTGTTACAGGTGAATCTGAAATGTATCCCCTAGGCTTCTGTTTTAAATGCCTATAACTCAGGTGGTGTTTGGGAGGCTGGAACCTGCAGAATGTGAGCTCCAGCTGGCAGAAATGGATCACTAGGGATGGGTTTTGAAGGTTATAACCTTGACACTGCTCTGGGTACCCTCTGGGCTTCCTGGTCTGCCATGATGAGACTCATCCACATACCCTCCTGCCACCACGACTTCTACCATGCCTTCCCCATGACAATGGACCAGGACCCTCAGGGACTGTGAGCCACATAAATCCTCCCCAATCGGTCGTTTCACCAGATACCTCGCCACAGTGACACAAGTTAACCGATGCATGCCCTCCGTGTCCCCAGCTCTCCTCTCGGGCGTCACTGCTTCTACCTGCCTGAATGATCTAGGGGGAGCCAGCTGACCTGGACTTGGTTCTCCGCACTGTTCGGTTGCTGTGGAGAGACACCAGGACCAAGGCAACTCTTATAAAAGAAAGAATTTAGCCAGGGGCTGGCTTACCGTTTCAGAGGCTTGGTCCATTATCATCACGGCAGGGAGCGTGGCTCTGGAGCAGTAGCTGAGAGAGACAGACAGACAGGGAGACAAAGAGAGAGAGAGAATCTGATAGGGGTTTTTGAAACCTTAAAGCCCCCTCCCAGTGACACACTTCCTCAAAACAAGGCCATACATACTCCAATAAGGCCACACCTCCAAATCTTTGTAATCCTTTCAAACAGTTCCACTCCCTGGTGTCTAAACATTCAAATCTATGAGTCTATGGGGTCATTCTTATTCAAACCATCACAGACTTAAAACAGTTTGGTTTTCTCCTGGGACTTGAAACATGACACACAGAAAATGGCTGCTACTGAAGCTCAGGCAGAACTTCAAAGAGAATGTTTGCTGGGTTCTCTCCCACATCAGGAGGCCAACACCAGCTCTTCCTTCAGTTCCGTGAGCTACATCAGGACCTTTCTGGGGACTGCATGGTTCAGTTTGTGCGCCAGTAAACTTTTCAAACACTCCAACAAAAGAGCTAAGGAAATCCAATGCATACTGAGAGGTTTCAGCCCGTGGTTTCTCAGGTTCGTGGTCTCTAGGTCTGTGTCAGGGCAGAATATCAAGGCACCCAGTGTTCAGGGAGGCAAAGTCGCTCACCTCATGCAAGCAAATGGAAACAGAACCTTCAGGACCAGACCCCCAGTGACATATTTCCTTCCACCAACCCAAGGGAAGAATGGGCTGTTAAGCCTTTAGTATATGAAGTTTTAAGACATTTAAGATGCAAGCCATAAGTGTCTGCCACATGCCCTAATAGAAACAATCACAGTTTCACTCTATATTACATACGACCTGTCATAATTTGTTCATATCCTTTATGTGAGTTCTGCTGTGACCTGAAAATTTGTGTTCCTCTCAAATTCACATGCTTAAATCTCAACACCCCCCAATAGTATTAGACCATGAGGACTTCGGGAAATGATGAAGTCAAAAATGGAGGAAAAAAAAATTTTTAAATGAAGAGGAGGAAAAAGAGATTACACTCATTAAAAAGGATCAGGGCCTGGAGAAGTGGTTCAGTGTGCTGCTCCTGCAGAAGACTCGGATTTCATCCGGAGCACAAATGGCTCCTGGGGGCCAGACACCTGTCTTCTACAGACATCTCTGTCCCCAGACCTCCACACTCACACGCTTATACACCCCTACACACACACTTAACTTTAAAAAGAAGGAAAGAAAGAAAGAGAGAAAGAGAGAAAGAAAGAAGAAAGAAAGGAAGGAAGGAAGGAAGGAAGGAAGAAAGAAAAGAAAGAAAGAAAGAAAGAAAGAAAGAAAGAAAGAAAGAAAGAAAGAAAGAAAGAAAGAAAGAAAGAAAGAAAGAAAGAAAAAAGAAAAGAAAAGAAAATGTTTTTTAAGTAAGCATCAGGCTGGGGAGGCAGTGTAGTGGTAGAGTGCCTGCCTAGCATGTATGAAGCCCTAGGTTCAATATCCAGCACTAAGAAAAATAAAACAAGGCTGGGTGTGTCAGTGCACACCATCGATCCCAGCACTCAGGAGGCAGAAGCAGATGGATCTCTGTGAGTTTGAGGCCAGCCTGGTCTACAGAGTGAGTTCCAGGACAGCCAGGGCTATATAGTGAGACCCAATCTCAAAACCAAACAAAACAAAAACACAGGTGGGTATGGTGGTTTCTGCTTTTAATCTCAGCACTCAGGAGGCAGAGGCAGACAGATCTCTGGGTTTGAGGCCAGCCTGGCCTACAGAACAAATTCCAGGACAGCCAGGGCTACACAGAAAAACCTTGTATTAAAAACAAAATCAAGATAAATACATAAACCAAACAAAGAAACAACTAAACTCTCTGGCTTCTCTTAACTGTCAAAGCTGGATATGGTAGCTCATATCTGCAATCCCAGCACCCAGAAAACTGAGACAGGGGGATTGTTGAATGTTTCAAGACAGCCTGGGCCCTGGGGATTGTTGAATGTTCCAAGACAGCATGAGACCCTGTTTTAAAAAGAAAGGGGCGGGGAGGAGGGAGGAGAACTGAATGGATATCATTTACCAAAACCTCCAAGATGCTCAGTCCCATGAGCACAGGGTTAGACCCGCCTTATTTGCTGTGGGGATTCCCATTGGCCAGGATACTACGTTCTGTAAAGCTCCCCGGTTTGATTGATCTGGGACAATTTCCAACTACAGGTAGCTTGGTTCTCAGAACCACAACAACTTACCTTCTAGATCCTTGTCCTCCTCACCCCATGACACCCAATGATGTACACCAGGAAACATGCTTATGGATCAACCTAGCATTCCTTAACTGACTACCTAGTGGCTACCCTTGTCAACAGACAACCATAGACCAAAAAAAGTGAACTTTTGACTCTCCTTCTCACACCTTTCTTTCTGCCCTGTAAGTACCCTGGCCAGTAAGCAGACAGCAGGCTCTGATTTTTATTTCAGAAGATTCCTTCCACAGGTTTTTCTCCTGAATTAAAACCTGTACTTCACCAGGGGTAGGGGAGGTGGAGGGGGTGGGGGAGGGCGCACACCTTTAGTCCAGCACTCAGGAGGCAGAGGCAGGTGGGTCTCTGAGTTCAAGGCCAGCCTGGCCTACAGCGTGAGTTCCAGGACAGCCAGGGCTGTTACAGTGAGGAACCCTGTCTTGTTTTTTACCTGCAGCACAGCACCTGCAGCTGATCCTATCACTGTCTCAGCTATGACTATGACTCTGCAGATGCCACCTCGCTGCTGAGGCCCCGCCCCTGGGAGCCTCCGTGTCCTCTGCTGCCACCTCGGCAGTTGCCTCAACCACCTCCATGCTGGGAGCCAAATGTCGGTCTTTGTTGGTTTGTTTTTACTAAGTCTCTATGGTTTTATTTTACCAATAAAGACTCGGGAGCCAGATGCTGGGGTGAAAACCTGCTAGCTCAGACAGGCAGAGAAAGCTGCAGAACCACCTTCCTCATCAGAAAGAGGGCTTTCTCCTCTGTCCTCTGAAACAAAGTTCCTCCAACAGGACGTCCCTCCCTTCTATTTCCTGTGCCTCTCTTTCTCTGACCTCCCCGGTTCCCCCCTCATACTCTATGGTTACTTCAAGTCAACTGGTTACTTGCTCAGCCTCTTGATCTATGGTGGATTTTATTTATTTTTTTTAAAGATTTATTTATTGTGTATACAGAAGAGGGATGCTAGATCTCATTACAGATGGTTGTGAGCCACCATGTGGGTGCTGGAAACTGAACTCAGGACCTCTGGAAGAGAAGTTGGTGCTCTTAACCTCTGAGCCATCTCTCCAGACCCGGTGGATTTTATTTAAATAATGCAATCTTGGGCTTCACAGTGTGATCAAATATCCTGCAACACTGTCTCAACTCCCCCTCCCCCCCACACACACCGCCAAAAAAAACCCTGTACTTCCATTGAGTCACTTTCCCTTGTCTGTCTGTCTTTCTGGATAATCCCACATTTCCCCCAAAGCATGGCATGTCAGTCAGACTTCTTCAGTGCCATGGCAAATTCCTGACGCAAGCTGTTGGAATTTCTAGCCACTCCCCCATAACTGCGCACGCTTAGTCACGGGAGGACAGGGCTTATGGTTTTATGCAGTGCTGAAGACTAAACACAGGGCTTTGTACATGCTAGGCAAGCATTCTACCAGCTGAACTCATATCCAACTCTCGGTTTCTCTTTCCCTGCAGTATCATGTAACTCAGATGGGCTTCAAACTCACTGTGTAGCTGAGGATGACTTTGAACTTCTGATCCTCCTATCTCTGCTCCAAAGTGCTGGGATCACACGTGGTACTGCCATGCCCTCGCTGCATGCACCGAGTGGTCACGTAATTTGTGTTCAGCATGATCACGTAATCTATGCACACGCAGAGCATAGCTACATAAGCCCATATGTGCATGTGCGGGGGTGGGGAGGTGGAATCCATAAAAAGCAGGTCACAGTCCCATCCCTCTCTCTCCCTGCATGACCATTTCTCACAGGCCTAAGCACTCCCTTCTGTTCCTTCCCCTAATAAACTCTTACAGTGGGTTTTGTTGTGCCTCGTGGCTTTTCTCAAACGCTAAACAGCGCTTGAGAAAATAACACAGCGCTGCATAATAACTAACACAAGCATCTTAAGGAAGGAATGATTTCTTTTTCTCATGGTCTCAGAGGTTCTTCCTATCCAGGACATTCGGCTGCACACACTTGGGCAGCACGTCAGGAGGCGGTAGAGTGCCAGAGGAGATTTTCACCTATGGGAAACAGGAAGTTTAAGAAGGGAATACAGGGAAGAGCCAAGGCAAGTTCTAAGTCCAAAGATGCTCCTCAGCAATCTACTTCCTCCACCTACTCCCCGTCTTCTAAAATTTCCCTGAAACAGCACTACTTGCTTGGAACTAAGCCCACAGCTATATCTTTTGGGGGTATACTTCATATTCAAACTATACCATGTGAATATATGACAAATATTCATGAACAAATGAACAAACAAAAACAAAGAGGTGGGTTGGGAATTTAGCTCAGTGGTAGAGCGCTTGCCTAGCAAGCACAAAGCCCTGGGTTTGATTTTCAGCTCAAAAAAAACAAAACCAGAGAGCTTGAGCAGGGAGAGCATGGTAGTACCACGTGTGATCCCAGCACTTTGGAGCAGAGATAGGAGGATCAGAAGTTCAAAGTCATCCTCAGCTACACAGTGAGTTTGAAGCCCATCTGAGTTACATGATATTGTAGGGAAAGAGAGAAACCGAGAGTTGGATATGAGTTCAGCTGGTAGAATGCTTGCCTAGCATGTACAAAGCCCTGTGTTTAGTCTCCAGCACTGCATAAAACCAAACAAAGTAGCACTTAGAAGGTGCAGGCAAGAGGACCAGACGTTCTAGATCATCCTTAGCTACATATCAAGCTCAAGGCCAACCTGGACTACACAAAATCCCTGTCTCAGAGGCAAGAATGAAAGGGGGACAGTATTTCAGGGTTAGTGGAGGTTATCCAAAGACTTCTTGAGGCAAGGTTATCAAAAGATGCACACCTCTAATCTCAGCACTCAGGAGGCAGAGGTAGGATCACAGGTTCAAAGCCAGCCTGTGCTACTACAGCAAGTTTGTGCTGCAAAACAAAACCAAAACAGCTTCATGAAGGAGAGAGAGCATTGAATGGAAGAATCTAACTGAGCAGAATGGGAACCTTCCAGGAAGAAAAGCAGTGTGAGTGAACCAGGCGAAGAGGTCAGCTAGCTGAGAGCAGAGGATGTGGATTACAGGTTAGTCCAGATGTACCCACTATGAAAAAGCATGGAGACCGAGGTAAACTTCATACCAGGAAGATATCATTGGGTCATTTATGGAAAAGCATGGGGATTAAGGTAGATTTCACACCAAGAAGACATTGTTAGAACATTGCGCAAAGGATGACTGGATTTCTCATCAGTTTCCTCTCTCTCTGGTGAACACTTAGACAGAAATCACCACATGCCAACTACCTGCTACAAGTTTCCACCTACACTGTTGCTATTGGAACTGGATTGAGAGAAACCTAACTACAGCCAAGCTGGAGAAAAAAAAATATATTTTACCTCCTCCACATCTATTTCCTGTCTCATAGTGTGTGGCTACCAAAATACTAAATAATGGCTTCAAGGCCTCCAGAACCAAATCCCTGCATGGATATCCTCTCTGCCAGAAGACTCTGGGCAAAAAAAGGAGGTTTGAGAGCCAAGGTGTGCTATATCTCCACAGACATAAATTCCACAAGTAAATTCTACAGGAATTCTGTCCTTTGCTTCATTATAATGGCACCATTAACCTGAAATTATTGGTAGTTCCCATCATGCATCTCATGCCAGGACACATCCAAAAGCCTTACACACAGACAGAAAAGGGAGTGAGCCCTATTCCAGAAAATCCAACCCATTCCTGGAATTCCCCACCTCCCCAAACTCATAAATAATCCATTCAGAGGAGCTACCCACGACTGCAGACAATGGAACTCACCGGGAGAAGCCTACACCACCCCATAAGTGTGTGCCTTTCTCTCTGTAAGGAAACATCCCCCCACTTCCTTACTTTGTTACCCCTGAATTCTTTCTCCGACAGTGACAAGAACCTGGAAACATTAACTAGAGCTCACAGTGGGCTCCATCTCTGGGGACTCTCCAACTTTCAGCTCCAGCAACAAGACCCCCAATTAAGAAAGCCTCGCCTGTACCCCAAGACAGAAATGAATATGCAGAGACACAAAGTCAAACCTAAACAAGTAATGCCCTGGTTTCTCAGCATTTAAGCATTCTGCGGACACTGGGTGTCATGAGCATGACAGACTTTCACAGGGAACTAGGGTCCTGGGAACTGGATGGCCATCAAAGCCACCCCCAGACGATGGCTTTTGAGCTCTTTTCTTGTGAGTTTGAAGAATGAAATTCACCGGGCCACAGCAGGTGAGTTTTAAAGAGAAATTTACTATGGATTCACAGATGGAAACTTTTTAGTAATAATTCTATTTATTTATTTATTTATTTATTATTTTTATTTTATGGGCATTGCCATTTTGCCTGTATGTGGTGATATTTTGTTGTACTCTAATAAAACTTGCCTGAAGATCAGAGGCTAGAGCCAGCCATAGAGTTAGCTACAAAGGTCAGGCAGTGGTGGCACACACCTTTAATCCTAGCTGATGGTAATACGGCGCTGGTTACTGGTGGAAAAGTCAGAGGCCACGGCAGAACCCAGTGGTACCTTTTTAGAGCTTTATTAGGAGGGAAAACGCATGGGGAGGGGCGGGATAGGAAAGGAGCCAGGTCTGGCAGGGGAAGGAGCAGAGAGAAGGCACCAGGTGGGGGCAGGGGAGCTGTTCCGTGTCCGACTTTTTAAAGCAGGGATTGCATGACCACACGGTGCCCGCTGATGATGTAAGACGCAAGACACCAGGCCCTGAGCTGCACATGTATAGAATCCTAGCACTAGCACTCGGGAGGCAGAGATCTGTCTGGATCTCTGAGTTCAAAGCCACCCTGAACTACACAAGATTAATCCAGTTTAAAAGAGAAACAGCCAGGCAGTGATGGCACACACATTTAATTCTAGCACATGAGGCCACACACCTTTAATCCTAGTACTTGAGAGTCACATGCCTTTAATCCCAGCACTAGGAAGATTGAGACAGGAAGTGATACAGCTGGGCAGAGAAAGGAATATAAGGCGGGAGGAGACAGGAATTAGGCCTTTTTGGCTAAAGATTCAGAGGCATTCAGTCTGAGGATTCATGGAGATCGGCTGAATTGGTGAGGTGAGAAGCGGCTGATCTTTCAGCATTTACTCCAATATCTGGCTCCGGGTTTTTATTAAAAGACCATTTAGGATTCATGCAACACCTGTATGTATGTCTGTGTGACAGCGTTGGATCCCCTGAACTGGGGTTACAGACAGTTGTGAGCTGCCGTGCAGATGCTAGGAGTTGAACCCAGGTCCTCTGCAAGAACAGCCAGTGCTCTTAGCTGCCGAGCCATCTCTGCAGCCCAGGTAGAAACTTAAAGGGGTGGGGGTGGGGGATACACCTGTATAGTAGGAGGGGTCTTGGAAAATAGAATACACCATTGAGCTTCTATACCTTGGAGTTTCTTAGGCTTTACTGAATGGGGGAGTCCAGGGTTGAGCTGGTCAGTCCAGTTTCCACTTTAGGAGATGAGATGCCTTATAGTTTCAGTCTTCAATGTGGTCTCCAGGAAAGGGGCATTCCTTCAGGGGAAAAGAGATAAGAAAAAGCAAGACACACACATCCTGCCCCCTGCCTCCCACCTTTCTGCTATCTCCAGTTTCTGGTCGTGGCAGAACCAGAGACATTTTGGTTTAAACATCTTTGGCATCTCTAGCCTCTGGCAAGGAGGATGTTCCTCCTACTCTTCCACACCACTGTTTACTCTCCATCAAAGTATAAATTTCCTAAGTATAAAGAGACACGGTGTTCTCTCGTGGTGTCATAAGCGCCCCTATGTCATGTAATACTTACGCTAAATTTCAATACTTTCGTTATACAGGTCTCAGCTGTGAACCTTGCGATGGGTTAGAAACAGATATTAGTTTGTTTTTTCCCCCCTTCATGAAAGGTAAAAAGAAAATTGCTTTTCTTCCCCTACAAGCGTGAGCCAGAGGCTCAGAATAATCGAGGTAGCTGTCCATCAAGGCATTGGCAATATATGATGGAGACTATGGCCCTCCCTAGGATTTGTAGTTCAGTTGGGAATTACAGTTGTTGGTTCAAAGATTTGGGGACAGAGGGTAGGAAGGTTTCATGCCTGGGTACCACAAGAGGCCCCTTGAGTGAACTGATTTAGAACATGGGTAGGGAGCTGAGCCCACAGCTCCGAGCCTAGCAGTGGACATAAGGAGAAGCACATAGTGAGTACAGCCAAAAGCAATTAATATTTTGGTCTGATAGCAATCACCAAAAATTAATAAATCTCATTTTGTTTGAAGTTCAAAGAGAGAGGAAGGGGAAAGTTTGAGGTCTGTGAAATCACACTTAGACAGAGGAAAAGAGGAGGGGGGAAAATGCCCCAAAAAGTTCACAGAAAAAGCTTCAACTAAAAATGGCTCTATGCAGGATCTGGGCGTGGGAGGGGATTAGGGAAACATTTTTTTATCATTAATATGGTGAAGGGAAGAGAGTGCATGGAATCAATTGGTAAAATAATAAATGCCATGAGGAGAAGACAGGTTGAAAAGAAGGCGGGGGTATTCCTTAGAAGATCCAATACTCTTCGCTTGCACTAATACATAAATTTCTTTTCAGTGGAAGTAAAAGAAGAGCAGGGATTGGCTGCAGCTTACAGGGTGATTTATAGACCACAGGGGCAGAAAAGAGCCAGGTCTCAGAACCCAGCAGAGAGTAACTGTACAGAAGGAAGGCCATGCTTCCTCTGAGCTCTGTCACACTTCCTCACCAATAATGGACATGATTAATATCCTTCATTTCTGTCACAGGGGTAGGAGAAGCAGTAGTATCTCATTCTAATGTGCGGTTCTTTGGTTATTAAGGAAGTCGAATGTGTTTTCATGTTTATCAATATTCCCATTCAGCCTGCTCTGAAGAATGAAATGAAAGATGGTAGGGGTGGGGGATGGGAAACAAATAAAGGCTGTTGACTTACTCTATTTTTGGCAAGAAAGAAGAAAAAGAAAAAATTGAAGAGTGGTTTATTGAACACATTTCAAATAAATTCTGAAGTTCATCAGCTTTCTATTAAGGAAGAGCAATGTGTACATGGCCAAGACTATTTCTGATGATGAAATTGCAACCAAGCAAATAAGCACTTGATGGCTAGATGTGAGAAAGATCTATCATTTACCCAAACCCAACAGAGGGAAGGGAGTGGGGGAGGGACCCCTAAAAGAAATGTCCTAAGCAAGGCCATCTTGACTCTTTTTGTTTGGCTGTTACGGGATTTTATTTCCTGCAGGGGAAGAATATGTTTATTTAGCTCTAATCAGAAAGTATCTCCCACAGTCGATGTTTGAGACAGGGTCTCATCTTGTTCCCCAGACTCAAAAGAGCTTTCTGCATCAGTCTCCTAAACAGTTAGGACTGCATATTTGTGCAATCATGCCTGGCCTTCCCAGGTTTTAATCCCAAAAAGCTAAAAAAAAAAAAAAAAAAAAAAAAAAACAGTGTCCAAGACTTATAAGTAAAGGAGGCTGTGAAGGCTAAACACCCCCACTCCCAAACTTGGAAGCCACATGTAGCAAGGACCTCATGCTACTTCATGTCACATGGATGAGACAACCAAGAAGACCATATTCAAGAGGCAAACAAAGAAGAGGTCAGACATGTGGAGGAGCCTGTCTTCATCAAAGCTCCCTTTTTCTGGTCTTGGTTTGGTTTGGTTTGGTTTCGTACTAAACAGTCAAGTTCCCCAATACTGCACAGGCTGACCTCCAATTCCTGGGCTCAAGTGACTCTCCCGCCTCAGCCTCCCTAGTAGTTGGGACTGTGGTACACATCCCCATATACTGACTTCACAATTCGCTCTTGATATATCGCAGCCATTCATGAGCAAGCTAACCCAGACCCACAATACAATCTTTAATTTCTTCTCAGAGTAAGTGCCCCCATGTTATAAGCCTTTCCCATTTCTTAAAGATTCTACCCCTTTCAATACTGCATTAGAAACCTGTGAGGATCCCTACAAATGCTATGGCTGGCAGAGAGATGATCTGTGAGAACCAAGAAGAAAATTCAGTTAAGCACAACTTAGTTGGCCAGTGTTGGTTCAGACTTTTAGAGTCTGACCCCAAGCAGTTTATTGTAAGCATATTTAAGCGTAGTACAATTTGGAATAAAGTTTCCCAGTGTAATACTATCCCATGTGCACAAGGTGGTATAATTACATTGAAACTCAAAGTACAAGTCACTTCTTCCATGAAGATGGGTTCTAAAGATAGGCTACATGAATTATCTTAAGGACCTAGGGGAGGATCTGGTGTGGTCTTGGTTATACAGACAGCATAGAAGTCATTTAAATGCTGGGTGGTGGTGGCATAGGCCGTTAATCCCAGCTCTTGGGATACAGAGGCAGGTGGATCTCTGTGAGTCTGAGGCCAGACTGGTCTACAGAGTGAATTCTAGGACAGCCAAAGCTACACAAAGAAACCCTGTCTTAAAAAAAAAAGGAGGAGGGGGAGGAGGAGGAGGACAAGGAGAAGGAGGAGGATGAGAGAGGAGGAGGAGGATTGAGGAGAAGGAGAAGAAGACATTCAAACTATTAGCCACCCCCTGCCCTGGTGGTGAGAGCTTGGGGGAGCCCCTGACTGTACGGATAGCGCAAAGGTTACCTAGACTATTAGCACCTCCAGCCCTGCTTGTGGGAACTTGATATGGCCTGGCCCCACAGACAGTGTAAATCACTGGGTTATTAACCACTGCTATCCTCAGACTTCTGCATGGAAAAACAGGCTAACCAAACTTCCAACACACAAATCTTTGGGGCACAAATCATAGCCTAATCACACCAGAACTCTCCAAGGTTCCCAGCACCTAGAAGGAAGAGTGTAATTCCAACTGGGCCAAAGGACCTATGTTGACTGAGTAGTCAAGCACCGTTAGTATTTCCAAATACCCTGACACAGGCCTGAGCATTTCATCTCCTGCTGAGGGGTCTGTAGTCTACAAACACTTCATCTGACTTCTCCATGTCCTAAAGCCTTCCTTTTTTTAAATCAGCTTCAGCCTCTAAACCCTCCTCTCCAGAAATACAAACCAAGTAATTGTCATTTTGGTGACTAATCTTGGCTGTGAACTTGGCCCACCTGGAAAGAAGGTATCTCAATTAAGGAACTGCCTCCATCAGATTGACCTATGGGCATGTCATGGGGCATTTTCTTGATTGTTGGTTAATGGAGGAGGGCCTAGCCCACCGTGGGTGGTACCATCCCTAGACAGAAAGTCCTGGGTTACATAAGGAAGCTATCTAAGCAGAAGCAGGAAGCAAGCCAGTAAGCAATGGTTCCCCCATGGTTTCTGCTTCTGTTCCTACCTCCAAGTTCCCGCTTGACTTCCCGCCTTGGCTTCCCTCGATGACTGATGATCAGCTGTAACCTGTAAGATGTAATAAACCCTTTCTGCCCGAAGTTGCTTTTGGTCACTGCTTTATCACAGTAGCAGAGAAGCAAATCAGAACAGTCACAAGAAACTTCTTCCACCTAGTCATCATGAAGGACTTATTAGGACCCTCCCAGACATGTGACAAGTCTCATCGACATTGAAAAAGATTTAGAAGAAAAAATCATTTCCTGACCAGAGATAAAAGAAACAGCATTATCCCATTCTACGTTCACGCCAATCATAGAGCACTAAAGAAAACCCAATGGAATCCCTATGCCTCCTGCTCTGGGTCTGGGGGGCTGTGCAGTTACCCCATTACAAGTCCATTTCTGATTTAGAAGATCCTGGATATATAAGCTCAAAAGCAAAACTCGACTTCAACATGCAGTGAACACGCTCCTTCCTATGTACTCTCAGCCCAGGGATGCTTCCGTCACCTGTATAACATTTAAAGGGAAATGCCTGTTAAAGAGGAGATAGACACAAGAAAACTATTCTTCACATCTAAACATCTTCCTGTTCTAAAAACTTGAAACAGGTGGAGATTCATGTGGCCGGAAAGATTTGAATCTATTCTCTCTTCAGAGCAGCCCAGCTCACGCCAGCACTGTTTGCTAAAGGATGCCCATACTTCTACAGTGCCTATCAGAACATCCAGGGTTTCCTGGAACCAGCTTTTCAAAGTGTTCCTCAGAGATAAAGGGAAAGATGGGACTTTTCCCCCCAGGCCAGGTCATTTGCTTCCTCCACTGTGCATCCTTTCTCACTCTGACCACACCTTGGCACTGATTGTACACCCTCAGTACTGGACTCTCTGAGGTAGCAGCCAGGTCTCTCTCTCTGACCTTCTCTCCCCCTTGTGTTGGCTACTTTCATGTCACTGTGACAGAAACAATCAAAGTAAGAAACATATACTTTGCTCGGGGTTCCAGTAGATCACAGTGGAGAAGGCAGGGCAGAATGCCCCTGTCTGGGGTGGTGAACATGGCGAGCATGAGATGCTAGCTGGTCACAAAGTGGCAGCCCAGGAAGCAAGGAGAGCAGGCAAAGGAGTCACGTGGTACAATCTTCAAAGGTCTGCCCCTAATGGCCCACTTCCTGCAGCCAAGCCCACTTCCTGAAGGCTCTGTGGCCTTTAAAATAAAACCACAAGCCAGGCACAAAGCACTCAAAATGTGAGCCTGTGGGAACATCCAGATTCAAACTATAACACGCCTGTTTCTCCAGCACTCTTGCTCTTTCTTTCCTAAAGCGACAGGAAAGCGTGTTTTGCTTTTCTGTTTAACTAAGGGGAGTTCCCTACCCAAAAGAAATGCAATTATTTTGAAATCTCATTAATCAGTAAGCATGAACCCCCAGAGAAGACTGATGCCAAACACCCCCCCTACACTCCAGGGAGGGTTTGTCCCATGCCCTTGTCTGTTCTTTCAGCCGTTCACCAGCCCAAAAGATCATTTTCTATCCCTCCAAAATTGTCTTTAGCTCCCCATTTCCCTCTCCTCTCTGAAGAGAATGTTTAAACCTCAACCATATGGCCTTTCCTTAAACTATATTTTACATGGCTCCCATGCCCATGTGCACATTAAATAAACTCAGATGCCTTTTTCTCCTGGTAGTCTATTGTCAATTTATTTCAGCAGAATTGAACCTCCAAACCGTGGTGAATATTTCCTGCACCTTTGAATTCCTTAAAGAAAAGGGCAATGTCTTAGTGGATGTTTCCTCCTCACTTCCAGGGCACCTCCCGCCTTCGGGGACTGCTCTCTGAGTGACAGATAAAACAATCGAGTACATGAGTGAACATGTCAGGAAGTGAAACATTTTCTTCTACCCTCATACCTCTGTTTTAGGGGACCTATAAATTAAAGTATCAAAAGATTAACAAAGGGAAAAATAGATCAGTTATGGACACGTTATATACATGGGAGTTCATAAATAAATATGGCTAAGGGACAGAATTAATGGGATATATGCTGTCTTAGGTAAGGTTTCTATTGCTGTGAAGAGACACCATGACCACAGCAACTCTTATAAAGGAAAACATTTAATTGAGATGGCCACCCACAGTTTCAGAGGTTTAGTCCTTTATCATCATGACAGGGAGCATGGCAGCATGCAAGTAGATGTGGTGCTGGAGGAGTAGCTAAGAGTCCTACATCTTGCAGGCAACAGGAAATGGACTGAGATGCTGAGCAGTATCCTGAGCATAGGAAACCTCAAAGCCCACCCCACAGCGACACACTTCCTCCAACAAGGCCATACCGACTCTGACAAAGCCACACCTCCTAATAGTGTCACTCCTGTGAGATTATGGCAGCCAAATACTCTCAAACTACCACATATGCCATCTTAATAGGAACAGATAGACTTTTAAGAAAGAAAGAAAGAAAGAAAGAAAGAAAGAAAGAAAGAAAGAAAGAAAGAAAGGAGGGAGGGAGGGAGGGAGGGAGGGAGGGAGGGAGGGAGGGAGGGAGGGAGGGAGGGAAGGAAGGAAGGAAGGAAGGAAGGAAGGAAGGAAGGAAGGAAGGAAGGAAGAAAGGAAGAAACCCGTACAGCCGAAGTTGCATCTAGACCTCTCCTTTTGTGGCCATTGCTGGATTGGCAGCCACCAAAATGAAGTTCAATCCCCTTGTGACTTCTGACTGATGCGAAGGGAATTTCAGTGCACCTTCTCACATTTGGAGGGACATCATGTCTTCCCTTCTTTCCAAAGAGCTGAGACAGAAGTGTAATATTCAGTCTATGCTCATTCTAAAGGACAATGATGTTCAGACTGACAAGGATACTACAAAACCAGCAGATTGATAAAGTGGTCCAGATGAACAAGAAGAAATATGTCATCTACATTGAATGACTGCAGCAAGAAAAGGCTAATGGTACAACTGTCCATGTGAGCATTCATCCCAGCAAGATGGTGATCACCAGGCTAAAGCTGGACAAAGACAGCAAAAAAAAAAAAAAAATCCTGGAAGGGAAAGCCAAGTCTCGACAAGAGGGAAAAGAGAAGGGCAAACACTAGGGAGAAACGATTGAGAAGACGCAGGAGTGGAGGCATCTTATGCACAACTTTCATTGAAGACTGCTTAAGTTAGAAAGGAGGAGGAGGGAGAAAGGAAGGAAGGAAGGAAGGGAGGGAGGGAGGGAGGGAGGGAGGGAGGGAGGGAGGGAGGGAGGGAGGAAGGAAGGAAGGAAGGAAGGAAGGAAGGAAGGAAGGAAGGAAGGAAGGAAGGAAGGAAGGAAAGAGAAAGAAATCTAGCTGGGGAGATATGGTCACTGTCATAGTTCATTCAGATTATCAGAACAAAAACATAATTAATAACAAAAATACATTTCCCATAGTTCTGGAGGCTAGGAGACACAGGCAGATCAAGGGCCTACTTTTGGGTTATAAATAATTATCTCTTCACATGGTGGAGAAGCAAGGACTCTCACTAGGCCCTCGTTACTAAAACACCAGTCCCATCTGTGGGGGTCCCACTCTCTTGACCTAATTACCTTCCAAAGGACCCACCTCAAAACAACTTCACATCAGGGAATAGGTTGCTATCTCAAAGAAAGGAGGAAAGGGGGAAAGAGAAGTGAGAGAGAAAGAGACAGAGAGAGAGAGAGAGACAGAGACAGAGAGAGACAGAGAGACAGAGAGAGAGAGAGAGAGACAGAGAGAGAGACAGAAAGAGAGAGAGAAGGAATTCCAAAGGAGGTTCATTGCAAACATTACAGAATCTTGATTTTATTGTACCAGAGTGGAAAATTATCTTTTTCTCTCCCATCCTAGGCCCATGGCTGACACCTCAATAACAAAAGACAGATTACAAGAGAAAACCACACAGATTTATTTATTACATAATTTTACATGCGTGGCTTAGGAGGAAAAGATCCAAAGAAACTATAAACCAAGTGGTTTTGTTTCTTTCTGTTTGGGGATTGACCCTGGGTCTTGCACATCCAGCCAAGTGCCCCACTCCTGAACTACATCTCTGATCCTGAAGAATTTTTATAGCAGGTTTGATGAAAAGTGGGGAGAAACATGATAGAGCTGGAGTGTATACTTCAACAGTAATAAATTGGGAACTCAGAAAAGCCTGTGCCTACAGGGTCTTCTCCATGTCGCTGTGTCTTCAGAGATGGGACTGCTCTCCCTGCAGACGCAGGGAAGGCATCTCTCACACATGCATCTTGTGACCTAGTTCAAGTGAGAAGAGCAGGGGGGGATGGTCAGAGAGACCTTGCTGCCTCTTCCATTCTCTCAGATTCCTTGAGCTTAAAATATCTAGTCTGGGGCTGGAAAGGTGACTCAGCGGTCAGGAGTACATACTGCTCTTCCAGAGGACCCAACTTGGGTTCCTAGCATCCACATCCGATGGCTCGCAAAAGCCTATGACGCCAGCAACGGGAGAGCTGATATCCTATTTTGACCTCCACAGTACACAGGCACACATGTACATGTACAAAAATTATATACAAACCAAAAGAAATATTCAGTTTGTCAAAGTGCCACACTTTAGGGTGATATGCCCTGTTTTTTTATATATGGGTATCATTACCTGTAAGGACATCGTTATGGCTTGGATAGAAAATGCCCCCCCCCAAACACACGTGTTGAAGGTTGACCCCTGATGCAACAGTGTTCAGAGGCAGGGCTTCTCACAGATGATTGGGTCTTGAAGACCTCACTGATAGATGCACAGCCTAACGGGCTTTTTTGCAGGTGTAGGAGGCTTTACCATGACACCTAGTTAGAGAAAGTAGGTCAATGGAGACCTGCTTTGTTCCCAGTCTCTTCCTCTCTAGCTCTTCTCTTTTTGCTTTCTGCCCAACACGAGGAAAGTTTCTTCTGCTATGCCCTTCCACCTAGGCGTCTTGCCTCAATAGGCCCAGAGACAGCTGAAGACAGACAGACAGCCACTGACTAAAAGCCCTGCAACTGTAAGCCAAATAAGCTTTTCCCCCTGTGAGTTGAAGCTTCTTGGGGATTTTGTCACAGCAATGGAAACCTGACTAATTAAGCCTCCAAAATCTGTTTTTGGTTTTTTTTTTTTTTTTAGCTGAGGATCGAACCCAGGGCCTTGTGCTTGCTAGGCAAGCACTCTACCACTGAGCTAAATCCCCAACCCCGAGCCTCCAAAATCTTAACCTGCTCCGTGACTACATATATTAGGAAATACAGTCTGCGTGCTTCAAGAAAGGTAAACAAAATCTATTGCAGAGGAGCATAAAGGAGAGAAACCAGCTTCAGCAGCAGCATAGGAAAACGCTCTCATGATTCCCTCGCGGCACTTTGGTTATTTACGTGCACACATGTGATTAAAGGTTTGAGCTGAGGCCTTGTGTAATTAGCTCTCTGTGCACGTGTGTCCATGTACACACTAACAGAAACATGGCGTATGCAAAGCATGGGTAAGTGAAGGATCCCAAGTGGGAACCCAGTCTCAAAACTTTGGGCTCAGAAGGGAGACAGACTGAAACAATCTATAACAAGAATAAGAAACAGAAAGGAAATAGAGTCAGGAGAAGGAAAAGGCCAGCATCTTATTGAAGAGCC
This sequence comes from Peromyscus maniculatus bairdii, assembly GCF_049852395.1. Lineage (NCBI taxonomy): Eukaryota > Metazoa > Chordata > Mammalia > Rodentia > Cricetidae > Peromyscus > Peromyscus maniculatus. The sequence continues at coordinate 74,009,030 of NC_134856.1, read as the reverse complement.
ATAAGCATCATAAACTGCAAACAGATGTGCACCATCAGTTCTAACGCTTGCCATGCTGCTGTGATGTTTAATAAGGACCAATTCTGTAATACGCTTCAAAATTGTGTTTACCAACCTGGAATGGGTTTAGATAGTCACTCTTCACATGTGAAAAAGTTGTTTTCAGAAAATAACTTCCTAAAGAGCATAGTTTGAAGTTTATTGACATAATTTGCATTTTTTTATTCTTCATTAATAAAGTTTGTTCTTTGACAAGTTCATAGATGTCTAGAATAGATTCTAGTTCCTCACTGCCCACCCTCCCTTAATGTTCTCCTGCCCCCACAAGCATCCCCTTCATCCTTGCAGAGTTCTCCCCCGGATTTGCGACTTTTTGTTCTGTTTTGTGTCCCAGTGAGTTTAACCTGGTGGTGTCACCTTGGGTTCAGAACTCTCCATTGGAGCCTGGTGAGTTCACGGTGGTTATGTCAGTATTTGGAGACTATGCCTCCTTCCCCCCAGAATCTATTCCTTGTCAATAGATCAACAGCAAAGAGCAGGGCCCTGTGAGCCCCTCCTCCGTCCATGGCTAACTACTGGCCAAACCAGTCTTGTGCGGGGGAGGGGGGCCAGTGACAGCAATCACAGTTGCTATGAGATCATGACTGCCATGGCTGTGTCATACATTAGAAGATGACACTTCACAGCACCACCACCCCCCATCTTCCAGCCCTTACATTCCTTCCTCCTCCTCTTCTGCAGTGTTCCCTGAGTCTTAGACAAAGTGACATAAATGTATCATTTAGGACCAAGCCCTCAACTGTCGCTTAGTCTCAGAATCTTTTGTGGCCATGGGTCTCTGCATCCACCTTGGTTCATTGCAAAGAGGAGTCTCTGATTAAGGCTGATAGTAGCCTTTGTCAGGTCTGAGCCAGGAAGAAAATAATGTCTCAGAAAACATAAGAGTTTCTAATGATTGGCAATGGTCTCTTACGTTTTAATTATCCTAAACTACTGTAAAAACAATACCTCACACGCCAGAAAGAAGGCAAACCCTTGAGCTGGGCAGTGGTGGCTCACATCTTTAATGCCAACAGTTGGAAGGCAGAAGCAGGTGGATCTCTGTGAGTTTGAGGCCAGCCTGGTCTACAGAGTGAGTTCCAGGACAGCCAGGGCTACACAAAGAAACCCTGTCTGGAAAAACAAATAAACGAAGAAGAAGGAGGAGGAGGAGGAGGAGGAGGAGGAGAAGGAGAAGCAGAAGCCAAATCCTGGGAAAAGAATGGCATGTGTCATTTCTTGTTAATACAAAGTTAATTATACTTTCTAAAGAAAATTACTGAAAACTTTTTATTTTGACTGACTTTTCCAGTGGAAAAATGAAAAAATGCAAGATGCTGCTTTAAAACTTATAGACAAGTATTTCTCAACCTTCTTAATGCTGCAACCCTTTAATACAGTTCCTCACGTTGTGATGACCCCCAACCATAAAATTATTTTATTGCTACTTCATAACTGTAATTTTGCTACTGTTATGAATCATAATGTAAATGCAACCCCCAAAGGGGTTGCAACCCACAAGTTGAGAACCACTATTATAGACAGCCTTTTTTTTTTTTTTTTCAAGACAGGGTTTCTCTGTGTAGACTTGGCTGTCCTGGAACTCGCTCTGTAGACCAGGCTGGCATCAAATTCAGAGATCCACCTGCCTCTGCCTCCAGAGTTCTGGATTAAAGATGTGCACCATTAGCTCAGTGGTAGAGCGCTTGCCTAGCAAGAGCAAGATCCTGGGTTCTGTCCTCAGCTCTGGGCACGTGGGGAGTGGGGTGGGGAGTAAAAAAAAGATGTTCACCACTGCCACCAGAGAGTCTTGGAATGAAATGTCCCAAGAAAGGGGAAGATGTGTAAATCTCAGCTATTGGCCCCTAGAATCTATTTTCTGAAGGTTTCAGTATTTTGCAAAGCCATTCTTCGGAGACTTTATGCTTTTCATCCTGTTGATCCTCATGACGACTTTGTGCCGTGTTTGAGTATTAAGTGTGAGGAAACATGAGCTGCAGAGAAGTCTCATGGCCTGTTTGTGTCACAGTGAATATTTGTTTACACTGTGTGAAGGTGTGTCACTGTGACTGGTTTAATAAAGAGCTGGATGGCCAATAGCTTGGCAGGAGAGATAGGCAGGATTTCCAAGGAGAGAGAGGAAGAGGAGGCACAATCAAAGCTCATGGATTACGCCAGCAAGATGCCAAAGAGACACGGAGGGAGTCGGACATACAGAATGAACAGAAGGTAAAAAAAACACACGGTAAAATGTAGATTAATAGGGAATAGGTTCATTTAAGTTATAAGAGCTAGTGAGACAAGCCAACGCTAAGGCCAAGCTTTCCTAATTAGTAATAAGTCTCCATGTCATTATTTGTGAGCTGGTGGCCCAAAGAAAAATCCAACTACACTACCCCATGATGAGTAGGCTGCCTTCTTCTAGTCATTAACATTTCCCCAAAAATAAGACAGGAGGTGTCCACACCCCCCATCCTGAGAGTGGAGACACCTGTTGCATCGTGTTATAGTGAAGTTGCAGGGCTAAAGATGTGGCTCAGGTGGTGGGGTGCTTACCTAGCATGGACAGGGCCCCCAGTAACTAGCAAGGGGTTGAACTTGATAGACAAGCTCTGGGGCTTGGGCTGGTGAGCAGAGTGAAACCCTGCTGTTGCACTGACTCGCTGGTTTAGGCAATCTCTGAGTTTCTCTCTATTCAGATTTCTTGATTACTCATTAAAGGGAGATTTACTAAGCCTTTTCCACTCCATATGAAGAGAATACAGGAATCAGAGAAAATCATTATAGGCAAAACCCAACTGGAGTGTGTGTGTGTGTGTGTGTGTGTGTGTGTGTGTGTGTGTGTGTGTGTGTGTAGACACAGTCTTGCAATTGAGTTCTGTCTAGCCTAGCCTTCCCTATATAGATCAAGCTGACACTGAACTTGCTTCCACACCCAGTCTCTGTTCCAGAGCGCCTGGATTACAGGTGGGGTGCACATGGCCCGCCTCTCACTTGTTGATCTGCGTGTAAAAGGGGCTCCGAACCCAAAACAGGAACCCGGGGTTCTGAATCCAGACCAGACTGCAACCTCTTTCCTTCATGTAAAACTATTGTGTCCAGGCGGTGGTGGTGCATGCCTTTAATCCCAACACTCGGGAGGCAGAGCCAGGAGGATCTCTGTGAGTTCGAGGCCTGCCTGGTCTACAGAGCAAGATCCAGGACAGCCAGAGCTACCCGGAGAAACCCTGTATAGAAAAAATAAAAAAGCAAACAAAAAAATCTAAATCTCACATTAAATTTTACTGGATGATAAATATCTTTAAAATGTTGTAACCCGGTCGGCTCTGCCCACCTCCTCCAGCCCGCTGCAGAGGCGCACCGATCAGCAGCACCGATCGATGGCGTATTGAGCACTTTTCAAGCTCGGGCACCACCTGACCCAACCATGTGACTCAACCAGTGTGATGCTCCTCCAGGTCGCCGACCTGATCCTGGCTCAGGCCTCATCAGAGCTGCCTGTGTGGGCTCAACGCCAGAGACGCCAAAGGCATGCTTGGAAAGAGTGGGGGAACGCTAAGGGGTACACCAGCCACTGGAGCAGGAGTTTAGCCATGATTTCACACACCCATGCTGCCCACTCCTCAAACTTCCTTCAGACACCACTGCACCTTCTCTGTCCCATGCACCCATCCACCATCTATCCATCCACCCATCCACCATCCATCCATCCATCCATCCACCATCCATCCATCCACCCCCCCATCCACCATCCACCCACCCACCCATACATCCACCCACCCATCCATCCATCCACCACCCATCCATCCATCCATCCACCCACCCATCCACCCACCCACCCACCCATCCACCCACCGATCCATCCACTCACCCACCCACCCATCCACCCACCCATCCACCCACCCACCCACCCATCCATCCATCCACCCATCCATCCACCCACCCACCCACCCATCCACCCACCCACCCACCCATCCACCCACCCACCCATCCACCCATTTATCCACCCACCCACCCATCCACCCATTTATCCACCCACCCACCCATCCACCCACCCACCCACCCATCCACCCACCCACCCATCCACCCACCCATCCATCCATCCACCCACCCATCCACCCATCCATCCACCCACCCACCCATCCATCCACCCACCCACCCATCCATCCACCCACCCACCCATCCATCCACCCAACCTGTCTATCCATCATGCACGCACCATCCATCTCTTGAGGAGACACTACTCCATGCCATTCTTGTCTGGGATGAATCTGGCTGTGTTTTGGGAAGACAGTGGTTTTGTTTTATTTTAGAGAAATTTCATACTGTAGCCTAAAGTTGCTTCAATTCCGAGGCAGTTCTCCAGTGAATCTGTCTATTTCTATGGAAGAGGAACTCGTTAGGACAAGAGACAAGACAGATTCACCTGTGTCACCAAAAACCAGACAGGAGGACTCTGTAGTAACCATGAAGAATATTTGTGAAGCTGGGTGTAGTGGTGCACACCTTTAATCCCAGCACTCGGGAGGCAGAGGCAGGCAGGTCTCTATGAATTCAAGGCCAGCCTGGGCTACAGAGCGTGATCCAGGACAGGCACCAAAACTACACAGAGAAACCCTGTCTTGAAAAACAAAACAAAACAAAACAAAAAAAGAATAAGTTACTCATTGTGGGGCAGACTCAAGCTCCTGGTGGACAGGCGTCCCTCCCAGCCCCCTCCTGGCCTGGGGGTGGAGACTGTGGGTACCAGGAGGCAGGCAATGGAGTACAGAGACCGCCATGTCCCAGCACAGGCAGGAGCCAGCAGCTCTGAGATCCCCCTTCATAATTAATAAATGAAGATGCTTGTTCATCGGGGGAAAAAAAAAAAAATGTTGTAACCCAGAGCTGAGTATGGTGGTGCATGCCTTTAATCCCAGCACTGGGGAAGAAAGGGTAGGTTAGTGTTTGTGAGTTCAAGGCCAGCCTGGTCTACATAGTGAGTTTCAGGCCAGCCAGGAATTTGAGCCCAGGGCCTCCTAGGTGCTAGGGAGGCACTACGCCACTGTACTATCTCCGAGCCTGTTTCCTTATTTCTCAATAGCTATTTCCTTCCCAAATTCTTCGTCATCCTGATTTCAGGAGGGAGGGGCAGCGCTGGTCTATCTGGTGGTTTTTATTAACACAGGGCAATTATTTTACTTCAGTGACACATTCTGAGGTGATGGTTCATCAATAGATTAAGGAAACACCGCAATCTAGCACATCCCAGTAAATAATCAGGACAAGATTCATGGTGATGTCTAATGAAAGCCATCTGTTTGTGAAAGCAGCGTGCTCACAGTCTTCATTTCAGAGTCCAATAAATTGTGAATGCCTCAAAGCATGTGTGAGTCAGTCTGAGCCTTATCATTCTCTGGGCATCCTGCTCACCTCTTTCAGAACGCTAACCAATATCCGCTTGGTCTTTCGTTGGAGAAGGAAATCCTGGTCAGCTGGCAGGCTGTTTAACTGACCTCATGGTCATCAACAGGTCTGAGCTGTGCATTCTCCTGCTCAAATGCATGGTGGTGTGTTTTCTTAGTCAATCTACATCATAGAAGGATGGAATTCAGACAGCTAAATTTGCTGCTCCTAGGATCATATTTTATCCTCTTCCTCAAAGCATGATGAGGCAAACGCCATAAAAATTATGTAATTGTCTAAAAGGAAATGGACAGTTTCTCCCTTGTTGACTTTTAACACAATAATTGGAATAAAATGCATGTTGAGGAAACAGAAAAGTATGAGTTCCTCCCCCACCCCCTCCCCAGTCCTGGAAAACAGAAGCCAGGCCTCAAGATTACTAGGCAAGCACTGTAATGCTGAGGGACAGATCGACCCACACTCCATCTTTTTAGGGCCCTCCTCAAACTGAATGTGTGTACTTAAAAAGTCTAAAATAATTTTTAAAAATGAGCATGTCTATCTTTGAAGATGAGAGGGGGGTTTTGTTTTCTATTGAACAGGCCTCTGTATTTTCAAAATGTTCTTCGAAACCTCTTATAACCTTTTCAATAGTGAAAAATCTCTTTGGGTTTACCTACCTACTCGATATGACAATTATTTCCTGGTACATATTTTGATGGAAATTTTACACATATGTTAGTAAATGAGATTGATGTTAACATCATTTTATTTGGTGATTTATATTTTTTTTCTGCTTGGAATAAGGCCATAAAAGGTTAAGGTGGCCCTACTTCCTACAGTTATGCTAGTGTGAGAACCTCACTCATCTCTACAATCAATAGGCAGGAACGTGAAGAATAGCACCTTAGCAAGCTCCCAGAGGCAGTTGCAATGTATCAGCCCCATAGTGCCTTAGGAATGGATAGGTTGGGGTCCCCTCAGCTCGCAGCCTGATGAAGGAACAAGAAAGTCTGGATTGAAACGACAATTCTTGGAGTTGGTGTGACTCTGTGGTAGAATGTCTGCTAAGCATGGGCAAAACCCTGGAGTTTTTGTTTGTTTGTTTGTTTGTTTGTTTGTTTGTTGTTAGTGTTTGTCTGGTTTTAGTTTTTTCAAAACAGAGGTTCTGGGGAGGGGGCAGGAAGGGGGAGAACAAAGGAATCTGTGGCTGTTATGTAGAACTGAATAGTATTGTAAAATAAAAAAAGACAGGTTCTGTAACAGTCCTGACTTCCCTGGAACTCACTCTGTAGACCAGGCTGGCCTCATACTCACAGAGATCCACCTGCCTCTGCCTCCTGAGTGCTGGAATTAAAGACGTGGGCCACCACCGCTCCCCCATGTGTGATGCTCAAAAACGAAACAAAAACAGAGCCACTCTATTTTGTTCCCAAAAACTGCAAATAAAGCTGGGGTTTTAGTTACATTTACTTATTTGTTTGTCTTTGTTGTTTTGTTTTTTGAGAGACAGGTTCTTACTAGACAGACAGACTAGGCTGGTGTGGAACTCTCAGAGATCTGCCCGCCTTTGACCTTTGTTTTCTACATTGTTAGGATTAAAAGAATGTGAGACCCTGCCCGGCTGAAATTAGAGTTCTTGTGACGATGTGGGTTTGAGTAGAAATATTATCTGAGGGTCAAAGGTACAGTTCTGTAACAGAGCAATCGTTTACCATGTGCAAGTCCAGGTTCATTCCCCAGCTTTTTTTTCTTTGTTTCTGCAACAGGGTTTCTCTGTGTAACATCCCTGGCTGTCCTGGATCTCACAGAGATTCACCTGCCTCTGCCTCCTGAGGGCTGGGATTAAAGAAGTACGCCACCAATGCCCACGAGCCATATTTTGTCTTTTTACGTGTATGGTGTTGTGCATGTATATGGTGATATTTTATTTGTACTGAAATGCGATTTTAATTTTATGTTAATAAATAAAGTTGCCATGGGGTCAGAGCTATTAGAGCCATAGCAAGAGCGTGATGGTTAGAAGAGCTAGGTAGATTTCTGTGTGTTCAGGGATACAGCCAGTATTGGAGACATACGCCTTTAAGACCTGGAGGGCGGTACTTACAGGCAGTGATGAGGCAGTCATGTGGTTGGGTTTAGAACCAATGAGAAGGCAGAACAGAAAGACTATTTAAAGACAGACAAACAGGAAGTAGCTCTCTCTCGGGGAAGCTAGGAGCACTGCAGGAGGTAAGATTTTATCTCTGAGCTCTGACCTCTCGGCTTTCTCTTTTACACTGGCTCTGTGTTTCTTATTTGAATAAGACGATTGGTTACATCTACACATGTAAGTGCAGGTGTCCACAGAGGCCGGAGGTTTGGGATCCCCAGAGCAGTTACAGGCAGTTGTGGGGCACCTGATGTGGATGCTGGGAATTGAACTCAGGTCCTCTGGAAAGACAGTATGTGCTCTTAACCACTGAGCCATCTCTCCAGCCCCTTCTTATGCTCTCTTCTATTTGATCTTTTTAATCTGCTGTGGATCTGTAATCCAGTAACCCAGATTTCCACCACCCACATGGTGGCTCAAAACTGTCTGTGACTCTAGTTCCAGAGAATACCATACCCTCTTCCAGCCTCTGAACCAGTGCACAGATTTACAAGTAGGTCAAACATTTAAAAAAAATTCTTTTTTAATTTCTTTAAAACTTAGCCTGGAGCCATGTATTATTGCAGCAGCGGAATGGCTTGTGTTGTATCTCACTGGTCTGTATTGTGATAATCAAGCCCCCAAACACGTTTGCTTTCGGCACATTCAAGGAAAGAACACAGGAGACCACACACAAGAAAACCTCACAATAACAAACTGGAATATGATGAAAGTGATGACTGGCTCCACCGAGTAGGATCATCTGGAACACTCCCATCTTCACACCATCAGCTGTAGACACTACCAACTGCTGATCACATCTTCCAAACGCTTGGGACCACAAGCACTTCAGATTTCAGAAGTTTTCGAATTTTGGAATTATTCACACAGGTTTTACTAGTTGAATATCCCTAATCCAGGAATTCAGAAATCCAAAATGTTCCAAAACCGAGTAATCCCAGCACTTGGGAGGCTGAAGCAAGAAGACCTCAAGTTCAAGGGCAGCCTGGGATATGTGAGTGTGTGTGTGTGTGTGTGTGTGTGTGTGTGTGTGTGTGTGTGTGTCAAAAGAAAGAGTCTGTCTTTAAAGAGGGGGAATACCTTTTCAGGATTAGCACCTCAACAGCACAATGAAGAATAAATCAACCTCATCAGAGTGGCACATGCCTTTAATCCCTGTGCTCAGAAGATAGAGGTAAGAAGATCTCTATGAGTTCAAAGCCAGCCTCGTCTGCAGCTGAAGTTTTCCTGGTCCTGCCTGGCCCACAGTCAGGACAAATCTCTCCCACTCACCTCCCCCAAGTAAACACACAGAGACTTACATTATGGCCATGGCAGGCTGCTTGCTATCTGTTCTTATATCTTAAATTAACCCATTTCTATACATCTATACCTTGCCTCGTGGCTTACCAGTATCTTACATCATGCTTCTCCTTGTGACGACTGGCCGCATCTCCCTGCCTCAACCTTCCACCTCCCAGTGTTCTCCTCCTCCTTGTCCCACCTACACTATCCTTCCTGCCTGGCTACTGGCCAATCAGTGTTTTATTTATCAATCAATCATAGCAACATATATTTACAGCATACAGGACATCCCACAGCACTGGTCTACATAGTGAGTTCCAGGACAGCTAGGACTACATAAAGAGACCCTGTCTCAAAAGAAAGAGGTTGGGAAGGGAAAAGGAAGAGGAGGAAAAAGAAGAATTGTTCTGAAACCTGGTAGCTTTTGAGTATAAGCATGGGAGTGGGAAGGGGGCCAGCTGTTCCAGCTGTGGAAGGAGGGAGGATCAGCCTGGGGAACTAGGGAAGGAGCATCTTGACAGGAGCAAAGTGCAGGTTCAGTGTGTTGCTTTGTTTTGTTTTTCATGGGAAGATCAGCTTTTATTTAAGGAGGATTTACTACAGTGGAGGTCTATAAAGGAGGAACGCTCAAGCTCAGCTCCAAAAACAACCTTTATGGTGGAGGCTGGCATGTGGGAAGGGGGGTGTGGGTGTGTCTGGAAGCTGAAAGCAGGTGTCTTCCTCTGTTGCTTTCCTCCTTATATTTTTTGACTGTGTCTCTCTGGGAGCCTGGAGCTCAGCACTTCTGCTAGCCTGGCTGACCAGTGAGCTCCATGAACGTCCGTCTCTGCCTCCCCAGCATTAAGAACACGTGCCACTCTGGTTTTTGTGTGGGTGCTGGGGACCAGAACTCATGTCTCATGCTTACTCAGCCATCGGAGTATCTTTTGGTGTTTATTAGGGACTACTAGGGGGGTCCAGCCTCTCAATAGTCCCCTCCTAGGGTCCAGGAAGAATCTACAACCAGCTGATAATTAATCTTTGAAGAAAAGAAATGAATCTATGTACATGAAACTCCTTAGTCCATACCCTTTATTCTGTGTCAGTCCTCTCTCTACACAGCTTCTATTCTGCTCTCAATTTTTGCTCCTTTCTTGCCTGATTTCTCTCTACATTTATCTGCTGTCCCCTCTAAGTTCTATCTTAATTCCTTCATCTTAGTTCTGGCCCTACTAGGTTCTCATCCATCTAGTTCTTTCCCATCTTAGCTCCTCTCCCATCTCCTTCTCTCTCATCTCGTTCTTTTCCATCTGGCTCTTCCTCATCTTCCATCTCATTCCTCTAGTACTCTCTTCTAGCCCTTCAATCTAGTTCTTCCCCATCTCAGTTTGGTCCTCTCTAGTTCTTACCCATGTAGTTCTTCTATTCTCTTTTCTCTTCTCCATCCCCTCATGCCCTGGGAGTCCTGGTATATATACACTAACAAGCAGTATTCCCTTGGCAGTGCAAAACCAGGCTTCCAGGGTCAAATGGAGGGGTGATAAGAATCACATAGAGAGGCTGTAATTGTTAATTGTCATTTACAACCCAAAGGGGAAGTGACTAATGGGGAAATTAACTAGAGACTAAATTCAGGTACTATCTGAGAAGAGGGATCTTATGTGCTCAACCTTAAATGTGATTAGTAGAAAATATTAAGAATCTATAAGTTGCTAGGTCAATGGGAGAAAATAAAACTGCCTTCTTTTTTCCTGTGGCTCCTATCTGTCCAAGCTATCTGCCGTTTTTTCTGCAGGGTGGGGGAAAGTGTGCTCAGTCGCTAGGCAACCTGTGTACAGCTAGATGCCTCTGGTGATAGCTAAAGGGAGATCTGGAACTAGAGGTAAGATTTGGGAAAGGAGATAGTTAAGCTTAATTGGCACATCTGCCAGGCTCTCTCAAACAGGTAGTCTGGATGCTTAAGTCTGTTCTTAGAGAGTACAGAGGTATCTCTGATAAGGTACTTTACTCGGTCTGGGGATGGACCTGGCCGGATGCTGCCAATGACGATAATTACAGGGAGGCTTGAACTGGGGTTCTGACTGTACATAGCTGTCAGCACACAGGTTATCTAAATATTCCTTTAGTAGAGGGGAAATGGTGCCCAATAAACGATGGAAAAGCTACAGTAGCACACAAGAAACTCATAGCAGGAAACGGCTGATAATCAAAAGCCAAGGCTCCTTGAGCCTCAGCTTGACCTCTGGAAGGCCCTTGGCTTCTTCCAGGTATTAGCTTTGTCATAATCAGCTGAAATCCTACTTTGTACATTTTTGCGGCTTGCTGCAGGTGTTTATACTTAAATGGGGTTAATATTGTTCCTGGAAATATCCGTGGTTCATAGAATGATGTCAGGAGCCTGGACACAGAGATCAGGCTACAGCATCTTCGCATGCCAGGTGTGTGACCTTGACCCAGTTACTTAACCTTCCTGGCCCCCAGATTCTTTTTCAACTAAAAGGGATAGTAAAAATCTAACGAGTCTCTGCTGTTTCAATCTGTGCATCACCTGCTCCTTAGAGGATTCATTCTCTCCTTAAATTCTGTATCAGCTCAGTAACTGCTGATTTTTATTGGTAACACATTAGTAGCCATACAGGACATAAGTTATGTCTCTGCAAAAGAAATCTACAGCATCAATGGTAAATGCAGCCACTGCCACCTGTTCCCTCTATTTGCTATGACATAGGTCTCGGAGAGGACACGAGTTAATAATTCACTGGCCAGGCTCCCCTCTACATGGCCAGGCACACTTAGAAGACTAACAGCAAACTAATTCAGACTCTCTGTGCCTCAAGTATGTTCTTTTTGCCCTTCCCTCTCATCTGGCATTTCTGTAACCATCCTGCAGCCCTCTCTAACTAGTATAGTAGCCCCTGTTGTGAAACTGATCATATCACACGTAATGGCAGAGCTGACCCCAGAGATTACGGGATAATGTGGGTGATGGGCATAGTTTAGCCAGAGTCTAGATACCTGTCAATTACTACCCACAGCTCTGCCCTGCACAGAGCTCTGTCCAAAGCCAGGCTCCACCGCTGCCTTTGCCAGAAGCAGCACGGGCTGAACCTATAATCTTCCTCCATCTTCTTCATTCCTTGTTTTTTATTTTCATTCTTCTGTTTCCGTCTGCAATAATCACAAGCGAATGCTGGCTGGTGACACCTATGACATGAGCTGTCTGTGGGGACATCACTTATCTCCTATCAACATGATTGCTTCCTCCTTGTCCTACTCCTGAAAATTAAAAAAGAGGGGGAGGGTTTGCAGGCCAGAAATCCCACCAGTTAGGAGGTCGAGGCAGGAGGATTAGGAGTTTAAGGCCATCCTGGGCATAGCAAGTTCAAGGTCAACTCAAGCTTCATGAGACCTCGTTTTTTTTTTAAAGTACCAAAAGAAAAAAAAAAAAAAAAAAAGCTGGCAAGGTGACTCAGTGGATAAAAGCACTTCAAAGCCCCAGGACCTAAATTTGATCCCTGGTGGGACCTACATGGTGGAAGAGAACCAATTCCTGTCCTGCAATTGTCCTCTCTCTCTCTCTCTCTCTCTCTCTCTCTCTCTCTCTCTCTCTCTCTCTCTCTCTCTCACACACACACACACACACACACACACACACACACACACACACACACACAGTCTCAGTGCTGGAATCACATCACAAACACAGGGTGCATACCTGAGAGATTGGTAGGCCACTGTACCTATGGTTCAGATATATTTAAAAATCACTGAAGTTTCTTCTTGGGAGATGTGAGTGGGATTTGTTTGTTTTGCTAACTTTGAGACTTTATAAGTACAGAGACAGAAATGGGGCGGGGGGGGGGGGGGGCCGGGGGGAACCCACCCATAGGTTGCTTTTACTGTCCCAGATAGGGTTCGCTTTCTGATTAGAGGATTCTGTCCACTGTTATATTACTCCAAAGCAGCTAATTTCCATGACCATTCTGTTGCCTTGGGTTAAAAAAGGAAAGAGAAAGTAACAGGCTGGGATGTAGCTCGGTTGGTAGAGTTCTAGCCTAGCATGAAGCAAGTACTAGGCTGACTTCCCAGCTTCCTATAAAGGAGGTATGGTGGCACATGCTTGTTATCCCAGCTCTTAAGAGGTAAAGGAAGGAGGGTCAGAAGTTCAAGTTTATCCTCTTTAACTGCATTAAGATCCTACTTCAAAAATAAACAATCAGCTGGAAGCAGAAAGCAGACAGATCTCCGTGAGTTCAAAGCCAGCCTGGTCTATATGTTCCAGGCCAGCCAGGGCTACATAGGGAGATCCTGTCTCAAAATAAATAAGTAAATATAAAAATCAATCAAGTTAAAATAGTGTTGAGGTAGGCTACTGGACTATAGCTATGCCATCTCAGGAAAGCATTCCTAAGAATACTCTAAGTGGGGCTTTTTGGGGCCCAGTGCCTATGGTGGGACACCTTGCGCAGCCTTGGTGCAAGGAGAGGGGCTTGGACCTGCCTCAACGGAATACACCAGGTTCTGCTGACTCCCCAAGGGAGGCTTTGCCTTGGAGGAGGTGGGAATGGGGGGTGGGAGGAGGGAGATCTGTGGTTGGTATGTAAAATGAATAGAAAATTTCTTAATAATGAAAAAAAAAGATAAAATAGGGAGAAATACACTTATGGATTACAGAACAAAGTGAAAGGGAAAAAAAAAAAAAAAGAATACTTTAAGTGCTAAAACTATCTTGAGTAAAACGGATGATCTCAGGACCAGCCCTAAATCCCTATGCAGTGTGACCCTGAGCTAAAGGTTAACCAGCTGACTATTTAACTGTTATCTCTCCCCTCCAGTAAACAACACTTGCTCTCTGTATATATCACAGGAGACTGGGGGGAGCGGGGGTTGGCGACAGGACACAGGCACAGAACGACCAGAGCAAAGCTGAACCTCCCTGGCATTCTCTGGTGCATGACAGAGGGTGTAAATCCCACCCCATTCCCTCCAGCTCTCCCTGGCCACCCCCAACACATCTCCCATCCCCCTCCCTCCTCATCCTTTTTTTTTTTTTAATGGCCTACTAAACCCTCTAGTGCTGTCTATGTGCCCATGTTTGTGGAGGCGTCCACTGAGGCTAGGGCCACCATCTCCCAAAACATCTTTCTGTCCCTCAGCAGCCACCAGCTGCCATCAGGTCCTTCGCTAGGAGAGGGCTACCTCACTCCATGCTGGAACTTCTGACTCTCTTGATCTTGTAAAGGTCTTATAACCATGACTTCTGCCGGCAGCAGTAAGTTTGCTGCCTTAATTTTAAATGCCCTTTTTTGTCCTGTCCCAGTTAAGCTATTTGTGTGAAAAATGTGCAGTTGGGTTCCGGAGGGTGCTGGGCATCAGTTCCCCTGTGGTTTTTCCTGTTTGGAAAGCAGTGTCCGGCTTGCCTCTGGATACAGAGTAACCATTCCTTGACTCCTGCTGTTAGAGGGGTATATAATAAGCCCATGTTGGTACGAATAAAGAGAGCTGCTTCCCTGACGAACTGAAACTGGGTGTTTAGAGTGCTGTTTAACCTCGGCGGCCCTCGCCAGATTTCATGCTTCTGCTGCAACTTCCATGAGTTCATGTCTGTAAAAATGTTAAAAAAGAAAGAACTCTTTGGTTAAAAAAAAAAAAAGAGGTTTTGTATTTTCAGAAAATAATTTGGGGGTCTGAAGAAGAGATGGCTCAGCGGTTAAGAGCACTTGTTACTCCTGCAGAGGACCCAAGTTCAGCTCCCAGTACATACAGGATGGCTCACAAACATCCATAATTCCAGGGGATCTGACACCCTCTTCGAACCTCCAATGGCACCAAGCACGCATGTAGAGCACACACATACATACATGCAGGCAAAATACTCATACACATAATTTCTATATTATAGATTATAGAATTTATAATTATATTTATTTTATATTTATATATAAGTATGTGTATAATTATATTTTATTAAATATTAAATAAAAATAAATATCTAAACAGTATGATAGTGGTCATTTGGGTGCTGGAGAGATGGCCCAGAAGTTAAGAGCACTTGCTGCTCTCCCAGAGGACCTGAATCAGTTCCTGGAACTAATGTCTAGGGGCTTAGAATTGTTGGGGAATATTGGATCATACTGTGAAGGCGAGTTTGCATTTTCTTAATTAAATAAAGTTAACCTTGGGTCAGGAGGCTGAGTTAGCAACTAGTTGACAGAAAGTAACCATAGAGCAACGGGGGGGGGGGGGGGGGGGGCATCTGGGAGAGACAGAGAGTTTAGTTTACAGCTCAGTTTAGAGACTGTGCTTCAGTACAGAGGGCACCAGGAGGAGGGGTGAGGGATTTGGAGTGGCGTGACTTTTTTTGTTTGGTGGAGTGGGAGGATGCTCTCTTTGGGGGATGTCAACAAGAAGAGAAGGTTAGCAAGTTGCTACTCAACTTCTCTGAGCTAGCAGGTTTCCACCCCAGCCTTTGACTCTTGAGTCTTATTTATACATAGAATGATAGAGATTTAGTTAAGGCCACCTTTAGTGGCAGCAGCAGAGCCAGGGCTTGCGAGAACAGAATTCCTGTCAGGCTGCAGCACACGTATACAGATAAGCAAAATGCTCATTCACACAATTTTTTTAAATAAATAAAATAACTTTATTTGGAGGTGGGGGCAGCCTTGGTTGCTCACACTTGTAATCTCAACACTCAAGAGGCTGAAGCAGGAGGATTGCTGAAAGTGATAGGTCAGCCTCAGCTAACAGAGTTAAGACTTTCTCTAAAAAGAACAAAACAGATAACTTTTCATCATGAAAAACTGAAAATAGAGAAATGTAATAAACTATTGTCCAGACTCATGTGGCCATTTTGCGATACTTGTCTTATCCACTCATATTTCTTTCTTTTCAGCTCAGTAATGTTTTAACATTTTTTCCAAGAATATCACATCTTTATGTATCTATAAAAATGAGGACAGTATCTATGCAATCACAGTAATACTGCATATTAATTTTGCTCAAAATTAGTCATTCATAGTTGGTTTGTTCAAAGCAGCCAAACAAGGTCCATAATTTAATGTCATTGAATGTTTAGAACAGGACAAGGCAGACAGTTCTGTTCCTACCACGGTGCCCACGGTTCTCACTACAATGAGCTAACTAAAATTGCTTACTTTCTAAGCAATGTAAATGATACAACAATGAGTTTGAGGTATAGCTCAGTTTAGAGACTGTGCTTCAGTACATGAGGCCCTGTGTTCAATCCTTAGCACAGAGGTTGGGGAGGAGCCTGGGAGGATTGGGAGAGGAAGGGGAGAAAGAGGAGCCGGAAGGATGGGGGGAGGGAAGAGAGGGTGATGTTTCACCTCCTTACAGTGGCTGAGCTTTAAACAACTAGCGGCCTGCGCTAATGCCTTAGCCTTGGGGGAATTCTGTTTCCCCCCCCACACACACCCCCCACTCCCACCCCACAACGGCTCTGTTGCTGTTGCTAAAGATAGTTCTAACTAAATCTCTATAGCTCTAATAAAACTCAAGATTTTCAAAGGCTAGAGTGAAAACTTACAAGTTAGAGAAGCAACTGGCCGACTTTCTCCCTTTATGCTGTCCCAGAAATCACCCGCTTCCACACCGCGCCAACTTAAAAAAAAAAAAAAAATCCCTGCTAGGCTCCTCCCTCCACTTCCTGTCAATCAGTTGCTAAGTCCGCCTCTCTGAGGCCAGGTTAATTCTATTTAATCCGAATGCAACACATCTTTACATAGTTAACACATACGGGATGAACAAATACAACACATCTTTGCCTGATTAAATATTCCGCAACGGGAGCGGGAGGAAGCAGAAAGGCAGATGCACTTGAGAAATCTATCAATAAAACTTTCCCTTGCTTTGTTTTTGGATTTTGTTTGTACGTTTGTTTTGGTTTGGTGTTTGAGACCAAGATGGCCTCTGACCTCTTGAATACTGTCATTACATGCATGTGCCACCGAGGAGGGACAGCTTTTCACCTCTGTTTTCACCCCCACTCCTGCCCATCCGTCCTTCAGCAGTTTCTGCTCATTCTTCCCATTCATTAGAAGAGACTGAGCGGCAGAAACCCAGATGATCAGCGAGGGAGAACTTCAAAACTTCCATCACACAGTTAACCAAACCATGAGAAATCCATTCCATAGCCTGGGTTTATTTTACTTCCTAGGAGTTGGTTAAGTCAGTTAAGACCACAGCTGTTGGGCATGGGAAATGGCTCAGATGGTAAAGCATGCATGCACCTCGTGAGCAGGAGGACCAAAGTTCAGTCCTCAGAACCCACCTAAAGTGAGCAGATTGGTCCACACTTGCAATCCCAGCATGGGGAGATGGGCCTTGCTGGCTAGCCAGCCTAGCCTGCTTCACCAGGGAGAGACCCGGTCTCAAAGAAAATGATGGATTGTCTGAGGAACAACCTCTGAGGTTGTCTTCTGGCCTACATCACCCACAAACAGCCCTGCCATCCAGCTCTCTGCCCTTGTTCCCACCTTAGATCATGAGCAGGCCATGAAAGTAAATAAATGAAAAGAACTGACTTCTGAATAAATATGGCTGAGCGTGTTTAGTGCCACCTAAAGTCATGAAAAACAACCGCAGGGCGTTTTGTTTATTTGTGAGGGTGGGGGCCAGAAGGTAAGAGGACAGTCTGCAGGAGTCAGTTCTCTCCTTCACTCAAGTGGGGCCAAGGATTGAGCTCAGATCATCAGTCTTGACAGCTGACACCAGCTTGTGATAGGGAGTGTCAGTCCAATAAAAAGAATATTTTACTAGCATAAATTGGCAAAATATATAGGCATTAGTATTGCAAGTCTGTTTCAGAATGGCACTCTAGACCAGCATATAACAGAATCCCCAAACATCTGGAGGCTATTTTGAAAATCTTTGGCTACACTTTGTGATGAATTTTTCCTTCTCATCTCTGGGAAGCTGGGGGACGGTAGCAAGAGCTGCTGGCCTTAGAATCACCAGATCTGAGCCTCAGCCCCAGCCCTGTCCCTATCTGGCTGCATGACACCGAGCTAGTCTCTTCCCTCCAGGTCTGGCTCTACACTGTGTGTCAAGAGCTCTTTTACACATGTCTGCCAGTGTGAGAGCGATTCTGGCTCCAGCGCTAAAAATCTCAGACGACATCAAGTGAAACGCTAAACCCAGACTTTCCTGAGCCAAATAGAAGCAACCCAGTCCACTCCAAGGGTTTAAAAGAATAAACAAACCCAGAAGGACGGGAAGAATCGAGACGAAACAAGGTGCCAAGGTTTGGACAGCAGGCAGTTGAGTGATAAATGATTTAACATCCTGAGAAACTAAATCCTAATCTGACAGTGAGGAAAGTCAAGAACTGACTGGGTTCTGAGCAGCAGACAGCCAAAAGCCAGGAATTGATGCATCAGATACTTCTGGAAGTGGAGTCAACCTGGGATCACAGAGCACAGGGAAAGAGAATAAAAGGAAAAGAATTGTTTGGGAGTCTGGAATCAGCTCCTCAACTCCCTGGACAACAACCAATAGACAAGCTTCACACCAACAAGTGCATCCTTCAGGGGAAATGGAGGGGATCTCAGGACCTCAGCCCCAAGGAACCAATCACAAGAAGCAAGAGAAGACCTGGGGATATGAAATTGCTACCCTTCTGTGTCCTCTCAGCATACAGAACATAGACAGGACACAAAGTCAGATACTACAAAAATCACCCTCGAGTCTGACCCTGCAAATTCAAGGGTCCTAAGACTACCTTAGTTTTAAATTTTTGTTAAAAGGGCTCACAAAACTGGAAGCTGCTCACAGCTAGAGTTTACTATAGCTCAGCACACAGATTACATCCACCAAGGAAAGACACCCATGGGCAGAAGCCAGAAGAGTCTCAAATCGGAGTTTCCAGTTATCGGCACCCATGGCATCATGGGTACGGGTCATTCTTCCCAGTAACGGTGTGTGATACTGTGGACAATGTATCATCCACACGGCTCAGGCTTCAGTGTACATGGTTTTATTGGAGTGACTGGCTGCCCAAATGACTCATCTCGGGTCAACAGTCCTTCAGGAGCTCAAAATGATCTCACATAATGCAAAGCCCTCAAGTTAAATCCCATTTTAATGTGGTCCAAAGATTTCAGACAAGCAAGTGCTCCTACCTTCAGAATATTCCAAGGTCCTAAGTCAAAAGTCAGATCTTGCCAGGTGGTGGTGGCACATACCTTTAATCCCAGCACTTGGGAGGCAGAGGCAGGTGGATCTCTGTGAGTTTGAGACCAGCCTGGTCTACAGGGTGAGTTCCAAGACAGCCAGAGCTACACAGGGAAACCCTGTCTTGAAAAACCAACCAACCAAACAAAAAAGTTAGAACTCTTTTGGACAAGTTCAGTTCTTTGCTATACAACTCACCTCTTGGGGGTTTGTTTTTGTTTTGTCTTTATATTTATTTTTCTTTGCCGGTTTCATACATGGATAGAATACATTCTGGTTATTTTCACTCCCTCCCCTTCCCTCTCCTACTGAACCTCTTTTCCCTTCCCAACAAGTCCCCCTCCTTTTTTCATGTCTTTTTTTTTTTTTAGTTGGGTTTGTTTGTATGTTTTTTATGACCCACTAATTAGGATTGTTTGCATAAACATGAGAG
The DNA here is from genome assembly GCF_049852395.1 of Peromyscus maniculatus bairdii. Lineage (NCBI taxonomy): Eukaryota > Metazoa > Chordata > Mammalia > Rodentia > Cricetidae > Peromyscus > Peromyscus maniculatus. Next base: position 73,989,564 of record NC_134856.1, on the reverse strand, counting down.
GGGAGGTGTTTTATGCTAGAGTGTGGGAAACTTACCAGTGGCCCAGAGAAAGAAATGACTCCTCCTCCCCCAGCAATTATTATTTGCCTACAGCTCCTCAAAGATGGCTAGGACCTGAGAAGCCCTCCATATCCACGATAGAACATTGACCAACCCAACCCCGTCATGTTGGGTAATCACAGAAGCTGTGCATTCCTACTGTAACCACCATGTCCCGTCTAGAAGACAGTAGTTCATGGCCCTCCTCCCCACTACCTGGCTCTTACATCCTTTGTGTCTCTGTTATTTGTGCACTGAGCCTGGGGGTCATGATAGAGGCGTCCTAGTAAGAGCTGAGCACTTGGCAGTCTCTTATTCTCTGCACTCTGACCTCTTTCGAGAGCTGCGTTACCCATCACCTACTGCAGAGAGAAGCTTCTCTGAGCAAAGACGATGGCAGCACCAATCTAGAGGTCCAAGAACAACAATTTAGAAGGCAGTTCGACACCCTGTCACGTCTTGGCTTTAATTAGAGTGTGGCTCCAAATGTTCTGCCTATTTCTGGTTTCGAGGATATTTTCTAGACTTCCGTGATTGGGACTATTTTAACTGGTCTCCAGTAGTGATTTGGGAAGAGTAGCACAAATTCCAGCACTTGCCTCTTCCAGAGGACCTGGGTTCAATCCCCAGCACCCACATGACAGCTCACAACTGTCTTTAACTCCAGTTCCAGGGGATCTGACACCTTTACAACAATGCACATAAAATAAATTTAAAAAAAATAAAAACCTTTGAAAAATAAGCTAGTTATCTCTCAAAAGTGAGAATTTTCTGGTCTATAGATTGCACGACTCCGGGTCAACAAGGTGGCTCATCCAGTAGAGGCCATTGGTAGAGGCTACTTGTTCAAGTGCCTGAGAACTTAAGTTGGATCCTGGGTCCTGGATCCCACAAGGTAACAAGAAGTAACTGAGTCCCTAGGGTTCTCCTCTGTCCTCCATATACAAGATATGGTACATATGTATACATGAATTCACAAACACACACAAAAATAAATAAATACTTTTTAAAAGACTCCCTGGGTTACCTCTGAGTACTATACAGTGGTTTTTAACATAAACCCCAGTCGGCACTTCAATGGAAGCTATGGTCCACAGAATGTTGGCACCAAGACTCTAGGTTCTAACAGTTAAAGAAATACCTTCCTGAGGCTAGAGCTGACTCAGTGGTTTAGGGCACTGGCTGCTCTTCCATCTGCATCTGCCTCCAGAGTGCTCAGATTACATATGTATACCACCATGTCCAGCACACCAGGTATTACGTGTTGTTTCGAATTGGTGAGCCAGGCAGTGGTGGTGCTCACCTTTAATCCCAGCTCTCGGGAGACAGAGGCAGGGGATCTCTGTGAGTTCAAGGCCAGCCTGGTCTGCAGAGCAAGTTCCAGGACAAGCTCCAAAACTACGTAGAGAAACCCTGTCTCGGAAAGAAAAACAAACAACAACAACAACAACATCAAATTGGTGGCCCACATTAGTTTCAGCAACCTCACTGGTTCCTAATTCACATGATCAATCAATATTAACTGAAGGACAGATTGATGCAGCTTCTGTCTTACAGTACTAGGTGTAAAGTATTACTTATTACTGATAATGTATTCAGTGAAGGAGACACAAATACTTCTTGTGAAAACCGTTCAGTCATTTCTGGTCTCCACCTAAATGTTGACTTTGATACATCCCCATGTCCTCCAACCTGCATCAGTTCCATCAGGATGTCAACAACTTTTTAGTCTTAATTATTACTAGTGTGTATGAGCCCTGCTAATTTTTGAAGACGAAGAAGTTGGTAAATGGATTGCTAACTACACAAACAATAAATCATCAATGTCAAAAGATGAGACATTGCAAGAAAAAGCTCTAACATCCCACTCATGAGAACAGGAGGACCCCGGATTCAGTGTCAGCCTGGGTGACATGGCAAGACCCCGCCCCAAGGCAGGATCAAAACAGCATCTTCTGTAAGTGATAGGACCACTGCTCTCATGAACTCAAGAGCTGCACAAGTCCTGCAGAAGATCGAGCCAGTTAGAGTCCTAGCATGGACAAGATAGAATCATAAGGCTCCACCCCTCACAGGTTCCACACCTCACAGGCTCCACCCCTCAAGGCTCCACTCCTCACAGGCTCCACCCCTCACAGGCTCCACCCCTCACAGGCTCCACCCCTTACAGGGGCGCTTTGGATAGCTGATAGCTTGGTGGGGAGGGAGAGTTGGTTTTGTTTTTTTTTAAAGGATGTGGCCCCTGATAGGGCAATCACATTCCAATGGATGGCTCCCACTCTCCTGAGTCCTGAGAATGTAAGCACCCCAAATTAGACTTGGCAGGTTATTTAAAAAAAAAAAAAAAAAGAAGAAAAAGACCCAAAGTTGTGAGGGAGTGGGGAGGCAAGAGGTGCATCTGAAAGGAGTTAGGGGGAGAAGCAGGAAGCCAATGTGATGAAAATACATTGTATAGAATTCTCAAAGATGTGGTGAAAATATTATATTAAAAAGCAACATCCACAGCTGGGTGTGGTGGTGAATGCCTTTAATCGGAGAACTCAGATGGCAGGTGGAGCTCTGAGTTTGAGGACAGCCTAGTTTACAGAGTGAGTTGCGGGACAGCTAGGACTACACAGAGAAACCCTGTCTCAACAAACAAACAAGCAAAAACTTCCACAATAAATATCTGAATAAATAATAATTTACTTTTTTTAATTTTATTTTTTGTTTATGGGTGTTTTGTATGTATATCTCTGTCATCAGAGGCCAGAAGAGGGCATTGGGTACCCTGGAACTGGATTTTCAAGTGGTCATGAGCCACCATATGGGTGCTGGGAACCGAACCTGGGTCCTCTGAAAAAAGAACAGCTAGTGTTCTTAACTGCTGAGCTATCTCTCCAGCCCTAAAGCATAATGTATAATGATCTATAAGTAATCAGTAGAGACCATGTTAAGATTCTGACTGTGGCCATCACCATACAGCGTCAGACAAAAAGCTCAGGACTTTGTATTATCGGCTTTGCACATGCTGTATGATCTTAAATCAAAAGCTATGCACGAAGTTAGAACGCCTCAACTAGGGTATTACCAATAAAGCAAGCTTGGATTTTTAAAAAATCAGACCCTTCACTGGTTAAATATGAGAGTTAAGAAAAAGGATTTTATGTAAATTGATGGTAGACAAAGACCTTTTTTCTTTCCTTTTTAAGCGAAGCCCAGAGGACCAAGATAGCATGTATATTCTCTCCCCTCTAAGTCTTTGAGCTCTAGCTGAGCACTCACCTAATCTATAAAAGCCTGCTGCGATTTCTTACCTCTGATTTCCTGTTATACTTACAGTCCCTAACACATGGCTTAGCCCTTAATCATAGAGTCTTTTATCCTTTCCCAATTATTGCCCTTGGCTCCCCAGCCAGGCTGTCAATTCCTTGAGGACAGAGTTGGTCCGGCCACCATCCCCTCCAGTGCTGACTGTTTGGGACACTGATATCCAGCATAGCTTGAGACACACAGTAAGTATGTATTAGAAACATTTGTTGATCTCCAGTCTCCCAATCCGGTAATCTTTCTGGCAGACCATTCCAGTTACTGAAGCATATTTTGGGTCCCCAAAGACAAATCTCTAGGAATACTGAAACTTACAAATATGTCAAAGATAGCCACTTCGATTTAGACAGTCTCTAAATAATCTAGCATTTGAGGGTTTTTTCCCCTTCCATCAGCTAGAAACCTAAGCTCCCAAAGCCCCCTTTTTCCTATTTTTCACCAAATGACAGTTACAGTGACTCCCAGAGTTCCAGCCAGCACACAAATCATACAGAGGACCGTGGACATCTGCAGTTCTGTGGACTTGGTGAGCTCATGACACAATAAAACTCGAGACCAGAGATTCAGTTCTCTCTCACAGCAAACAAAAACCGGTCTGACAATATGCAACCGACAGGCTGTTTCATACAATGCTTTCAAACGGCAAGTTTTGCCTCTGTTGCAAACATTTTCATATTTTTAACACTTGGCTATAAAACTAAGAGAAATAACAATCCCAAAATAACACGGAAGTGGTGAGTGGTGTTTTCTTTCTTAGCTGACATGAACTTAGAACGTATGACCATGAAATTGATCACTCACTTTCAGTATTGGCAATTTTTCCTATGTAATTGCTTTTTATTTTTAATTTATTAGTTGGGTGTGTGTATACACACACATGCTCACAGCCTGTATGGAGGTCAGAGAACAATTTTGTGGAACCAGTTCTCTCCTGCTACCTTTAGGTGGGTCCCAGGAATTGAATTCAGATGAACAGTTTGCTCAGCAAATGCCTTTACTCTGTCAGTCATCTCACTGGCCCACTAATATAATTTTTATGAAAAAGACAACAATTAGTCAATTAATCTTTAATTTCTTTCTTTCTTTCCCCTTTTCATTCTTCTTTCATTAAATAATTAATGCTTGTGATACATAGACACATTTAAATACCTGAAGAAATCTAAGAGTTAAAAAAAAAAGACAAGTTATCCTAGGCTTTTAAAATAGTTTATTATTTGAGAATGTCACTTTTTTTCCCCGACATCTTTGGGAGCCTACAGTGGTCGTCCCCATGCTCCGAGCTTCATCACGCCGCCCAAGGATGACAAGAAGAAGAAAGATGCCGGAAAGTCAGCCAAAAAAGACAAGACCCAGTAAATAAGTCTGGTGGCAAGGCCACAAAGCAGAGGTGGTCCAAAGGCAGAGTTCGGGACAAGCTCGACGATCTGGTCCTGTTTGACAAACTGTGTAAGGAGGTTCCCAACTACAGGCTCATCACTCCAGCTGCGGTCTCGGAGAGACTGAAGATTCGAGGTTCCTTGGCCAGGGCAGCCCTTCAGGAGCCACTCAGCAAAGGACTTACCAAGCTGGTTTCAAAGCACAGAAACACAAAGGGTGGAGATGCCCCGGCTGCTGGCGAAGATGCAGGAGCAGGTTCAGTCAGCTGTACATGTGGAAAAATAAAACCTTATTAAATAAAAAAAAAAAAGAGAGAGAGAATGTCATACATGTATCAATGTGTTATAACTGTACCTCCCAACTCCCCTCAAACACATCTCCCTGCCAACTTCCTGTCTTCTTCTCTTCTTTATCTCTTTTTTAATATATCCCATTGCATCCAATTAATTCTGGAGCGCTGCTCCTTTGCATGGGCAACCTAGCAGTGGCCACATCCCCAAAGAAAATGACTCTCCCTCCCGCAGCCACCACCAGCTGCAATCTCTCCTCAGCGAGGAGTGGGGCCTTGTGATCCCCCATCCATGCTGGAGTTATTGCCTGACTGCCTTGCGCTTGTGCAGTTAAACACTGCTGTTGTGAATTCGCCAGTGCAGTAGACCTGTCATCTCTCAAAACAGCGTTTCACAACACTCGTCATCACCCTCTGGCTGTTACAGTCTCTGCTCTCCCCTCCTCCATGTTTCCTGAGCCTTGGGGGAGGGAAGGACAGGTATATCCTAGGCTTAGTGTGTGTGTGTGTGTGTGTGTGTGTGTGTGTGTGTGTGTGTGTGTGTGTGTGTCTGTAGTCGGAAGGTTTCCCTGATCCTGCCCAGCCACCGGTGGTCTGGATAAATCTCTCCTACCCATATCTTGAAGCCTCTTGGCCCCCAAGTAAACACACAGAGGCTTATATTATTTATAAACTGGATGGCCTTATATATTTGTCCCATTTCTATTAATCTATAAGTTGCCACGTGATTGTGGCTTGAGGGCATTTTCACATGTGTGTCTCTGTGTATCTGCATGAGTGCATGTGCACATGTGCATTCTAGTGCCTAAGGAAGCCAGAAGACTTTGGATCCCTGGAGCTGGAGTTACAAGACTTTGTGAACTTTGTGAGCTGCCCATCTGCCCTCATGATAGAGCAGGGTATACTTTGTTTGCTTGTTTGTTTGTTTGTTTGTTTGTTTGTTTGTTTGTTGAGACAGGGTTTCTCTATGTAGTTTTGGAGCCTTTTCTGGAACTCACTCTATAGCCCAGGCTGGCCTCAAACTCACAGAGATCCACCTGCCTCTGCTCCCAAGTGCTGGGATTAAAGGCATGCACCACAGCAGGGTGTACTCTTACCACTGAGATATCTCCCCGTCCATCTGAAGATTTATTTATTTATTTATTTAATGTATATAAGTGTTGTATTTGCATGTATCCCTGCATAACAGAAGAGGGCATCAGATAGAAGAGACCTCATTATTGATGATTGTGAGCCACCATGTGGTAGCAGGGAATTGAACTCAGGACCTCTAGAAGAGCAGCCAGTACTCCTAACTGCTGAGCTATCTCTCCAGCTTCCTCCGAGGCTTTTAAGAGAAACATTTTTAGTGTTAAACAACAACAGCAGAATTGGAATTTCAGAGAAAAAAAAGAATAGTTCACAGGAGCTAAAAATTAAGGAACATTGTCAATACTAGTTGAGAAACAAACTATAAAACAAGAAAGCACCATAGTGAAAAGATGGCTGAAAGGTAAACTATAGAGTTAAGTCGTTGCTGATGATGATTTGAGACACAGTATCATATATCTTCAGCTAGCCCAACTCATCATGCCCAGTTTAGGCAGCACTGGCCAGCTTTCTGCATGCTAAGCAGCAATCTACTGTCCTCAGTTCCGTTTGTATTTTATTACTGGTCTAATTTGCTTGTTGTTGTTACTGAGGTGATAAAAAACTATGACCAAAAGCAGCTTGAAGAGGAAAGAGCTTTTTTGCCTTACAGATTACAGCCCATCCATCATCCAGGGGAGCCAGAGCAGGAACTAGAAGCAGCAATTTGAATCAGGAACCACAGAGAAATGCCGCTTCCTGGCTTGTTCCCAGGCTCATAGTCAGTTACCCTTCTTACATGGTTCAGAGCCCCCTGCCTAAGGATGGTACGGCCTGTGGTGGTGAGCAATCAAAAGACATGCCCACAGACATGCCGACAGGCCAGTCTGATGGCGGCCATTCCTCAGTCAAGGGTCCCTCTTCCCAGGTGTGCCAAGCTGACAACCAAGGTCAGCCATCACTCGCTTGTTCTGTTGGTTTGGGTTTGGGTTTTTCGGCCCATCACACTTTCTTAAACTTCACTCTTAGTTTCTCCCCACTGATGTTTCGTACCCTTCAGCCACCTTGTCCCTTCTGCTGCCCTGGCCTCTGGGAACTCCCAGTCTACCCTGCTTCCGTGAATTGGATTTGGTTTTAGGTTTATTTATTTTTATTTTATGTGCTGGTTTTACCTACCTCTATGTACCATGTGTATACGCCTGGTGCACTCAGATCAGAAGGCATGAGATCCCCTGGGAGTAGTGTTGTGGGTGTTGTGAGCCACCATATGAGCGCTGGGAACTGAACCCCAATCCTCCACAACGGGAAGAAGGGCTCTTAACCATGAGCCACATCTCCAACCCAAATGAAGTGGATTTGGGTTTTCATCCCCATGTATGTGGAGATCATGGGGTCTTTGATCTCTGTAATGAATTTATTCCACTCAGCATAATGTCCTGCAGGCCCTCACAAAGCCTCCCTCCCTTAACACTGAGTTGGTAACTGCTGTGTTGGCCGGTCACAGAAATAACACCTGCAGTATTAATCACAATGGATGCCCTACAAAAGAAAGCGCCTGCTGGGTGTGATGGCGTATGGCTTCAATCTCAGCACTTGGAGACAGAGGCAGGCAGATCTCTGTGAGCTCAAGGCAAACCTAGTCTGTACAGTTTGTTCCAGGCCATGAAGAACTACACAGTGAGACCCTGTCTTAACAATAAATACATAAATAGCTCCTTATTGCTCTCTTTGTAAGAGGGTAACCCGATTAGGTTAAAAGTCAAGAATGCCTTTTTTGTTGCCGTCATTGTTATTTGAAACAGCATCTCAATACGTAGTGTCGTCAGACTTAGCACTCACTGCATGCACCGGAACAGCCTCAGACTTGGAGTGATTCTCCTGGTTCTGCCTAGGCCGTGGCATTTGTCGTTGTTGTTGTTCGAGACAGGGTTTCTCTGCGCAGCTTTGGAGCCTGTCCTGAAACTTGCTCTGAAGACCAGGCTGGCCTCAAACTCACAGAGATCCACCTGCCTCTGCCTCCCGAGTGCTGGGATTAAAAGCATGTGCCGCCACCGCCCGGCTAGCATTTTTTTTTAAAACTTGAGTCAATATTGGCACTTACCTTGTCTAAGATATTTACCCAGATAGTAAGTGGTACCTGCAGCTGGCCCTGCACCATCCAGAAACTCCCATTCCTGTCTCTCTCCCCAAACCCTGATGCTCAGAGAGTCTCTGAACAAAGGAAAGGCACCCAAAAGCCCAGTTCTGAATTCTTGGTGGCTGCTGGAGCTTCCCTCCCTGAGTTTCCAGCTGTCCAAGTCCCCATCTAAACACTTAGTTTTTGACTGTACTTGGGCACAAATCCAGCTTGTGGTGGACATGTCATCACCCCTCACTTACAACCTATAAAAATCTCCTCTCTTTAGTTCAGAGGTGCGACTTCTCTGGCACCCGAGAACCCACCCAAGAGTTGCTCTCAATAAACCCATTGTTATACTTTTTTGATTCGCCTTGATCTGACTTAAGTGTGTCATCAGAGAAACCTATTATGGGGGAGGGGAGGGCAGAAAACCTATTCATAGGCATATTTATCAAGAGCCTGTAGGTGTCAGGGGTCTTATTTAATTCTCACAGAAACTACTATACAATTTCCATTTTATTGATGCTGTGGCTGAGGTAGACTTTGAAGTTCAAAGTCAAGAAATTAGCTCAAATACACAGAATCAACGTGGAAAAACCCTTCCAGCAAAGACAAAGCCCCGACTGAACCCAAACTCCATACATGACTACTCAAGTTAAAAGAAGAGCTTCAATTGGTTCCAGTCCAGTTCTCTGATTCCTGCGTGTGACAATGATGCCTGACATAAACAACTTAAGGAGAAGAACCGTGTAATTAGGCTCAGAGCATCAGACGTCTCCATATCAGCTTGGCCAGCTCCATGTTTCCGGGTCCATGATGAGGTGTAGTCCTCAGAAGATCATGATAGAAGAGAACTGTTCATCTGACCCAGAGCAAGGGAGCAGAGAGTAGGGGTGCTTACGCTGTCTGGCCTCCTCTTTCGCTCCTCCTGGGGGGGCCCTCAGCCTATATGACGGTGCCCCCCATCTCAGTGTCTCCTCTCCTTAGTCAATCTTCTTCGGAGACACCTTCATAGATACATCCAGAAATGTGCTTTACTGACCCGAAGGTACTTTTCAGTGCAAGCAAGATGACAAGATAAAGCACAGATTCCTGGGGTCAATTCTCTACTCTTCCAAAAACACATGGCAAGAAGATCCGGTGGGAGCCGTTGACTTTGCCTTTGCGATGAGACTGACCTTGTCTTGGCCCTCACTCCTGCTCACCCTTACTATGTAGCAGGTCACTGTTTTAGACCAGCCTGTGACGGAGCTGAAGCCCAGGATCTCTGGGCGAGACTTGAGGACTAGTATTATCTTCAATGATTGTAAACTGAGCCACGTGTATCCAGTCTCCAATTGTCAGTACTTGCCTGCCATATTGGAGGGTACTTTCTGCTCTCCACCAGACCCAGGAGTTCGAGAGAAAGTCCTAATAGATGAGACAAAGTTCTTTGAGACGATCAAGCATTGGTGAAGTGATGTAACCTGAAGGACATCTAAGTTCTGATACTCCAGCTGTAATTTTGTTGTTGTTTGCTGGGGAGAAAACACAGACGCATGTTCCATGCTACTCAGTTAACCCTCCAGCCCATCTCTTTTTGTTATGTGCTCTTGTGACTACTCAAATTCCTTATCGTAGCACCCATTCAAAGTTCTCCACCTCATCCATAATGTCAACTTAACAGTGAGGGGGAGGGGCCAAAACAGCTTGACCACACAGCTGCCATGACAGGCTTAGAGGCCCAGACACAGCTTCTGTGACAGGCTTACTGGCAGGCAACACCGGGATCCAGGAGAAGCCATGAGCTGACCCCCACCCAGGGAAGGCTTGCATCTAAGAGGAAATACATGACATTCTAAACATTCCCTATACCCCTAGACAAATTTCAGCCAGTCAGGGTCCTGACCCCCTGGAAAACTCCTCACCCCAGCCTCTGCTATAATAAAAAACCCCACCCTGACTGGGCTTGGGGCTATCTGCCCTCACAGCTGCATTGGACAGAGTCCAAGCTCTGAGCTTGAAATAAAGGCTCTTTATTTTTACATATGGGATTCTGTCTCCGTGGTGGTCTTTTGGGGGGGGTCCTTGCAATCTGAGCATAACATTTGGGGGCTCATCCAGGATCCCTCAAGCCCACCGGGACCACCACCCATAGAGCCTGAAACCAGCTGGTATATTTTCTGTGTCTGTGTTTACTTTCTTTTTTTTTTTTAAACTGAATCTTTTTTTTTTTTAAAGATTTATTTATTTATTTTGTATACAGCATATATGACTGCAGGCCAGAATGGTTGTGAGCCACCATGTGGTTGCTGGGAATTGAACTCAGGACCTCTGGAAGAGCAGTCAGTGCTCTTAACCTCTGAGCCATCTCTCCAGCCCTGTGTTTACTTTCTTGTTTTCTGTTTACTTTTGTTTGGATACCCTTTTGTAAGTGGGCTTTGGGATATGCTTTCGTAAGTGGGCCTTTTGGCCTGTTGGATATCCTTTTGTAAGTGAGCTCAAAACTTGTAAGTACATGCAGAAGGTCCTTTGGACGGGTTTGGATCCCTTTGGTTGATTCGTATTTGAATTGGATTTGTATAGATGGAGACGGCATGAAGTCGGTGTCTTCCTTTTGGTTTTGTCTCCAGGCACCAGGAGAGCTGTTTTTTGTCTTGTGTGTTGTAATTTTTTCTTTTCCTGACTTACAAAAACTGTAGACTCTTATTTTAGGATTTTGAGTTGACACTGTTTCCCTGGGAAAATTGTTTGCCCTTTTGTTGGAATGTCCTGCCTATATGAATATATGAGAAATGTGGCCATAAGCAGGCGTGGTTTTTGCTTATATATGTGTTATGACTCCAGAAAAGAAACTGTACATGGACAGCCTTTGGGGCTAGATGGCCAGTAGAAGGGACAAAGGATCCCTTTGGTTGAACTGGGACAGACTAAGAGTACTCCTACCCCACATTGTTCCTTGTTCTCTGACCCAGAGCACACACAGGGGAGGGCAGGGGAGCACACTGTTGTAGTACTGCATGCTGGTGAGTGGCAGCCAGGGCAGGGACTCTGGAGGAGTGGCCTACAGGGGCCCTACTGCCCCCCTCCCCCCAGTCTACCGCTCTCATGCCCTTGAGAATCTAGAGTTAACAACAATCTTTTGTCCCCACACTGCTCTGCTGTCCCCTCCCATGCTGATAGGTGGGGCTTCCAAGACCTGCCCTGGGGCTGCCGGCCAAGGATTGGCTCCAAGGGTGGAATGGAATGTCGCTGCCTATGGTTGCTAAGCTATGGCAGCTGTGTTATAATGCTGTAGCCAAGGCTGCTTTGATCATTCAGATCCGCTAGATTATAAATATTTGTCATCATTTAGAGGGGTTGGTTACAAATTATTATTGGTTAAAAAAAGAGGGGAAAAAACCTACTGCTAGTTTCAGATGTTTCACATTGGTCTAGTGTTGATGCAAATTTAGAGTTATTCTTGTTATGATATATGCATGTATTTCTGTTCTTGTTTAAAATAGTGTAGCCATACAATATATTATAGACTACTGAGAGAAACCACAAGAGAGACTTTGGTAAAAGTTTCTGTGTTTAAAAAATAAGAGTGGAAGCAGGAGACTGGAATAATAAAGAGAATTAAAGGAAAAGAGGAATTTGTCTGAAGTAAATGTCTGAGGGATCAAAGGAACAGACTGAAGGTACATAGAAGGTTGTAGAAGGCCAGAAGGGATGTGAACTATGTTATAGTTTCTCATACATGCAAATACTGATTTTGAAATTTGACTATATTAGGTTAATTCTGGTTGGTGTTCATTTTAAAAAATAGCTGATGATTCTTCACTGCAAAATGTTTGTTGAAAATAGAGATATATACATATGATATACATGGACATGTATATGACTTGGATTTAACTCTATATGTATGAATGTAACTAGCTTTAACTCTATGTGTATATATGTAACTTGGATCCAGCTATGCTTATGTGTGCATATAATTATTATTTAAAAGATCATGTTTTAAACAGCAACCATGTGGCTTTCAGCAGCCACCTTTTACTAAGGTTATAAAGATCTATTCAGATTAACAAAAGAGATTTACACCTTAGTACTTATATCTTTGCCAAGTGTTCAACAGCAAGCTTCTAGAGAATTTAAATAGATGGCTACATATATTTACTAAATAAGGTATTTGATAAATATTAAAGCAGCATCTCAATGCTTTTATACACAAGAATGTGCCTTGCTCTGGCAGCTAAACTTTGTAATTTAAGAGTCACCCAGATGATAGTCACCAGAAACTGAGATGTTCATTTCTTGTGATGCAGCAAGACCTAAGAAGTCTGGCAAAGAGCTTGGAACAGCTTCTGACTCCATGAGTCTCGAACCTTTGGGGTTGAAAAACCTATTTACAGGGGTAGCCTAGGACCACCTGTATGTCAGCTGTTTGCATGAAGATTTATAACAATAGTAAAACTGCAATTATGAAATGACAACAGTAAAAATTTTGAAATGGGGGCTACCACGACATGGTGAACTATATTGAAAGATCAAAGCATTGGGAAAGTTGAGAACCAATGGCTTGGAGAATATTTTTCCTTACTCAAGGTCTATTCAGGCCTAAGAATATATGTTTAGCCTCTTTGTCTTTGCTAAATTTGTTAAACTTAAGCTGTTTGGATAAACTAAGTCATATAAATGTTTTATATTGATACTAAAAGGAGCTTCAATTGAGAAATTTTTTTTTTTTTTTTTTTTTTTTTTTTTTTTTGGTTTTTCGAGACAGGGTTTCTCTGCGTAGTTTTGCGCCTTTCCTAGAGCTCACTTGGTAGCCCAGGCTGGCCTCGAACTCACAAGAGATCCGCCTGGCTCTGCCTCCCGAGTGCTGGGATTAAAGGCGTGCGCCACTACCGCCCGGCTGAGAATTTTTTTTTAAGGCTCATAGTTAACAGAGATAAAACTACAAAGTCCCTTTCCCAAGGTCATTTAGATAAAGCTCCCATCCCCTCAAGGGCTTGGAGAAAGTTCTTGCTTGCTAAAAGGGGAATCATCCTCCTTATCTCTGAAAAAAGGAACTTATAGCCCTTTTATTAACATATGGGCATTTTGTTTTGGTTTCTTTACTGAACCTGTATTTGATACTAGAAGAGCTTCAATTTAAAATCATTGTTTTTAAGGCTACTTATTATAGACTGTAGAGAACACAAGTAGCCAGGTGGCAGTTGCACATGCCTTTAATCCCAGCACTCAAGAGGCAAAGCCAGGCGGATCTCTGTGAGTTCTAGGCCAGCCTGGTCTACAGAGAGAGATCCCAGGCAGGCAACAAAAATACACAGAGAAACCTTGTCTTGAAAAAAAAGAAAAAAAGAAAAGAAAACACAAGTAAATAGTCATCTTATAAATAACCAAGTTCTTTCATTGAAGTCATGCTAAGTACTGATGTAATTAATTACAGGGATAAGCTTTATTCAGTCCCTCGTATATGTTTTCAGGGTTGAGCTTAAAACAAGTAACTAGAAACAAAGTTTGTCTGTTCATATATATCTGGACAGCCTTCGTACTTCAGAGATCTGCAGAATATGGCATTTAAAATGTTGATCTAAAAGCTATTATATCAGACAGAATCCCAGATCCTAGCAGTGACCCAAGGACTCCAAAAAAGATTACAGGGCACCATGATGTCTCCAGCTGGATTATGACAATGCTGACCACAGGGCAAGATGCCCCGATGTAACACCTACTACCAGGACCCAGCCCAGGCTGTGGACAAGCAGCAGGACACTGGAGAATTGATTGCACTCCTTTTGCCTATATAAAGTAAGATCAGTCTTTCCCACGTCCCTTTTTCACAGGAAAAACTCTCCCCTTATGGGCCCAATGGCTGAAGAAGATTGATGCTGTTCTGATACTTGTGTCTCCAATGCTATGGAGACCTGGGTATGGACTGGTCCCTATAGAACTGGAAGCTGCTTGGTCTGCACTCAGGTATAATTTATCCTTCTCAGATCTCTGATAGTACTGATGGCTAGGCTAGCTATGACTTCATCAGCTTGGCAGCATCAGACAACCAGATCCTTCCACAAAGCTATAGCCAGCTTTCCAGCCCATTTTTAAGAAAATGTTCTAAGATATGAAAGTTTAAATAAATCATAAAGGTTTAAATATGGGCCTAAAAAAAACAAAAAAAAGATCTAAGGATATGAAAGTTTTGAGGGTCTAAGAATGTTTTAAGATATATAAAGGTCTAAGGATATGAAAGCTTAGAAGCTTTGAGAATCTCAAAAAATGATTTAAAATATAGGATCCAAGAGATGGCTCAGTGGTTAAGAACACTTCCAGAGGTCCTGAGTTCAATTCCCAGCAACCACATGGTGGCTCACAACCATCTGTAATGAGATCTGGTGCTCTCTTCTGGTGTGCAAGCAGACATGCAGACAGAACACTATACATAATCAAAAAAAAAATCTTTAAAAAAAAGTGTTTAGCCAGACAGTGGTGGCACACGCCTTTAATCCCAGTACTCAGGAGGCAGAGCCAGGTGGATCTCTGTGAGTTCGAGGCCATCCTGGTCTACAGAGCAAGATCCAGGACAGGCACCAAAACTACACAAAGAAACCCTGTCTCAAAACAACAAACAAACAAAAAAAAAATTGTTTTTAAATATAAATGTAAGTAATAAAGATATAAATAAATTATTTAAATTATGAAAAATGTTTCAGATGGCTTTCCCCTTCTATGACATAAAAATTCAGAGCTTAACATTTAATAGAGTCCTGATAAGCTGGTAGAGCAATGACTACTTACTGTTCAGTCACAAGTTCAACATTTAGATTTATTTAGGTTGTCATCTAAATTTAAACTTAAAAATGCTTCTCATCAAGCCAAAAAAAATCTCTGTACAATTTATACCTGGCTTCTGGACAGGAGGAAAATGTACATGCTTTTAACCCAAATCTGTAGTTCTTGCTAGGACTCAAAGGTATGAGTCCACCTCTGGTGTTTTACAAATGCCCATCTGTAGATGTAACCAATCGTCTTTTTAAAATAAGAAACACAGAGCCAATGTAAAAGAGAAAGCCGAGAGGTCAGAGCTCAGAGATAAAATCTTACCTCCTGCAGTGCTCCTAGCTTCCCCGAGAGAGAGCTACTTCCTGTTTGTCTGTGTTTAAATAGTCTTTCTGTTCTGTCTTCTCATTGGTTGTAAACCCAACACGTGACTGCCTCATCACTGCCTGTAAGTACCGCCCTCCAGGTCTTAAAGGCGTATGTCTCCAATACTGGCTGTATCCCTGAACACACAGAAATCTACCTAGCTCTTCTAACCACCACGCTCTTGCTATGGCTCTAATAGCTCTGACCCCAGGGCAACTTTATTTATTAACATAAAATTAAAATCACATTTCAGTACAAATAAAATATCACCATACCCATCACCTGCTTTGTCTACAATACAAATCTTAGTACAGATTTGGTAATACTAATGTATCTAAAACTTTATGTCACTTTTTAAGATAATTCATATAGACCTCGGAGGATTAAGAGAGTCATAATACTTGGATCCACTTCACAGAGGTTGGAAGGACTCCAGATAAGTACAGCTTAAATTTTCCCTACTTGTCTATTCCTAAGAATGGTATTTTTCTCTCTCATGATCTTGGGACTCCTGTCATTCTCAATTACTAAGACTATGGGCCTAAAAGTTCCAAATAAGTTCATAAACTTTAACTTCTGTTCCTAGTTTAAATTTGTCTCAGCAGATTTCCACTTGGCTGGCAGACATCTCCAATATTCAGCTGCTGACTACACTGCTCTGGATGACTATGAGTTCTGGACTTGCTAAATGCTGATGTAGACCAGCCCAGCCAGTGTGATTGTTCCCTGTCTCTACAGCTGGGTCAGATAGCCACATACTTCTGACAGAAGCCCCATTGCCCAGCCTTTGACTAGCCTTTCAGCCTTTGACTAGCCTTTCAGCCTTTGACCAGCCTTTCAGCCTTTTTGGGGCCCTGACAACAGCACCCCAATGTCATCTCGAAGCAGTTCCAGAAGAGAATACATTGTCCCATGTTCCCTGCCCAAAATAGCTTGAAATAGAAACTTCCTGGCATGGGGGGGGGGAATGGCTAACTATAATGCCCATTGACATATCAGGAAAATAGGTTCAGAGTTGTCAATTGATAAATTTATTAACTAAAATGGTTCTGCAATAGGATAGGACACTTGACCGTCTTTGTGCAGAACCAAAGAGGTTTTATATGGCCTTAAAAATTATTATTTGAGATTATAATCTGGTAGTACTCAAATATCAGAATTATAGGGCCTTAAGAATGGCAATAGATACAAATGTCACTGACCTAGAAAATTTGTTAACTAGTGGTTCTTAGGTCCCAATACCTTTAAACCCCTGGGCAGATAAAACTCATGACTGAGTCCTGTCATTGGTACTTGTGAAGGCGGGAATGGGGGGGGGAGGGCAAAACAGTTTGACCACACAACTGTCATGATAGGCTTAGAGTCCCAGACACAGCTTCTGTGACAGGCTTACTGGCAGGCAACACCAGGATCCAGGAGAAGCCTGAACTGATCCCACCCAGGGAGGGCCAGCATCTAAGGGGAAATATCTGACATTCCAAACATCCCCTATACCCCTAGACAAATGTCAGCCAATCAGGGTCCTGAACCCTGGAAATCCCCTCACCCCAATCTCTGCTCAGGGCTCTCAGCTCTCACAGCTGTGTCAGACAGACAGTCTAAGCTCTGAGCTTGAAATAAAGGTTCTTTGTTTTTATGTATGGGATTCAGTCTCCGTGGTGGTCTTTTGTGATCTAGGCATAACAAACAGAACCAGGAAGAGCTTTCCATGGCTTCACTACTGCTACCCTTTCTGCTCCTTTGTGTGTGAAGGAGGGCACCAAGGAATACTTGCAAAGCACTCTGTCACCAATGAATACCCCTAGATTTTTAACTTATTTTGATACTAGGTCTGGCTAAGTTGACCAGGCTGAACTTGAACTTGATATTCTCCTGACTCACCTTTCCAAAGAGCTAGGATTGAAGGTCTGCAACACTAGGCAAAATGTCTCTCTACACAAATTCAAATCAAATATTAAAGTATGACATGACTTTTTGTTTTGTTTTGTTTTGTTTTTCAACACTGGGTTTCTCTATGTAATAACTCTGGCTGTCCTGGGACTTGCTTTTTAAACCAAACTGGCCTCTAACTCACAGAGATCTATTTGCCTCTGCATCCTGAGTGCTGGGATTCAAGGCTTGCACCACCACTATGCAGAGATGACATGACACTGGGTTTTTGTTTTTATTTTTTTCAAGATAGGGTTTCTCTGTGTAGTTTTGGTGCCTGTCCTGGATCTTGCTCTGTAGACCAGGCTGGCCTTGAACTCACAGAGATTCACCTGACTCTGCCTCCTGAGTGCTGGGACTAAAGGCGTGTACCACCACCACCCAGCTGACATGATATTTTTGTTGCTGTAATCAATTAAAAGATACATAGTGTTGTGCCCAGATTGAGACCCCCAGAGAGACCACTGAAGATGAGCATGCCAGAATGCAAAAGCAAGGTCCAACAGATCCAGATGCAGTGGAGGCTGGAGAAAGTGCCCGCCCCTCTGCAAGCTCAGGGTTTTTTTTGTTTTGTTTTGTTTGTTTGTTTTGTTTTGTTTTGTTTTGTTTTTTTGGTTTTTCGAGACAGGGTTTCTCTGTGTAGCTTTGTGCCTTTCCTGGAACTCACTTGGTAGCCCAGGCTGGCCTCGAACTCACAAAGATCCACCTGCCTCTGCCTCCCGAGTGCTGGGATTAAAGGTGTGCGCCACCACCGCCTGGCTAACAAGCTCAGTTTTTAAAGGCAAAAACTACAATGTTACATCAGTTAGGGGTGCTAGTATGGGTACAATTCTGATTGGCTCATTTCTAGAAATCATGGCTTAATCTTACTTCTAAGGGGGTGGCTGCCCATCACCATTTCTCATTGGCTGCCCTCAGGTGGGGACATTTCTGTGGTCAGTGACCCTGGAAACCAGGGCTGGAACATTCCTTGGTTAAACAGTCCTCACCAAATGAATACCTTGTGACTCTGTACTTTGCACTTTCTAATTTCTGGAATCTGGGTTGACTGGTTCCAGTAACTCAAGGCTATACCTGAAACAGAGAAAGCTTTGGCCTTATTTTTAAAATGGAGGCATTTTGTTCTCATTTTGGTCTCACAATAGATAAATCCTTTATTATTGTTGTTGTTGTTGTTGTTAATTACTATTATTATACAAGGACAGAAAAGTAGAAATCTAAGTATCCTAGGATTTGAGGAGATTGGTTTGTTTCCTTAAACATAGTTTTGTTCCTCAGCCTTGGATGACCTCAGACTTATGATCTTTCTGTCTCACCTCTAGAGTACTGGGATTACACACTGGACCACCATTCCCAGCAGTTTCCAGTTTTCAGAAGAGGTAAGATCTGTAAATCCATAGCAATCGGTGCACCTTAGCATCATAACACTGCAGTCCTGGCCACAAAGGCATTGCCGCCACTGTAAGGGTCACAGCCAACACTCCCATACAAAAGGTGGATTAACAAGAGAAAAGCACAGCTCATTTTTGCACTTGGAGTTTCACATACACAGGAACCTTCCTAGTGAAGACTCAGTGCTCCAGGAAATTCTGTTCATTGTTGTGCTTATTTCAATGTAGGATGATCAACCCCTGAGAAACAAAGGGGAGTGGACTAATAGTGAGGTATTGAAAAGGGACACTCAAGCAAGGTCATCCATTCAGTTTCCTATCAGCCTCTCTCTGTAGGGTTCCTTCCTCTTGGAGATAGAATGGGACCCCTCCAGGGTCAGACAAGGTGTGTCCGGGAATTCCTGTGCAGTGAACTCTTCTGCAGGAAGACAAGGAAGCCTGGCAAGGTTGTATACACCTGTACTCCTAGGCTTCTGGAGGCTGAAGTGAGTCAAGATGATCTGGAGTTCAAGCCTAGCCTGGGCTTCATAGTGAGAATCTGCACCCACTCACACACACCCCAAAAAATAAAGGGTGCTGAGAGAACCTTTCTAGGCTTTAATGGATGCTTTTGGGAAGAGGGTTCTAGTTTCTGTGTCTACCTTGGAAAGACAGGGAGTATGAAAAGGGGAGAGAAGGAGCTTCAGAAGAATCTTGCTTCAGAACCCTTTTCTTCATGTAAAGTATTTAACATGCCAAAGAGCCCTGCTTGGAGGGGAGGGGTGGGGCTAATGTTCTGATCCCCCAACAATAAGTCCTTTTGGCAGACTAAGCTTTCAGGCTTCACGCTAAAAAGAGATAAACTCACTGCTGTTCCTTCAGTTAAAGGAACTTGCTCTGCAATGACTGCTCTCAAAATCACCCACATGTTCTCATGGTAAATGACCGGATGAAAAGGTAAGGTTTAAAGTTTGTATAAGTTCTGAGGGTCTAAGAGAGTGTTTAAGGTGTGTAAATGCAAGTTGTGAAGGTCTAAGGACGTGATTTAAGGTATATAAAAAATGAGAAATATTTCAGATTTCTTTCCCTCTCTATGCTATTGTTATATTAAGATTTCAAGCCAGGCAGTGGTGGCGCACGCCTTTAAACCCAGCACTTGGGAGGAAGAGGCAGGTGGACCTCTGTGAGTTTGAGGCCAGCCTGGTCTACAGAGTGTGTTGTACCTGTTTCACAAAACCCCCAGAGACCACCAAGGAGCCGGTTTCCAATGCAAGCGCATAAGGGTCCTTTTATTCAGGTTCAACCTGGGCCGCCGCATGGCAGATGGAAGGAAAAGTGGCCACAGCCATGAGCCCAGGTGCAGAGGGTTTTTATAGGGAAAAACTACAAGCTGGGAATTGGCAACTTGGGATTGGGTAGAAGGGGCAAGGTGATTTTTTTGAAACTATTGGTCTAGGCTTTTGGCGGGGAACCACAACCTGCTGAACAGGATTATCTGGACTGCTCGGCAGGATTATCTAGATATCTCCAAGGGCCTTGGTAAGGATCTTGTTAAGCTTTCCTTTCCTGTATAAAGAGCAGACAGGATGTCTGCAGGAGTATCTGGATCCTGTTAGGCTTTCCTGTATAAACTGCAGACAGGATGTCTGCAGGAGGATACTGTTCTGTATCTGTTCAAGTTATCATGGCATATTCCTGATCCTGTAAAGTTAAGTCTAGGCCTTCACAAGTGAGTTCCAGAACAGCCAGGACACAGAGAAACCCTGTCTTGGGGGTAAAAAAAAAAAAAAAAATTAAAGTATGCTTCAGGGAGTCGATTTAGATATACCCTTCACGGGTCAGACAGATCCCGGAATAAGTACTGCTGTCAGTCAATAGCCTAAGCTTCTCTGCCTATTGCCTATTTTTAAGGGTGGGATCTATCTCTTTCCCCTGGTCTTGAGACTCTCACACCCACCTACTGGGACCATGAGCCTAGACGTTTCAAGGATACACCCAAGATAAAGACTTTCCCTGAGTTCCCTAACTCGGCCTTCTGTCCCTAGTCTCTATCTGCTCCAGCAGGTTCAGGTTTCCAGTCAACTGCAGACTGCTCAAACATGTCAGCCCTAGAGGCTTCTGGCTGAATTACCCAACCAGACTGAGCCTCTGACTGCCCCAAAGTAGCCCTCACTTTCCCAGCCTCAGGTGGTCTGGCAGATGTCCCCAGCCTGCACTCCTCTCTCCCTTCCCACCCTTTGACCATCATTCCAGCCTTCCTGTGTCACACGTACACGCACACGCACACACACACGCACACGTATGCAGACGCACACACACGCACACGCACGCACACGCGCACACCTCAATTTCGGCAGGAAGTAGTTACAGGAGAGATTATGTCACTCTTTATCAACAAAAAGGCTGGAAGGTTAGCTCTCACTCAGTAGCTGCAGTTCCTTCCAGCACTTCCTACCCCACACGCTACCCCAAACCTCTCTCTCAGGGATAAGGCTTCTACTTCCCTTCCCCCAGCCTGATCCTGGCTCATGGCTGGCTCTGCTCCTGGATCTCTCTTGGTTCCCTTGTCTCCATATCCTCTCTCACCCCTGACCACATGACCTGATCTAGTCTCCTGGCCATGCTCAGTCTAGGCCCTCCCAGATGCCTCGGGCTGTCTTCTCCCTCACATCTACAATGAACCTTCTCCTCAGCCATACCTGGGAGCAGCCATGTCCTCACTGTTTTCACCCAGTAGCCTTCCTCGTCCCTCCCCTGAGACGCCTCCTTGCCTCTGATATTTACCTGCCTCTGCTTTCATGTCATGGTTTGTTTTTATTTTCTTTTTTAAGATTCCACATGAGAGAAAACTATGTGTCACTTGTCTTACAGCTTATCTTACTTGACATGGTGATTTCCACTTCCGTCCATTCTCCTGGAAAGGATACAGTTTCACTCCTCTTTAGGGTAGAATACCCCACTAGGTATACACACTGCGTTTTCTTTTTCCATTCATCTGCTGACAGACACCAAGGCTGGTTCTATATCTTAGCTGTTGAGAACAGTGCTGTAATAAAAACTGGATGCTCGTGTAATTCTGTGGTACACTGACTCTGATTCCTTTAGGAAAATACTCAGAAAGGGCAGAGCTAGATCATGTGGTGGATCTATTTTTAGTTTATTGAAGAACCTCCATACTGATTTCCATAGTGACTAGACTAATTTACATTCCCACTAACAGTTGAATAAGGCATCTTTTCTCTCATTTGTTATTTGGGGGAGGAGGTTGTTACTTGTTATAGCTTTGTTTTGTTTTGTTGAGACAGGGTTTCTCTGTGTAGCCCTGGCTGTCCTGGAACTCACTCT
This sequence comes from Peromyscus maniculatus bairdii, assembly GCF_049852395.1. Taxonomy (NCBI): domain Eukaryota; kingdom Metazoa; phylum Chordata; class Mammalia; order Rodentia; family Cricetidae; genus Peromyscus; species Peromyscus maniculatus. The sequence continues at coordinate 73,967,606 of NC_134856.1, read as the reverse complement.
GTAGATCAAGCTGGCCTCAAACTCAGATCCACCTGCCTCTGCCTATGGAGTGCAGAGATTAGAGGCCTGTGCTGCCATAGCCAGCCTTAATTGTTGTTTGTATGATTTGGAGTTTTGTATTTTGTTTTGGGTTTTTTGAGACATAATCTCACTGTGTAGTCCAGACTGACCTCAGAGTCAAGATTTTCCTATGTCAGCCTCTGGAGTACTTGCACATGTATGCATGTGCCACCTCACACAGCAATGTGTGTGTGTGTGTGTGTGTGTGTGTGTGTGTGTGTGTGTGTGTGTACATAAGATCGTATGCTCTTAACCACTGAGCTATCTCTCCAATGCCAATTAAAACAGTTTTTGAAGCTTATGATTTTACTAGACAGGAGATATTCTCTTCTGGCCTCTTTGGGCCCCTGAAACTTGTGACATACATACACACATGTAGACACCCAGAGGAGAGAGAGAGAGAGGGACAAAGACAGAGACAGATAAATGAATAAAAAAAATCATTTTAAGAAAGAAAAGAGCTGAATGGTGGTGGCTCACACCTTTAATCCCAGCATTTGGGAAGCAGAGGCAGGTAGATCTCTCTGAGTTCGAGGCCAGCCTGGTCTACAGAGTGAGTTCCAGGACAGGCAGGGTTACACAGAGAAACCCCGTCCCAAAAAAGAAGACAAAAACAAAAAAAGAAAGAAAGAAAGAAAGGAAAAAGCAACGACTTAGGTAGTCACTGTTTGAACCAGATCTGGCACCATCTAGCCCACCTTACTAATCCTGGGATGGTGTCCCTCTTTTTGTGAAGAAGGAAAAAGGAAAATTTGTTTTAAACTTGCTCTCTCATGACGACTTTTTTCTTTTAATTTATTTTCAAGACAAGGTTTCTCTGTGTAGTTTTGGTGCCTGTCCTGGATCTCACTTTGTAGACCAGGCTGACCTCAAACTCACAGAGATCCACCTGCCTCTGCCTCCTGAGTGCTGGGATTAAAGGTGTGTGCCACCACTGCCCTGCTACCTTTTTTTTTGGGGGGGGGAGTGGTTGCCTTTTAGGAAAAAGAAAATGCTTATTTACTGAATAAATTGTATCTAAGAACACCTCCCAGTTCAATGTCAATAAAAATAACAGTAGTAATAAACACCCACACCACTTTGGTTTTTTGAGAGAAGGTCACCATGTACCCCAGGCTGGCCCTGAACTCACCATCTCCTGGTCCCTGCACTTCAGCTTCCTGAGTGCTGGGTTGACAGACTTCACCACTGTGCCCAGTTAATAACGTCACTGTATGCTTGCGGATTTCACAAAAAGCCCTCATACAAAGAAAGGCAGTTCATCAGCCTTAATTGTGTTCTGAATGTCCCCCTGCACCGGGGTGAAACACTGAGCCCTTTCTGAGCCCATCAGTCGCTCGAGGGCCAAGAGATGGCCCACGTGCCTTGGTGCAAAAGGAATAAATGGCACCCTTCTGACCTGCCAGGGTCAGGAGGAAGCCCTCCCCCCACGCTTACTGCCAGAGAGACCTCTGAAGTATCACTCAGTCCCGGAAAGCAAAGACCCATTTGTTCCCAAGGTTTTTCACTCAGAAAGTCCACAGAGCCCACCCCCGCCTTTCCATCTCCACCCTCTACTGCTGCCTACCTTAAAAACCATATTTTGTAAACCAAAATTCTTAAAACTCCAAGACTGGTTTCTCTCAGGAGGCAAAGGAAAGGCATCCATGATTAATGCCTCAGCTAAAAGCATAGGCTGCAAAATGGAAGGATTATTTATGGTCCTTCTCTTTGGGAGCTAATAGAGTAGATGTTAGCCTAAAAGGCTAGGAGTCCTACAGTGGGGTTGTTTTGTTGTTTTTTTTTTCTTCCCCAACTGATAAAAGTGACTCTGGAAAGCAGGATAAATACTGTCTGCAGCAAGCTATAAGCACTAACAATTTGCCTGCAAGTGCTCAGTCAAAGGGAGATGAACATGTTAAATGTTATTTAAAAATGGACGACACGTTATCTTGAAAGCCACCGTGAAATGGTAGCCGGATGACAAGCACGGTCGGCAATGCCCTGCTTTAGGACGGGCTGTGGCGCGTGGGGGGCGGGGGCAGGACATTGAGCTATATAGTCAAATCGCATCCAGAGGCTCAAATGTAACACAGATTGAGTTTTTCATCTCTAAGTACGTTTTCCCTCAAGGCTGTTAAACTCTATCCCACCCTCCCCCCTCCCCACATGAACCCGAAACTTGATTTCACTGCTTTTGGCATGGCTAAATCTTTCTGTTTGTTTGTTGATTTTTCAGACAGGGTTTCTCTGTGTGGCTCTGACTGTCCTGGAACTCACTCTGTAGACCAGGCTGGCCACGAGCTCACAGAGATCCGCCTGCCTCTGCCTCCCAGAGTGCTGGGGTTAAAGGCGTGCGCCACCACCGCCCGGCTATGGTTAAATCTTAACTTGGCAGAGAAGACTGTGTTTTGTGTTGTTTCTGGCACAAGGCCCTGGCAAGGAATCATTTTCGTGTTCTTGTTCTTTCTTGGTGTGTACATGTGTGTGAATCTGGGCTCTCACGTGCTAGGCGAGAACTCTCGAGATATCTCCAGGCCCCTTTTTGTTCCCTTTTTGAAGGCCAGGGAAATCAAAAATTTTCTGGATGCATTCATGGGGGGCGGGGGCCAGGTATAGAACGGCACACATATGTAATCCCAGCATTTAGGAGGCTGAGGTGGGAAGATGGCAATCTGAGCCCAGCCCGGAATACCTAGTCAGAATCTGTCTCAAGTGAAAAAGAATTGGATTCAGGTTATTTCTGAGAATAAATCAGTAGCAATTGGAAGACCAAAGGCCTGAAGTATAATGCTATGATAAATACATTGTCCCTATACAACAAAAAGATTTCCATCCAGCAAATGTGTTGTCAATAGGCAATGATGAAGTGATTGGTTGCCATCTACATCAGTGGTTCTCAATCTGTGGGCTGTGACCCCTTTAGGGTTGAGCAACTTTTTCTCAGGGGTTGCATATCAGATCTCTTGCATATTAGATATTTACATTATGTCTTATGACAGTAGCAAAATTACAGTTATGAAGTAGCAACAAAAATAATTTTATGGTTAGGGGTCACCACAACATGAGGAGCTATATTAAAAGGTCACAGCATCAGGAAGGCTGAGAACCACTGGTTTACATTTATCCACATGCCTGGGAATGAATGTTGCCAAGCAATTCATGAATGACTTTGGTCAAAGTGATGAATAAATTGTAGCATCATGAGGACCAGATAACTACAGAAGAGCCCACCCCCACCAGGATGGACAGAGAGAGGCAGGTGTGGGCTGTTGTTAGAAAAATGCCCTAAACCAAGCATCCTGAGTGTATTCAGAATATTGTGCCAACATGGTTACTGTCATGAATATGGGCTAGAGTGTATCTCAATGGCATGGACACAGGCGAGCCAGCATTGAAAAGGGGGAGGGGGCCTCATGACCTTCTTGGAGTGAATAAGGCATAAGCGGATATAATCCTAGGGTTTGGGATATAATTCAATGGTAGAACTCTTGCCTAACGAGAATAGGGCCCTAGGTTCAGTAAGCAGTAGCATAAAAGAAAAGCAAACCAACAAAATAAAACAAAAACACAGTTTAAAAAAAAAAAAACAAAAAACTAGATAAACTGTAGCCCTAACCTAGTCAGTTCCAATATGAAACCGATGACACTCAAACTGGATAAGTCAGTGTCATTACATGAAGGAATTGTTTATAAAGGTGTTGTAGCAGTTTACTAGAGAGGCCACAAGAAGTTAACAGGAGCTTAAACTGCTACATATGTGTGTGGACAAGTGCGCCATATGTTATCAAGTTTAGACAACGGTTTGCAGGAGTCTGCTCTTTCCCTCCATCCTGTGGGTCTCAGAGATCAAACTCAGGTCATTAGTCTTGGTGGCAAGCTCCTTTATCCCCTGAGCCATCCCACAAGCCCTAGAGTCAACTCCTTTTGAGGACTGTTGGAGATTCGTGGGCACAGTCTTCTCCCAGGGTCTTTGATTGTCTTCCTTGTGTGTACACCTGTCTCTGTGCTCAGGCTAACCCCTTTTGTAAGGACATTCACTGCGTTAGGTACCCCCGCCTCGCTGTCACCAACATATCTGACAAAAACAACCCAAGAGGCACAGCATGAGAGGAACTGCTCATGGTTTCAGAGGGGTCGGTCCATGGTCACGCGGCTCTGTGCTTCTGGGCTCATTATGAGGGAACACATCATGGCGCTGGAACTTGTGGAAGAAGGGGCTGTTCACCTCATGACAGACAGAAAACAGAGAAAGATAAGAGCAGACCAGGTACAATATACCCTTGTAGCAGATTTTTTTGTTTGGGGGGGGGCTACCAACTAGCTCCCAAATCATGACATGGAGACATATTATCAATTATGAATGCTCAGGCTTATCTTGTGCTGGTCCCAATAGCTCTTATAATTTATTTTAAGCTATTTCTTTTCATCTATGTTTTGCCTCAGGGCTTTTTACCTTTCCTTCATTCTGTATGTTCTACTTCTTGTCTGGCTGGCTGGCCCCAGGCATTTCCCTCTCTTTCTCCCTCATTCTCTCTCCCTTTTCTCCCTCAAGCCTAGATTTCTTCTCCTACATATTCTCTCCGCCCGCCAGTTCTGTCTATCCCTCTATGCCTAGCTATTGGCTGTTCAGCTTTCTATTAGACCCATCAGGTGCCTTAGGCAGGCAAAACAACACATCTTTACATCGTTGAACAAATTCAGCATAAAAAATGTAACACATCGTTGCCTAGTTGAAGTAATATTCCACAACATACCCTCAAGTATCCACCACAGTGACCTACTTCCTCTAGCTGGGCCCCCCTTACTTAATAAGCTTTCCAGAACCTCCCAAACTAGTGCCAACAGCTCATGGAGACCAAATCTCAATGCATGAACCTTTAGGAGGAACACTTCATGTCCAAATCATAGCACCAGTCATAATGAATTAGAATCCACCTTCATGCTCTCATTTTAACATGATGTAAAGATACTTTCTCCGCCTGACTTCAATCCCCAGCACTGCAAATAACAATAACATCTCTCAGGGCTGGGGAGCCATCAATGGTTAAGAGCATTTGTTGTTCTTGTAGAGGATCCTGGTTCAATTTTGAGCATCCACATGGCAGCTTAGAATTGTCTTTAAGTCTAGTTCCAGGGTATTGAAGGCCTCTGGTATCTATGGGCACCAGGCATGCATGTAGTACACTTGTGCACACAAAAGAATCAATTAATAATAATAATTAAAACAATTAGTTAAAAAATAATATTTCCACCAGGTGACAGTGGCACACGCCTTTAATTCCAGCAGATGAGTTCAAGGCCAGCCTGGTCTATAGTGCAAGATCCAGGACAGGCACCAAAACTACACAGAGAAACCCTGTCTCAAAAAACCAAATAATAATAATAATAACAATAATAACAATAACAATAATAATAATAATAATAATTTCCCAAATACTGTCACATTGTGAGATACTGAGAGTTGGGACTTGAGCCCCTTACAGAAGCCAGTGATGGAGGGTACAGTAAGTACCCTGGAGCTAACCACAACAGAGAGCTCTTTCCATTCTAGGCTGGAAGATAAATGTAGAACCAAATAGAACCAAACAATCAGAGACAATGATTCAAGTGTCTTGCATTATGAGTAAGAGTCAAACATTCAGTGGTAATGTAGGAGGGACTAAGGAATTACATACAAATTAATTATATGTTAAAGCCGTCCATCATCACTGCCACACAGTATCTGAAAGAGACTATTTAAAGGAAGGCTGATTTTGACTCCTGATTTCAGGGATTTGGTCCATGGTCACTCGCCCCTATTCCAGCGGGCCTGTGGTGAGAACCTCGTGGCACAAAGGACCCAGTGGAGCAGAACTGCTCACCTCCTGGCAGCCATAAAGCAGGAGGAAGACAGGACGGGGCCAGGAACAAGGGCCACTCTCCAGAGGCCCTCTCCCAGTCACCTACTTCTTCCAGACAGGCTCTTCATCCAGTTTCCATCTCTTCTCAATGGCGAGGATGGCAAACTGTGACTCTACCAATGATTAACACAATGATTGGATCCACAAGCTGAGGGCCATTCAACAATGAGACTTTGGGAGCCAGGGAAGTGACTCACTGATTAAAGCGCTTGCTAAACAAGCAGGCGGCGGCGGGGGTGGGGTGGGGGTGGGGTTAGGACAGAGTTAGATCCCCAGAACCCACATAAGCACCAGGTAGACCTGGTGGCCTACCTTTTGAGACAGGGAATCCCTGGAACAAGCTGGCCAACAAGACAAGCTACATCTGCAAGCTCTGAGCTCTGCCTCAATGAATTAATTGAGCTCTGCCTCAATGAATTAATTGAGCTCTGTCTCAGTTAGTAAGGAGGAAGAGGGGTTGATGCTCCACAAGCATCAGTAACTACAGTTCCAAGGGACCCGACAACCTCTTCTGGCCTCCACAAACATCAGGCACACACGTGGTACACATACATATGTGTAGGCAAAATACTCATACATATGGAACAAAAGAAAGTCTTTTTAAAAAAATCCTTTATGGAGCTTCACAAAGACCCCCTTACCATAGAGTACAAGAACACCCAGCCTCCTGTGATGGAATGTGGACAGAACTGAGATCATCTTTTGGGGTGTCAACACCATAGGGTATTCTGTCTGGCCTCTGAAATGCCATAGTAGGATTTCAGTTTTTATTCTGCTTAACAAATGTAAGTTTTAACCTCAATATCAAAGTCATAGCATAAATTTCTTATGTCTTTGTAACATCTCTGACATGGTAAATAAGGTAAAAATTTTTAAAGTGTCTACATATATGATACGAAAGTCTCATATCAATTTTCACAGCAGATGAAGAGTCACATACCAAGCATGTGCAAACATGTAACATTAGAGCTATCCAGCTCAAAAAAATACTAAACTTCTTCTCAAACTAACGACCATTGTATTCCTCAGAGGGCTGTGAATATGTAGAGTTTGAAGGTTTTATGTCTAACTATTCTGAAAGTTATTTGAGGGCAAAGAAAGGTCACCCAGATTTTCAAAAAATAATTTCTATAGAAAAACAGCTGAACTGGTGTGTTCTAACAAACACTGACTATGAAATCCACCCGGTTTAAATGGCAGACGGGTCTTCAGAGTGAGAGCAAGGAGACTTTGGAGTTGGAATGCTTCCTGGAGTCGATCAACTGCTATATATTAAAGCTGCTACCATTCCTAAGAACACAACTTTTCATAAAAATGTATGGAAACTTTTTTAAATTTTTTTTTCTGAGATTTGGGTAATAGTAGGTAAAAAGAGAAGATAAGGATTCAGAACCTTAAAACCAGGCTGGGGAATTGACTCACTCGGTGGGTGAAGTACTTGCCGTACCGACTGAAGAACCAGAGCTTGGAGCTCAGCACTCAGGGAAAAGCCGAGTAGGAATGGCGACCTGCCTGTAGTCCCAGCACGCAGTGGGCAGAGACAGGGAGCCCCAGAGCAAGCTAGCTAGTCAGGCTAAGTTCAGTCAGAGACTCTGCCTCAGGAAAGCGGAGAGCAATGGAGGAGAACACCAGATAACAACTTGAAACAAGCATGAAAGTGTACACACATGCACACACACTTGGTGGCTTATGGCTTTCTGAAAAAAATCAGAATGATATCCTTAAATTATTTAGCATTGGGGCTGGAGAGATGGTTAAGAACATTGGGGCTGGAGAGATGGTTCAGTGGTTAAGAGTACTGGCTGCTCTTCCAGACGACCCCAGTTCAATTCCCAGCACTCACATGGCAGCTCACAACAGTTTGAAGCTCCAGTTCCAGGGGATCTGACACCTTCACACCAATGCACATAAAATAAGTAAGTTAAATAAATTTAATAGAAAAAATTATTTAGCATTAAAACTCAAGATAAGAACACTAAAACTGTCTAAATGTTGCTGGGCAATTGTAGAGTATTTGCCCAGTATGGTCTAGTTCTGGGTTTCAACAAAAGCTCTGAAAAAAAGAACAAGAAGAACAGAAACTCACATTCCCTTTGTAAAGAGTTCTTTAAGAGAAAGAGTAGAAAAGTCCTCAGAAATTGTCCTTAACAAGATCCTCACTCAACAGGTGAACTTGGAGAGACGTGGAATAGGAACAATTCAGAACAGCCTCGCTCGAGGATGAGGGGCAGGTGGGGACGACATGGGAAAGAATGGGAAAAACACACAGTCCTGGGGGAAGATAGAATTCCAGAGGCCTCCGGGCCTTGTGCTAAATCACTTAGATTTTGTGCTGGAGGTGACATTCAAGCTGGGGAGAGGATTTGTGTTTTAGAAAGATAACTCTTGCAGTCAGCTGAAGACTGGATCAGGAAGAGAAACTGGAGCCTGGAAGGCCCTTCACAGATCGGATAATGAAGCACTCACGGCTCTTGGGTTTTGGGGTTTGCTTTTTTCCAGTTAAGACTTTTAAAATTATGAGGGAGGTGGGGTTATCGTGTTTTCAGGGATGTGTGCGTGTGTGCGCGTGCGTGTGTGTGTGTGTGTGTGTGTGTGTGTGTGTGTGTGTGTGTGCGTGTGCACATCTGTGTGGAAGCCAGACATCAACATCAGATGTTTTTTCCTCCATTGCTCTCCACCTTATTTTTTGAGACGGTCCCTGACTGAACCTAGAGCTGACTGGTTCGGCTAGGCTGGCTAGCCGGCCAAGGGTTCCAAGTATCTGCCTACCTCCACCTCACCCAAGCCCCAGACCCCAACACTGAGGTTACAGACATGGCACCCATTTTTTGTCTGTTTGTTTATTTATGTAGGTACTGGGGTCCAAACTCGGGTCCTCATGCTTTTATAGCAGACAATTCACCATCTGCGCCATCTCCCCAGTCCCTTGGTATTATGAATCTGTTTTGTTTGTTTGTTTGCTTGCTTACTTGAAACAGGGTTTCTCTGTGTAACAGCTCCAGCTGTCCTGGAACTTACTTTGTAGACCAGGCTGGTCTCGAACTCACAGAGATCCACCTGCTGGGATTAAAGGGGTTCACTAACACCGCTGGGCTGGAATTATGGGTCTTAACCCTCTAGTACAAAAAACCCAGACATCAGATACTGCCAAGGACAGCTTCTGCTTGATCTTGATCAGGCATTGGCTTCCTCTGACCCGCATCACCTCCACCATATTCATGAGAACAGAGTATTCCTTTCGCTTTCCCTCAAGGGCATGGAAATTCACTCCTAGTCTCATCGTAGAAGAACTTTTCTCCTGTGGGGAAATGGGATATGTCTGCCTAGAAAATAGAATATAAATGGGACAAAGAGGCTTTGGACTTTTGCTGAAGCTCCAATCGGGAAGCATGGAGCTTTAGAAAAAAGCTAGTCACTCAAGGAAATATACAAAGAAGGAAAGGAGGAGGCCTCGGGGGTAGACAGACACAGAACTAGCAGAAGAAAAGAATGAAGAACATCCTAAGACCCTTCCTATATCTGCTGTGATCAACAAGAGCAACCAAGGATATGAAAAGTCCCCAGACCCTCCCGACAGGCTATTCGTGTAGAATCCAAAATTCAACAGTTAGCCCACACCACCTTCTTTGGTCATCTCACGTCCTTCAAGATGGGTGGGAGATCAAAAGTTTGAGACCAACCTGTCTCTTCAAGGACAAGAAATAAGCTGACATTGTTGGTGTCTGGTGGTAAAACATGATCTTTCAAGGAAATAGAATTGTTGGAAATGTAAAAATGCTACTGTTGCCGGGCTGTGGTGGCGCATGCCTTTAATCCCAGCACTCGGGAGGCAGAGGCAGGCAGATCTCTGTGAGTTCGAGGCCAGCCTGGTCTCCAAAGCGAGTTCCAGGAAAGGTGCAAAGCTACACAGAGAAGCCCTGTCTCGAAAAAACCAAAAAAAAAAAAAAAAAAAAAATGCTACTGTAAACTCAACATTTTCCTAATATTTAAGAAATTTTTTTGATGAGGGTTTGGCGTGTAAAGAAATGATTTTTGTTTAGTGTGCGTGCACACAGGGTAGGTTAGAACCCCGAACCAAAAATATAAGCAACCTTGCTGACATTGCCAAGCACGGTGGGCATACCTGTAATCCCAGCACTTAGGAGGCGGTGGGTTAAAAATTCAAGGCCGGTTTGGGCTATATAGCAAGACTGTGTCTCAAAAGAAAAAAAAAATCTGATGAGATTAATATTGATAATAATAAAAGTATATCCAATCATGAAGTGGAGGCAGGAGGTCCAGGGTCATATTTTCTGACCTGACAAAGTCTCTCTCAAAGCTTGGTCATGGAAATAAACCTGCTTGGTGCTGGGGGATGTCTTTCTGTACACTGTGAATATGTGTTGTTCCCACTGGTTAATAAATAAGCTGCTTTGGCCTATGGCAAGGCAGCTTAGAGGCAGGAGGGAAATCCAAGGAGAGAGACAGGAAAGAGAAAGGTGGAGTCTGGAGAGATGCCAGCCTGCCACCCAAAAAGCAACATGCCAGCAGACCGTTAAAGCCATGGAACACATGGCAAAACATAGATTAATAGAAATGGGTTAATTTAAGATATAAGAGCTAGCTAGCAAGAGGCCTACCATAGGCCATACAGTTTGTAAATAACATTATGCCTCTAAGTGATTATTTTAGAAGTGGCTGTGGGATGGCGGGGCCGAGCGGGACTGGAGAAAACTTTCAGCTACAGTTTGGGGATGAAAGCATCCTGGGAAGAAGCAATCACACCTCGCCCCTTTCTTTGAGACTTGCGGCCTCTCTGAAGGCTGGAGAACTGGTAGGAACAAAGGACATCAACATTTTCAAAGTGAGGAACTCACCAGGAGATGGAGACTGATGTGGCACAGGTGACTGGGAGCCTGGTAGAGCATCACAAGGGATAGCTTTCTTCAGAGTGTGAGGCTGGGGTAGCTAACCTGGCCAGACCCAGCTACTTGGTCCCAGTGTTTAGAACTCAGAAATGAAGGCTTCCGTGATTGTGAGCTTTTCTTTGGGAGGCCCTCTGTGGGCATCTGTGGAGATCCACGAAGCCATGTCTGGGCTCACTCCTGCCCCCCTTTAGTGGTGATATCACAGGACACGGACTGAAAGAACTGCAGTCCAAAACCAAAGTCCGCTTAAGAACTCATTCCATTCCACAGCTCTACCTCTGCCTTGTGTTTATTTCCTAAGAGTTGTACACTATTGCTTTTTATGTTTACGTGTGTTTTGCCTTCATGGATGTCTATGCACATGTGTGCCTGGTGCCCACAGAGGCCGAATAGGACATCAGTCCCCTGGAACTCGAGGTACAGCTAGTTGTGAGCTGCCATGTGTGTGCTGAGAATCACACCTGCGTCCTGTGAAAGAGCATCAAGTGCTCTTAACCACCGAGCTATGTCCCCAGAGCCCTCTACCCAGGGTTTAAAAGCAAAACTTGTCCTTTTGAGTTTATTATGAGTATATATTATATAATTTGAGTATATTTCCATTATTATTAGAAAACGTGGGGAGAGGCAAGCAGCTGCAAAAGATAGGCTCTGTGTGTATACTTATTTTTCTGTTGCTGTGACAAAACACTATGATCAAAAGCAACTTAAAGAAAAAAGAATTTATTTGGGGTTATGGCTCCAGAGGGACAGAGTCCACAATGTCATGGAAGACATGGCAAAACTGCAGGAGCAGGAAACCACCTCATCACATCTTTGTCCACACGTAGGAAACAGAGAGCGAAAAGAGAAAACAGGATGAGGATACAAATCCACAAAGCCTTCCTCCAGCAAGATTCCACATCCTAAAGTTTCCGTGACCCCCCAAAACAGCACCACCGACTGGGAAACAAGTGTTCACCTACACCTTGAGCCTATGGGGACATTTCTCATCCAGACCACCCACTGGGCTTCATGCAAGCATGAGCACTCATTGATTAACAGGATAAAGGCTGAAGGTATGAGTGCCTCCTTAGCACTCGCTGATTAATAGGATGAAGGCTGGGGGTGTAAGTCAAGGTCAGGATACTTGCCTAGCCTGTATGAGGCTCTGGGTTCGATCCCCAGGACTGCAATTACTCAAGATAAAAGATGGGTCTGCATTTGTGTGGCAACTGACAATGAGTAACCATTGTACACAATGCTATGATAGGCAATAATGAACAAGATCCAATCCCCAGCCTCAGAGAACTTACAGTTATCATAATGAACCGTTGTATAATACAATGATAATTCTATACCGAAAAGAAAGACAGTGCTATGGAAACGAGAGAGAGGGAGAGAGAGAGAGAGAGAGAGAGAGAGAGAGAGAGAGAGAGAGAGAGAGAGAGAGAGAGAACAAAGACAGAAAGACAGAGAGAAACAGAGAAACAGAGAAAGACCAATCAAGTCTAAAGCAAGTATAGAAATGGACTCTCAGGGCTGGAGAGATGGCTTAGTGGTTAAGAACACTGACTGCTCTTCCAAAGGACCCAGGTTCAATTCCCAGCACCCATATGGCAGCTCACAACTGTCTGTAACTCCTGGTCCGGACCAGGGGACCCTCACACAGACAAAACACCAATATACATAAAATAAAAAATAAATTATTTAAAAAAAAAAAAAGAAATGGATTCTCAAAACCTTTCGGTGCTGGCTGACTAAACCATCCCCATGTCAGCTCCTAGCTTGTAGGGCAGGGGCCAGAAGTGGTTGGTGGTAGGATGTTGCAGCAGCATACTTAACACACTGGCTCTGGAAGTAAAATGTGCAACTTTCATTTCTGTTTCATTCATGGCCCGATAAACATACAGCATTTACTCTGCCGCATTAAAGAAATGACTTCTAGAATAAAGATGAAGGCAGAGAGGCAGAGGGGCTCTGTTGGATTTTTTTTCTTGTGCTGGGGTATAATCTAGGATTTTGTGTACACACTAAGCAAATATTTTAACCACTAAGCTATGCTCTCTACCCCAAATCTTTTGATCTTTTTTCCTGTTGTTGTTGTTTGTTTGTTTGTTTGTTTGTTTGTGACAAGGTCTCACTCTGTAGTCCTAGCTGGCCTAGAACTCACTATATAGACCAGGTTGGCCTTGAATTTACAGACATCTACCTGTCTCTACCTCACAAATGCTGGAATTAAAGGTGTGTCTGTCTCATCAGTCTGGGCCAAAGCACATCACACAGAAGTCCAAGAGGTGAAAACTCTTAGTGGGAAGGGATGGGTGAGATGGAGTCAGAAGAAGCTGCAGCAACCCATGAGACTGAAAAGAGAGGTCGGAGACGACTTAGCTCAGTTAGCAGAGTGCTTGCCCAGCATGCCTGAAGCTCCTGGTTCGATTCCCAGCCCCATCCAAGTGGAGCAGAACAGCACGTGCCTGTAATACCAGCACAGGGAAGGGACACACAAGAGGATCTGCAATTCAAAGTCATCTTCAGCTACATATCAAGTTCAAGGCCAACGTGGGCTATAGCAGACCCCATCACAAGGTGGGAGGGGACATAACAACAGAACTTAGTGTAGTAGTCTGTGCACTATGTAAAACAAGCTGGACTTTTATCACTAAGAGCAGCGGCTATAAGGATTAGGCAAGGGTTCCAGACGAGGGAATGGGATGAGATGTTCATATGTGTGCCTCTGAAAGATCATCCTGGCGGCATTGTAGAGAACAGATTGGCAGGAGGAAGACCAAAAGGAGGAAAGCCAATTTGGAAGAAGTTTTTGCAATAATCTAGAAAAGAAATGTTGTCTGAGGGCTGTTGCAGTGGGTATAAGGAGCAGAGGGGTTTCAGAAAGAATTGGAATTGCCGGGTGTGGTGATGCTCAACCGTCATCTCATCGTTCAGAAGTGCAGGTTCAGCCAGAGCAACAGGGAGAGACCTCCGCTTCCAACAGCAGGGAGCTGAGAGTGTAGTTCAGCGGTGGAGCATTTACCTAGAATCTGTGAGGCTCTGGGTTTGACTCCCAGAATGAGAAAGGAGGAGAGAGAGAGAGCAGTTGGAGGAGTAATAGCCTATCTCAGGATGGAATAAGGAATGGAGAGATGAGGGTGAGAGAGAGGTTGATGATGGTGCCAATCATGGAGAGAGAATTAAAAAAAGAAAGAGCAGTTTTAAGGAGAAATATGATGGGCCATGGAACAGCCAAGTGAAGCCAGAAGGAGTTTGAAAAACTGGGCCTACAGACAACTCTTCCCTGGAGGGAAAAGACGTGACAGTGCAGACGATTCTCGAGCCTGTAACTGTGGATTATGCAGGGAGAGTGTGAAGAACAAGCACAGTGATATTCGGGGGCTAGCTTCCATCTCGGCGGCTAAGGGGGGCCTCGTTTGTAGCATTTGCTGGTGTCTGTGGTATAAACACCCGAACCAGTTTCAAGTCACCAACTTGTCATCGCTGAACACGGAGTTGTGAAGGGGTGTGCCCAGTTGGGCCTCGGGAGCTTCTGCGAGCTGGCTCCAGCTCACCACCAAACACAAGAAAGCCTCGAACACAATCTGACCACGAGTTCTTAGTGAATGGACAGAACAAAAGAAGTGAAAGAAGATGCCATACAGGAACTGGAGGAAGAAAGGGTAGGAGAGGTTTAGTAGATGCCTGGGGGGGGGGGGGTAAAACATGGTTACTGTGAAAGCAAGAGGATCTGAGTTCAAATCTCCAGCACCCAGATAAAGGCAGTGCATGTCTGTAACCCAGCACTCAGGACAAAGATGCATATATCACAGGAGCTCCCTGGACAGCCTGAAACACTGCACTTTAGTTTCACTAAGAGAATTTACCTATCTTTTAAAAAGAAAAAGATAGAGAACAGAGGAAAACACCCAACAATGTCTTCTTGTCTCTGTATGCATACACACAGGCCCATGCACCCCATATACAAGCACACACACCGCAAAAACATGCTATGTACACACAGAAAAAAAAAGGTGTATAAGGAAAGGAGTGGTAAATTCTCATTTCACCTCTGAAGATAAGTTTTTTTTAAGTGCATTGGATTTAGTATCTAAGAGTCATTCACATCCTTGACAAGATCCATTTCAAATGGGGTGGCAAGAATATATGACATAGGATATTGGGTGTAGATGTAAATGTGAAATCACACGTTGAAAGCCACTGGTGTAGAGTAGAACTGAACTCTATTTCCCAACAGAAAATCAAATGGTATGAATTGTCTTTGTTTTTTATTTTATCTGTATATTTATTATGCGCACCATGGTGCATGTGTGGAGGTCAGAAAACAACTTGCAAAAGTCCTTACAGCATGTGGGTTCAGATATTGAACTCGGGTCATCAAGTTTGGCAATAAGCACCTTTACTCACTAAGGCATCTCATTGGCCCAAGCTGTACCAATTTGCAAAACTGGCATACCACCATCCCTTTTCCCCCTCCACTGTACACCCCGCATACACATAAATGCATGGTTCCTGTTCTTCTGGGGTATCATTTCCATAGGCACCATGGAGTGGATAGGTTGAGTGCTGGATTGTGCTATTGTCAACTCAGATAACTACAGGTCCCAGAATGCCCCTTCCCTCTATGTTTAATGTTAGAATTGATCAAAAAAAATTATTATCAACTGGAACTTGAAAGGTAGACATGAAGCAACAGCAATTACCGTCGGGGGTCTACAGTCAGACATGGGAGACAATCTCAGGTGCTTGGTGGCCCCAACTGATCAACATTCTCTCTCACTATGCATCCAGCTACTCTTCCCAACCATCAGATGTCCAAATAACAGGCAAACCATCAGAAGCCGTAGAGCAGCCCCACAGAGGCATCAGCGGCCCAAAGACCTTTCAGAGGTCTCTCCACTGCAGGTTCTGAGCAGCACATAACATCAAGGGTTTCTCTGCAGCAACAACTGGTCTACCCATTCCAGACCTCACACAGACTGGATGGACAGTGTGTCTCTTTTGAATCTTTATGGCAGATCTTGACTTCTCTGGTTCCTCTTACATTTGTACAATGTCTCTAGTCTCTCATTTCCCTAACACTTCTCAAGATTCTGCTTCCCTTATTGATCCTACTGTTGGCATTGGTTGTGAAGTATAACCAGGACAAAATCTAAAATATATGAGTGTGGTTTGGGGATTGGAGAGAGGCTGGAGAAGCAGCAAGGACACTATTAGTACAAGGTTTTATATATATATATATATATATATATATATATATATATATATATATATATATATATATATAACGTATCATTAGCACAGTCCAGAAAGTGAAAGTCTTACTGTAATCTGAAAACGATTATTTCTATTCTACAACTCAGAAATGGGTGAAGAAATGTCATGGTTGGTAATGTGGATAATAGTAAATACACCTAGTGAATTTTTGGAGTGTGCTACAGTGATTTCCAAGTAAAATACTGAAAGCAAGATGGTGAATGTCTGAAATCTTAGCTATTTGGGAGACTGAGGCAGAAGATGATGAATTAGAGACCTACATGGGCTACATAAAGGAGTTCAAGGCCAGTGTATTAGTTACTTCTCTGTTGCTGTGATGAAGTCCATGACCAAAAGCAACTTGGGGAGGAAAGGGTTCTTTGTTCTTACAGCTTATAGTCGGTCATGAAGGGAAGTCAAGGCAGGAACTCAAGGCAGAAATCTGGAAGCAGGAGAACTGAAGCAGAGGCTAGGCGGGCATGCTGATTACTGGCTTGCTCCCATGGCTTGCCCTGTTTGCTTTCTTATATACCCCAGGACCACCTGCCCAGGGACCTCTTAATGAGATGGCAGTGGACAGACCCTTCCATATTAATTAATCATTAGTCAAGAAAACGTCTCACAGGCTTGCCTATAGACTAGTCTGATGGTGATGGCTGCTGTGGGATGTTCTGTATGTTAAATGTGTTGTTCTGACTGGTTAATAAATAAAACACTGATTGGCCAGTAGCCAGGCAGGAAGCAGAGGTGGGACAAGGAGAGAGAATTCTGGGAAGTGGAAGGCTGAGGCAGAGAGAGCCGCTGCCAGCCGCCACCATGAAAAGCAAGATGTAAGGTACCGGTAAGCCACGAGCCATGTGGCAACTTATAGACTAATAGATATGGGTTAATTTAAGATACAGGAACTAGATAACAAGAAGCCTGCCACAGCCATACAGTTTGTAAGCAATATAAGTCTCTGTGTGTTTACTTGGTTGGGTCTGAACAGCTGTGGGACTGGTGGGTGAGAGAGATTTGTCCTGACTGTGGGCCAGGCAGGAAAACTCTAGCTACAGGTGATTTTTCTTTTCTTTTCTTTTCTTTTTCTTAATTAAATTTATTTATTTATTTTACACCCCAACTGCAGTTTCTTCTCCCTTCTCTTTTCTCATCCCCTTCCCTACCTCCCCTCCACCCTCCCCCAGCTACCCTCCACCCTCCCCAGCTCCCCTCTACCCTCCCCAGCTCCCCTCCACCCTCCCCCAGCTCCCCTCCACCCTCCCCCAGCTACCCTCCACCCTCCCCCAGCTACCCTCCACCTTCCCCAGCTACCCTCCACCCTCCCCAGCTACCCTCCACCCTCCCCTAGCTAAGGCATATCAAGTTGCCTTAGGATTAAGCATCTCCCCTTGTAGTAAGGCTGGGCAAGGCGACCCAGTATGAGGAATAGGTTCCCAAGAGCCATCAGAAGTGTTAGGTACAGCCCCTGTTCCCACTGTTAGGAGTCCCACAAGTAGAACAGGCTACACAACTGCCACATACATGCGGAGGGCCTAGGTCAGCCCCATGCAGGCTCCCTGGTTGCTGATTCAGACTCTGTGAGTCCCTATGAGCCCAGGTTAGTTGATTCTGTGTGTTTTCTTGTGGTGTCTTGACCCCTCTGACTCTAACGGTCCTTCCTCCCCGTCTTCTGCAGGATTCCCTGAGCTCAGACTAATGTTTGGCTGTGGGTCTCTGCAACTGTTTCCATCATTGCCGGATGAAGCCTCTCTGATGACAATTGGGCTAGGCACCCATCTATGAGTCAGAATATTGTTAGGCATCATTATGTTGACTTTTTTTCCCCTCCAGTCGTGTTTGGTTTTTATGGAGGTGGTTTTCCAACTGAGGTTTCTCTCTTCCCAGATGACTCTAACTTGTGTCCAATTGACAAAAACAAAACAAAACCAAAAAAAAAAAAAAAAAAAAAAAAAAAAAAAAAAAACCTAACACTAGGCAACTTAGGTTGGCCCTATATCAAAATACAAAATTTTTTAAAAATATAAGCTAGTGCTTGCCTAGTACTCACAAGGCCCTGGGGTCACTTCCTGGTAACACACACACACACACACACACACACACACACACACACACTCTTGAAAGCATCCTTCAGCTCGTCCTGGATGAGGTGATAAAGTACTAGAAGAAAGACTGAAGAGGGAGTTGTATTTGAGGAGCAGAGTTTAGAAGAACCTGTTAAACAGGAGGCGTAAGTTCATGATCTACTGTAGGACACAGGGAACACGGTTAATAACAGTGCACTGGGAAAGTTGCTAACCTTGATTTGCAGTGTTCTCAGAAGTCAGTATGACGCAGAGGTCCACGACTGTAATCTAAGCACTGGGGAAGCAGAGGCTGGAGAATCATAGTAAAGTCAAGGCCAGACTAGTCTTTGCAGTGAGCTCCAGCCCACCACGGTTATATAACAAGACTCTGCCTCGAAACAAGAGAAGAAAGAAAACGGAGTATCTGTGAGATAATGCATACGCAGTAACTCCATGTATCGTCTCCACAACCTATAATTATTTCAAAACCTGAGATGATGAGATAGCTCAGCAGGGAAGAGTTTGCTTGAAGCCTGAGGACCCCAGTTCTATCCACAGGACCCGCATAGAGGAAGGAGAGAACTGACTCAGATTATCCTCTGACCTCCGTGTATAAATAAATGTGATAAAATTTTTGGAAAAAAGAAGTCCTACATAATATATACAGTCTATCCGACTTATGCACAGGTTCTGCCTCTTCAGTTTCTGCCAATTAGGTTTAAAAAATTCTAAATAAACAACAACAACAAAAACAAAAAACAGCAAAGCAGAGTGTGGCCTTTAATCCCAGAAGGGACAGGTGAATCCCTGTGACTCCAAGGCCAGCCTGGCCTACCTATCTAGTTCCAGGATAGCCAGGGTTACACAGTGAGACCTTGTTTGTTCCCAGTACCCATGTTTTTTTTTTTAATAAATCTTATTTATTTGTTTGTTTATTTATTTATTACGTATACAACATTCTGCCACCATGTAACTTTGCACGCCAGAAGAGGGCACCAGATCTCATTATAGATGGTTGTGAACCACCATGTGGGTGCTGGGAATTGAACTCAGGACCTCTGGAAGAGCAGTCAGTGTTCTTAACCTCTGAGCCATCTCTCCAGCCCTCCCAGTACCCATGTTAAACAACTCACAACCACCTGTAACTCCAGTTCCAGAGGATCTGACGCCCTTTTCTGGTTTTCTTGGGTACCTGCATGCACATGGTACACATAAACTCATGCAGATACATGCAAATACACGTAATAAAATAATTGTCTTTTAGAGAAAAAAAATTGCTTGGTACCATACATGTATAATTTTTCTTTCATGTCATTATTTTCTAAATAATACAATTAAAAAAGAAAAGAACCTACTTGTGTAGCATTTCCATTATATTAGTTATGACATGCAATCTAGAGTACATCCATGGAAGGACATGTATGTTACATGCAAATACATCGCTGTATATGAAGGACTTGAGCATCTGCAGATGTTGGTATCTAATGTGGGTTGGTATCTATGTGGGTCCTTTGTGGTTTTTGTTTTGTTTGTTGTTTGGTTGTTGTTGTTCTGTTTTTCAAGGGGCTCCCTAATAATACATGGTGGCCACACTAGGGAAAATAGATCTTGAACTTCTGATCCTCCTGCCTCTACCTCTAAAACGCTGGGATATAATAAGCAACTTTGTAATTCCAATTTTAAAACCACAAACCACGGTCTCCGTCACTGGGAAGGCTGAGGCAGTAATATGGTTTAGGCCCAGAAGTTTGAGAGTCAGGTTGGGCAAGATAGCCAGACCCTGACTCAAAACCAAGGAGAAGCCTGGAGAGATGAGTCAGCCGTTAGAGAGCACTTGCTGTTTGTGCAAAGGACCCAAGTTTGGTTCCCAAGACCACATGGTGGACCTTAACTGTCCTTAACTCCAGGTACAGGGGCTCCCACACTCTCTGAGGGTGACAGGCACACATGTAGCACACATACATATTTGTAGGCAAAATACTCCTAAACATAAAATAAAAATGAATAAATCTTTCGAGGACTGACAGACTGAGAATGTGGCTCAGTACTAAAGCACTTACCTAGCATGCCCTGGGTGAAATCCTCAAGCAAACAGTAATAATAATTGTAGTAGTTCTCATTTCTAAAACATGAAAAAAAAAAATACTCAAACAAAGCTTTTTGAAAATTATAAGTTTATTATTTAAAAAAAAAAAGTGAACCTGCTGGTTCTTGACTGTCATCAGGATTGCAAACTGGAGGCCAGCCGGGGTTACATACACAGTGAGTTCAAGGCCAGCCTGCACAATTAACCGATACCCTGTAAACGAGAGGGCGGGGGCTACAGTGCAGTGATAAAGCAGTTGCCTAGTAGGGATGAGAATTGAGATACAAAGAGTTCACAAACAGCTCCATGCAAATAGTCACACACACACACACACACACACACACACACACACACACACACACACACACACACTTGCCTTTCACTCCCTAGTTCTTTTTAATGCAGCTGTTCCCTCTCCCGCTCTTGTTGGCCATGGCAGTCCCGCTCAGTACTGTAGTCTGGCAGTGACCTAAGTTTTCTGCTTATGCCGCCCACTTGCCACCTAAGCCCCCTGAGACACGGTGTCAAAGACAATGCTCCTGCAACTGCTGGATGCATTCCCTCCACTCTGTCTTGGGAAGAACAAGACTCCTACAGGACAAAGCAACTGCCTTTCAACAGATCTAGGGGGGGAAAATGGAAAAAGCGGAATTCTGACAGGCAACTTCTGGAACAATCTATAGAGTACTTTTTTTTAATTTTTATTTTATGTATGCTGGTATTTTGCCTGCATGTATTTCTAGTTACTTGTGAGCTGCCATGTGGGTGCTGGGAATTGAACCCAGGTCCTGTGGAAGAGCAGCCAATGGTCTTTACCGCTACACCATCTCACCTATAGGAGTCGTGTAGGCCTGAACTTTTTTTTTCCTTTATTTTCATTTTGCATGCTGGAGTGTTTTGTCTGCATGTCTGCCTTGCATGCCTGGTGCCCTTGCCTGGCATTGCCTTTTAATAAAGATGTTGCCACTGTTGTTGTAACTCAATGATTTGTTTTCGGGAGCCATTATATCTTTTATATAAACAAGAACAATAGAAAAAGAAAGACTTGGCGCTGGAGAGATGGCTCGTCAGTTAAGAGCACTTGCTGCTCTTCCAGATGACTTGGGTTCAACTGTCAACACCCACATGGTGGCTTACAACTATCTGCAACTACAGTTTCAGGTGATCTAAAACCCTCTTCTGGTCCCCCACGAGCACTGTTCACACATGGTGCATAGACAGACACACACACACACACACACACACAGAATAAAAATTAAAATACATAGGAAAACAAAAGATACTTCAATGGATTCTGAGGACTGTTTCTCAGTTTCCACTTAGCAAGAGAAATGCAAACTGTTTCCTTCACCTACTTTTAACCATTTACCATAAAATAAGATCAGTTTGGGTCCTGAGTTACAAATTTATTGAAGATGGCATTAATTCTCCCACTTATTGAAAACACTAGCCAGGCACAGAAAAACCCTGTCTCAAAAAAAATCAAAAAAGAAAACACTGGAGGGGGCTGGAGAGATGGTTCACTGGTTAAGAGCACTGGCTGCTCTTCCAGAGGTCCTGAGTTCAATTGCCAGCAACCACATGGTGTCACACAAGCCATCTATAGCAGAATCTGAAGCCTTCTTCTGGAATAAAGGTGTGCATGCAGATAGATAGATAGATAGATAGATAGATAGATAGATAGATAGATAGATAGATAGATAGATAATAAATAAATAAATAAATAAATAAATAAATAAATAAATAAATAAATAAATAAACAAACACTGACTGGGCAGTGATGGTGCACACCTTTGATCCCAGCACTTCGGAGGTAGAAGCAGGTGGATCTCTGTGGGTTTGAAGCCAGCCTGGTCTACAGAGTGAGTTCCACGACAGCCAAAGCTACACAGAGAAACCCTGTTTGGAAAACATTAAATAAAAGAAAAAAAAGGAAGGAAGGAAGGAAGGAAGGAAGGAAGGAAGGAAGGAAGGAAGGAAGGAAGGAAGAAGGGAGGGAGGGAGGGAGGAAGAGAGAGAGAGAGAGGAAAGAAAGAAAGAAAGAAAGAAAGAAAGAAAGAAAGAAAGAAAGAAAGAAAGAAAGAAAGAAAGAAAGAAAGAAAGAGAGAAAGAAAGAAAACACTGGTATCTGCCATTGTAGACAAAAGAAGTTAAAAATCTAATCTAATGCAGAAACTTGGAACATACGTAGCTCAGTTGGTAGAGTGCTTGCCTAATACGCATAAGGCCACACACACACCGTAAGTTTTTTAAATGTCTATCTAGTGCCAAATATTACCTATGGGATTTTTTAACCTAGATTTGTTTTATTTTATGAATGAATTTTTGACCTGCACATATATACATATATCAACTGTGTGCTTGATGCTTCAGGGGTAAAAAAAAAGGGCATGGGGTCCCTAGAGCTGGAGTTACAAATAGCTGTGAGCTGCCATGGGTGCTGGAAACTGAACCTGGTTCTTCTACAGCAGGAAAAATGCTCATAACCTCTCCAGCCCCTACCTGTGAGATTTTATGACTTGTGTTTGGTACTATTAACTCAGTTAGTAGTATTTGTTCACAAGGGAGTAAATAGCACATAAAAAGAGAAATTGATGTAAAAATAGCAAATTTATAAATTTTCTGCTCAAAAGAATAGAAAATAAATTTAAATGACAATTAAAGAGATTTTAAAACTGTCACTTTTCTATTGAGTTGAATATCGTTTTTCATTAGTCATTTTGAAATTCTCATATTTATTTATTTCATAAAAGCTATCAAATACTTTAATAGTGGGGCTATACCACAGTTTCTAATCAATGTATTTTATTTCTAAAAAATATCTTCAGTTCATAAGTCTACAGGCAAAATATGAAGATTTTCTCCCTTTTTGTATCCTAGGCTGGCCTCAAATTCACTATGATCTTAAGTTTCTGATTTTGCCTCCACCTCTGGGTGGGAAGGTTGGGATTATAGGCATACACACTGATTTTCTGTGGTCCTGGAATAAAACTCAAAAGTCCCTGTATGCCAGGCAAATGTTCCACCAACTGAGCTATATTTCCATCCCCTAAATTATGAACTTTTAGATGACATGCATTTTTTTCATTCCTCTTAACATGTTGGTCATATTTGTTCACCTAAGATAAAGCTGATTTTTTTCTTTTTCTTTCTTGCAGCTATTGTTTAGATTTTTATTTATCTAGTCAGACACTAACTTTTAAGCTTTCAGATAGTATATCTGTCTGATATACTACTTCTTCCAGGGTTTCCCCCAGGGAACTATAAATCTGCAACAAGAAGGAGGTAGAAGTATGGGTAAGTGGGTAAGAAAAAAAAAATGCTAAGAAAAGAGTCCCTGTGAAAGACAGTATGTGACAGAATATTTCATGTTTTAAGCTATTCCAAATATTTTGTGTCTTCTAAATGGTCACTCCTTAAAGCTTTACCCACCCAGATGACCTTAATTAAACTTGGTCCAGATTTATGAAGACTATAAAATTAGGAAACTTTAATTTAAAAAACAATCCAGCAGCCCTGGATGGTTTCCCAGAGCACACCCAGCATTACTTAAGGCTTCATTGTTACAGCTGGTTGGAGAGATCATAGCCACAGCGCCAGCCAGGTCTCCAAGAGTTCTGTGACTGATGCCTAATGGAACCAATTTTCACTCCAGCAGAACAAATTCAAGTTCAATACTAACTTGAATTCGTTGCCTTCGGATGCTAGGGATCAGATCTTTGGAGAGGAAATTGTATCAACGCCTCTGTCTATTAAGTGATATTCCATTTATTTCATCTAAATAGCTAGCAGGAACCATCGACAAGAGTCAAGTCTAAAACAGAAAACAAATCTTGTTTAATTGTGGAATTTTCTCTATTCTGTTTTTAGCCTTCTTTCTTTCGTCTCCTTCCTGGTCTCCATTTTCTACAAACTCCGCATCTCAACTGTGGACCACTGAGCTTTCTTAAGCAAGAGGGAGCACCCCAGTGCCTTCCCTCACCTACACTAACAATCACATTACAGTCACAGGCCATTGACTGTCACTCACATTTTTATTACCCCGAGTTTGATGAACATTGATACACTTGCATGTCTCCCTCTGCACCGGAAAGAAAAGTAATAATTTAGATAGAATTCTAAAAGTTAGCATGTTTTGTCAATAGCTTCATTGTTCCTCCTGTTCATTCATCACTGCTCGCCTGCCATTGAAATCCTTCCTCCCTGACATTATTAAAGTCAGTCATTATTAAAGTCATTTCAAAAAGAGATACATGGGCCACTTCTAAGATATTGTCAAGCTGGAATCATATTTTCAGTACTTTATAGTGTATTGTATTTTCAAGCATCCGAAGCAAACACAATATTCTTGCATATTTCCTGTGATAGAATCTCGTGTAGACAATGATGATGAGATAGGAAAAGCGATGCTTATCACATGATTTTGGCATCGTCCCTTCTGATAACTAAGATGCCCTGAGAAAATCAGCATCAGTTTTCCTATTATGAAACAAATTAAGTGCATGAGCTGTGAGTTCTTATATGCCTTGTACTTGTGAGAAGAAAAAAAAAAAAACCACTTAATAGTTGTATCTGTATTCATTCAGTTTCACTAAAATATCACTTGGGGATATAATTTTATAAACAACCATACATTGTTTTACAAGACCATTTAGGAATCCTTGAATTGTGTCCATCTCTCACACATGCACAAATTTAATTTAATTAAAACTTCATAAAAGGCCCAACACACAAAAACTGCACAGTTCCTAATTTTCTAACCCTTTTTTCTGTAGGCATTAAGTAATTTAAACCAGATAGTTCTAAGTTGTTGGTGGCATACAGCAAAGTGAATAAGCCTGTCTCTTTATGGGATGCACACACTGGGTAGTCATTTTCAATTACCATGATGTAACTTTACAAAATATGACTACAAATGGGAAGCCATCCTTCTGAACATTTGGAACGACTGTGGCATACTTTTCAATATCTTTTGATATTTTGATACAAAAACATGACTTGAACAGTTCAGTAATGTTATTTCCCTTTTAGTTACAAAGCAATAAATTCAGAGCAAAGACAGTTGTTTTATTTGCTAACAAATGCTCTTTATAATATAAAGTGCATACTCAGGCAGAAATAAGGTAGGTCCCAACTTCAGTGAAAACCGAAACACGGGCCTAGACTGACAAATAGCGTTAAGTCTACATAAGTCTGCGCATGTGTACTAATCTGTGCACGCTCATATGTGAGTAAGCAAACACACCAGCGTGTGTTGAGGGGTGAGGGTCACACATTCATGAGTTTTCTCGTTTAAATTTATTGTCTCTTGTCCCAGAAACAGACCGGAGTACTATAAAGTACTATACACATTTTCTGTTAATAAAATTGTGATCCAAGTTTTGCTTTACATCAAAATTAGTTCATCTTCACACAGAGACACGGCAAATGCTTTCGAAATGAATTCATGAGCACTACCTCTCAACCGTACAAACATGTTAGAAGACTTCCTGCCCCTCTAACATTTTGTATTTTAAAAATGTTCTAGGTTTCAAAGGACAAAAAAAGAAGTGAAACGCCGCCTCCATCCATCTTTCCCTCCCCACTTCCACAGTTTCACCAAGTAATTTATCTCGGCTTTACTTTTTTTAAATAAAGGTCATTCTCCAGGCTTTCTCTTGCCTTCCTCCCCTTTCTATCGCCATGAGCACACATTTGGGCGGTGAGAGAGAGTGCCTAAAAGGGAGGGACCCTTAGGAGAGGGAAGAAGGGACCCACTATCCTGGGACTTGCTCACTTGGCCCTCAGCGTTCCCCATTCAACCCCTTGCTGCTCTCCTCCTTTCTCTGGCGGTTCCTCAAGGGCCTAAGCACGTCAGGTCCGCACGCGGTAAACCCAGTTTTGCTGAGTGCAGCACCTAACCACTTTGGTGGTTTCCCCATGGAAAGCTGCGAGAGGCGTCTGTGAGTGTTCCTTCTGGTCCTTCACGTACGTAGATGCTCAGAGCCCCTGCATAGTCGAGCCAACCCAAATCCCTACCCTTCCGGTAGATCCACCGACCGAGCAGGCGCTCTCAAGGAATGCCAACACTCAAATGCCACCCACTGCCCTCTAGTCACAGCGAGAAAGTGCTGGATGGGGCTCGCCTGGAGCACGTGGCCTGCGGTGAGAAGCCCGGGAAGAACCTGGCAGTCAGGGCTGCAGCATGTGCCTGGATCCCCGCCGGGCTCCCTACGTGTCCAAGTCTCCCCAGCAATCCAAAGTGCAGATCAATTTCCCTGTCTACCAGAAAGATAGCTTTTTGCTGAAAAGTGTAGTGTGTGGGCGGGGGGAGCGAGGGTGCTCACGACGGTAAGGAAAGGAGGAAAGGAAGTGTGCTCTCATGTTAATTTTTTTTTTCTTCTTCCCTCCATGTGCTTCCAAATTAAAAAGTTGCTTCTTAGGCGACAGGCCTGCGGTTTTCACAGTGTAAAACGGATTAGTGGGCAAGCTCCTGCCCTTCTCGACTTTCGCTTGCGGTTTGCAACCCCCGGGGCGGGTCTGACCCCGCGGCACCTGCCCAGGCGAGCTTCGCCCACAGCTGCCTAGCGCGTGGACTCCGCTTCTCCGGCGCCAGCACCCACCCCGGGGACCGTCGGCCTCCCACCCCGCGGGGCGGAGCCCAGGCCCAGTGCCCAGGGGGAGGGGAGTTCCCACGGTGTGGATGATCCACACGCCCAAAGCCTGCAGCCGGCCTTCAAGCCGTAGCGCGCTCGCGTCCTCGTTCTCCTCCGTGACTCCTGGGTCCTGGGTGTGCCGGAGTCTAGGGACCGCCTGCAGCCAGCCGCACGCTCCCAGGCGCCGCCAGGAATGGGTCCAGGGGGAATTTGCTGAGACCACGCGGAAACCTGATGGCTTGTTTCTTGCTTGTTCATAGGCTTTCCTCCAAGAATCTGGAGTTCGTGGAGGGCACTTCCAAGAGGCGTTGAGTTCTCACACTCTTACCAGTCGGTTCAAGGAAGAAAAATAAAAGGATAAAGTATCCGAGCTGAGTTCGCTGAAGCTGAGATGCACGAGACGTGGTTTCCCCCCACGGGCACCTGTCCACGAGTTTGCAGAGAGTGAGAAGATTCCGGGATTGGCCAGTCTCATCCCATGCTCATGTCTACCCTTGGTGACCCTTTCCTTCTACGTTTAATAAACAAAAGTAAAAGGTTGCTTTCCAGATACAGAGACACCCTTCTGGTCTTACCGCCTCGGCGCGGGATTTAGGCATCTTCTTACACTGCAGGGAATTATCAGGATGACTTGTCGAGATCCATAGTGGGGCATCCACAAAAGAGGTCCTGCTGGTGGTGGGGCCGAGGGTCCAGAAAATAGCAGCAGTAAGAGACAGGCTCTGGGGTTCTGAACCGTCAGGCCTGTTTTGCTTAGGGGACACTTAAGCCGGAGGGTGGAGCGGGGACTATCCGCAGCCACCCATGGCCGCTGGCGCGGTGGAGAAGCAGACGGGTTCCACTTTAAGAGTCCGGGAACGCCTGACACCTGCAGGGGGCGCTGCTGCCTCGCGGTTCCTCCCGCGCCAAGGCACAGCAGGCTCGGCAGCTTCCTGGCCTTCGTCCCCGGAGGGGGTGGGGACGCTAGGGGAGGAAGGGCGCGAGTGCCGCCGTTAGGTAAGGAACCCGAGCTCTTCTGGATTGCGAAGCAGCCTCAGTGAGGCGCTTGCTGCGTGGAGCTTTCCATCATTCGGCCCAGAAAGGAAGTGCAGGCAGGCGCCCTCCCCTGCCCCCACCGCCTGCCTTCCTGCCTCCCTCTACCTCTGTTCTCCGACCCCGACCGTGCTTCCCAGACCCTTTGTTCTCCAGGTTGGGAGCGGCTGGGTGGGTTCCCCAGGGAGGAGGTGCCCCTGCTGCACACGGAGGGGAAGGGATTGTCGCCTGGCTTCCCACCCGCAGCCCTCGCGCCCTTAGAGTCCCCGGCGCCCCACCGCCCCTTGACTTAAGCTGCTCCGGGCCGGCTTTTCCTCCCCTCTTTCCACGTCGCCGCCTCCCGGGTCTCCAGGAAGAGGATGGGTAAAGACTGATGCCGGGGGCTAGAGAAACCACGTCTACTTCCCGGCGCTGAGAAGTCCCAGGGACCCTTTTGGGCCCGAACCTCCAGCGCCCGCCGCAGGTCGCTGGGGACGTCCTCGGACCTTGGGCGCAGGGTCCCGGCAGCCAGGCGCGGCGCGGCGCGGCCTCTCGTAGTGAGGATCCAGGGTCCCCAGTGGGGAGAATGGGACAGTGTATTTCGCGCCCGGGAGAGTCTGATTGCAAACGAAAGCTCTCACCACACCACACCACCCTCGGCGGCGCCACCCGCGTCGCCTCTCTGCCGCGCGTGACCCCAAGGGCTTGGGCGATTGTGTCTCCCTGAGTACAGTTACAATTGTGTTCAGCTTAATTTCTTACTCGGATGGAGGCGTCTCACCGAGTAAAGCGCGGGGAGCAGGATGTGGGGGAGGGGAAACTAGAGCGGGAAACTACGGGGTGGGGGGGATGGGAGGGCAACTGCACAGTAAATAGCTCCTGCGGGTCCCGGGTCCGAGGTGACCAAGTAGCACAGCTTATCCAGGCCCAGGATCTGGGCCCAGCAGCCGCAGCGCGGCCGAGCCCTCCCCAACCTCGGCCCAGTGCACGAATCTCCTTAGAGTGCCATCCACACTCCCTGCACTCCAGCACGTTTGCGCTAGGCCGGGTGTGGGGGAGGGCTCCTTACGAGCAGGGTGTCACCAAGTAGGTGCTGCTGCTGGAGCAGCGGCTCGGCCTGTGGCTGTCAGCTCCAGGCTTCCTGGAGCCCCCTCCCGCCTCCTAGCTTGACCCAGGTCCTCACTGGCTGGTCTAAAGGCGCGCTAGCAGTTCTCTCCGCAGCGGGTTCCGGGGGACACACCCCGTCCCCACCCCCGAGAACTGGCGGCCAGCTCGGGATGCCAGGCGACCAGACGGGCGCCCTGCCAAATTCCGCGTTCCTCTCTAGGAGACGGGGAATTGCGTCCCAGGCTCGGGAAAGCCCGCAGTTCGGGCTTGGGACTCGCTTGCAAAGCACACCCCCCACCCCAAGGCGCCAGGGACGCCTCTGCAGGTTGAATTCCTGCTCCGTATCACTTCAATTTTAATTAATCTTTTAAAACACCGCTGTCACGTCGCTTGCAGAAAATTAATCAAACTTGAATCCTTGTTGCATAGCAAGAATTTCGATCCAAGTCTTTTAAGAAGGACTTGACTTTGCAAAGTCACGTCTTTTACGGTTCCCTCATTCCCCCTTTAGCAAGGGAAATACTGCAAAAGTCAGGACATGTTTGCTTCTTTCTGTCTTTAAAATGAAACTCTGCTTATTTTCTGGTCTTTATTTTCCCATCTTTGGAAAAAAAAAAGTTAAGCGATAAATTGCCTACCTCTGTTAATTCAAAATATAATTAGTTTGAATGATCTTTGTTTAAGAGCCCAGATAAACTAAGATAATCTTAATTTTAATGTGACACGACCCCTATTTTTCCCTGTGAATAATGAGAATAAAGAAGTCATTAATTAATACCAAGGTATCTCCATAGAAGATGGTATCTGGTAGCGCTGAGACACTGAAACATCGGTTGTATTAGTAATTGATACTGTATAATTGAACATGGAGATAGTCGTCTGTTTTTAACCTCAAAGCTCGGAGTTTATTTGGTGATTACTGAGCTTCTAATAATTAATTTTAGTCCCTTCTTAATGCAAAAATAATTCTTACAATTCCTAGTTCCCATGCAACAGAGGCTTCTCATTAAAACCCACCCCTCAAAGTGATTGTGAAGCTATATCATGTAGCAACCCTTTCTGCTCCATTATTTGTAATAAATTTGCTCTATTTTCATATCCCATTACATTTTTCCCTTTGCTGTAATTTACCTACTAAAGGACAAGAATGTAACTATCGTCCTCTACTACTGCTTTGTCTTCCTCCTGGAGTGGATTAGTTCAGCCTCATACATGAATCCCAAGACTTTCAGTATTTTAAGTTTCTAAGATTTGAAAATGAATTCCACTGAAGAATCAAATGTTTTGTACAGAGTGGTTGCCACACACCAGACTCTGATCAAACCCACAACCTGCATTAGCTTACACTTTTCTGTTATTAAAACAGACTGCAAAACACGTTCCCCCTTTCCAACACGAACTGAGAAACAGCTATTGCAATTTCCTGGGCTAAATTTAGTGTTAACACAACTTTTGGCATTAATATAAAAATCCTCTCCAAAGTAATAAGGTCTTCCAAATAACAATGGATGTTTAAACTCTAGCTTTAAAATGTCTGGTTATTTCTCACCATGAATTTGCTAATGGCCCTGATTTTTAACCAATAGAAGGGCTATGATATTTTTCTCTTACAAAGAAAAAAAAATCCTCCTATACCTTCCTCCAAACATGTGTCACCCCAAGTAAGTATGGAATATTTCATACCACATTAATATTCTTAGTACCTACCCTACCATATCCAAGCATCTTACTTAATTGTCAGCACTAGTCCTGAAATGATTGGAAAGTAGTTCAGTTTCACACTTTAATTTCCCTTTTACTACAGTTAAAACTTTAGGTCAGTATATGCTGGCATAATTCTCTTCTCTTGGATCTTATATTTTCCCACTATAATTTAGGCTGAAATGGGATTAAAACAGGATCTAGAGTTCTAATCTCGGCTGATGTTTTGGTGCATTCACCGTAATGAGTCCTATTCCCTGCGGTCATGAAGCTCCCAAATGTCAATCAAGCAAACTGATTCAGAAACGCCATTGTTCGGCTCCCACGTCACTCGCCTTCCTCTCATTTTATTGAACAATACCAGAGTTCTCTGATCAGTCATTCGGAATATGAGGCATTATCTGGGGAAAATTCACAAAGTGTCTTGATCTTTCTTTGGGAGATACTGTTAAGGGGCTTGGGCAAGGCAGAGTGCTTGTTTATATTTCTGTCTTTGGACCGCACTGTGGCTAGAAAGAAGCAATGAATACCTCCTAAAAGAAAATCATACCGTAAATCCGTCAAAAATTAATTCGTCCAGTCGAATGTTACATTTCTATTTTCGTGTTGGAAGCGTACTGATTTGTCATCTGGGAAAGTATCATGGGGTCGGGGTCCAGTTGACATGCCCCCACATCCAACCCCCTATGTTTCACTCATTTAATAATACTAATGTGTTTACACTAGTTAACTAAGAATTTATTTGGGAGCGAGGAAGAGCTAAGCTTCACTAGGAAGCTCTCTCCCCTGCCCACTCAGGCGTCAGAGCGTCTCTGCCACTCGCTTTTCCCAGTCACAACCCTGGGTCATTCATGCCTGTGTCCCCGCCTCGCGACAATTCCCAAAGCCGAAGGCATCAAGAGTGTTACCAGCTCCAAACAGCCCAAATTAATAATCAACTTAATTCATGGAGGACTCGAGCCTTTATCCTCAGTTCCCTGAAGGCACCGGGTATGGAGCCCGGCTCCTGCGAGGACTTCCTTGCAGGGAGGCCGGCGTGCAGGGACAGATGTCAGGGGAAAAGCGATCGATGGAGACTTTCACCTACAGGGTTATGGGCAAGGAAGCACGAATCAACCCTCTCAATCCTCTCGCTCTGGGTTCTTATATCGGAATTCCTGCAAACGCGACAGTCTTGCAGGCTCGGGCTATTGGCGCTTGCAGCAGCACCCTTCGCCACACGCACACGGCGCGCGCGTCCTCCGCGCACACTTAGAGCCGAGGTGAAAAGCGAAGGCCGCAGAGGTGGGGACAGAAGGTGGAGCCACTATCGGGTGGGACGTGATCGATCACTTTAAAGTAAATGGTTTAAAAAAAAAAAAAAAAATCCCAGGCTACCCTTCGGAAGACAGAGGGGAAGCTTCCCGCGGCCTGCACGTTTCTGCTCTCCGCGGCTTCCGAGCAGCGGCGCCAGGCGTGGAGGTCTCGGAAGCCTGGTGGTGGGACCCGGGACCCCAGGCTCCAGCCGACTCCACGGGTCGAGCTTTACACAGCCGGCCGCAGGGCTCCTCCGGGAGGATCGGGCTCCCCGGGCACAGACGCGCGCGCGTGCAGCACGCCGCGTGCGCTTTTCCCTTTCTCAGCAAGCGGGAAAGGCCTGTTCTCCCGGCCAGCTGAAAGCTGCTGGCCTAGAGGCCCCAGGGTCTGGGAGGAAACCCGAGCTCCCTGCGACCGGCCCCGCGAAAAGGGGCGGGGGAGAGCCTAGCAAGCTGCCCCGGAGGCCGGCTGTACGAATTCCAGAGGAAAAACCCCTCTGGCAGAAGCCAAAGGCTTCCGCCCCTCCCCCGTCCTTCGACCTGGCTTCTAGTTGCCTTGGCACCGCCCTGCTCAGCCCTCACCTGCGACCTGGCCCAGGGCCTAGCCCCTCACCCTACCCCATCCCATCCTTCAGTTCCATCTCCTCCCTGACCTTTCTGAGGCCTGGGCCAGAGTGCTACAGAGGAAATGAAATTGTTCTGGAGATTACAGTGGGGCTTTTAGCCTGCGCACCACCCCCTTTCTCCTGCATCCACGTTAAGTGCCGACTTGTATCTCCCTTCACAAGAATAGGCAAAGTTTCTCGCTTATTTGCAGTTTTGCAAAGTTCTACATACAGATCAGTGAACCTTAAGCGCCCTCGTGCAGACATACATTGTGGAGGTTTGTCAATAACTGGGCAGCGATCATAATGACAGGTGAATCCAGCAGCCCCATGGGGAGCCCAACGTAACCCCACGATTTACAATATGTTAGGGACTCAAAGGCTCCTCAGACACTTCAAGCAACAGGTACCTACATCAAGGAGGCCTTCAGGAGTCTGTTCGGAGCTTGGCCCTGGATTCAGTGACCTGGGAGGAAAGGCCCCCACCACGTGTCTTCCCCCAGGAGATCCCTTCTCTCCAGATTACTCAAGAGTCACATAAGACCAGCAATCTCCATACTCTCCTCCCTGCCCAGGCTCAGTCAGGCCTGGCTTCAGCTTCAGCAGGCCCTCACCTTATACACAGTCTTCTCATATGATTCAAAAACAGAGAGGAAGAGGATGAGAGAAGGAAAGATAAAAAAGGAAGTAGAAAGGGACCAGGGAGGTAGAAAATAAAAGATAGCAAAATGGGGTCCACAACAGGGCACAAGAACTATCTTATTCAAATTGCCCCAAATCAGCCTTCCCCACATTAAGGAAGAGATAACTGGTTTTAATAAGTACCTCCTCAAGGTCACTTCTTTGAGTGATATTTCACACCTGAACCTGGTTGGACACAACCTGAAGAGAGGAAGAAGCCATGTAGCTTAAGAGAGATAAACAGCTTTATAGGACATAATAGCTTCCCTGTAGTCACTGTGCGCTTCACAGAAAGCCTGGGAGATTCGAGCTGCAGGAACCTAAGTGCTCTGTTGCACAACCAATCTCAGCCTTAACCCACCATGTTCAGCCCGTATTAGATTTAAAGAAATGGGGAAGCTTAGGGTTCCTCCTCTTGCCTGGTCCACTCCATGATAGGGAGATGCTCACACAGAAATGCAGCTGGCCCTTTGGGCCATATTGCAAGTGAGAGCTACTCATCCCGGTGACGAATAGAAGCCTGGACAACTGATGATGAAGAAGGAAGAATTTTTATGTGTGTGGGGGGAGGGGGAGGATGCAGAGAGGCTTGCTTCTGCCCAACTCAGAAATTCAGCTCGACTCAGACCTTCTACGCCATCCTTACTTACCCACCAGGGTAAAATAGAAGTCTGTGTCTGGGTTACCAAGGAGTGCTGTGCGGGGGTGGGTGGGGGCGGGGTGTACCATTTCCAATGCCCAGTTATCACTTAAAGAAACACGTGGAAGGGAAAGCATCTTACAGGAAAGGCGAGCCAGAGTAACAACAGCACTAGCACATCATCAGTCTGAGGAACCCTTCCTCATTAAAGAAATCCTTTGTATGGTGCTGCATTTCTTTCCCAGATTTGTAGCCAGGCCACACTGAAGGAAGAGGCAGCTGCAGTAGCTGCGGTGGCTACCTGGAGGCATCCAGCAATGTGTCCCTAGCAGCAGACTTGGTGTCCCCAGTGTGTAGAGCCCAGGCTTTGCCCATTAGTCTGTGACTGAAAACAATCCCCCTGCTCCAAGCAGCCTCCACGATGACTACCCCAAATCCCTAAGCAGATTCCTGGACTTGGAGAGAGAACAAACCATTCGTGGCATGAGTATCTAAGAGCAAGAATCCCACTCAGTTCCGCAGTCACTAATAAAATCACATGTGGTAGCAGGTATTTGTGCCTATACGTATGACAAATTCATACTTCTGCTCCCAGAATGACACTTGAAAAATATTTTTCTCCTTCATAACACAAAATGCTGTTTCCACATCCCACTATGGTGATTAACCTTCTGTAAACCATATTGTGCATTTTTTTTCACAGGGATTTTAATGAAAGAAGAATTGTACAAGCTGCTGCTTTGTCCCAGCACTGAAACAAAGGCTAACTCACAGGAAAAGCTCAGCTCTCCAAAATGTCCTCTGCTCTGACTTGGGAGGAAAGCTCCTGGAGTCACCAGCCCATAATTGTGGCTGCTCTTTAATCCTCCTTGGTACACAGCTCATCTTTCCACTATGCAGAAGTACCATTGAGATATGACTAACCTTTAGGGTTATATCCCAAACTGGGAGTCTGGGGCTTACACTTGGATTGTCTGGGCCTCTTCTAACCTGAACAAAAAGGATTTGAAGAAAATCACATTTTTCCCCTCGCAACAAAGCATTCCTAATCACTTCGGCTTGTTGGTGAATTTTTATTCCCGTGTCCACTTGGGGTATTGAAATCGATCGCTGCAATATTTAATATATTACACTCCTAGGGTCATTGCTCTCCTAAGACCGAATTCTCTCCCTCTTGCCCTCAACTCAGCCTGGCTCCTGCCCTCCCACTCCCATCTGTCCAAGGCCCTCTGTTTATCTGTCCACATAACGCCTTTAATTCCCAGCCCACCCAGGGAACTTCACCATGTTTATTCTGTTTTCTTCTAGTATGGACAATTCCGAAAGCTCTAGGCAGCAGTGCACTTAAAAGGGAAAATGAGGAGCTCAGTAGATTGGAGAAAATTAACCTGCTACAAACAACCTCATTAAAGAACTGCCTACCAAGAGTTAAGAATTAATAGCAAAATGGATGGGAAAAAAACCCTTGAGTGAAGAGACCTTAAACCCCCTTCCCTGAAAGGTGCATAATTTACAGACCAAACCTAACAGTGAGTTTATTCCCTGTTCCTAGTGACCTGTCCCATAACCTTGTAATCCACTGTGGGGGCACTTTTCTCTTTGGGTCTTTTCTTTTTATAAAACCATAGAGTTGCAGGTCCAAATACTTTCTCATATATATATATATATATATATATGATTCCATTCACATATATATATTTGGTCAAAAAATGCACTTAAATTGTTTGGAGCCTTTTAATTTAGAAAGGCACTTTAAGAGACTCCTGGGTTCCCTTTGGGAATTGCTAGATGATTTGAAGAGTGCCCTTAAAAGAATTATGTTTGGATAGGAGAGGAGAGGGGGTGGGGGAGTCATGCAGAAAGAAGCATGAAAAACCAGAATGAGGACATGGTGTAGATTTAGTGTTCTGATGGGGCTGTGGTTTATTTGGTATATGAAGTTCAAATTTAAGTAAAGCCTATGTCTATGGGCTGTAAGTTGCTCTTCTAATGTTTTATTGGGCAGTGTATTCTATATTGGCATTTTATATGCATAATCTCATTTCAGTGCAGAGCTGCATACTAAATCCTGGGGCAAGCAGATGAGAATGCTGTATGGATATTACACTCAATTTCATTGGCTTCAATGAGACTTTGCACAATGCGATTTCCATTGTAATGGCTTATCTTTGGCTAGAATTTTACACATAGACATGCTATTCCTTTGGCCAGGATCCTGAATGAAGAAACCATGTCAATGGATCGGCCAGCCATAATGATTCCATTCACATTATAGCAGGTAACTGGGATCAATGGTCCTAACAGTATTTATAAAAAGGTTCCTGCTTTGGTTTTCTTTAACAATGAATTTTTTTGCACCATTTTCCCCCTTGAAGATCACATTTAAGATCAGTATTGAAGTATTCACTAAATCATTAGTTCAGATCAGGAAGAAATAGGAAGTTCACTGAAATCAGGATGCTTCCGATTCATCTGGAAATCCTTCTGTTGTGTCGGATCCCAGTGAGGTCAGACCAACAAGACACTGATGCAAATGAGAAGATTTTAGAATCCCTGCTATCCCACCTGCAAAATAAATGATATTTCCACCCCACGTAAGTTCCACAAAATGAGTTATGTTCCCCTTGTATTTCACTGCAATCTCATATTACAGCTGCAAACACAGGGTGGGATGTTTGAGATTATCTGAAATGGTGACAGTTTAGGGAAAGTGGATGTTTCATGGATAGGTCTTGTCAAGAAGGTGGTGTGAGTATATGACTAATTTCCCAGTTTACTTTTTAAAATTCATGGTTCATTAAAAATGAAAAGGGATTTTTCTAGAGGCTTTAAATATTTTTATTATTTTTTAAAAAGCATGTGAATAGCAGAACCACTGAACAATTCTAATGTTACCCAAACTTCTACTAAAAAAACAAAACAAAAAAAAACTTCCTTAGGAAAGAAAAAAAAGTGTACTAGTCCTCATTTAAAAATCAGATAAGAAATAGTGGTAAAGATGTACACTCTTAATTCTCAATCACATACTTTAAGCTTGTTTGAGAAGTCTTTATTATTAACAGAAAAAATAAAATAAAATTGGCTTTCCAAAGGCCAATTTACCACTTGATATGTAACACTTGGAAGAAAATTAAAAGCACTTCTGTGCATTTGCATCTGGCAATGCTCTCTGTGTTAGACCTACAGCCACGTGTTTACGGAATGGAGCTCTTTGCCTTTGGTATACCTGCTGGTGTTGATACTCAAAGCAGGGTACCTCAGTATCTATCTGCAAGAAAAGAGGCTGGGACACTCTGGCCCCTCACCCCAGGAAGAGAGCTCAGCAGTGGCTACAGCCCTCCACACGGAATTTCTCAGCACCGGTGTAAGTCTAGCGCTTCTCTCTGTCCACCCCAGGAGAAAGGTTTCATAAATGTTGGCCTTTCCCCCACAGCCTTCACCTGAGTGTGAAGGCTAGGCAGGGGAAGGAGTGGGGAAAGCTAAGAGCGTGGGAGAAGAGAAAGAAGGGGAGACCCATGAGGAAAGGGTGAAGAGACCTGTCCATGGCAATATCTACCATAATATGCATTTTTTAAAATGTGAATAGGTGTGATAATAAAAACTCTGAAAGCTTAACCCTCCTCTTGACTGCATATTTGGACCTAATGTAGAGGAAGAAAACTAACCTTTGACATTCGCCCTACTGACGATCAGGGAACTCGTTTACAGGAAGGGAAAACCAGGGCAATTTAAGGGGGATGAATATAAAATGTGCTTTGATTCCTGGAAGATCCAGGAGTCCAGGCCCTTTCAGGTTGTTTCAAAGACTGAACTGTTTCCCCTCTTACCCCCTGAGCAAGTTGGAGCGGTAGGAACTCCCATGTACCTGCGTCTGTGTCCTATCTAACTTTCACAGGAGAGGGGCCGGGCTGCTGCTAAGTTTGGCACAGTCCCTCTTCCTGTTGTTCCCAGACACTGCTCATCACTCATCAAGAGCATTGTGTTCTTCCTGGAGCTAACTTCAGCTGCTCTGAAAGAAGGCAGGCACTGACAATGGAAACTCCACTCTAGCTGTCCAGTCCCTTCCAAGTGCTCCCTTAGCAGCCTGCTCTCCAGGAGAATGGTGGCTTGTTTGTTGTTTTGGTGGCTTGGAGAAGAGGGAGGATGACATCCACCCAAATGGTTTCCCTCCTGGTTCCCTTTTCCTTCCTTCCTTCCTGGCTTCCGGGCTAGGAAGGCCTTTGCAGACCACTGAGCTCTTTCTTTCCAAAGCTGCTACTATTTTAGTCTACTGAGTGCTAAGTCTTTATCCAAAAAGGGTCAAGCACAAACATATTGGTAGCAC
The DNA here is from genome assembly GCF_049852395.1 of Peromyscus maniculatus bairdii. Classification (NCBI taxonomy): domain Eukaryota; kingdom Metazoa; phylum Chordata; class Mammalia; order Rodentia; family Cricetidae; genus Peromyscus; species Peromyscus maniculatus. The sequence goes on along the minus strand of NC_134856.1, from coordinate 73,929,365 downwards.
CAATCAGAATACTGGATCTTTCTGGAGAACCTCAAAGCCTTTCTCCACCCCCAAGCCCTCCACAGTTTTCTGTCTTGTTCCAGACACCTAACCTGAAGGGAGACTCAGACAAGAGCTAAGAGACTGGGATCCTCTAATGCACTAAAAACCTAGGCTCTTTGGTCGTTTTCCTTAGGTATTCCTTTCAAAACACACATGCTGTGTGCATATATGTGTGTGCGCACACATACACAAGTGCACACACACACACACACACACACACACCCTCCTTATGGGCAGCAAGCTCTCCTAATTCTTGTTCAAAAGCCACTCATGTCTCTGGTCTTAAACTCACTATCCCTTGCAACAGGAGGACAACGGCTGTCCACCCCTCACCCTCCTTAGGCACCAGTCCATGTAGCTAAGGTCTGGGCTGGAAAAAAAAAAAAAGAAAGAAGGAAAAATAGTATTGTATAGCATGTACTGTAACTCTAACATCACAGACCTAGAAGTCCTGGGAATCCAGTGGTGGCTGCTCCCTCACCAACGAAATTTTAAATTGGGCAAACGTTCATAGGGCACCTACTAGGCCACTTCTAGATACTACTGCTAGATCTTAGGAAAATAAAGTGAAGATATCAACATGAAAGCTGAGGATGAGGGTTCGGCAGCGAAAGTTTTGGGGTCGTGCTTTTCCAAATGATCTTTAGGTAAAGCCAAATACACAGAAGGAAAACATCCTGTTTTGAGAGAGGCCGGAGGTGTAGAGGCACAGCTATAACCCGTGAGTGTGTTAATTACTCAGGAAAGAGGCTTGGGAGCCCAAGGCTTGAATTTGGTGAATTCATGCAATTTGGAGCATTCCGACTTAGTATTGATCCCTAAACTCAATTTTGAAAACAGCCTCCACCGCAGATGTGTGGGTTGTGTTATCCCAGTATTTGTGTGCATCGATTGAACTAAAATAAAATGCATCATACTCTCCGCAAAGAAGGACGAGGCAGGGACAGTCACAAGAGGAATAGCAGAAAGTGCATAGTTAATATGGGTTGTACGCCAATCCGCGAAACAAGTGCTCTAAACCCAGGGGGATTTCACGTAATAGCTAATTTGGTGAGAGCGAGAGTGCGCTAGCGGAGGGCCATCTAAGAAGGGGAAGGAAGACAGCTGAATACAGGTTTTTCCCTCGCTGGAATTAACATTTCCTTGTGATTTGCATCAACTAATGTCCAAACCCTCACTTACAGTCCACCCAAGCCAGGTTTCTACCACCAGTGTAAGCTTAAGAGGAAATTCGCTTTCTGCTAGTGTAGTGCCAGAGCTAAGAGGCTGCAGGGAGGCAGCAGCTGCTTTTCCCTTGGACTCACCAGGTCCTTAGGCCCTGGAAAGGCCGCGGGACCTAGCCCTGGAGGCGCTGTCTGCCTGCTCTCCAGCCCGTTCAGGACCAGCAGGACCCATGGGATTCTGTCCTCAAAGTTCTAGCAATGAACCCAGCGCCTGGCTGGTTTTGCCTATTCGCGTCCCGGATCCTAACTGGCCGGACAGGGACCCGGAGGTGACCGGAAGAGGAGATAGGAACATTCCATCTTAGACTAAAGAAATTATTTTCCCATGTTAAACAAACAGAACCAAACCCCTTCCTCGTATTTCTCCCATCTTCTGAGTCCTTTGCTGGTTTCTAACGAAGAGACTTGTGTGTGTCCCCGCGCATAAGAGAGAGGAAGAGAGAAAAAGAGGGAGAGAAGGAGAGAGCGCTTTAAACAAAAGACAAGGAGGCCCAAGCAGGGCCTGGAGCAGTCCCTGGAGCCTGCTCGGCCTGCAGACCCTCCAGTTCCCCAGCGAGGCAGGGCAGATCGGAGAGGTTCTGCCACCCAGGCGGAAGGTCCGGAGCTCGAGCTCCACGCGGCCGAAGGAGAGCTGGAGACAAAGCCGGGATCCAGTGCATCCCAGCGAGGCTCCAATCAGCGCCCCGAGCTCGCCAGCCTGCGGTGGAGGCGCGACCCCCTGCGGGCTGGGACTGGAGACCGGAGCCCAGGCCCCGCTCCGCGGTCCTGGGTAGCCCTGGCTAGTCGGGATCCCCCCCGTGGCACTCAGCCAGCTGCTCCTGGGTGCTTGCGAGTTCAAAACACGCGTTCTCATTCATTAAAAGCCGGACAGCCTTGCCACTTTCTCCCCAGGCCGAAGCAGCACCTCTAGAAGTCCCTGCAGCACTCGTCGCCCCGCGCCTGCTTGCGCGTGAGGCCTTGGAGGTCGAGCGGCCATTTACTGCCCTCTGATTGCGCCGAGGACCAGGTTAGCTCATAAAGCCTTTCACACTCAACAATGGGGATTTTCTCAACAATTAACAAGAAACAACATAATAAAGCCATTTACAAAGACCTTGCTATTTACTATAAATTAGGCACTCTTTAAGAGACCAGTGCGTAATTTCACACACTTTACAACTGGGGCTGCATTTTAAACACCCGGGAAAACAAGCTCGTTGCACTCTCCTGTGACCCTGCGCGCGGTGCACCTCTGTTTCCCCTCGTTCCCAGGAGCAGCTTTGTTTGCATTACTGCACTCCAACCTCCCAGCCGAGGGTGGCTTTCCAGGTCACTGTCTCACGTTTCCCGTTTCCAGGTCATCATTCCACTTGCGGGCGCACTGAAAGAAGTTCCAAGGGACGGGAACCCCGGAGCCAAAGCGAGCCAGCCTTGCCCCCAGGTTACTCCCACTCCAGGAGTTAACGCTGGACCCGCTTAACGCGCCGGCTCCCTCCCCACTCGCTAGGCCTCAGCTCCTGAGCTACCTTCCCTGGAGGAGATCGCAGCCATGCTGGCCCAGTCCCTGTGCCACTCGCCTCCCACCAGCGCATTTTGGAGGCCTTGGAGTCCGCTGAGCAATGAAAAGAGCTGGGTTCCTTTTGCCTGGGGAGGAGGGAGGAGGCCTGGGCAAGGAGGTGAGAAATACTGGGCGGCAAGTGCAGGAATGGGCACACAAAAGAAGTGCAAAGGGAGAGGAGGAAGCGGTCCAGTCTCTGGATGGGGAGGAGGCCCAAGGGCAGCCGAGGCGCCCAGCTGCCCTCTGCTCTCGCCTTATGGCCGCTTGGATGGGAGGCTGCGCAGGACGAGCTGGGGTGCAGGCTCTTCTGCCTAGAGGAGCGAAATCGTCCCACGGTTCAGAGGAGAGCAAGATCTGGGCGGGAGAAAAAAAAAAGTCACAAAGCAATTTGTCTGCCACCATGCAAGATGGCGGCACTTAACCATCTTTCTGGTGGCGATGATGGCCCTGGCCTGGGAACCCAGAGCTGCCCTGGGTCAGGGCAGCCCCCAGAACCCTGGGGGCTGGGGGGACAGCCACCCTTGGAGGCCCCTCAGCCCCTCGGCCTGCGGTCCCTGGCCGGCTCCACCGTCCCCGGCCTCCCCTGCCAGGCCGCTAGGCCCGAAGCCCGCGCCAGCAGCCCCCTGGCCACTGACCCCTGTTTACAAACACAGCCCCGGGGCGGGGTGGGGCCAGCCCGAGCGCGGGCTGCAGGGCCGGGGAGGGGGAGGCCGCGCACGGCACCGGGGACGCCACCAGCAGCGAGGAACCAGGGGTTGGTGCGCGCGCGAGCCGGCCCGGCAGCTGGAAAGGACTGAACGCCTTGTTTTTGAAACTGTCAATTCCCTCAACCCCTATTGTGAGGGCTTCATGCAAAACATCTCGGGCCTTTTAAAGTGGGAGCTTGTGAGGCCGCCACAGTTTGAAAGGGAGCGAGAGGAGCTGGGGGCCTAGGGCCTGGGCCAAGACTGATAGCTGCCTCTCCTCTCCCCCCCCCCCCCAACCCTCCCACCCCTTCCTCTCCTCGGTATTTTCAAGCAAAAGAGGGCCCGCCAAACAGGTAAAATGCGGCCCTCCTTCCTCCCCCCACCACCTCCTGCATCTGCCCCGCGGACCCAGCCCCCAGGCCGCTTTGCAGAATGCCCTTTGGCCTAGGGAGCAAAGCATGACCAAAGGCAGAGGGAAAGTGGTTGTTCCTCACAGGGAAGGGAGGATCCTGGGGATGACTAGGGTGTCAGGGGAGTGGGGGGGAGCTCGCCAAGGTAGATGCCCTGTTTCTCCTGGCCAATTTTCTGAGTTTAGCTGATAGGAGCCTTGATTTTTTTTATTTTTTTTATTCCTATTTTGACCCTGGGAAATCCCTCCCTCCACAGATCCTTTTCAGCAGGAAGATGTTTTCAAGGTGAAGCAAAACTCACATTTTCTTTCTTTTATAGATGCTGATGTTTTATTGCTTTTTGTTTTTTTTTTTTAAAGAAAATTTTCACCGTGGAGTATTTTTGTTTTCTTCGAAAGGAAAAAAAAAATGCTTTTCAGGAATTAGTTTCATCCTCATTTCTTCCTGCATGCATATAACACTACCGTTCTCAGAAATTCCCAGCCCAATTCTTACTGGCTAAGAACTTTGAGGAATCTCTGGACCACTGCAAGTCACCCAGACACAAATAAGATTAAAAAAAAAAAAAAAAAAAAAAATCCACACACCAGCCCATCTAGTTTGTGTTATTGCTGTTTAGTGGTGGCTCGTTGTTGGTTTTCAAATAAACAACCATTATTGAGATTACTCCACTGTAATCAAGTAAGGCCATAGAAAGGAACACCCACTCTAAAAAGTAAATACTTGGGGGGGGGGATGCTGCATTTTCTATAAAGACAGATAACCTGACTGGGGGGGGGGGAGATACACACATTTCTTTATAAAACAATTAAATCTTCACAGTCTTATCAGGAAATTATGTTTATAGGAGACCAGAAATAAGTTTGCTTCACCAAAAAGACAGCCAAAGCAGCTTTTCCTACACTTTCCCCATGTCTGTGGAGCTAATTTAGACACAGGAACCAGTGACCCTAGAGCCTTATAGCACTTAAAAGAACAATTCTATTCCCTGAAAAAACATTTAAATGTAAAAATGCAACCTGTCAATGGAGGTAAGTTTTGTTTTTCTCTCAGTAAGGCTTAACTTTTGAACAAATGTGACATTTATAGCAGCTGAGAAAGACCTAGAAATTGTCTTTAATCATAAAACGACCCAAATAAAATAAACTGTGCTGGGAATAATTCCCACAGCAGGATGGGAAAGCAGCTGAGGACTCCTAGGAGTTGAAAGGGTACCTTATATTTGCACACTAAGACTTACGATTTGGTACACTTTGCTGACAGAAGCCCCAGCCCAGAGTTTGCCCTGGTTGGATGGCCTGTAGGAACATTGTGGGGTGATATTTGTGTTGCCTACTTAATGCCTTGCCTTTGGATGGCACCCCTCTGGCATGCCTTGGCCTCCATACTGCTCGGTCCCCAGCTCCTATGAGCTGAAACTACTGATTCTCTGAGGACTAGAGACCAAGTGTCCAAGCTAGAGGCTGGTATTTTGTGCAAAATTCTATGGGCTATTTGCTTCCATTTGTGCTTATTCCATCTTACAGTGTTCCCACACTCAAGATGTGTAGACTCCAAATATATTCTCAGTTTATAATTTGGTAACAGTCTGTAGCCAACATAGAAAGTCCTAGTCTAAATGCAGTAGTGACTGTACTTGAACTTTCTTGTCTTGGCACTAATTAAAGAGTAGAAATTACAGACTTCCCTTGTGTGGGTGTCATACCTTTTACAGACTGATTTTTCTTTTTTAGGACAACTCACTGTCCCTAAGTTCTGCATTACCTTCCAAAGGGGAAAGAGCTCAGGCTCAGAGATCAGTTGTTCAGTTTTCTAGGACTTTTAACTAAGAATATGGACTAGTCTTTGGAATTATATACAAACACAAGTTCAAGGATAACATCCCCCAAATTTTTGCTTTGCCCATATCTGTGATTCCAATAAAAAATGACCCAGTGAGCCTACATCTGGCAACATTCAAGATGGAAAGGAAGGGAGGCAATCCAAAGCATCAATTTACTCCATCCAAATGTATCTGGATGCAAGTACTCTCAGCCTCTGTCCTGTGCAACAGGGGAAACCCACAGATCATACACAGCAATTAGGCCTGAGACCATCCAGAACTATCTGAAACATTTATAGACAAAAGGAAATTTTCAAAAGGAGTAGGAATTAAAAGGTTAAGGAAAATAAATAGCTGAATTTCCATGAGAAATAATGATTTAAATCCACACAGTAAACATTTCATTGGTGTTTTGTTTTGCTCTGTGATTTATGGTCTATAGATGCAACGTCTTAGACTAAAGATAACAAGGTTCTGAGATACATAATTTGGTGGCCCAAGAATTACTGGATTCAACTTTCATTAAAACAACACCTAATCATTGCTTTACTTTCTTAAATATGAAACTTGTAGTAGTTGGTCTGTAACAAGTTTAGAAAGTTTTTCTGTTATTTGAGAAGAGATCTGCCAGGATTATGCACGGAACCCGATTGGTCTCATCACAAAGTATTACCACAAAACACTGCACCCAATGAGTGCATTTCTTCTAGGCAAAAACATCACAAGTGAAAATGTCAACAAAACCATTCATTCTTGTTAACCCTTCTTCAATCTGGAATAAGTAGAAATGTATGGAACCAGGACTTTTAAACAGTGTTTTTAATTGAAAATAAAGCTAAAGCATGCTTTTCAACAGTGCAAATTTCCATGATTTTGATTTACTGCTCTCGTTACACACAGTACACCAGCATGGCCCTTACCAAGGGGTGGGCCATCTGCATGTGGAACTCCTTTGATTTTAAGTGCAAATATAGATAGTCACCTCTGATTGTCACTTGCAGTAGAAACTCCTGTCCTATACACAGGATGGCCTGAAAACAGAAGTTTAGAGAGATGCAGGAAGAAAGAAAAAAAAAAAAAAAGCATAAGGTAATAAAATCCAAGTGCCTGAGTTCTGGTACCAAAAAGCCCTGAAATAACTGTTATTTTCAATGAGGGTGTTACGACTCTGACTCCTCTTTTTCCTTTTCTTGGTTGTATTTAATGATTGGTCACTATGAAGAGTTAGACCATTAAATATCCTGCTATTAAGAGAAATGTTTTAATTGTTTTGAAAGCTTGAAGAGTCAGCTTCAGACCACAAGATAAGCAGGACCACAGTGAGAGTCATCCTATTTTAAATGTCTGGGTGAGAGTACAGAAAGGACTTTTCCAGTTGCAAGGAGTGACTGCTAGGTTAAAAAAAAAAAAAAAGCACATCCTTTTTAAAAAATCCCATATTTCTCTTACTTCTTACACAAGGGACAGCTTTTTAATCAGCATCCAATCAGGACTCATACCCCAATCTTTCCATTAAAAAAAAAAAAAGTTAAGTGCAACTACTCTTGGAAAGAGAATGAGGGTAGTTTAAAAAACAAAAGACACCCCACAAATAAGAGCTCCAGAAAATTACATTTTGGGCTCACAGAAACTTCTTGCTACCTTATTGTGTAACCATGGAACCTAACAAACTTTCACTGAATACCAGTTACACTTTTGGGTCTGAAATCTAGTGCATAAACTTAATGGCTCATTGTAATATTTATTATTCAACCTTTTGACATTTATTTGTAGCAGTTGAACTGAGGTACCGGTGCATTATTAGCATTGAAACAGTAAAGTGTTCCAGCTCTACCATAATAACTGAGTTTTACTTGAGTCTTTAGCCTGAAGTAGTCTGTGGTATGTAAACCAACCCTTCTCCCACCCCGCCCCCACCCTACTTAAAAAAAAAAAAAACCCCGCAATGGGAAAAAAAGTAATCCGATTTCTGTCTTCAAAATGCGATAAACCAGGACTCCAAAGGGGGGGTGTAACACCATTAATGGACTTGTACAAGCCATCCTGTGCAGTTTACAACAAAAGGAAGGTAATATGGTTCAAGAAAATATCTTCCAAAACATTTTTATGAATTAAATTTCCTGAATTTGTGACTAGGTGGAAGAGGTATTGCAGAACCGCCCAGCTGCCATTTCCATATAGGATGGGCCTTGTGAGGAGGTTGGGAATCCTTGGTGGTGTTTAAGGAATACGCTGGCCACAAATCCCCGTCCTTCCCAATAATGAGTGATGGTGGACAAGGAAAATTTGCCATGAAATTAAATGGCCTTTTCACTGCTGATGCTACATTGCTGGCTACCTTTTTGCGTCTGTTTAAAACCGTAAAGTCATCCAGTGTTCCTTCATGTGTCTCAGTTTTACCTGTAGGACGAGGGCTTCTAGCTGATTTCAAATTTGGTTTGACTGGAGGTGTCTGAAGGACTGGTCGTTTACCCAGTACTAGTGTCCGGTAATTTTTTCTCACCCTGGCACCAAATTTATATTCCCCATCCTCAGGTTTTGGAGATCCTAAAGTGCATGAAAGGCCCTGACTCTGAGCCAGTGGGTTCAAGGAAGGAGTTTCTTTCTCAGGGCATGCAAAACCTTCCTTGGCTGTGGTTAAAAAGGCGTCCTCCTCTTTCTTCTCGGTGACGCTGTAAAACTCACCCTTGGTATCATTGCACTCGCACTTTAGCTTATCTGTGATAAGATCGGGTTCATAGTCTTCGTTAGCACTACTGTCTTCTACTTTGATTTTAATATTGTGCAGAAATGGCAATGTCTTGTCGCCTGTGTCAGTGCAGAGATTCTCAGCTTTAGTTGCTGCTGCTGCTGCTGCTGCTGCTGCTGCTGCTGCATCCACTTCGGGATCAGTCTGCGAAGAGGCCAAATCCGTCGCAAATTCAAGACAATGAGGGATTTTGGAATCTTTTCCTGAATTTGTTGCTGTTCCACAAGAATCAGTATTTAAGAACCTAGCGGCTATTGTGTTATTATCTGAACAGTGTGTCGTAGGAGTTGCTTGTAGGCATTTCCTAGCCTCTCGGAGTATTCTTTGTTGTGGAAATACATTGTTTGTCTTTGGGCTAGGTGAAGAGGCCCCCTCTGCCAGGCAGTTAATTGTCAGGTCAGTTCTCTTTACAGTACTGGAAATTTCAGAGTGTGGGAATGTAATCTCAGATACCCTATCGTTCCTTATCTCTGGGAAACAACTCCCCATGCTGGCCGGGCAGTACACCGGAGCCCCTTTGGGAGCCCAGCCCTGCAGACTCCACTCCTCTGGCGACTCGGCTTTGACACTACTCTTGAGGTCGGGAAGTCGGCCGGCATCCTCGAAAGCAGCGGGTTTGGTTGCAGCGGCGGCGGAGGCCAGATGGTACAAGAAGTTGGCCTGCGCCTGCACGCTGGGAGGCTTGCAGAAGCTGGTGCGCCTGAAACGGATGCTCTGCACTGACACTTGGCTGGAACCGGAGCTGGAGTCGGACTCGGTGGACGAGTCCTCCTCCTCGGAGCTGATTTCACTGGAATCCGAGGCCCCGCTGCCCCCCTCTTCCTCCTCCTCCTCTTCCTCCTCCTCCTCTCCTTCCTCCTCCTCTTCCTCTGAGGACATCGAGTTGCTGGAGCTGGACAAACTGGAGCCAAAATCCGAGTCGTTGGCTGCATGGTCGGAGTAGGAGCTGGACTCGGAGTCGCTGCTACAACTCTCGGGAAAGCTTCCTAGATGGGGCTGCGGTCGGTGGTGGTGAGGGGGGTGGTGACTCGGCGTTGGCTGCTGGGCCCGATGGTGGTGGTGATGGTGATGGTGGTGGTGGTGGTGATGATGGTGGTGGGGAGGCGGGCAGAAGCTGTTGACCAGATGAAACCTCTCCAAGCAAGTGGCCCCGGCGGCCGCCGCCGCCGCTGCTGCCGCCGCTGCCGCCGCCGCCGCCGCCTTGGCTTTGTAGGACCTGGGCAGCAGCAGCAGTCGCCGGGCGCCGGCGTGAGGCGCGAGCAGGCAGTTCTTGGCGCCCCCGCGCTTGCGTTTGCAGCGGTAGGTCAGGCTCACCGGGCCTCCGGCTCCGGTCGCCGCCTTGGGCTGGGGCCCGGCCGCCGACGCCTGGTAGTAGGCGGCGGCGGCGGCGGCGGCGGCGGCAGCGGCAGCGGCGGCGGCGGCGGCGGCGGCCGCCGGGTGCTTGCTGCACAGCAGGCTCCGAAAATAAGCGGGATCCGAGTGGAAGGCGACGTAGTTTCCCTGGAGCGGGGCAGTTTCATAGTTTAAAGGGGGTTTGCAAGGCGAGCGAACGATCTCCGGGTAGTGCGAGCCCGGGTATTTGCTAAAAATCTGAGGTAGATGGGCGGCGGGGCGCGCGGCGGCGGCGCCCGGACGCTGGGACTGCGCGCTGATTGGCAGGGGCCGCGCGGCTCCGCTCAGGCCCCGCCAAAGTTGGTGCTTGTCCTTCCAAAAAGCCGGGCGGGGGCTGGCGGCGGCGGCGCGCTCTGGCGGCGGCGCCTTTGTGGCCAGGGCCCGTCCGACCCTCCTGCGCTTGGTCTTGAGCACACGCTCGGTTTTGCAGGAGGTATAGAGCGCTTCTACGTCTTCCCGGGAGATGAGCGTGCATTTGGCCGCGTGGAAGGCGATACTGTTGATTGCTTTGAGTTTCCGCAACTCCTCCAGATCGCAGTGGTGCTTTTTCACTTTCAGATGATCCATGCGCTTGTGCACGGTCGTCCTCGGGATGTTTTTCAGCAGATCTGTGAAGACTTGGGAGAGAGCAAACATTTGCTTTCCTTTAATGATGAGGTAGCCGAGCCTCACGCCATCCACCTCTTCGAAACCTGACTTCAGGTCTCCCATCTCGGGCACTAAATGATCCCCACCATTTGCAGTAAATATATACGTGACGCATACATACACATGTATGTATGTTAATCCTCCGCCAGATGCTGCGTGTGTCTCAAGGCATCCTGCTAATAAAATAACAAAGACTGTTATTCCCGGCGAAGGGAGTGCCAAACTCTAGGCGAATTATTGGGGGGGAGAAAAACCCCATGAAATTACACTGACTTGATTCTTGCTTTTTTTTTGGTTTTCGTTTTTTTAAAAAAGAGGGAAAAAACCATCCGGTTTCAGATCTGCCAGTGTGCTGGTCTGAGTCCTCGATGCGGATCAGTACCTGGGCCCCTCTACTCCTTCCTTCTCCATTGGAGCACTATGATAATGGAATGTGAAGGGAGAAAGAGAAAAGAAATGCAGCTGCTATTCCCGCCGCTGCTTTAGCTACAAATAAAATGACAGAGTGAAGTGAGCTCGTCCGGAGACACCTTCATCAATTAATTCCCCTAAAGCCAACGCTGATTGGACACTCCTGACAGGTGATGCAATAAAAATTGATATTCCACCCCTTCCCCCCAAAATCTCCTACTAATTAGCATACCCTTATACTGCCACCTCCCCTCCCAAAGTAAATAATACAGCCGGTATATAAATCTTTCCATTAAACTATCGGAGCTCAGAAACAGCCTGACTCACAGACTTCATCAGAAGCAGTGTGTGTACGCAAAAAAAAAAAAAAAAAAAAAAAAAAAAAAAAAAAAAAAAAAGCCACCGTATATTCCCCTTTAAAGAAATACTGCCTATTTTTTGCTTTATTTGCATTTTACCGATACAGCTATTATCGTTTCAAAGGAAAGCATTTTAAAAACATTATCAAACCCAAATAGATATACCCCACCCCTCTTTTCTTTGGAAAATGAAGCTTAAGGGGAAACGTGCCAGAATAGCCTGGTATTTCCCTTATGGGAGTGAGGAAGGAGACAGGCTGGGAGCTCCGAAGTTAAACCGAGAGGTGAACCAACCCAATACGTTTGCAATTTCTCTCAATCTCCCCCCTCCCGCCCCCGCCCCAGCCCTCCCCCCCAATGCCCTTTTACAACCAGAAACAAAGTTATTTGACCAAGAAAGCAGTTCAAGGCTCCAGCTCAGGAACATGTAACAATTCAACTAGGTTTCTGTTCTCTGCTGGCGAGTGGGGTAGGGAGGAGGTAGTTTCACGTCAGACTCATAACAAAGCATAGATAAGCCAGAAATGTGTACACTTTTCAGATTAACCAGCCTGGACCAGAGGTGGGGTCGTTGTAGAGTGTCCAGCACACGCTTTAGCCAGGGTCCTGCCTTTCACAGAGCAGAATTCCAGGGACCAGATTACTTCCTTCTGCAGCAAAGGGAACAAAATGTAAAGCCCCAAGGTGCTTCCAGAAGTTTTACATGAAAACGAGGAAAAGAAAGTGCCGATGTATGATGCAGACCATTTCAGTGGTTGATGTTGGTTTGCCTGGTAGTTTAGATGAATCTTCCACAGCTCCCATTTCCCCCCAAGAAAGCCAGGCATCTGTTTTAACAAAATCACTTTGGATGAATATCCATCTGGTTTAACCTCTTCTTTGTCACTAGCATGGCTTACTGTCGTTTTCAAGAATATCCAAACTATTGCCAAATGAGAGTCAGGCCCTTCCGCTTGCATTTGCAGGATCTCAGGGTGGCGAGTTGGCTGCTTGGCAAAATTAGGCAAAATCTTCATCCGAGTTTGCAGCTATAGCATAAATGCAACCCAGGCATCTACATGTTTCCTTCTTCCTCCCAAAACAGACACATCCCTGAGGTTAAAGAATGAACAGATATTTCTGAACCTGCAAGGAAAAAAAAATGCACAATAATTTCTTTCTTCATATTCAAAAGTTCCAGTTTCCCCTGCTGTGGTCTGGCCAGCAGGAGCAGGTATGAGCCAAAAAAGAAAGAAAAGAAAAAAATCTTAAAAAAAAAAACAAAAAACAAAACACACACACACAAAAAAAAACCAGGAATCAGACCTATAAAAAGATAGTTTGCTTGACAAGATGAAATCTCAGCCATGGTTCCCCACCCCCACCCTCATCTCCCTTGTAATTTTCCCAGGAATTTTGAAGAGAATTGGGAATTTCAAGAAGTACATCCGGACATTAAGGAAGTCTATTTGAGAGCGTCTGTAACTCAGGAGGCTGGGATTTGGAAAGTCAGCTCTGGACTACTGTTGCACTCAGCACAGATGTAATCGCCGCTCTTCAACTTAATCAATGTGTGTACAAACCGCGATGTCTAGTTCTTGCCTTTGAAATCTAAGGCTAGCATTTCCATCCAAGAAATCAGAGCTACAGCAAATTACATTTTTGTCCCTTGAATGAGAGAAGGATCATTGAATGGATCTCGTGATATTTCAGGCTTTAAACGTAACCGAGAGGCAGCAGTGAACAATGCCTCGTCCCAGCTAATACCATCCACCGACTTGGCTTTCTTTTGCATCTGGTTCTAGCACACCGAGTTTTTCTCTTTCACTTTCACAGGAGGCAAAGTGTTCAAGCTTTAAGCAGAGATCGAAGTTTCCAGGAAAAGCAAATGCTGGTGTTTGTTGTTTTAAAGTGGGATGACCAGAGCCTTTCTATTGCCAAAGACAGTGTTTTAAAATTCCTCCTGATGCACTTATATACTGCCAGCCCTCTCCTTCCCACCCCACCCCCGCCCATTCCCCTCCTCCAGCTCTAAGATGTAGACCAAAGAGTCAAACAGCCAAGAAACAGTAAACTAAAAAAAAAAAAAAAAAAGGGGGGGGGGATGGTGGCTTTAAGAAGACATTACAAAAGGTTTGCTATGGCGTCTTTTTTTGATGGGGGAGGGGGGCAGGTAGTTTTAGTTGTTCCTGGCTCTTGTTTAGATTCTCTCCCCCTCCACCCCCATGCTCCTATTTACCTTGCACATAGGAGCATACTTTATTAAACATTTCAAATTTACCGTCCTGTCCTCTCTACCTTTAAAACACTGGGAATGTGGGTGCTTTTGAAAATTAGTACAATACTGAGTATTATTTTTAAACTAAAGGTATAATCTGTTGGGTCAATTACAAAAAAAAGTAAAGAACAAGGGATTTGGGGGATGTATCTCTATGTATACTTAGAAAGTGTCTCTATGTACAGAGACACACCTTCACATTTATACATTTTAAATACTCGTATTACACATCTTTCTTTTTGTCTAATACATTCTTTTGTTCCTGTAAGTTCCCCATCCTAGGGTGAGTGTGTTAAGGATCCAGGACTGGGGCTTGTGCGCACACGCACACACACGCACACACACACACACACACACACACACACATACACACACACATACGCACACGCACGCACACAGAATGTGACAGACAGCTTTCTTTGGCCATCAGCACACGCTGCATATCCGGGGTCTTCTCCAGGCCCATTGGGGGTCGATCCCGATAAAAAGACCTAGCAGAGGCCCCTGAGCGCTCACACATGAAAGGCAGGGGACCTTAAGATGGATTTGCATGCACACCGGGGATTTCGATCAATAGCTACCAACATTTATGGCTTAGATTATTAATGTGAAAGCTGGCCAAAAGAATAGGGATGAAAAATTAAAGGTATCTGTTATCAATTATGCTTAAAGTTATGCAATAATTTACTTAGTTTGCCTGGATGTGCAGATCCAGATGTATGAAGTACTATTCTTCAAAAGCCAGGGGGTTTCTTTGATAAATTTGTTGACCATGTCAACCGCCTCTGCAATCAAAGATGAACCCAATTCAGATGATGGACCGTATTCAAATTCTTTTTAAGAAAGGATATATCAACTTCTATGCTTCTCACACACATGTACATATGTGGGGGGATATGCTTAAATGAACATTTACACACACACATATACACATCTCTGTAAGTCTAGGGAATAATTGAGAATTTAGGTGTATATATATGTATGTATGTACATACATACATATATATATATGATATGCATTGAGTTTGTTAATGAAATGTGATCATTTACTCAGGGAGGAATGCAAAGTCTACACTATCCTAAAAAGTATTTTAGCTTTAAAAACAAAGCTGCTTGCTAAAGAAAAATTCTCTGTAGCAAATACAGTTTCAAATGTATTCTTAATGTCCACTTATTTCTGCATTTATTGTAAAAAAAACCAGCACTTTCAGTTTTTAAAGTGATGGGCTATGAAGATCTGAACATATTTGTCTTTACTTATCCCATATGACTGTGCTAAATTCACCTTCAGATGCTCTATTTTGATTTATTTTCACTGTATTTTATGTTTAAATACCATAGCAATTCAGTCTGACCTCTTTCCTCTGGAGCGAAGTAATGCACAAGGCATTCACAGTCTTTTAAATGGTTAGCTGGGAAATGCAACAGCAATTTGCAGGAGTAGTTTACTAATGGGGAAAGTTCTTTTGAAAATCTGAAGGAAAACCTAAGAGTACTTTTGCATTTCTAACCTACAACTGTTATATAATTAAAGTATTGAAGGGCATTAAAATAATCCTTTTTCATCCATGCTCTCACCCATACATACATAATTTAAATGAGGATCACACACACCACAACCACCACCACCACCACTACCACCACCACCACCACCAAACTCTTCACCATATATATTTGTTTTAGTGATTGCTGGATACATTTTGTTCAAAGTGAATTCAAACAGAAAAAAGTAAGGAACAGCACAAAGGCCCCAACAGTGTAAGTACCATGGTTAGAAGAATAAAAGAAGTCTCTTATACTGTTAACTAAAATTAACTAATAATAATATGAGGTGTAAAATAATAAAATCTCATATGACTGAATTAGTTGAAGATTTAGGACAACACAATCTCAATAGTCCTTTAGCTAAACTTAACTGATACCACATCTTCTTTCCTCTTTGGGAGGTGAAAATGGGAAGAGAAGAAGAAGAATCAGCTAAAACGAGGGATAAACTATAATTTAGGATATTTTCTTTAAACTCTTTCTTTCCTTTTCTTTCTTTCTTTTTTTTTTAAAAATCTCATTCAAATATATCAGGGCATGTCTCCCAATGGGCCCATCCTTCTGTTCTTAGACATTTAAAAATCCTGTCTTTAACAGAAGTTTGGGACACAGAGTATATGCCATGTTGTCTATTGACCCATAATCAAAATGCAGTGACCTTCTACCCCCTTTTTGCCCCCTGACCCATCTTGAATTCAATGCAGCCTTTATAAATTTGCAAATCCTTGGAGGTAAAGGGTTTTTTGTGAGGCTTTGTTCTGAAAAAGCCCTAAGAGTGTGCTTTCTAAATTAGACAAAGGTAAAGCTGAAAACCTTAGTGGATGAGATTTTATGCAGGTGAGCACTAGGCGACTCTTCAGATACGAATATTGCAAGCTAAACAAAACAGTTATAAGCACAGGAGACAAGGAGGTTACAGATTGCATTAGAGTGTGGTACAAATCACTTCCATGATGTAAGAAATGGTTAGGCCACAATCTTCCTGCTTTTCTCATCTCAAGGGCTGTGGGGGACCCTAGTGACCAAGGAAAGAATGGAGGGGGGTACAGAGAGGAGGGAAGAAAGGTGGGGGAGGAGTGAGACCTGCCTTGAATCTGCAGGCACATCCCTTATCTCTTCTGCTATCAGCCAGTTTAAAGGACACCATAATTATGATGGTGATAAAACAATGCCTGCTTATGTGTGCTGAATAAATAAAGAATGTTTACAGCTCAAGAATCTTTTAATTCCAATTAAATGCTATCAAAGAAAAGCCACTTTTCCTACTACAACTGCCTTTCCCCCAATTATCCTGTTTTGTTGCAATATTTTCCTATGAGACACAAGGGCCTTTCACAATTGATCCTGAGCATAGAGGACAAACTCACAGAAAGTAGAGTTCAATCTCCTATTAAATAATACACAAATCTCAAGAATGAACATTTATTGGGGTTACCCAAGTTTTTGTTTATTTTACACTAAGGCCAAATGTGAAGAAACTGAAGTGATGATTCTAAGTGTTGAGGTCTATCTAAGGGCTGCTGTAGCCACACTAAAATCTTGAGCACCCAGGAGAGCGGGAAAGATAAGGCAGAAACAGCGTGATGGTCTGGAAAGGGAATCCTCTGGTTCTGTTCCCCTGGCTTTAGCCCAAATCCTCCGAGAAGCATTGGAGCCAATCACTGACTTCCATTTTCAGCTACTGGGAACACACAAAAAAGCGGGAGATTAAAAAAAAAAAAAAAAAAAGAAAAAGAAAAATCACAAGTTTGATTTTTATGGATATGTATCATTTCATATTCATGACATCAGCAAATCACATCATGATCAGACTGAAACATGGTTTGAACGCTCGTACCCATCAGGATGGTCACTAAACACTACTAAGCATAAAATTTGGTTTTTATTTTGTGATTATAGAGTAAAAATAAAGTCTGTTAACTTAGCAAAGCTTACTTTTCAAAACCTGAGAACAATTTACCCTAGTAAACCTCAAATAAATGCTTCCTCTAAAGTTGTTCCACAACATTTTAATTCAAATCTTTGTCTCCTTCCTTTCTGTGTGGTAGTGTTTTGTTTGTTTTTAAAAAACACGTGGCACAGGGCATATGATGGAAAATGCACGCATTCTGTTAAATGCCTATACAAACGTGCCCTTTACTCCATCTAAGTAATGCTTTGCTGAGCAGAAGCTGAACAACAACAAAAAACTACTTTCCTCGAAGAAATTTTTTTTTTTTAAATTTCAAAGTAAATAATATTGGTGAGGTGGTTAAAAAAATCAATCGCAAAAAAAAAAAAAAAAAAAAAAAAAAAAAACTTCAGGGTATTTCTAAGTTTTCTGGAGAGTTGCAGGTCCCTTCCCCTTTGAAAGTTTAGAGATCCAATACCCTCAATTCTACTGGCAGAATTAGGTGGACTTAGAGGGTCCTAAACGTGACCGATTCACTAAGGCGGGGGGCTACAGCATGCAGCAACGTGCTCGGCAACTTAATCCTACGCTAAAAGAGGGCAGAGAGCGAAAAAGAATGGAATACAAACTCTCCCGACGTTCCTAGTTACTTTCAAGGTGGATTGTGTATTTTAAGGCCGATGGGAGCGTCTGGTTTTTGGAGGAAAAAGAAGAGAAGGTAAGTGTTTGTCCTTGTATCCACCAGTTGGTAGAGAAACAATGAAAGAACAAAGGGAACCACTTCCTCATCTGAACATTTTCTGATTCTCCTGGGTTTCAAGCTTCAAGCTTGTACAGGGATTCGCCTTACTCTATCTTAAGTAGTAGATTGCTACGGTTGTTGAACTAAGAATGAGAGAAAAGTTGAGAGGCAGTGTAAATAGGCTAAATAATAATGAAGCCTTGCGGGTGGCGAATCTGCAGTCCGCCTGGCGCGGCAACTTGCAGAAGTTGGAAAACGCATGAAGGCACAGCCCAGGAAATAACCTTTGCATACTAGGTCTCGAACTCAGTTTTTAAACAGCCTTTCTCGTTGTTTGAAGGAATCTCTGCGCAGACTGTGTAGTAGGTACTGTTCTATGGGAAGAGAGTGGTGTTCGGTTCGATTTAGGTCTAAAGTTGATTTCTATCGCTATCCTAAAAAAAAAAAAAAAAAAAAGAGTAATTTTAAAAGGAAAGAGGATTCAATTATTGACGCTACTGCTTGCTAATGGAAGAAATGGCAGCGATGGCTGAGGGAGGAGAGGGATGGTATTTAAGTATATTTGCTTTGGGGGGTACTCTGGTTATTGGCAAGTCTGCTTTTGTGGGGTCTGTGTGACTAAGTGACTGGGCGCTCTCTGCATTCTATATAAATGGATCCGCGTGTGGGGGGGAGCCCTCAAAGACGTCGAGCACGTGAAACATGATTTCTTTTTTACTGCCCCCCAAGCAGCGACCAAGCCCCCACCCACCCCACCCCACCCCACCCCACCTCCAAATGCGTATATTACCTGCCCTGTTACAGTGACACATGTTTATGTTTATAGTGCTGGTTTGTAGTAGTGTCAAGAGCCGCGGCGAGGAGCGGGGCGGGGGGGGGGGGGGGAGAGGAGGAGGAGGAGGAGAGGCGAGAGGGAGGAGTAAATGCAACCACCCCCACTTGTTGTTAAAGCAAATTTACTGCGTTCTTGCCAGCCCCACGCGGGGGGCTGGGATGCGCGGCGGGGAAGGGGAGAGTCGGGCGGTGTGTCGGCAGCGGAGGGGGGCGGGTGGGGGTGGGCTGAGAGCCGCGGCGCGGCGCGGCCCCTCTCCCTCCAGCAGCCCGGTCAATAAGGGGAGCATGCTGGCGCGGTGGAAAACAAAAAGGTTCCTCCCGCTCGCTGCGTTCACGTGGGGGGGAAGGGGGGGGGGAGAGCAGCTCGGCGCGCCGGGCTCCTGGGCCCTGACCTCTGACCCCGGCTCCTCTCGGCTCTCTCCCGGTGTGGCTCGGCCACTTTTTACCCAGGATGCCACGCGCGGGCCGCGCTCGTGTCGGGGAGCCGGAGCCCTCCCCACGCCTCGGCGCTGGGGGGGGCGGTGGGGGGGGGGAGAGGACGGGACTCGCGGCCCCTCCCCCTGCGCCGCCGCCCGCCCGCCCCGCGGGAGGATTCTCCTCCGGGGAAGCCCCCGCCCCGCCCCCGCCCTCCACCCCGGGCCCCGGCGGCGGTGGAGACAGCGGCCGGGGTGGGGGCCGGGGCGGGGGGTGCTGGGCGCTGCGGGGCCGCTGGAGCGGGTGGGGGGGGGGACGGGGAGGGGAGGGAGGGTCCCCGGGCGGCGGCGAGAGGAGGCCCGGCCCGCGGCCCTGCCGAGGCCTGGACCTGTTGCCTGCCATTGGTCCGCTCGGTCCGCGCCCTCTCTCTGCCCGCGCCGCCCCAGCCCTTCCGCAGACTCCGGGGGAGGAAACGGGGTGGCTCCTCTCCCCGCCTCCCTTCAACTTTTTTTTTTTTTTCTCTTTCCCTTCCCTCT
This sequence comes from Peromyscus maniculatus bairdii, assembly GCF_049852395.1. Lineage (NCBI taxonomy): Eukaryota > Metazoa > Chordata > Mammalia > Rodentia > Cricetidae > Peromyscus > Peromyscus maniculatus. Next base: position 73,909,867 of record NC_134856.1, on the reverse strand, counting down.
TGGGGGTGGGGTGGGGGGGGTGGAGGAACGGGAGGGTGAGGCCGATCTGCAAACTCCCCGTCTGCCCCAGCCTTCCTCGGAAAGTATCGTCACGCGCGGGCCCGCCGCCCCCTCCGGCCCCCCGCTATTTAAGTCCTTCGCCCCTGGCGGCCCGGCTCGGGCGGCCGGGAGCCCGCGGGCCCCGCCGGGCCGGCTGCTCTCGGCCTCGGTAGCTTCCCCGGTCCTCGTTACTTTCTCCCTTAGTCCCAGGAGGCGCAAGCTAAGACCCCCGCTTGGCTGCGTGCGGCTGGGCACATCCTCTCTTCGGGAGGCACTCGCTGCAGAGTTCCAAAACAACTGTAGTGGAAGGAGGAAATTAAAGAGGAATTAGTTCATTGCAGGTTTCTTAAAGACTACGTGCCTCCAATTTTATTCTCCCCTTAACACGGGAGAAGGTAGTTAGGGTTAAATAAAGGGTATGTTGGATTGCCTGTATTTCCTTCCCGATTGGGATTTCTGGAGGAAATCTTTTTCCGGAAGGAAACAGCAACTCAGCATGACTCTGGGCAATGAGACTTCAAGACCACTTCTGGAAACCGAGGGCGAGAGTAAAAAATACGTGCAGAGAATAGGAGGAAGGAGGCCACGGCTAAAGCTGGGGTCACCAGAGGAAGCAACTCATGTGGCATGGGGGGAAGGGCCGGGCTAGGGAGGTGGCCGGGGTCGGGAGGCCAGAGCCGGGGCTGGCGAGCGGGAAAACCCGGGGGCCGAGGCGGAGGAAGCGGGAGCCGCCGGGCTCCAGGGCGCTCCCATTGTTCGGCCCCAGCGCCGAAGCCCTGCGACGCCTTTTCCCCGGGGGAGGGATTTGCGCCTCGTCCTCTGCAGCCTGCGGATCGCGGAAGTCCACAGGGCTGCCCCGGCTCGGCCCGGCCGCTTTTATGACCCTCCGTGGCCCGCCAGGGGCTTTCCCGGCCGCAGACCTCGTCGAAAGGCGCTTTCACAACGTGCAGCTGCTGCACGGCAAGACTTCAGGCCAGCTCCCACGTTACCAGGGAAAGAAAGCGGCTGCAGAGATGTTTATAAAGTCATCACTAGATAAGCGACGATGTGGGCCACCCCCCCATGGGAAATTAGAGCAGATTTTATATAATATTTAAAATGTCTTTAAATGTATGGATTCGAAAGTGAGAGTTAGGGTTCAAAGGAGTTAGGAAAAGCACTTTTTTTTTGTCCTCATTTGTTGCTACTCAGCTCTTTGTCATGTACAAGAAGTCTGGTTTTAAAAGGAAGGGCTCTAACAAAAAGGGGCTTGGTTTGTAAAGGTGAAACGCGTTTCCAAAATAACAGGGAATTTCAAAGGGGAAAAACGTCCATTATGACTTTAAACCACGGTTTGGAAACAAAATAAATTGCAACCCATCCTAAGAAACTGTTTTCCTTTGTGAGTCATGTGGGAAAAATATTTTTGGCAAACGTCAGTTTTTAAAAAATGAAGATTTCCAACAAGTGATCCTGGTCTTGTAGACAAAAGTCCTCCTGCGTGAGAACTCGTGAAGAAATAATTTCAGTCCTGTGGCCCAAAGCTTACTAGGAAAAAGAGTAATTTGGATTTAGGAATTATAATAGACTTTGTGGAAATTCCTTCTAAAATACTCATTACGAGTCTGTGTATTATGCTGCACTGTTTCCCAAGGTGGATTTTAAAAAACCAATTAGAATTGATCTCTAATGGAATATTATATTTACACGTCATCATGAAAACATCATTTGGCAAGAGTTTTGAATTAGAAAATGAAGTTAACAGATGATGTCGTAAATAGCATGTTTGAAAAGACCCCTTAAGAGTCAGTTAAAGGTGGTGAAGGTTGTGATTTTGCATTTGAAATGCTAGAGAAGTAGTTTGCATTTGAACACTTTCATTTTGCAGGTCTTCTTTCTAAAGCTCCATTTCCTCCTGGAAATCATTCACTTATTTCGAAGCACAGGGAAAAATTTTATGTGAGAAGCCATTTAAAGCATAACTATGGGAAGGTTGGAATAGGCGAAAAATCGAGGTTGAAAATTAAGTATTTTCAATCTGTTCATTCAGTTTCACACTCATCCCCTGCTCAATTTACATTTTTTATTTATAAGCCTTTGAATATTTAGAATAGCTTTGCAAGTTTATCTGTTATGTAGTTGATAGCAGAAGATGAATCTTCTTTACGTCTTTTACTATCTGAGATGTTTTTTTGTTTCATTTAAAATAAAAGAAAAAATGAAAAGTCAGGATACACTTGTGAGAAAAACAACAAATGGGCAGGAAAAAAAAGTCAGAGTGGGGGTGGGGACAGAGAGGGAGTAGCATTCCTGGTCAGTCTTTGTGAAAGCTTTCTTTAATATTATGTCATTATATTTGCCCCCTCTGCTTGTGCCAAAGATGATTGCTTTTTTAATTGGGCTAAAGTGCCACCGTATAAAAATTACCTACATTCTGGCTCTCAGTTCCACAGGAAGGTAAGACTGACAAAAAATCTGAGGCTTGTGTGTTTAATTCGACAGGAATGTTAAGCTTCATAAGATTCACCCTATGGGGTCATGTGGGTCCTTGGCACTGTTACTGTACAATGGCAAATATACACATTATAGATTTAAAAAATCTTAGATGGCTAGACAAACACTTTATTAATTGAAAGAATAAAAATGAATTTGTCAAACTCATTCTTTCAGGGACACAATGCACTTAATTAACATATTCGTAGGCTTGTTTCTGGATTTGGGAAGCAGTGGCCCCTTTCACAGAGGAAAACATTTAAATCTTAAAAAGTGACCTTCTTTAGTCCAAATACTATTTAGCAATTCAGCTTAATTTGTTCTTTTCTTCTCTTTCCTTTCTTTTTTTTTTCAGTCCCAGATATGTTTCATTTCTTCTAAGGACTCTTCCATTTCCAAAACTGATTTTCCTCTTTGCATGTTGGGAATCTTTCACTTAACATAATCTTATTGTGTCCTATCAACAGACAGCAGAATATGTCACTTTAATTACACTTTAATTATACCAGAGATGGAAATCTTCAATGCCAGTTTTAAAAAAATGGAAAATGGGCTCTACATTATATTGATGACACCCTGAAAAGTCAGTGTTAAGTGTTGTTGATCACAGGAAAAAGCACCACTTTGAATGTTTAGGGTTATGTAACACCCACAAGTTTTAAAGGCGTTCTAGAGATACTGTTTTCCTATTGGAAATTATGTGGTGGTTTAATCTCCTAAAATGTGAAAATATAAGTGTATTACGTTTTTATTAGTATTAATTTTATACCAAAAGAAACAGCTCTGAAGCCAAATGCAAGGTTAGGTAAAGCAAACTCTTTGAGAAAATACTAGATCTTGGTCTTTAGAAACACTTTAAATTTAGATAACATAGATTTAAATTTGAGAATCACTTTCCAAACCACCCCACTTTCCAAAAGTTAAATGCATCTACAAATAATATTAATTATAATTGATCCTAGGAGACTTTTCCAAATACAGTTGTAACTTTTATGTGAAAAGTCACAATGTGGACAATTGTAAATAATCTGGTAAATGCAAACTCTTAACAGACTCAGAAAGAGAAATAGTGCATGTTTTCCTTCATATGCTGAATCTAGATTAAGAATCATAAAAGACTGGAAAACAGAAGGGGACTGTTTGGAAAGGGGACGATGACCAGGGGGCGGGGGAGGGGGCAGAGGGGACTAGAGAAGGTAATGGAGGAGTAAATATGATGAAAGCAAGGACATGCTATACATTCATGAATATACCATAATGAAACCCATTATATTGTACAATTATTATATGGTAATAAAATTAAAAACCCTCTTCTTTCATGTCTATTATATTAATTTTAACTACTGAAAATCTTTGAAGATTTGACTTATTAGAAAATTTTTAGAAATTTTAGTTTGATTGTGTATGCAGAATAGAATTGCTGTACTCTGAAGTACAAATTTCAGACTGCACTCATCTTTTGCAACACCAACGCTGTATATTAAACAATGTTTCTATGGGCTTACCACTTCCAGGGTACTGGCTAGGCACTTAGTAAGCACTATGGTAAGAAAAAAAAAAATCATCAAGAAGACTAACATGGCTCATTAAATGGAATCTTGCAAAAGTCATTAACAGATTTTCAACTGAAAACATAATTGAAAAGAATACTCTTTCATGAAATTTGAATATATAATACATATGGGAGACATGTGTAGGGTTTGCATCTATAAAGACACAAGAGCCACTTATTGTAAATAACAAAACCAGTTTCAAAATACTTATTAAAATAATTAAAATAATATAAATATATATAGCTTGTGATAAACTTTTCACACTAAAGGTAAAACTTTAGGTATCAAATGAATAAAACAACTTTTTACGCAAATTATATCTGAAAGTGTATGTGGATCATAAGAAACTGGATTTTTTTTTAAGGTTTCCAGCTGATTTATTTGGAAACAACGTTATAGTTTTCAATAAAGTTTTATAATAAATGAGTTCCAATTGTTTAGAAAATAAGTGTGAGGGTAATATAGCATCTAAAATGCTTCCTCAAAGTAAAGAATCTAGCTAAGGGTGGTATATAGTGTTAACTATTATAGAAATATTCACAATCATATAGAAATATACCTTAGTTTCTATGCCATATTATAGAAAATAATCTTAAACTAGATATAATACATACAAACAGAAGGCAAATAAAACTGTAGTTTAAAAAGGGGATAAATATGAACACAGAAAACCTATGAACCAAATACATTTTTAAATATTTCTTTCATAGAATCTACTTAGGTAAGTGATTATGGAAAAGCAAATTTGAAAAGTTGGTGTCTAGGTTATGGACTAAAGAAAATTATAAGAAGATATATTGCCCATGGAGTGAAAATACATTTTCCCATTATAGTAGGGTTAGAGGTTACATCATAAAATACTTTATTTGAGTTTTTTGTGGTTTGCCTCAGATGATTAGTTTAGAGGAAATAGATGAGCCTGTACCGTGTTAGACACTATTATGTGAAGAATATTCGAGACAATAGGCTTTTCGTTCTTTCCTACAGGTACAAGATGTAAGTGAGTATTTGGGGAATATGGAATTGGATTTAAATGGGAACATTAATATTGAAGTTCTTTTCTAGAAAGATATTCTATCAATCACATGGCAATATAATTTGTATCACTAATTAAAAAAAAATGTTCTTGAACAAGTTTTGCCCATTCTGAGACCTGAGGATTAGCATATTTAGCTTAGTGTTTTTATTATATGTGTCTGCACAGTATGTGACAACGTATCTCATGAACGACAAATACAGTTTTCTCACTGCTATATTCCCTGTGTACAAGAGTTCCTGGTGCACACTGACTGCTCAGTAAATATTTACTGAGTGAATAATTCACTGCATATTTGAGCATATTCTGCCTGTTCTTCTTTTGTACTTGATATATTATAGAAATATACCAAATATTGTACTTTGGACACAAAACAACAAAAAGTTCAGTATCTTGTACATCAGTTAAAATGAAGTGTCTTATGAATTCCCAATAATTTTCCTTATTTTTATGATTCCATTATAGAATGTTAAAAATTGATTTTAAGTAATTTGAATTCTAGTGTGTCAACATGTATGTATTTATGTATCTTTCACAAAATTTCTGCTTCAGATACTATTATTTATATAAAAATCTGTTAAAAATTGTGCATCTTTCCTATTTTTTCTTTTATACATCATCCACTTCCCCATTTTTTTTTTTTTTTTGGTATTTCAAAACTTCATATAAATGACCATTTTTTTTTGAAAAGAGCAAGTATTTACCTATATTTATTAGGTGTTACAGAATGAGGTAAGGTACTTATCCTTCTTTACATACAAATTAATTCCATCACAAGAACTAAGCTCCAATGCATTAAAAATAAAATGAATGTATTTTTAAATAATTTAGTGCATTAAGGCTTGACTGCAGTGTTTGGGAAGTTCCACATTGATTTGAACTCAAAATTACTCTACATTAGGAAGCAGAGCATGAATTAGACATTGAACTGATCTCCTTTGTATAAGGGTAAAGATAAAATATTCTGGACAGTTAAGATAAACAAAACAGTATACTGTTTGAAGGTTGCTTTAGATTCAACACTTCATAGTTAAGAGCATCATTAGAGGTCCAGAAATGTATTATTAGCATATCCTCTTAAAAATGTCATTTTACTAATCTGTAGTCACCATTTCTAAATGTATTAAAATTAAAAGAGAACTCTCAGTTTTGTATTTTAGAGTACATTTTCTCCCTATCCCAAGCTTTGGTAGACTCCCCATTAATGTAGCTGCCTCTCATAGCTTTTGAAACATTTTGAATATATTTGCCAATAGATGCTTGCATTGTGCTGTGTCTATTGCTATTCTTAGACTTTTAGCACTTATTTTTAAATAGAAAAAGAGCAGCCACATTACCTTTCTTGAATATTTTAAAACTTAAATTATTACATTATCTCGGGAGTGCCTAGAACTTAGGCATTCTAGCATTGAGTAAGTGCATTTTCCAGACCATATAATATTGTTAGTTTCTAATAAACCCCTTTGTACCCCCAAGTAATTAACCAAAAGCCATGAAGTTGTCTTGGAACTGTTTGTCATTTAAACAATCTATCCATAATTCCCATTTCATGCTAAACTTTAATGACTTAACACTTTTTGCTTAATATCACTGTTGGATGTACATGGAGAAAGGAATAGGGAGATAGGATTTTTTTTTTTTTAGCTAAAAACTACTCAGCATCCAGCTAATTAATCTGCTCACATTGGTCTAATCTATTTTCTATTTGTGTATGAGAGCTCCCATATTTCTCCCACTGAAATGACATCACATTTGCAAAGGTAAATTTGGAGAAACAAGCTAGATCAGAGGAATCCTCAGTCAAAAGTGAGCCCCACACTCTGGTGTTATCTTTTGGTGACAGGCTAGAACGTGGGTTCCTTCGTCCTATAGCTGCATTTTCCAGATCGCTCCATTAGGTTGCTAATGCCTGCTATCATTTTGTATACCTACCAAGCTACAATGTAGTCTTGGGGCTCCGGCTCAGAGCATAACCCAAACACAAGCTTTTGACCTGTCTGGCGCACTTGCATTTGTCACGGGGGGCCAAGGTGGTGCGTAAGTGGGCGGTAGATATGGCAACACTTCCACTGGGTGAACTTTGGGAGGAATCCAGGACGTGAATTTAATGGGAGGTGAAGCTGCGACAGTACTGGGAAGTTAGAGCGGCCAACTGCAGGAAGCCATGCTTCATTACACCCTTCATGGAAGCTGGCACCCTCTCCCAACCATTGTTACCCGCGGGCCAGTTCTCCAGGCACAGGCCTTCAGGTAGGTTCCCAGTGCCACGCGAGACGGACGCCCCCACCCCCGGGGGGGGAGACGCACCCTTCAGCGACTCCGGCCCTCCCCCCCCGCCCGCCGCGGCCTCTTCCCCCCACGCGCGCCCCGGGCCCGCGAGGCCAGGGCGGCCCAACGTCCCCGGGCCGCGCGCGCGAGCGCAGCGCCCCGGAGCCCTCCGGTCGACTCACTCCGGCCGCGCCGAGCAGCCGGCTCCGCTCGTCGGTTCCCCCACCTCCGCACACCTCGGCGCCGCCGAGCGGTGCGGGGGGGGGGTGGAGGGGAAACCCTGGAGGTAGGCTGGGGCCGGGGTTGGGGGGGGACGGACGACGACGGGCGCAGCGGCGGCGGCGCGCACGCAGGCCTCGCCTCTCCGGGGCCGCCTCCCTGACGCCGGCCGCAGGGCGGGCCGGCGCGCACGCCGGGTGACGCTCGGAGGAGGAAGCGCAGCCCCTTCCCTTCCCCTCCCTCGCCGCCCCGGGCCCAGCGGGAGCCCCCCAGTGCGCCTGTGCGGAGGCCTGCTTGATTATGTGTGCCCTCCTCGGGCGGCGGCGTTAGCGGCCGGGTGGAGGTGGGGAGGGAGGACGCCGCGGAGGAGGCGGAGGAGGAGGCGGAGGAGGCGGTGGCGGGGAGGTGGGGGGGGGGAGTCAGCAAGGACATGGCTCCTGACTCCTGTGCGGAACGTGAGTGACTGAGCGGCAAAGCCCGAGTGAGCGAGCGGCCGAGCGGGCGGGTGGACGGGCGGGCGGGCAGGCAGGCGGGCGTGCGGGGCCGGGGCGGAGCGGGGCGGGCGAGGGGGCTGCGTGTGGGGAGCGCTGGCTGCCTTGCTCGTGTTTGTTAATGGTCCCCCCCCCTCCCCAACTCCCTCTTAGATGGTCTCTAGCGACCGGCCCGTGTCACTGGAGGACGAGGTCTCCCATAGTATGAAGGAAATGATTGGAGGCTGTTGCGTTTGCTCAGACGAGAGAGGCTGGGCCGAGAACCCGCTGGTTTATTGCGACGGGCACGGCTGCAGCGTCGCGGTGCATCAAGGTAAACACCCAACCGCCCGCCGGGCCGAACCGGCCCCGCTCCCAACCGTCACGGCTCCCCCCCCTCCCGCCCGCCCGCCCGCCCGCGGCGGCAACTGCCACCGCCGCCCCTCCTCCCCCGGCTCGCCCGCCCGCCCGCCCGCCGGCCCGCGGCCCCGCCCCGCCCCGTGCGCACGGCCTCGGGGGGAGCCCGGCGTGGTGGCCGCGGGCGCGGGCCGTGCCTCGGCCTGTGGGAGAAAAGTGCGTGTGGCCCCGGCTGTCATGTGATTCGGCGCTCACTCTCTCAAGTGTCATTTGGTGGCTGCCTGCCTGGCTGGCTGCCTGCGGCCGGCGGCCCGGGTCCGCGCCTGGGGAGGGGAGGAGCGTGCGACCCGCGCTGGAGTCCCCGGGACGGTGTGGTGGTGGCTTTGGGAACCGGAGGCTTGTTCTCCTACCTACCCCCCCCCGCCCCATCTCCTCTCCTCCCCTCCCCTCCCCTGCCAGCTCCCTCTGCCGCAGTGTGTCCCTGGGAGACTTGCTGTGGTCTGGGGCAACCTGCCTCTCCAGGTGGAGGGAGAGAGGGAAGGTGGGCCCTGCTGCTGCACCCCAAGCTCCGTGGCAGAGACCTCTCTCCCCCCCGCTGCTGCCCGCCGCTGGGTGCTGCTGTGAAGACAGTGGAAGGCGCCCATGAGGGGAGGGAGTGTCTGGGCTGTGGGAGGAAAGCGGGTCAGTGGCTGCTGCACGGCCTGCATGGCTCCAGAGACGAGTCTTAGTTTATTTTTGGGTACTATCATTAGAATGCTTTGGATCATCTCCCCCCCCCCCCCCCCCCGATACTGGGGACCTCTCTAAGATATCTTTCTGGTTATTGAAGTTTCTGACCGTCCATTTCAAGTGGTAAAGGGATCCAGGACGAAAGACTAGATGATAAATATTCTTGGTGGCTTACTGTGTGGTCATCAGCCAATCCACCCTTCCTGTCCCTGAGGCTAACGCTGAGTGGTGGAAGTTTTGGTGTTTTTCAATAGGGTCTTTCTATGTAGCCCAGGTAGGACCCAGACATGCAGCAGTCCCCCTTCATTAACTCTCAAGTGCAGAAATTATAGGTGTGAGCCTAAGGAAGTTGTAATGTAATGAGAAGTGTCCTACCAAAGGGGAGAGAGGGAAATTGGAGCATAAGATGCCAAAGTGAAATTTTTATTTCAGTTTTTATTATTTTGAGACAGGGTCTCATCAGCTCTTTCTCATCTTGAATTCAATTAATTTTGTAGCCCAGGTTTGCCTCCAGACCCAGAGTGTTCCCTGCTTCTGCCTCCAGGGTGCTGGGATTAAAGGCCTATGCCATTACACCCCCAGATTGTTTTGAGTCTCCAGTAGCCCAGGCTGACCTTGAGTTCCCCATCTTCATGCCTTCCCTGTGCTAGGATTTCAGGCATGCACTACTATTCCTGGGTTGTACCGTCAGGAGGATGAAACCCAGGGCTTTGTGTAGGATAGGCAAGCACTCTGCCAGTTGAGCCAAAGTCTGGCCCCAAAGTGCATTCGCCCCCTTCCTCCCTAGACATTTCCTCTGTAACAGCGCTGGTTATACTGGAGCTAGACCAGACTGGCCTGAAACTCTCAGAGATCTGCCTGCCTCTGCCTCCCAAATGCTGGGATTAAAAGGCATGCATCACCACTCCTGGTCCCAAAGTGCATTCTTTCAAGAATCAAGTATTACCATTTGGGAGGGGCACATTTAGACAAGTAATGATATTGAGACAGTAACTTAAACTTCAAAAGAAACTTAATTGGCTTTTTTAAAGGAGAAAGTTACACATTGTCCTAGATACTTGAGAGTCTTTTGCAAAAAGGAAGGAAAATTTATGCCAGACATACATAATTTCTGTTTTCATTGGCATTTGTGTATGTTACGATCTTTAGTTGGGATAAAAATTAATGGTTATGGCATTCTCGTACAGATATCTTGTTATACTTTGCTCAAATATATTTCTCCAATACCTTTTCCCCTCTGCTTTTCTGTCTGGGGGCAGGGCATATCTCATAAATTTTTGGATCAAAAATTATTTTGTTATGTAATCTTTGCTTGTCAATACAGAAAATGTACATCTAAATTTTTTTCCCTTCTAGAGGTGCTTAAATAAAAGTGTGTGTTTGGACTCTATGCTGTTTCTTTTTTCTTTTTTGATACAGGGTCTCACATAGCCCAGGCTGGCCTCAGAATTGGTATGCAGGTCTTGAACTCCAGTTTTTTGACTTTTGCCTCCCAAGTGTTGGGATTACAGATGTGTACGATTACCACCAAGTCATTGATGCTATTGTTTTCTTTACTTCGATTTACACAGGTTTAAAGGAGATTAGCCGAGGCATGGTGGTTTATGCCTGTAATCACAACTCTGGGGAGGGTCAGGCAGGAGGATCTTTTTGAGTTTGAGGACAGCCTAGACTCAATTAGGACAACATGTAGTTCAATTGAAGTAAGTAGGTATCATACACAAAGCCCTGGATTTAAACCAGTGTGGAATAAACCTAGCATAAAGGCATGGCCTGTAATCTCAGTACTCAGTAGGGTCAAAACCTCAAGTTCATCCTAGGGGTTGCGTAGCAAGTTTGAGGTCAACCTGTGCTATGGGACACTCAAAAAGTTCAGCTCTTGGTATTTAGAAAGCTCTGTTGATTTTATTTTATGGTTTCCCAATATTTTAAGACATTTTCTGCTGAGTAAGATGGAATTGAATGTGTTTATAAGTTCTCAGAAAAGTTGAAAATCTTAACAAATTAAATATGAACATTAAAACCAACTTTTTCAGTGAGTGAGATGGCTCAGTGGTTAAAAGGCACATGCCACCAAGCCTGACCAGTGTGGTGGTTGAGACTCATGGTGGGAGGGAGAGAGCCAACTGCTGAAAGTCCTCTGACCTCTACTGCTCACCCTGGCACACTGGCCCCCACAACATACACAAGAATAAATAAATAGTAAAAACATTTTGTAAGTTGCTAAACCAAACAAGAAATCAAACTTTTTTCTCCTTTTCCTTTTGTTTTCATGCTGAGGGTCAGATTCAGGACTTTGTTCATGCTAGATGAAGTTGTTTTTTCAATATCTGTGAACTGCTCCAGTAGCCCCCCCCCCCCCCCCCAATCCCTTGGACTTTATAGATTCTCACTGTGTAACCTAGTCTGGCCTGAACTTGAGGTCCTCTGTTTTAACTTCCTGAGTGCTGGGATTACACCATGCCCAGTTTAAAACAAAACCACCTCGTCCCCTTATAAACAAGGAGGCTGGGCCAGTGACATGGTCTAGTTATAAGGCACTTCTTGCTAAGCCTTGAAATCAATTGTTGGACCCATATAGTGAAAGGAGAGAACAAATTCCTGGAAGTTGACATACACATGTATATACAATAAATAAAATATATTCTAAAAAAATTTTCAAAAAATGAGGCTGTGAATTAGGTATGTGAACATGAGAATACTTGGGGTATGCAAATCATATAAATTTTTTTTAAATAACATTGTATTGAAATACAATTATATACTGTGCAGTTCACCTGTTTGGAGTGTAAAAATCCAGTGGTTTTTGATATATTCATAGAGTTGTGCAAACACTACCACAGTTTGTTTTAGATCTTTTTCATCACCCTGATAAAAAGCTTGGATCCATTAGAAGTCACTTCCTGTTTCTACCTGATTCTCATATACCTAGATTACCACAACTTTGTCTATTAATTTGCCTTTTTTGGATATTTCACATAATTTTTTTTTAAGTGCTAGGGATAGACTCAGGTCCTTGAACATGCTGTGCAGAGTGCTCTACCATAAACTTTCACTTTAGTATCGAATAACCTGGGCTGGCTTTGAATTTGTTGTGTGATAAAGGTTGGCCTCCATTTCCTGAGTGCTGACATTATAGGCTTGCTGGAGATAAGCCACAACCCCAGCAGCTCACAAGTATTTCACTGTGGCATATTTTCTTTTGTATCTGTTGCTTGTCTTAGTCTTAATTTTTTGTTCTTAATCTCTGTTTTTGTTGTTTCATTCATTTGTGTGCTTGTACACCCAGCACTTTAAAGAGGCTGAGGCAGGCTATAGTCAGTGAAATTCTACCTCAAAGCAATAGGAAACACTTGGTACTTAAACTATAGGGCAAGGAATGAATCAATGAATTTCTGATTTATTCTGTACATCAACTTGTGCTAAGTTTACATAATCACTGAAAAACAATATCCCAACATGCAATTTAAAAAAACTAACGTAGCATTTTGATTTATTTGAAAATAGAGTTTCTGTGCAGTTCAGAGTGACTTGAAACTTAGAATCATCTTGGTTTAGCCTCTATAGAGTTTTGTGATTACATTTATGTACTGTCATACCAAACACTTTTTGGATTTTAGTGGAAATAACTCAGAAGGTTGAATTTTTAAATTTTATTGTTATAATTTTACTTATTAATTGAATGTACCCTCAACATTATATAAAATAATTTATAAAGCAAGGTGTTGAATAGTGTGAGAAGTAGTTGATAGGGTTTAAAAAGACCTTTTTCTTAGTTTTCAAATATAAATATTTTGTTTTCAAATTCAAACAATTTTGTTTTCCCACAGCTTGCTATGGCATTGTTCAAGTACCTACTGGACCATGGTTTTGCAGGAAATGTGAATCTCAGGAGAGAGCAGCCAGAGTGGTAAGGACTGTTTATCAAAAATATTTAAAAAAAACTTAGTAGTTTAGGATGCTAAATATTAAATATTGACTTCAAGCTTTAAACTGATTTTGTAAAATCTGAAAAATTAAGTTGTGTGTGTATGTGTGTGTGTGTGTGTATGTATGTATGTATGTATGTGTGTATGTATAAGTGTCTAAGTGTCACAGGGTACTTTGAAAGTAGAGATAAATGATATTCAGGAACTGAGGAATTAAATTCAGGTCCTCTTACATGTTACAAAAACACTATACCTCTGAACGGTGTTTTCAGCACTCTACCCAGGGTCTCTTTACTAGAGCTGGCTTGCTGGTGTTTCTGTTAGATTTAATAAGTATGGAGGGAAAAATTTAGGGTTTTAGTTACTGTCATTTTACTATATTTGTGGTGTGTAGTTTACCTTTCAGTACTCTTTGTTTTCACATCGTAACAATTTTGACAAGCAGCAAAGGGTTTCTGTTTTTGTTTTTTTAAACTTGTCACCGTCTTTGTGAGCACTTTGGTGACTTTTTGGGAAATGAGAGAGGTTTGGCCCAAAGTTAGAAAACAGACATTTCAACCTCTTTTCTTGGGCATATAGCAAAAGTAGAAGTTTTATTTTTGCCTTGGGTGGTTCTAGGTGAGTAGCCCTTAAGGCCCGGTAGCTTATATAAGATAGTGAATCTCAGTTGATTGTATGTGAAAATCCAGTGTAGCAGAATTATAGCTAATTATTGTAGTGTTAAAATAATAGGACTTAGCAAATGGAAGATGAAGTCAATCATGCACATTTCAAGACTTTGAGGGAGTGTAGTTCAGTTGGTAGAAAGCTTGCTTAGTGTGCATGAGGGGCCCTAAGTTCCACCCCACCATGCATGAAAGTGGGTGTGGTGTCATACACATCTGTAATCCTAACGCTCAGGAAGTGAAGGTAGGGGATCAAAAGTTAACAGTCTTCCTTGGCTATAGAGTGAGTTCTAGTTTGAGACTAATCTGGGTTTCAAAAGGGGTGTGTGTGTGGAGAGACTTGAAATATGGAAAGTCTACTTGTTCACTTTTTCTCTGTGTTGGATGTTATGTTTAGGGTGGTTTCTAAGCAAATGAATTAGCTTGAATTACCAGAATTATCAGTAAACACTCACAGTGAAATGAGGAGGACAAGGCATTAAAGACATAAGAGGAAAAGTACTGGTTGGGATGTGGTGTGATGCCTCAAATACTAGTCATTTTTATCCCTTTGTTTTATAGAAGTGGTCAGAATGTCAAGGTAAATATGGTAGCTATATTGGGAGCATGTTTTATTTCAATTTATTTAAATTGGTGGGATGTGGGAAACCATTAAAAAAGAGGTATAGTTTTTTAAATTCCTGTAGTGACAATTATGAGACAGAAGTCTGATTCTAAGCTTGTGTGAACAAAACAGTAATTTTATTGTAAGGATGTAGGAACCAAGAGTCTTAATATGGACAGGAACTGGAGCTAGTCCTGTTATCTCTCCTGCAGTACCTTCCTTCTTATCTTTGTGAAAATTATCGACTAGGAGTTAACCTCTCCAAGTGTTTAACTATGTTCCAAATACTGTACTAAATGTTTTTAATACACCAATTACTTCATTTAATTGTCAAATTCCTGAAGTAGTTCTCATTTTATGGATTAGAAAGCTATAGTTTTAAGGGAAATACATATCTAGAATTGCAATCTAGGCAGCCATTAAGTTGTTTTCTACCTTCTTATATTGCCTCCTGTGGAGAGGGATGACTATTTCTCAGCTCCTCTTTTCACCTTTCTGTCTCTCCCAATCTCTTTTTGAGACAGGTCTTTAACTTACTATGGAGACCTGGCTGGCTTGCCTCAAACTATTAACCTCTTGTCTCAACCTCTTGCGTGCTGAGATTGGTGAGGGCTGCCATACCTAGGTAGCTTATGGCTTTAAAAAAAAAAATCTTTTGGAATTCAAAAACAAAAAAAAATTGTGTGTGTGTGTGTGTGTGTGTGTGTGTGTGTGTGTGTGTGCACTTGAAAAAGAGTGTGAGTTAGAGGACAGCCATTTTATCAGTCCCCACCTTTCAAGTTCTTTACGATGGTCTTGGTGAAGCATGGTGGCAAATGGCTTTAATCTCAGCATTCAGGAGGCAGAAAAAGCCTGGTCAATACAGCAAGTTCCAGGATAGTCAAGATTACATTGATCTTGTCTCAAAAATGTAAAAATAAAAGATAAAAGAAAGAGACAGTCTCTTTTACTCTGCATAAACAAGTGAGCTGGCCTGTGAGCAGATGTCCCAGCTCTACCTCTGTAGAGGCTTGCTGGGCTTACAGGTGCTTGTACTACTAAGTCTGCCTTTCCCATGGGTTCTGGGCATCTGACCTCAGGTGGTCAGGGCTGGTGTGTGGTACTGGTGGCAAGTTCTTATATACACTGAGTTGTCTCTCCAACCTGTACCTCCTGTCCTAAGAGCCTAAAATCTCAAATCTGAATCTGATATTCTTTTGGTTAAAATTGCCCTGGACTGGTTTGACTTGGATGTGGTGCCTACCTCTAGACCTCTTTAAGATCAGATCAAGTTGCTCAGATGCAGTTAGGGAATTCTTGATCAGAAATGGCTCACTTGCCAGAAAAGAGTTGTAAGCTGGTTGTAAGTACTTTGACAGATATGGAATAGTAATGATTCAGAAAGATAAAGCAGCATTTTCAGAAAACTGTTTTTTTGTTTTCAAGACAAGGTTTCTCTGTGTAGCTTTGGAGCCTGTCCTGGAACTTGCTCTGTAGACCAGGCTGGCCTCGAACTCACAGAGATCTGCCTGCCACTGCCTCTCACGTGCTGGGATTAAAGACGTGCACTACCACTGCCTGGCCAAGAAGACTGTTTTTGTTGGATAGTATGTAGAATGCATTTAAAAGGTGAGATTAGAAAAAGGTACAGGATGATACTCTCAGAGATGAAGGACGACCTTAAAGAGAGGACATTGAAATCCACCAGGAGCACCTTAAAAGGAAGAGTGATGGGTGACTGAGTGACATCTCAGTTACTCTAGAGTGATTTTACCATCGTTAATAACCATTATGTAGGAAGTATGGCTCAGTACATAGAATGTGTACTTCAAAGCCCAAGGCCCTAGGAACAAGCAAAAGTTTCTCAGAGTAATAGTGATTGAAGATGAGGCGATAGAAGAGAGAACAAATGAAAGCCCTGAGCTGGCTTATTGGGTAAGGGAATGTGCCACCAAGACCAACAACCTAAGTTTAACCCTGGGAACATACATGCCACAAGTTGTTCTCTGACCTCCACTCACATTCCAGATCATACCTCCAAATAAAACACAACAAAAAACAAACCAAATAAATGTAAACTTAAAAAAAAGACCTGGAGTGTTTATCATGGTGAAACATGCGAGTAATCCCAGCATTCTAGAGGTAGGGGGAGGAGTTTGAGTTGGAGGGTAGCTTGGGGTGCTGTCTCAAAAATTAAGGAAAAGAAAAATCGAAACGTCAAACATGGTGGCTTATGCCAGCACTTGGGAGGCTGAGGCAGGAGGGTTGCTATGAGTTTGAGGTCAGTCTGAATTGCATAGTGGTTTCTAGGCCAGGCTGGTCTCGGTAGAGTGCGACCCTGTTTCAAAACCAACAAAACAAAAATAAAATCTCCCCCACCAAAAACCAAAAGACCCCAGTCAGACAACAACAACAAACCAAACAGACAAGCAAAACTCCCTTATTGTAGAGCTGAGGACGGCTTGACATTTAAATAAAAAAAAAAAATGTATGTGTTGTCCCTGAAAAGGCCCTGGGGCTGGAGTTCAGGTGTTTGAGCTGCATGGGAACTGAACATAAGGGTCCTCTGGAAGAACAGTGTACATTCTTAAACCAGTACTGTCCCCACTGATGACTAAGCCGTCTCTCCAGCTACCTAAAGTAAAAAAAATACTTCTGTTATTGAAACAAGGTTTCACATAGCCCAAGCTGACTGAAAACTCATTGTAATTAACTGAGGATGACCCTGAACTTCTAATCATCCTGTCTCTGCCTCCCAAGTGCTGGGATTATAGGCCTTCACTTATTCCAGTTTTATAAAATTTACTTTTTTTTTATTATCTGTGTTTGTGGCCTCTGTGGATTTGGAAATTAGATTTCCTGTAGCTAAAAGTTACAGCCCATGAGCCTGTTGTGGATGCTGAGAACCAGACTGTTCCTCTAAGATCAGTACATCACTAAGCCATCTCTCCAGCCCTAACAGATTATTAATAGGCAAGTTTATTTCCTGCACTCAGTTATTGAGACTCTGTTTTCATCACTCTCCCAAAAGAAAAAAAGAAATTAAAAGATTAAGTTGATATTTTTATTTTATTCTTCACAGTCTGAATAAATTTTTATTAACTTACTCTCTTTTAGACCATCCACATTTCAGTAGTCATCATATGTACACATCTACGAGTATGTATAATTTTTATTATTTTACAGGAATAGCAGCCTATGTGTTAGATTAAAAGATGCTGATGATTAAACCCAAGGACTTGGACATACTAAGCAAACCCTTAACCAGTGAGCCAAAGCTGCAGCCCTGCCCATGCTGGACTATCTGGGCCCTTGGTCCTCCGAAGTAGTTGTGACTGTAGACACAGTGATGCTGTACTTTGTGCATTCTTCTTCTCTTGTGCTGGGATTGAACCCAGGTCCTCACTGTTTTACCCTTAAGCTACACTCCAGCCCATTTGCCTTTATTTTGAAGTTATTTGGTATACATGTGTTTAGCATTTTCTTTATTTATTTTTATTTTTATTTTTTTATTTAAAATTAATTAATTTATTTTTCTAATATCAGCTTGATAGAGTATGTATTCTTATCTTAATAGTGAGATGTTTCATTGAGGCTTGCTCAGTAATTGAGTAAAACCGAAATTTATTATAAGCCACAATCGTCCTAGGGACCTCCATGCTATATATATAGCCTCCATGGTTCTGTGGGTTGTAGTCTGATTGTTCTTTGTTTTATATCTAGAATCCACTTATGAGTGAATACATACCATGATTGTCTTTCTGGGTTTGGGTTACCTCACTCAGGATGATTTTTTCTAGTTCCATCCATTTGCCTGCAAATTTCATGCTTTCATTGTTTTTCTCTGCTGAGTAGTACTCCATTGTGTATATGTACATTTTTTTCATTCATTCCTCAGTTGACAGGCATCTAGGTTGTTTCCAGGTTCTGGCTATTACAAATAGTGCTGCTATGAACATAGTTGAGCATGTATCTTTATGGTATGAATCAGCATTCCTTGGGTATATGCCCAAGAGTGGGATGGCTGGGTCTTGAGGTAGTTGGATTCCTAATTTTCTGAGAAGCCGCCATACTGATTTCCATAGTGGTTGTACAAGCTTGCATTCCCAACAGTAGAGGAGTGTTCCCTTTGCTCCACATCCTCTCCAACATTGACTGTCATTGGTGTTTTTGATTGTAGCCATTCTGACAGGTGTAAGGTGGTATCAGAGTCATTTTGATTTGCATTTCTCTGATGATTAAGGATGTTGAGCATTTCTTTAAATGTCTTTCAGCCATTTGTGATTCTTGTTAAGTGAATTCTCTGTTTAGCTCTTTAGCCCATTTTTTAATTGGACTTTTTAGTATTTTGATGTCTAGTTTCTTGAGTTCTTTATAGACTGTAGAGATCAATCCTCTGTCAGATGTGGGGTTGGTGAAGATCTTTTCCCATTCTGTTGGCTGTCTTATTGTCTTATTGACTGTGTCTTTCGCCCTGCAAAAGCTTCTCAGTTTCGAGAGGTCCCATTTATTAATTGTTGTGCTCAGGGTCTGTGCTGTTGGTGTTATATTTAGGAATAGCATTTTCATTATTGTGCTTTTGTGTGTTAGTTTGAATTCTAGGATAATAGCTATTTAGCTGGAAGTAAGATTTCATTTTAGTCTGCTTTCTGGTATGTTTGAGTAGACAGTTGGCAGCTTGTTCTCTTCAGGCTTGGCCTTCTTTTTTCATCCAAAGAAGAACGTTCTTTTATTTCAGAATATGTTCTTTTCTAGAAGAAAAGTATGATGGCTGACACTTGTAGCCTCAGCACTTTGGAGGCTGAGGCAGGAGGATTGAGGACAGGTAGCATTACATAGTGAGTACCTTGGGTTACAGAGTGAGACCCTGAACTCCAAAAGGAAAAAAATGTACTATCTTCCTTGTCTTCAAATACTGGCAACTCATTCAGTTTTCTTTTCTAACTATGATTTAGGTGTATGAGACTTTCATTCTGTTTTTCATGTCTTCTATTTGTTTTGTGTGTGTGCTTATATTATGGAAGCTAGCTGTCTTCATATTTATGCTTATTGTTTATCTAATGAGTTAAAAAAGTTCAGCCTAAACCGGGCGGTGTTGGTGCACCCCTTTAATCCCAGCACTCTGGAGGCAGAGGCAGGAGGATCTCTGTGAGTTCAAGGCCAGCCTGGTCTACAGAGCAAGTCCAGCCAGGACTGTTATACAGAGAAACCCTGTCTTGTGGGAAAAAAAACCAAAAAGGTTTCACCCTAAACCATCTGTAGATCACTACCCATTTTCATTCATGTTTTTGAGAAGATGGATTCATGATTCATTTTTAATTTTCACTTTGTATTTTATTTCATGCTATACCCCCCCCCCCCCCCCTTGAGACAGGATTTCTCTGTGTAACTGCCCTGGCTTTCCTGGAACTTGTTTTGTAGACCAGGCTGGCCTCGAATTCAGAGATCCACCTGCCTCTGCCTCCCACATGCTGGGATTAAAGGTGTCCACCACCGTGCTCTGCTCCATTTTTTTCTTTAACCAATTTGTTTTTATTTGTGTATGTGTGTGCGCATGCTTGTCTCTTATGCATATGTAGATGTTGGAAGACGGCTTGAAGTTCCTTCTCTCCTTACACTATGTTGGTACCTCAGATTGTCAGGATTGTCAGCAAGTACATTTACCCTTGGAGCCATTATTATGACCCTAAATTTAAAAAAAAATTTTTTTTTTCCTCTTAAAACCCAAGCTAAATCTTTGTGTATTTTGTACTTGCTCCTCTTAAAATTCAATGTGGTTAGGATGGGTGTGGTGGCCCATACCTTTAATCCTGGCTCTCAGGAGGCAGTTTGAAGCCTGCCTGATCAACATAATGAGCTCCAGGAAAGTCAGGACTACATAGACTTTGTCTCAAAAACAAAACAAAACAAAAAACAAAAAAACAAAAAAACAAAAAAAAACCCCAGAAAAAGTTCTATATAGTTAATCTTCATGGTAGTCTATAAATTGAGTTTTCTTTTTCCTTTTTCTTGAACCCCCAAGTCAGGGTTTCTCTGTGAAACAGTCCTGGCTGTACTGGAACTCACTCTGTAGACCAGGCTGGCCTCGAACTCACAGAGATCCACCTGCCTTTGCCTCCAGAGTGTTGGGATTAAAGGCGTGTGCCACCGCTGCCAGGCAGATTGAGCTTTCTTTTTAGCATTTTTTCCATTTTTCTCTCCTTTCCATCACTTTGGTCTTCCCTTTGTATGTGTGTGAGCTGCTGTAAAGTGAACCCAGGACCTCATGCATATTTAGCCTATGCTGCCTTATTTGTCTCACTCTATAGCCCATGTTCATGTGGAGTTCACTACATGACCTAGACTAATCTTGAATTTGGAGGCCATCTTTTTACCTCTGTCTCCCAAGTACTGAGATTATAGCCATGTACTGTCAGTTTCTAATTATTTGTGAATGTTCTTTCAGAATTTAATACCCTCTACTCCAAATGCTAGGGATTGAATTCAGACTCTCTCCCATGTAAGGCATGTTCTCTATCACTGAGTTACATCTCCAACTAGGATTTTAATATTTTTTTCTTTTTCTTTTTCCTTTTTTTTTTTTTCCTCCAGAGCGAGTTTCTCTGTGTTAATAGCTCTGGCTGTCCTGGAACACATTGTAGACCAGGATGGCCTTAAACTCGCAGAGATCTGCCTCCCAGTGCTGAGATCCAAGGGGGTGTGTATCACACCTGGCTAATATTTTCTTCTTATCCAGGTTAATTCTGATACTGTGATACTGGTTTACTTTTTTTTTTTTTTCGTGATTATTCTGGACACACAATCTTTTTTTCCTTGGTTTTTGGGAGACAGGGTTTCTTTGTGTAGCCCTGGTTGTCCTGGAATTTATATACCAGGCTAGCCTCCATCCACCTGCCTTTGTCTCCCAAGTGCTGGAATTAAAGGCATGCACCACCATGCCTGACCTGGCGCACATTCTTTTAAGTTGCTAATTTAGGAAAAATTAGTTCAGGTCAGAGAAATGTTTCTGGATTATATCTTTGATAATTTCATTTATCCTTTATATTCATAATTTGAGGGTTTTTTTGGTATGCTTTTGAGTTTGGGCCCTGGATCCTCTGTTATTAATTGATCTTAATTTTTATTTAGTATTTTGTATTTAACTTTCAGTTTTTTCTTTTGTTATTTTCATGTGATAGTTTACTTTGTTTTTTTAATTCTATATATAATCATTTGAAGTTCTGTTGAGGTTTTGCTTTGTTTTAATTTTCTGAAATACTGTTTTGTTCCTAGGCTTCCATTTACGTCTTCATTTTTAGTGTGATCTCACTTTTCTGTCTCAGCTGTCCTGTCTTGTGGCCTAGATTTACTTACCTCTCTCTTTTAAAAGACAGGGTCTTACAATATAGTACTTGCTGGCCTCCAACTCCTTACATAGATCAGGCTGGTCTTGAACTGCCTGTTTCCTGAGTGCTGGTGTTGCAGGTGTATGCCACCATCCCTGGTACCTGCCTCGATTTCTTTTGGTTTACTATCTCCAGAAAATTCACCATTGTAGTTTCTTTGTAGAGGAGAAAGATAGTTACCTGGTAGTGTGTAGTGGAGAGATGAAGTTGATTTGATTGCTTTTCCAGTTACATCTAGTTCTTCCTGATTTCTCCCTTACTAGAAAACACTTGTATATTCATGGCCTATCACTGTACACATGAGTTCCTCCATCCTGCATTGGCTGGGATCTAGTTTCTCCTGTTTTCCAAACTATGTAACACATGGTGAATTAATTTTGGAATTGTCTTATTTATAGTTTATGCAGTCTGTAGATTTTCTTGTTTTGGTGCTGGTCGAGTCCAGTGCCTGTTACAGGCTAAGCACACACTGCTACAGAGCTACACCCTATTCTCCTTGGAAGTTCTTTACCTCTTGTCTGTCCTTTTTAATGTCTAGAATTTTAGAGCTATTTTTTTGCTTTTTATATTTGTGGCTTCATGCCTTTGTATCTCACTATTGTTACCCAATAGATACTTGAGGCAGAGAGAAGATAGCTTTTAAATGAAATGAACTACCTGCACTACTTTTCCAGTTGTTTTCCAACTTGAAATTCTCCTGCCTCAGCCTTCTGAGTACTGATACTATAGGCATATGCTGCCATGTTAGGCTTTTTTTGAGGTCTTGCTTTAGAAGGTAGTAGCTAACGGCTTCTATCTTCAGTTTGTCAGTTTCTATTTGATTTTTTCCTACTCATTTGTGATTGGAATCTTCCCTTTGGTTCTGCTTTTCTTTTATATGTTCACCATTGGTCTTTTCCCCTTCATTGGCAAACTTCATGGAACAATAAATAGTAGTTTACTTTGTCAGCTGTCTGCCATATTCTCTTAGCTTAATGATTGAGAAATAACTACTTATTATAACTGAGAGCATTTGCAATCTGCCTTTGCTGTTCACACTCTCATCATGGGCACTGCCTACCTATATTATCCCTGTTTCCTTTTGGTGACCATTAAATAAAGTTCCCTGCCTAAGAAGATCTTTACTTAGGATCAGAAAAAACGATCAACCTTGGAAATTTCCTTCTTTTTGTTAGATAAGTGAAACACTTTGTGTTTTTCTTTTGTCCTCGATACTAGGCAGCCCAGAATCAAATCTGGTCTTTAGTTACATCAGTCACATTAATCTTATTAGTGTATTTGTTTTCTCTTCCTCCTTTCATTGGGGTTAGGACTTCACTTCTTGTCTCTGCTTCTCTGCATGTTGATTTCATTCTCTTATACTACAGACTCTCTACTACATGAGGCTGGAACCATGACTGCTGGCAGCTCTTGACTTTCATCTTCCCAGCCCCTTCTACCAGGAAAAAGGGGCTCTTTTGAAGAATCCTGAGAAGGACTCTGACCTGTCTTGGATCATGTACCCACCATCCCTCTGGCTGGAGTGGGGAGGGTTCTATGAATTGCAGCCCTCACTAGAGCTACATAGTTGGAGTCAGGGGTAAGAGCAGTTCCCTGATTCTGGTGGGTGGGTGCTGTTTGAAGAAAGGGAATATTATGAACAGATGAACACTAGATGGCTTATAATTCTGGCTCTTAATACTTTATTATATAGGTCCTTGACTACCTTAAGTACTTGTCTGAAAATTGAAGCCTAAGTACATAGAGGATTATAAATATGTTTGTTTACCCTTCAGACTACTATATTTGGCTTTTAATTCTTCCACGAGTTATTTTGCTGTTATTATAATGACCAAATCTAATTTTTTTTTCATTAATTTGATTCTACTTGATTGATTTTTGACATTTAAACCATTTTGCCAAGCTAGGTGTAGTGATATAGATTAATAATCCTAGCACTTAGGAGGTGGAAACATGAAGATCAGAAGTGTTAAGCCCAGCCTCCATGCTACATGAGACCTGGTCAAGAACCCCAGACAACAAAATTAGAGCTCCAGAGATCGTTCAAGTTTTTTCATGACTTCCTAAACACTACTAGTTTGTTTGTTTGTTTGTTTGTTTTTTGTTTTTTTGAGACAGTTTCTCATTGTAGCCCTGGCTGTCCTGGAACTTGCTCTGTAGACCAGGCTGGCCTTAAACTCACAGAGATCCGCCTACCTGTGTCTCCCGAGTGCTGGGGTTGTGTGCCACCACTGCCCTGATGTTACTTTGTTTTTACCCCAGGTGTTTGAACAGTGCTGTTTTGATTCCTTTTGACACTATTTTCTTGCTGTAAAATTTAAGTTATGCGATTGCTCTTCTCGCTTGTTTGATTATCTCATCCATGGGGAACAATATTGTTAATTTTTCTACTTCTGTTGTCATTGATGTGAGGCTCTAAGCCCTGTTTTTTTTTTTTTTTCTAGATTATTGCAATGGCTTTATTTGGTTATTTTTTACATTTTTTGTGTTGGGTGGGTATGTGCCTGTGAATGCAGGTGCCCATCAAGGTCAGTTCCTGTAGTTGAAATTACAGGCAGTATGACGTGAGTGAGTGCTGAGAACTGAATGTAGGTCTGGTGCAAGTGAACAGCCATCTCACTAGCCCCACCCCTTAAGTTTTCATATTTTTGTAGGGTGATACAATTGACATTGTATAAAAAATAAAATGTCAGGGTTGGGGATTTAGCTCAGTGGTAGTGCTTACCTAGCAAGTGCAAGGCCTTGGGTTCGGTCCTCAGCTCCAGAAAAAAAAAAAAAGAAAAAAGAAAATGTTAAAATATAAAAAAAAAAAAAATAGGGCTGGAGAGATGGCTCAGCCATTAAAGGCTAGGCTCACAACCAAAATTATAAAAAATAAAACGTTAAAAGCAAAAAAAAAAAAATTAAGGCAAAAAAATTCTCCTCCTAAGGCCTAGGGGTATGGTTCAGTGGTAGTGTTTACTTAGCATCAGATGGGAATCCTTGGATTCAATTCTCAGCACCAAAAACTTAAACTTGTTCATATATTTCTTCCTCCTTTAGTTCTGTTGCTTCTGGCCCTATGTAAAGCACAGTTTTTGTTAATTCCTTTCCTGCTTGTGTAGACTAAACTAGCTTCAAACTTGGCATCAGTACTCTTACTGTGGCTCAGCTCCTCATTAGTAATTTTCCAAGTCTTTCTGTATGCACATGCAATACACAGTCTGCCTTTTCTTTATCGATCTCATCCTCCCAGTACTCCTCCGTTTGTCCTCTCAATCTTATCTCCTAGGAGGATAGGGATTGCTTATTCCTATCGTTAAAATACCACTTAGTTCCCATAGTTGAAGTATTAGTACAGGGCAAAACATTTTCTTTCTACTAGTTTGTATTTTTACTAAAATTAAAGGAAGACTAGGAGTAAAGTAAAGGGATGTAGCTCAGTTGTAGATTGCTTATGTAGTATAATGTGTATAATAAGCTCCTGGCTTTGATTCCAGCACCCCTTCTTCCCCAAAGAAAAGAAAGAAGAAAAAAGAAAGCAGACCCAAAAACCCTAAACAATTTCTTTTTTTCTTTTATTATTTCTGTGTTTATTTTTGAGACAGGGCCTCTCTATGTACTCCTGTCTGAACTAGAACTTGCTGCGTAGAGCATGCTGGTCTTAAACTCACGGACCAGCCTGCCTCTGCCTCCTGAGGGCTGAGACTAGAATGCAATGATGCCCCAGGGAAAACAATGTTTTCTTTCTTTGTTTCTTTCTTTGTTTCTTTCTTTCTTTGTTTCTTTTTTCTTTGCTTCTTTCTGTCTTTTTTGGTTTTTTTGAGACAGGATTTTTAACAGTTCTGGCTGTCCAAGAACTCACTTTGTAAACTAGGCTAGCATTGAATTCACAGAAATCTGCCTGCTAGGGTTAAAGGTGTGTGCTCCACCACTGCCTGACTGAAAATTACTTTCTTTAAGGTACTCACAAAAGTGGTCTCTGGGGACCGGATCAGTAGTTAAGAGCACTTTGCTCTTGTGTAGGACCCTGGGTTCAGTTCCCTGCCACCCATTTCTGACCTCTGTGGGTACCAGGCATGCAAGTGGTACACATACATGCATGTAGGTAAGACATCTATACACATAAAAAAGAAATCTCTAAAAATGTCTGGTTTTCTCTCATCTTTTTTCCCCCTTTTTCCTTCAAGACGGTTTCTCAATGTAGCCCTGGCTATCCTGGAACTCACTCTGTAGACCAGGTTGGCCTCAAACTCCCAGAGATCTGCCTGCTTCTGCTTCCTGAGCGCTGAAATTAAAGCCATGCGCCACCACTGCCCAGCATGGTCAGGTTTTTTATTGCTGACTAAGCCTCATTTTCTCAGCTGCAAAATAGCATAGCACTCTTAGGCTACAGCATGAGCTTATATGCTATGAGCTTATATAGTGGAGTGCATTATTTTAGTCTTTTTTATATATTTTATTTTAATTTACTTTTTTAAAAAGATTTATTTTGTATGAGTGTTTTACCTGCATGTATGCCTGTGTCTGAGGAAGTGGTGAGCCTCCCCATGGCTGCTGGGAATCCAACCCAGGCCTTTGCAAGAATAAGTGTTCTTTAACCACTAAGCCAACTTTTCTGTCACATGTCTTTCAACAACAACTATGCTGACATGAGATATGCAGGCACTGTTTATTTATCTATCGATTTTGGCATACACCATTGAGCATCTTTAAAAAAATTGTATTATTGCTTTCTGTGTATAAGTGTTTGCCTGCATGTATGTCTTCACCACATATGTGCCTGATGCCCACTGAGGTCAGGGGAGAGTATTGGTATTGTGGGTGCTGGGGATGGAACCCATGTCCTCTACACAAACAAGAGTAACAAGTGCTCCTACCTGCCAAGCCAACTCTCCTAGTGAGCATTTTAAGCCTCTTCTTTCTCCCCCCTTCCTTCCTTCCTTCCTTCCTTCCTTCCTTCCTTCCTTCCTTCCTTCCTTCCTTCCTTCCTTCCTTCCTTCCTTCCTTCCTTCCTTCCTTTTTCATTTATTTATTATGTATATAGCATGTATGACTGCAGGCCAGAAGAGGGCACCAGATCTCATTACAGATGGTTGTGAGCCACCATGTGGGTGCTGGGAATTGAACTCAGAACCTCTGGGAGAGCAGTCAGTGCTCTTAACCTGAGCCCTCTCTCCAGGCCCCTCTTTTTTTAAAGAAATATAGGGAGGGTCTCTCTCTCTCACTGTATGGCCCAGGCTGGCCTCTGCTTATTGACCCCCGGATGCTGGGATTAGGTGTGTGCCATCACTCGCAGTTTTCCCGTAGCACTTTTTTCTTAATCAAAGAGGAAATGCGAGGCATAGATAAATATATAGAATTTTGTTCAGGGTCCTGTGAAAAATAGCTTGAGACTTGGGTACTTCAGAAATTGGTCATCTTAAATATGCTGTTATATGCTTTAGTTTATGTGTTCAGTGTGTGTTTCTGAGACAGATAGACTTGAACTGACAGTCTCATGAATGTAAACTTGACATTATTTTAGAATAGAAGTAAAGTGTAATAGCGTCTATGTGATAAGGTTGGAGGTGTACCATCATTTATTAGAACGGCACTCTTTCATGGCTGAATTGTCTCATATTTATTTTACTAATTTTTGCCATTGTTCAAGTCCCATAATCTCTACTTTTACTCCCTTTACCTTGAAAATAGGATGAGAAAATTTGTAAGAATGGATTTTCTACTCCTGTAAACTTTGAGGGCAGTCGAGTATTGAATTTTTTACCCCCCTCTCTTTCAAATATACTTTATCCTTGGTCTATCTTTTGTTGGGAGCCAGCTTCTTGACTTGTAGTTTTGACTGGCTTTGAACTCATGATCCTTCCATTCAGTCTTCAGAATGCTGGGATTATGGGCCTCTGACTGTCAGCATTCCTCCGTTGCCCGTAATTCTTTGTGCAGGCTGAGGCCTTATAGGCTTCCCCTCACTCTCCAGTTTGGCATGTCTGTTGTCCTTATTGAGCTCAGGGTTAGTCAGTCATGTAGTGAGGCTTTACGGCAGTAGCTCCTGGCACTACCAGCAGACGCAGCCTCACACTGAACTCCTTGATTCTCTTAGTTTTGTAATCAGTCTCTCTGCCATTCTTCCACAATGTTCCCTAGCCTTAGGTACTGAAGTGTTTGTAGATGTAACCATTGCAGGTGGGCTCCACAACTATGTATTTTGATTGATAGTTGTTTATGTAATGGTCTCTGTCTGTTGGAAATCTCTCTCTCTTTATTTTTATTTTTTTAAAGATTCATTTATTCTTGGGGGCTGGAGAGATGGCTCAGCCATTAGGACCTGGGATTACTTTCCATCATCCACATGGCAGCTCCAAACTCTAACTCCAGTTCCATGGGCTCCAATACCCTCACACAGACATACATGTAAACAAAACACCAATACACATAAAATAAAAATTAAAAATAAGTTTTATTTATTATGTGTATGAGTGTTTTGACTACTTGTGTGTGTATGTGCACTGCACATGTGCAGTGTCCATGGGCTACAAGAGGGCACTGGATCCCTGGAACTGGAGTTGCAGATGGTTGCAACATCTGCTATGTGGGTCCTGGGAACAGGAACTGGGTCCTCTGCAAGAGTAGCCAGCACTGTTTTAGCTGCTGAGCCGTCTCTCTCCAGCTCTGGTTTTTGTTTTTGTGTTTTAATCTAGATTCTATGTATGAGATAAATTTTAGTCCAATACGTAGTATTTTCTTTATGGATTATTCTTTTGGTGTTAAATTTAATAGCTTTATAGCTTTTTATGTAAGGCTAGACCCTAGCAACTCCCCCCCCCCTTTTTTTTTAAAGAAATGGTGGTTTACATTTAAATCTGTGATCCATTTTATGTTAATTTTTTTGTTTTTTGAGGCAGGGTTTCTCTGTGTAGTCCTGGCTGTTCTGGAATTCTGTAGACCTCCTTTGTGATGGGATTAAAGGCATGTGCCACTTTGCCTGGCTATTTTAAGTTAAATTTTAAGCCCATGGGTGTCTTGCTCATTTGAAACATCTGTCTTACCTTTTTTCTACCTGTGCCCTCTCCACACTTTAGAAATCAAACCATAGCCTTGTGCATTCTTGGCAAATATCCTAACACTGAACTATCCCCAGCTCCAGCCCTTGGCTTCGGAGCCTCTACCTACTAGGTGCTAGGATGAACACCATGCTGAGCTTGTTTTTTTCCTTTCATTTTGAGATAGTCTCTGAATGTAGCCCTGGCTGTTCTGGAAGGAACTCTGTGTAGATCAGTCCTGCCTCTGCCTCTAGAGTTCTGGGATTAAAGGTGTGCTCCACAATGCCTAGTCAAGCTGAAACCTTTAAAATACATGTATCAAATGCTGTACATTTCCCATTCAACTATGTATGGAATAAGTCCTTTGAAAGTAGTGCCTATGTCCTCATTTGAGTTTTAGTTTTAATTTTGTGACAATATGACATTTTTTTTTACATGAAGGAATTTTTTTGTTTCTGATCTTGTATGATTTATCATGTTTTACATTTCCTTTTTTTTTTTTTTTTTTTTTGAGACAGGGTTTCTCTGTGTAATTCTGGCTGTCTTGGAATTTGATCTGTAGACCAGGAACTTGATTTGGCCTTGGGAGATAAGCATGTGCCACCCCACTTGGTTTTTTTACCTTTCTGGATTCTGGTAGTTGATATTTATTAGGGTGCCTTTTTATGTATAATTATAATTTTTTTAGTTTTAATTATGTGTATATGTGTGTGTTTGTGTATTTACCACGTGTATGCAGGTGGCTAGAGGACATTGGATTCCCTGGAGCTAGAGTTCAGATGCCTGAACTATGCTGTTTGGGTGCTAGGACTGGAGTCCGGGTGCTCTAGAAGAGAACAGTCTGTCTCTCCAGCTCCTCTCTCTAGTTGTTTAAACAAAGCTCTTGCCATGGAGGCCTGGCTCACCTGGAACCTGCCACCTAAACCAGACTGGCTCAAACTTGCAGTGGCTGTCCTGGTTCTGCCTACCAGGCATTAGGATTACAGGTGTGAGCCAACATGCTTGGGGTATACTTGAGGTCGCTCCCCCCTCTCCCCAGTATCTATGTCCACATTTTTAACCAGATAAAAAAAGGTTTACTATTAGATTCTCTTTATGTTTTCTGTATTATCTCTTTTGTGACTGACTATAAATACATTTGGTTTTTTGACATTGTTAAGCTAACTGAAGTTCACCTTTCAGAGTTCTCTCCCCCTTGTTTCATTCAGGTTATTGAAAGTTACTTGAGGGTCTGGGGAGATGGCTCAGCAGTGAAGTTCTTGTTGCATAAGCTTGAGGATCTGGGTTTGGATTCCCAGCACTCACATAAGAAGCCAGGAAGTGTGGTCCCAACCCAGAAAGGCAGAGTTAGGGGATCTTTGTGATTTTATATCAATTCAGTCTAGCCAGTTGGTAAGCTCCAGGCTCAGTGAGAGACCCTGTCTAGAAAAATAAGGTGGAGGGTCATAGAGCAAAACATGTGATGTCAGCCTCTGGCTTATATGCTCACATGCATAGGTGTGTCCACCCTACATTCCACACATTTGCAAAGACATGCATATATCACACCATGTACAATAAACAAACATTACTTGGTTTTATGTGCTGTGAACAAGTTTTTCCTGTTTTTTTTTTTTTTTTTTTTTTTTGTTATTAAAGATTTATTATGTATACAGAAGAGGGGTGCCAGATCTCATTACAGATGGTTGTGAGCCACCATGTGGTTGCTGGGAATTGAACTCAGGACCTCTGGAAGAGCAGTCGGTGTTCTTAACCTCTGAGCCATCTCTCCAGCCCCCAGTTTTTCCTGTTAAACCTTGTGAGTTTTATGTTTATAATTTCAAATTTTTATTTTATTTATTTTTTTTTGAATCAGGGTCTCAGGTAGTCTAAGCTCCGGATCCTCCTGCCTTTTCCTTTCAAGTGCTGGGATTATAGGCAGTTAGTAATATGGCTCAAATTTTAAATACACCCCCCCCCCCCCCACACACACACACACAAGATTTCTCTGTGTAACAGTTCTGGCTGGTCTTGAACTCACAGAGATCTGCCTGCCTCTGCTTCCCAGTGCTGGGATTAAAGGAGTGTGCCACCACTGCCTACCAAATTTTTAAGTGTTTTGTTATTACTTGCTTGCTTCCTCTAGCTTTCTGCTTATTTAGCCATTATAACTGTTTTAAAGGACTTGTCTAATAGTTATCTGCATTTCATTACTGGTTTGATTAATTCTTATTTCATTACAGGGTAGAATTTCCTGCTTTTGTATTAGTCTTATAAATTTTTCCCTGTGTGCTTGAGTGTGCGTGTGTATGTGTGTATTTATGTATTGTATGTGTATGTGGGTGTGTGTTTGGCTCTGTTCAAGAGTGTGAGAATGTACGTGCATGCCATGGTGAGTGTGTGGAGGTAAGGGGCAACAACGTCAGTGTTTGGGGATCAGTTCTGTTTTCCTCCCATGGGTTCCAGGTGTTAAACTCAGGTTATCAGGATTGCCCTGCAAACAAACACTTACCCACCAAGCCATCTTTCCAGCCCTCTCCTGTTTTTTCTTATCCCTCTGATGTGATGTTCTGGCTTTTGGGAGAATGTATTAGTCACTTTGTGTAATGCTGGACATTGTTCCCTCTGATTCTTCCTGGCTTCGGATAGGCCCTTACATGTAAGTGCTGATTTGGTATTCAACTAAAAGTTCTAGAATGAGCCTTTGTAGATTTCTTCATTTCTCTCTCTCTCTCCAGCTGTCTACTCATTGCTGGTCTCCTTTGTGAACTCTAGCCACCTTGGCTTCCTTGGACTCCCAGCTCCATTTCCTCAACTTGGGGAGACCACAGGCCCTGTCTGGGTACCTCCTCCCTGTTCCTCGGCCTGAAAGCTCTCCCAAGGCAGTAAGCTGGGCACTCTGTGGCTCGTGTCATTTGTTCCTGTCTCCTAGGTACCATTGTCTTGTTTCTTGTCTAGTATCTCCAGTGCTGTTGTTTTACCCATTTTGTTAGGTTTTTGTTATTTCATATAAGAAAGCTGAGTCGAGTTCCTTCTGTTCACTGCATCTTGATGGAAGTCATGTCATTGTGATAGTTGGGGTGTCATTGTGAGCAGTTGATAGTGAGCATGTCGTGGTTTGTGTGTTGGCCTGAGTTCTCAGTCTGCTCAGAGCTTTAGCTTCTTTAATTTCTCTCTCTAGTTTAATTTGCATAAGGTGTTTATGTGTTGGAGATACCAGTCTTTGTTAGAGAAATGTTTTATATATACTTCTTCAAATCTATATAATTCACCTATTTATTTTCTTAATTGTACCCGTAAGCAGAAATATTTAAATCTGATGAAGTCTAATTTGTCAGTGTTTTCTTTTATAGTTGTTGCTTACTGTGAGCTAAGACACTTTGCCTAACCCTGAAGTCATGAAGGTAATTTCCTTTATATTTTTTATTTTTTGCTAATTTTATTTAGGTCTGTGACACATTTCACATTATTTTTGTAGGTTTCAGTTTTTATATATGGCTATGCAGTTACTTTTGTAGGAAACTGGTCTTGACTGCATTGCTGTTGTAGAGCATGCTGTAATGTAAAGTGAGCCCTCTTGGAGAACTTCACCTTCTTCAATTAGTCTGTTCATCTAGCCTCATTTTTATCACGTGTTCCAAATTTTTTTTTCCTTTTCTTCGAGACAGGTTTCTCTGTGTAGTTTTGGTGCCTGTCCTGGATCTTGCTCTGTAGACCAGGCTGGCCTCGAACTCACAGAGATCCACCTGGCTCTGCCTCTCGAGTGCTGGGATTAAAGGCGAGTACCACCACTGCCCAGCTGTTCCAAATATTTGTAATTCATTATAATTCTTTTTTTTTTTTTTCATGATAGGGTTTCTTTGTGTAACCCTGACTACTCTAGACCAGGCTGACCTTGAACTTACAGAGATCTGCCTGCCTCTACCTCCCAAGCGTTGGGATTAAAGACATTTGCTACCACTGCCCAGAGTTTTTATTATAAATCTTGAAGTTAAAATTGCAAGTCTTTTAATCTTCCTTTTTCTCTTCAAGAGTGCACAGTCTGAATTCATATTCTGTATTTCCTCCAAAACATCAATGAGATGATGACATTTGCTTTGAATCTATAGATAAGTGTTAGAATTGACATGTGAAGTTTTGAACCCTGGTATCTATATCAGTATGTATGTATGTATGTTATGTATATATGTGTGTATGTATCTTGGACATGTCCACCTGGAATTAACAGTTGTGCAGCATCATATGTCACCCCATTTTTTATTTTTCCTTTTTTAAAAGACAAGGTATCACTATGTAGTCTTGGATGACCTCAAATTTACCAGTAGACCAGTCTGTCCTTGAGCTCATAAGAGATCTCCTTGCCTTTGCTTATGGCTCAGCCCTATTTTTCTTTTGCTTTTCTTATATTTGTGGGAGTCTCTTTTGTTTCCCTCTTGTAGGTCTTGGGGATCAGACTCAGGTCATTAGGTTTGTCAGCAAGCACCTTTATCTGCTGAGTCATTTCACCAGCCTTGGCCTATTTTTAAAAATCTATTTATGTGGTATTAATTAATTAACTAGTTAATTAATTATTTTTTTGTTTTGTTTTTTTTTGAGACAAGGTTTTTCTGTGTAATAGTCCTGGTTGTCCTGGATCTCACTCTGTAGACCAGGCTGTCTCTGCCTCCTGAGTGTTGGTATTAAAGGTTTGTGCCACTGCTGCCTGGCTTGTTGTTGTAAAGGTAACCCAAGCTGGCCTTGAACTTGTAGTCCTGAGTGCTGGGATTACTGGCTACATTTTTGCAATGCTTTTGAGTGTTGAGGTATGTTTATATACCACTGTTGCCTGGCTAAAATGACAATTTCTAAATTTTCTGAAATTGATTTTAATTTTGATTTTTGGAGACATAGTCTTCCTTTGTATTCCTGGCTGGACCTCAACTCACTTACATAGAATAGCCTGGCCTCAAACTCCAGAGAGCTGTATGCCTCTGCCTCCTGAGTGCTGGGGTTAAAGGCTTGTGGCACCAAGCCCAGCATGTTGTTGGCTTTTTATTAATGATGTTTATCATATTGTTTTCCAATACAGGTTTTATTATTTAAAATGTACCAACAAGTCAGGACATAAACTGTCATTAAAAATATCTTTACATTCACTAGTCACTAGAAGAAGGGAGCAGTGGGCCACGCCACAGTGTCAACCTTCAGTGTGCTGGGGTTGGTCATGTGGCAGAGGGGGAAAGGGAAACCTGAAGGAATGAATGAGTTGGTCTGTACTTGTTTCTGGGGTGCCTCAGGTTGGGGGATACAATGGCCTAGACTTCAGTAGGCTAAGAAGGTTAAGGTTCAGGTATGGGCTCTTGGTTTGCACATGAAAGCTGTCACACTGTCTCAAGAATTTGTCTTTCTGGCAAGGACAGTCTCTGCAGAATAAGCATTAAAAATACAGCAGGTGCTGGTGCTTAGCATATGTAAAGCCTTGGATCTGACCTCTAGTACTGTGAAAACAAAACCCCAAAACATGAAAACATAGCTGGCTGTAAAGCAAGCACTTGGGAGGCTGAGACTGGAGGATTGTAATGAGTTATTGGAGAATTTGTGTTGTAAATGGCTACTGAGTTTTCTTAAATGCTGTTTTTGTATTGAGATGATATATTGTTGGATTCAGATTGTTAATATTAGATCTTTTTACATTTATGTACATCAAAATTTTTATAATTTTTGTAGTTATTTGCTAGATATTGATTTTATTGTTTTTTTTTTTTTAATTGTTTGAATTTTTGAGTGTCATGTAGCTCAGGCTGACCCGGGATTCACTTTTTATTTTTTAAGATTTGTTTTACGCCGGGCAGCGGTGGCTCACGCTTTTAATCCCAGCACTCGGGAGGCAGAGCCAGGCGGATCTCTGTGAGTTTGAGGCCAGCCTGGGCTACAGAGCGATCCAGGCTAGGCACCAAAACTACACAGAGAAACCCTGTCTCGAAAAACCAAAAAAAAAAAAAAAAGTTTTAATTTGTATGTGTATATTTATCTGCATGTATGTCTGCGTATCACTTATATGCTGGGTGTCTGCAGAGTTAGATGGTTGTTAATCTCCAGGTGCAGGGAATTTAACTCTGGTCCTCTCGAAGAACAGTGGTGCTATTAACTGCAGGGCCATCTCTTCATGTCTACCCCCCTCCCCCCAATTAATAATGCTCCTGTTCTCCCAAGTTCTAAGATTACAGGGATATATCACCAGCCTGGTTTTTGATTATTGGTGGAATTTTTTTTTTTTTGTGGGGGGAGGTGGGGGTTTGAGACAGGGTTTTTCTGTGTAATACTGACTGTCCTGAAACCAGCTCTGTAGACCAGGCTGGCCTTGAACTCACAGAGATCCCATCTGTCTCCCGGTGTTGGGCTTAAAGGCAGTTGCCACTGCCACTCAGCTGTTTATTATTAATTTTGAGACAAGATTTCACTGTGAAGTTCTAGCTGGCCACCCTTTTGCTATGCAGACCAAACTGGCCTTTAACTTCAGATGATCTTCCTGTATGTCTCCCAAGTGGTGTGATTATAGGTTTGTAACATCATGTTCTTCTTACCCCCTTAAAAAAGGGCTTGCAGTTTCAGCTTTATTATTAACAAATGATTGATGGACTTTGCTTTTCGACTTCCCTGACTGATTTTTTTTTCTGTTTCATTTATCCACTTTGTTATTAGTTTTTCAACTTATAAAAAAAGATCATTTATTTATTTGTTTTGTTGCTTATTTGTGTGTGTGTAAGTCAGAGAACAACTCTGGTAGTTATTTCTCTCCATTGTGTAGGTTGTGAGGATCAAACTCGGGTAGGTTTGATTGCGAGCACTTTTACCCTCTTAGCCCTCTTGCTAGCCTAGTCTGTTTGTTCAGCCTTTTTTCGTGTAGGTGGGATCCTGCATCATTAATTTTATATATTTCTAATGTAGTTAGTAAGCATACTAAATGATTTAATTCCATTGTGTCTTGAGCAGGTGGGTGGTACATACCTGTAATGTACTGTGAAGTCAGAGGCAGATAAATTGCTCTAAGTTTCAGGCCAGCTTTGTCTAGATTGTACGTTCTAGGCTAATCAGAGCTGCATAATGAGAACCTGTCTCAAAACAATTTTAAAATTATATCTTACTTTATAGACTTATTTATGAGGTCTTTGTTGAATGTATCATGTTTATCTAAAAGTACATGTTTTATATTTATACTATGGCTCAAATTATCTATGTTTTTGTTGTATGTATATTTGTGTATGAATGGAGGCCCGAGATCAACATTCTGTGTGTTCCTCAGTACTTCTCCACCGTGCTTAATGAGATGGAGTTGCTCACTAAACTTTGAGTTTACCTTTTTAGCTAGTCAGCTTGGTTGGCTAGCACAGCCCAGAGATCCTTCTGTCTCAGCCTTTTCAGTGCTGGGAATTACATACAGGTGTTAGCCATTATTTTTATGTAGTTTAGACTTACAAGTAACTTAAATTTATTTTAGAATTACTTTAATATACAATTAATAAACTATACAGTTCAAACATTTGAAGTGTGTAATTTCTGAATTTTTATGCATTATATATGTGTATGTGTGCTTGAGCTGCAGAATTCATGTTAAGATCTTATGAATTTTCCTAGCTGGGTGGTGGTGGTGGCATATGCCTTTAATCCTAGCACTCACACCTTTAATCCCACACCTAACTGGGCAGATCTCTGAGTTTGAGGCCATCCTGGTCTGTGGAGTGAGTTACAGGACAGCCAAGGCTACACAGAGAAACCATGTCTTGGTTGGGGTGGCGTGGGGAGATTTTCCTTGGTGTTTTTTTTTTTTTTTTGGAGACAGTCTTACTCTATAGTTGGAATGTCCTAGAACTCACTATGTAGACCATACTGGCTTCGAATTCAGAGATCTGACTGCCTCTGCCTCTTGAGTGTTTGTATTAAAGGTGTGAACCACCACACACACACACACACACACACACACACACACACACACCTCTAGTGTCTGCTAGTGATCCTCCAGGATCCCTTTCCCCAGGACTGGGATTCTGGGCTTGTGCTACCATGCCCAGCTTGTTTCACATGGATTCTGGGGGAGCTGAACTCAGATCCTCGTTAAGTACAGCTATCAAATCCATCTCCTAAACTCATTTTCTTTTAATTCCTTCCATCCATCCATCCATCCATCCATCCATCCATCCATCCATCCATCCACCCACCCACCCATCCACCCATCCACCCATCCAGTGTACATATGTGTGTGGGTACACACATTTCCATAATGTGCTTGTGGAGGTCAGAAGACAATTTGCAGGAGTCAGTTTTTTCCATCTTTGTAGGACTCAGTTCTCACAACAATGTTGGTCCCTTGGTTTGGTTGGTTCAGGTCATCAGATTTGATGACAAGTAATAGGTTTTCTGTAACCTGATAATAGATCTCTCCACCCACGCAGTAAATCAGATCAAGCCAAACTGAAAAAGTATAACAACAGGTTTATTTGAGCAAATTAACTCCTGGGAGGGTTCTCCAGTCCCAGAGATCCAGGCCGGAGAAGCTGCGTGTCAGAATTAAAACATGTAGCTAGAGTTTTCCGGCCTTGCCCACAGTCAGGACAAATCTCTGTCACCCACCAGTCCCACAGCCGCTCAGACCCAACCAAGTAAACACAGAGACTTATATTGCTTACAAACTGTATGGCCGTGGCAGGCTTCCCGTCAACTGTTCTCACATCTTAAAGTAACGCATTTCTACAAATCTATACTTTGCCACGCGGCCCGTGGCCCACCAGCATCTTCACATGCTGCTTGTCCTGGCAGTGGCTGGCAGCGTCTCCTTCTGCCTTCCTGTTCTTTTATTTCTCCTCTGTTAGTCCCGCCTATACTTCCTGCCTAGCCACGACCAATCAGGTTTTATTTATTGACCAATCAGAGCAACTTGACATACAGACCATCCCCCAGTACAGCCAAGTGCAGACCATCTCAGACACCTGCACTCAGGCCCATGGTCCTAATCATCCTCTATGCAAACCTGCTGAGCAACGCCACAAGGAACCCAAGAAGGGCTCCCACAGGACATACATTAACATCCCACAGCAAAAGCAGGGAGATTATATAGCCTGTAGGCAAGGAAGGGGTGATGATGTGTCCACCACAAGCTGTGTGGGTGCCAATATGGTCAAAAGCTGGAATGCTTAGGCAGAGACAGGGGACGAAGTTGAATGTGGAACTGGTCTTTTTGGCGCCTTTTCTTTGTTGGAGATTCTCTGAGAGGGAGGGGTTTGGAGAGGGAGAAAGGGAGAGGGGGGGTGGGGGTGGGCGGCAGGGGAGAGAGGAGAGGGATGGGGCTTTCCTGATCATGCAGGGGGCTAGCTGGAGGTTCCAACTGAACAACAGGATTTTTACTGCTGAGCTATCTTGTTGGCCCAATTTGTTTATTGTTGTTGTCATTGTTATTTGTATGTTTGTAAATGTGTGTTGCACACATGTTGTGGTGCTGCCATAGCAAACATGTGAAGGCCAGAGGATACGTGTGGAGTTTTGTGTTTTCATATTTACACAGTTTCTAGAGAGAGAGAACTCCGCTCTCCAGGTTTCCTAGTCATCTTACCAGCCTTTCCTCCTTATGTTTACAAAGTATGTTTTCTGATGATGAATTCTGCTTGCTATTTTAATGTTAGTTATTTGTTTCTGAGACAAAATACCTGACAGAAAGCTGGGCAGTGGTGGTGCACACCTTTAATCCCAGCGCTCGGGAGGCAGAGGCAGGTGGATCTCTGTGAATTTGAAGCTAGCCTGGTCTACAGAGCGAGATCCAGGACAGTCAGGGTTGTAACACTGTCTTGAAAAAACAAAGTGGGGAAAAAAAATCTATCAGAAAGAAGGAAGGGCCCAGAACGTTGACTACCTCACATACATAATCCATCTCACCTGGGCCTCCAGTAACCCAGTTTAGGGTGGTTCTC
Source organism: Peromyscus maniculatus bairdii (assembly GCF_049852395.1). Classification (NCBI taxonomy): domain Eukaryota; kingdom Metazoa; phylum Chordata; class Mammalia; order Rodentia; family Cricetidae; genus Peromyscus; species Peromyscus maniculatus. The sequence continues at coordinate 73,871,226 of NC_134856.1, read as the reverse complement.
CTGCTTGAGAACCCTGACCCACAGGTACTCCTGCCGCTGTGCTAGAGTCTTGCGGGTGCTGGGCTGCCACAGTCTGCCCGTATCAATTGCATATATAAAGATAGAGTTCTGTGTTGACAGTGAATGCTTTTTCTTCCAGTACTTGATCACATTTATATTTTGGGTCTCTCTCCTTTCTGCTTTTTGTTTTTGTTTGTTTGTTTTTGATTTTTTGAGACAGGGTTTCTCTATGTAGCCTTGGCTGTCCTGAAACTTACTCTGTAGACCATGCTGGCTTTGAATTCACAGAGATCCACCTGCCTCTGCCTCCCAAGCGCTGGGATTAAAGGTATGTGCTGCCGCCGCAGCTGCCACCACCACCACCACCTGGCTCTGTTTTACTGTTTTTTTTTTTGAGACAGTTTTTTGTGTAGCCCTTGCTGGCCTAGAGTGTGCTTTGTAGAGTAGGCTGGCCTTGAACTTGTGGCAGTCCTTTTGTCTCTGCCTTTACAATGTTATGATTAGAGATCTGCATCAGTAGGTCTTCCAGTTGAGCCTCCTGTTTTGTTCCTGAGTTCTCTGAGCATTCCTTTTTTTTTTTAATATATTATAGTTCTCTCTCTCTTCCTCCTTTTGCTATTCTGCAATGCTGGTTTTTACAATGCTGAACAATTAAACCCAGTTTTCTACAACTGAATTACATCTCTAGCTTTGTTTTAATTTTGAGACAGGATCTCTATATAGCAGAGGCTGGCCTTTAAATCACCGTAACCCTGGCTGGCCTTAACTTGGCTCAGTCCTCCTGACTCTTGTGTTCTCTGTGCTACCAGGCCAGGCTTTATTGTTTGTTTTTTTCTTTCCTAGAGCCTTGTAAAAGCTAGGTATTCTTTCTACCATTAAGCTACATCTGTAGACTCATTCAGTTATTTATAGCTTTTCTTTTGTTGATATTTCTCATTTCATTTATTATAGGAACATTTTCATTCTATTTCATATGTATTTTATTTATTTAATTTAGAGTCTCACTATATATATATCCCTGGCTGGCCTAGAACTTGACATGTAGACCCAGGTTGGCCTCAAATGCACGGAGATTTTGAGATCTGCCTGTTTCATATATATTTTAAAACTCTGCTCTCTCCAAAGTGCAAGTAATCTTGGAGTTGACATTTGTTGACTTCCTTTTGTTTTAACAATGATTAACCTTTTTTTCTAGTTCTTTACAGGTCAAGTAATATAGATCATCTCACAAACATTATATTATTTGTTGAAAAGGCCATGTTCTATTATATTCCTTTGAAGGGACTGATATTTTTAGTTCAGTAGAATTTGTCTAGTCATTACTTAGCACCTCATAAACCAAGTATGGTGGAGCATGCCTAGAATTCTAGCACTAGAAGATAGAGACAGAAAGATCAGAATTTTAAGATATCCCACATTAGAATTTGTACAAGACTCTTAAAAAATAAAAGAAATTAGCCGGGCGGTGGTGGCGCACGCCTTTAATCCCAGCACTCGGGAGGCAGAGCCAGGCGGATCTCTGTGAGTTCGAGGCCAGCCTGGACTACCAAGTGAGTTCCAGGAAAAGGCGCAAAGCTACACACAGAAACCCTGTCTCGAACCCCCCCCCCCCAAAAAAAAAAAAAAAAAAGAAATTGATATATTACTATCTTAGTGTGTGTATGTATGTGTATTTGTATGTAGAAGTTTAGGCATATACATGCCGTGATGCATGTGTGGAGGTTGAGGACAACCTTGAATGTAATGTAGGCCCTCAGTATTCACCCTGTTGTTGGATGCAGGGTTGCTTGTTTGAGACTGTGTGCCTGGCCGCTGGCCAGTGAGCGGCTTTCTCCCTCTCCCATCTGGCTGTAGAGCACTGAAGGTCACCCACACTCTGCTCTGCTCATCTCACTTGTTTGCTTCACCTGTTGAGCTGTCTCACCAACCCTGAAATTGAAGTTTTAAAATTAGAGTTGGTTGATTGGTTGCAGTTCAACCCATTTTGCATGTATTTCGAATACCTATTTAAATCTCATTTTGTTTTTATATCTGTCTCTCTTTTTTTCCCTAGCTGGGCTAGTGGCTTGCCCTGTGTATGTGTGGTGTAAGGTCAACAAGAGATTGGGTTGATTTTATAACTATGAAAGTAGCTTCTCTCTCCTCAGTTTGCCCTGTTTGGGGTTCAGGGATCTTACTTTACGGACACCAAAGTTGTTCTGAACCCTCTGTTGTGGTTCTTAGGTATTATAACTACAGAAGCCTCTAAAGGTTAACTCTTTTTGTCAGGGTAATGCTTTAAAACAATGGTGTACTCTCATCCTTCCCAAGTTTTCACTTAGAATGCATTCTAGATGCTTGCTCTTTTTTTTTTTTTTTTTTTTTTTTTCCCTTTGGTTTATCGAGACAGGGTTTCTCTGTGTGGTCCTGGCTGTCCTGGAACTCACTCTATAGACCAGCCTGGCTTCGAAACTCACAGAGATCTATCTGCCTGCCTCTGCCTCCCCAGTGCTGATGTTAAAGGCGAGTGCCACCACCACCCAGCTTTAGATTCTTTCTTACTGTTATCCATTTCATTCAGGTAGCAGTTACTTGTATTCTCCAGAATTTACGGTTACCTGTATTACAGATTTGCCCTCTCACAGGCTTACCACTTTCAGAAGTCATTTATTGTAGATTTTTAAAATGTATGATACAGTTCAGTTGATTGTAATTTTCTTTTTAATTTTTCTTGTTAAATTTTTGAGACCAGTCTTTATGTAGCCTAGGCCGGCTTCAGATTTACTATGTAGCTAAGGATAATCTTGAATTCCTCTTGCCTCCTTAAGTGCTGGTTTACAGTTGAGGTCCTCCACACCTGGCCCAGTGCAGTCAGTCACCATTAAAGAAACTTTTCCTCTTCAGCCTAGATAGGGTCTCACTATGTAGTTAGTAATGGCTTGCCTGGAACTCGCTATGTTGACCAGGCTGGCCTTGAACTCAAGAAATCAGCCAGGTGGTAGTGGTTCACTCCATTAGCCTTTAATCCCAGCAGGGTGTTGGTGGTTCACACCTTTTAATTCCAGCACTCCCGAGGCAGAGGCAGGCAGATCTGTGAGTTCGAGGCCAGCCTGGTCTGCAGCACGAGTTTACTCCCCACCCCCACAAAAAGAAAGAAACCAGTTTGCCTCTGTCTCCCAAGTGTACATCACTATGCTTGGCAAGCTGTTTTTTTTTTTTTAATGTATTTTAGGATTTATTTTTATTTATGTGTATGCTATTTGGGTGTGAGTATGCATGTTTGTGCCTGAAGAGGCCAGAAGAGATTGTCAGATCCCCTGGAATGGAAGTTAGAGACATTAGTGAGCCACGTGATGTGGATGCTAGGAACCTGATTGGATTCTGTGGAAGAGCAGCCAGTGCTCTGCACTGCTGCACCATGGCTCCGCCCCTCACGCTGGTTCTTGCCTATATTAGAAACCAGAGTGATCTAGGTAAATGTTACAACCTTGTTTTTGACCTATGTTTAAAGTTGTTTTTTTGTTTTTAAATGTTTTTTCACTGTAGCTCATACTAGCCTTGAGCATGGTAGTCCTGCTTCAGCCTCCTGAGTGCTGGGTTATATGGTATGTCCTCCATGCCGAGTTTTCTTTTTCTTTTTTTTTTCCCCAAGGAGATCTTGGCATGTTTTCTGGGGTGGCCTCAAACTCCTAGACTTATCTTCCTGCTACAGCATCCCAAGTGTTGTTGCATCAATATCTGCTGCCTCATCCAACTTTGTTTTTACTAATATAAAATTCAGAATTTTGCTTGCTTGTTTTGAGAAACTATCTCATGTAGTCTAGGCTGTCCTGGAATTATATGTAGCCCATGATGACTTCAATTCATGGCAGTACTGCTGCCTAGATTTCCCAAGTATTGGGATGACAGGCAAGGGCCACTATGTTTGACCTCAATATAAAACTGAAAAAGTAAAAAAAAAGGGGGGGTGGAATGTCCCAGGATCCCCTCCCTTTGTTTTTTTAAGACAGGGTTTCTTTCTGCAGCAGTCCTGGTTGTCCTGGAATTCGCTTTGTAGACCAGGCTGGCCTTGAACTCACTGGAGATTGCCTGTCTCTGCCACCCAGGTGCTGGGATTAAAGGCGTGTGCTGCCGCCACCAACCAGCTGTGGGGCAGGATTTTTAAAGTATAATTCTAAAGAAGTTGTTAATCTAGTATTATAAGGGAAAATTATGGTTATTTTGAGGAATGGAGAGATGCCTTAGCAGTTCTTAAAAGCATTTACCCCCTTTGCAGAGGACCTGGGTTAGTTTTCCAGCAACCACATGATAGGTCACAATCATCCATAGTTCCAGTACCAGGGGATCCGGTGCCCTCTTTTGGACTCCTTGGATACCTGCATACATATGACATGCATGCAGAGCACTCAAATATAACATAAAAATGAAACTTCAGAAAACAAGGTGTTTGTAGTGAATAGTTATTTTGTGAGAAGTGTTCTGGAATTTTCTTGGTGGCAATGAATAGAAATGCTACTCTGTTTTTGTTAGTTTTGAAGTTATAGGAAAGATACAGTTTTGGTGATCTGAAAAAAAAAACTTCATTGCCTTTTCCTTTTTTTTATTTTTAATTTTCTCTAAATAGAGATGTGAGCTGTGTCCCCATAAAGATGGAGCTTTAAAAAGAACAGATAATGGGGGTAAGTACAGTCTTTCAAAAAATATTGAAAATTGATATGGTATGGTAATTAAAAGAATTTGGTAGTTCATATTACTTTATCAAACTAAATATTGTTATTAAAATATTAATAATGTAATTAATTGGAGACAAAGTCTCATTTTGTGATCTAGGTTAACCTGAATACCCCATCCTCTTGCTTTATTATTCTATGATCTGGGATTGTAGACGGGCAGTTATGTGTGGTTGAACTCATTTTCTGTATTCATATAGTTTGTCTTCATTGTGTATTGGCTGTTTATGCAGAATGGTCTGCATCCTTCTACTTGAAACCTTAATTTATTTTATCTTTTGAGACAAGGTCTTATTATGTATTCCTGGCTGGCCTGGAACTCAATATGTAGACCAGGCTGGCTCTGAACTCACTGTGATCTGCCCGCCTCTGCCTCCTGAGTGCTGGAATTGAAGGTATGTGCCACCACACATGGCTTGGTTTTTGTTGTTGTTTTTAAGATGGCCTCACTACTGTGTTTCTCCCAGGTTCTGGGGTTACAGGACCAATCATACCTGGCCAAGTATTCTCCCTAATGTATCACTCCTAAGTGTGAGGTACCAACGACATCTGGCAAGGGGTTCTTTTGTAAGGATTCTGAGCATTTCCTCTTCTGAAAATTCAGAATCTGAAATACTATTAAAATCCAACACCTTTTGAACATCGGTTTCAGATTTTGGATTTTTTTTTTTTTTTTGTAAATATTCAGAAAGCTAAATCTTCCCTATCTTCCAGTTCCAAGCATTTTGGATGAGGATTACTTTGTATTTATTTTGCATCTCTTCTTTGAGTCATCTTCCCTGAGAAATTTGTCTGGTTTTTCTTTTCCCTTCCTTCTGTTTTCTCTGTCCTTTCTTCATTTCCGTGTGTGTAGGTCAGGGCTTGGCACTTTCTGTGTAGCCCAGCCTGGCCTAGATGTGTGACAGTTCTTCTGCCTCTGCCTCCTGAGTTCTAGGATTACAGGGATGTTCTGCATGCCTGGATCAAAGTATTTACTTACTCCTTTATGTATCAGTCCCATTCTTAACTACATAGGAGGCATGAGTTGAGAGGACGGACGGACGGATGGAGCAGACGCCAATACAGGCTGCTCTGTCTTCTGTCAGAGATCAGGCCTCAATTTCAGTTTCTTGAGACTGAGCAAGCAGTTTCTGAGGAAGCCATGAACGAACAAAGGACAATCAATCTTCAATACCCCTGACAGCAGGGAAGAAGGAGATAGCACATACCAGGCCTGAGCCAGCCCCCACAATCAATAGCTTAAGGTATTAACCAAATAAGGACAAAGCCTGGGACTTGTCTAGGCCTTTCCCAAGTGGAAAAGCTGCAACCTTAACCAGCCCCTGACTAGCCCTAGCCTATTGGAATGTCCTAATATGATTGCCATTTGCTTAAGCCAGTCGTACCTGAGATGACCTAACTTCCCTAGGAACTACCATTAGCTGTGCTTTAAAGGAGCCTGTGAGCTCCTTCCTCTCTTGTCGCCATTTTACCTATGTATAGGATGGAGGCCCCAGCATGCTGGAATAATAAAGGCTCTTGTTGATGGCATACGTGGATGGTGTTTTTTTTGGTGGGGCTTGTTAAACTATGAAAATTAAGTGACTGATATAGAAGTATAAAGAAAGATAGTTTTTCTTTTTCTTTTTTTCCTGTTGAGATGGTCATATAATAGTTCTCCCTTATTTTGATAAGGTTTATTTAACTGGTTTATTTTTGAAAGTAAAATCAGCCTATTTTCCTAAAATAATAAGAGATTCATTTGGGTAATATTTTGTTAAAGATAATGGTTTCTGGGGAGTTAAAAAAAAAAAAGTTGGTATCTTTTCATTAAGGGCTTAAGCAGTGACTTCCCTTTTTTACAGTATTTTTCAAGTTTTATCAGTAATATTATGATGGTTATATAACACATTGAGAAACTCTTTCTGGAGGTATTTTTGTGAAATTGGAACTTTATAATCTGTAAGTATTTGGTAGAAATCACTGAGAAATATATCCTGAATATTCTCAAGTTTATAAATCTGCGCAATTGCTTTTAGTGATTAAAGAATTTAAAATTTTCTATTTTGTTGGTTGGTTGTTTCATTTGTAAATGTTGACTATTGATTTCTCAAGTTTTAAAACTTTATTGGCAAAAGTTGATTATTTTCTTAACTTTTTAGACAGACACAGTCATATACTGCTTAAGTTTTGAGAAATGTGTCATAGCTGCTTTCTTACTGAGTGAACATTATAGAGTGTATTTACACAAACCTAGACATTCAGCTTACTACACATAAATTTTATGATATAGCCTATTGTCTCTAGGTTACAAACACATATCATACTGCTATACTACTGAATAATGCAGATATAACATAGTGGTAAGTTGTTTTAAATCTAAGTATGGAAACTGTGTAATAAGTATCTCAATATCAAAAATAAAAACGGTTTACCTGTATAGGGTACTATGTAGGTGTGAACTTGTGAAGTTTGTGAGAACTGAAGTTGTCCTAGGCGAGTAACTGAGTAAGTGGTATGAGAATATGAAAGTCTAGGACAGGAAGGTATTCTTTTTTGTTTTTTTTTTTTTTTTAGAACTTTCTCTGTAGATCTGTCTTCCTCTGCCTGCCTCTGTCTTTGCCTCCTGGGTGCTGGGGTTATCAAGCACTGCCATTGTCTGCCCTTTGCATTGTTATTGTTGTTTTGAAACAGAGTTTCTCTGGTATATAGTTATAGCTGTCCTGGATCTCGCTCGCTGGGTAGACCAGGCTGGCTTTGGAACTCCCAGAGATCCACCCGCCTCTGCCTCTGAGTGCTGGGGTTAAAGCCCTGCACCACCATATCCAGCTACTGTAGCATTTTTACAATATAATTTTTTCATTGTTTTCACGTTTTGACTCTTGTAAAAACATGAGCTTAAAATGTTATAGAACTATCTAAAATATTTTTTATAATGACATTGTTATGTTCACCAAAAATACTTGCTTACACACACACACACACACACACACACACACACACACACACACACACACACACACACACAGTCTTACCATGTATCCTGGTTTACCTGGAACTCTCTATAGACCGGGCCTGCCTCAAACTCAGAGTGATCCTCCTGCCTCTTTCTTCCAAGTGCTGGGATTAAAGATGCTGCTATTTATTACATCCATCCTATATTTTAAGGTTTTTTTTTTTTTTTTTTTTTTTTTTTTTTTTTTTTTTTTTTTTTTTTTTTTGTTGTTGTTGTTGGAAAATTAGAAACAACATACATTATCCTTGTTCTGCATAACATCAGGGGCATCAATATCACTGTTTCCCACCTTCACCTATCATCTCCATGAAAAGTCTCCAGGGAAGTCATATTCACGGACTGAGTATGTTGCTTAGTAATAGAGTGCTGTCTAGCACATGTGAGGAGCTGAATTCAACCTCCAGTCCTACAGAAAACCAAAAACTGCTGCCACCAAAGAAACATGCAGAGCTATTAGAACTGTAGTAACAGTGCATTTTAGAATAACCCCTTAAGGACCTGCCTTTATTGTTGACATTGTTTGTTTTTAAAAGCAAATAGAAGGCATAAAAATTAACCATTAACTGATAGCATAATTGCTTATTACCACTATTTAATATTGTTATACATATAGTTATATGTGGGGAGCATATTGAATGTTTAGTAAGTTTATTCAGACCAGCATCAGACCACATGTTAATAATGTAGTGCACAGAGATGTGTAATGGATATGTAATTTCAGAAGACACTGGAAAAGTTTGCCTTCTTAGTAATATTATGGGAACACATTTGTATATATGGCATATATATGTATCAGTGTGCCTGGCATTGATCAAAATGCTGTTATAGTATGCCTGACTGTACCGTCAGCTGAAAATACAGTTAGTCTTAAAACTGCTGAACATCATACTGTGTCAGCACAGTTCTGTGCAGTTCTGGCTGTTTGGTTGTTATGTTGCTATTGACTTATGGGGAGGAGAATATGATACCACGTGTTACTAGCCTAGAAGAACTGCCAGACGCCAAACTTGAAATTGTGTCCACTGAATGCACTTTGGTTTTGTACCAGTGTAGAGTTCAAAACTTGTAAGTCAGGCAGTTGTAGGTTGTGTATCCTTACTGAACATCTTATTACGTCTTGAATGACTTCTCAGTGCTTTAAGATGATTATAGCTGTTTCTTGGCATGTGACATTGATCATTATGTCTCCTTTTACCCTAGTTTTTTGAGAATCTTGAATTACATATTCATGTGTTTTATGGAAATTGTGGAAATTTGGAACCATTATTTCTACATACTGTCATCCATTTTTCTTGCTCCTCTACTCAGGAGAAACAAACATGTACGTGTATATAGGATTGTGTCCTGCAAGACATTGTACCCACACTCTTGTGTTTTCTCCAGTGTTCTTCAAATGATATTATCAGTTGGCTTATCTTTTACTTTTTTCTTTTTCTGTTTATTTGTATTTGCTGTTGGCATTGTAATGTTTTTATTTTCATTTTCATAGAGCTTAAAGATTTTTTTGTTTTTGATTATCTTTTTAATAACTTCTATTTCTTCAGTATTTAATTCTTGGGAGTGTGTAAGATAGAAAATCTTTTGCATGAAGTTTCTATTAATATCTTCTGTGAATGAACCATACTTAAAAAAACAGTGGGCTTTGTGTGTGTGTGTGTGTGTGTGTGTGTGTGTGCGCGCGCGCATGCGTGCACATGAGTGTGTGTGTGTACATGTGTGTGTATCTGTGTGTGCATGTGAAGCCTAGAGGTTGATGTTGAGTGTCTTTCTCCATCTACCTTATTTTTGATACAGGGTATCTCATGGAACCTTGAACTCTAGACTGACTGGCTAGCAACCCTCTGTCCCGTGTGCAGAATACCTGGATTTTATATGTGTGCTGGGGATCCTGAATTGAAAGCCTTTTGTTTACACAGCAAGTGCTGTACCTGCTGAACTATCTCCACAGGCCACACCCCTCATTTTCCTTATTTTAGAATGTATGTATTTATTGTATTGTGTGGTATAGCTCAGTTGTAGGGTGCTTGCTTAACATGCTTTGAGATATATCCTCTAAAGCATTGTAAAACCAAGTCAAGTGGTGGCGGCACACGCCTTTAATACCAGCACTCAGGAGGCAGAGCCAAGAGGATCTCTGTGTTCGAGGACAGCCTGGTCTACAGATCGAGTTCTAGGACAGCCAAGGCTACACATAGATGCCCTGTTTTGAAAAAACCAAAAGAACCAAAACAAAACAATCCTTCCCCCTTCCCTCCCCAAAAACCTGAATATAATTGAATGTTATAATGGGTTAACTCTGGAGTAAAGTTCTGCCTTTCCTTTAGGGTTTAGTTTTTGTTGCTGTGTTCTTATCCTTTGTTTTTAGTGACTTCTAAAGTGTATATTTTTGTAATATAATTGCTGGAGGCTTCAGTTAGTTTTTTGGTGATGATTTCCTTGAACATCTAGTATAAAATAGTGAGAAAAGAGGGGAAATTAAAAAAGAAACAGTCTACCTGTATTTTGTGTTCTTCTTGTGATATTTTCATTCTGTTTACCACTATGTTTACCCCCTCACTTCCTGTTTTTACCATACTTTGATTCTAGTTAGAGATAAAAATTGATGGCTGTCTCAAGTCTTCTTTTAGAACAGTGGCTCTCAACCTATGGGTCACAACTCCTTTGGCAATTCTGTATCCCCTTTAACACTTGCATTATGATTCATAACAGCAAAATTACAGTTAGGAAGTAGCAATGAAAATAATTTTATGGGTGGGAGTCACCACAACACGAGGAACTGTATTAAAGGGTTGCAGCATTAGGAAGGTTGAGAACCACTGCTTTAGAAAGTGAATTTGGCCCTCAGCAGGTCAGTGCCAGAGACTTTTCTTTGTTTTTCCTCCTAGGCTTTGGGTGCTCAATGTGTGTGCTTCAAATATAATCTTTTCCTCCAGGCATCTGTGGGTTGTTTACCTTTCAGTGAATTTAAGGGCTACTTTCTCTTCTGAGTGAACTCTGAGAGCAGAAGGACAGGCACGTCTCAGTCCCTGGTTAGCTTTCAGACCCTTTGGAGCAGCAACAGATACACAGTGTTTTGCAAGTCAGAAGCCTGGGATCTCTACACTGGGAACTCCTGCTGTTGCATTTAAGACCCCGAACCTAAAGCATTTATATGCTAAGGGGAGGTCAAAGAGCTCCTATCTTTCTCACTTACTCACTTACTCACTTACTCACTTACTCACTCCCTCCCTCCCTCCCTCCCTCACTCACTCATTTATTTATTTATTTACCTACCTTTTACTTAGTTGAGTACCGTACTTGGTTGCTGCAAACCTTTCACTGTTTTCCAGAGTTCTATAAGAGAATTTAACAATTTCTATGTAATTTTTATTGTTTCTGGTGTGGTACCTACCTTTGTACTTTCTACCATATTTTGTTGGTATAAATCTGTATATTTTGCATCCTATGTGTATATATTTATATATGTACAGTCTCATGATCTAGGCTACTCTTCTTTTTACCTTAGCCTCTTTAGTACTGGGATTACCACTGTGAATGCCCTACCATGACTTACCTTGTAACTTTTTTTTTAAGTATTTATTATGTATAGAGTGTTCTACCTGCATGTATGCCTGCAGGCCAGAAGAGGGCACCAGATCTCATTACAGATGGTTGTGAGCCACCATGTGGTTGCTGGGAACTGAACTCAGGACCTCTGGAAGAGCAACCAGTGCTCTTAACCTCTGAGCCACCTCTCCAGCCCCCCTTTAACTATTTTTAAGCTTTGTTCTGAGATATGGTTAAGGTTTTGGGAAACAAATCTTAAATTTGTTAGGTTTGTTTGTATCAGTGTTGATCTAGGGGATTTATTCCTGACCATTGAGGCAATAATTCTTTGGTTTTAGTTTCTTTACCCCTTCTTTCTTTCCTTTCTGCTTTGTTTGTAGGCTTGCTTCCACCTCCATCTTACAAGTGTGGGCCACTTCACTTGGCAGTGGTTTTTTGTTTTTTAAGATTTATCTTTATTGTATGTGTATGTGTGTTTTGCCTGTATGTATGTGAACTATGTGCATGCCTGGTGCCTGCACAGGCCAGAAGAAGGTGTCCAATCCCTGGAGTTAGCAGTTGTGAGCTCTCAGTGAGTGCTAGGGACTGAACCCGGGTCCTCTGTAAGAGCAGCAAGGCGCTTAACCACGGAGCCATTGCTCCAGCCTTTGTGCTTTCCTTTCCCTTTGTTTTCTTCTCCTTTCTTTCTTTTGAAGCAGTCGTATTGTGTAGCCCTGGCTGACCTGGAACTCTCTCTGTAGTCCAGGCTGCCTTTGAATTCATAGGGACCGCCTGTCTCTGCCTTCCATGAGTTAAGTAAGATTCAAGGCGTGTACCAATACATCTGGCCTGCATTTTCTCTTTTTAATAGAAGCACTTATATTTATAGTCAGTCTCCACACATCTCTCACCCTCCCCCATCCCCAATTCAAGCTTCCTTTTTGAATAATTTTTCCTTTTTGAGGAAAATGGTGCTTCCTTTGGTGTTTAAAAGTACTTTTGGGTTTGTTTGGTGGTTTTTAGGAGATTTTCTTGCTGACTTGCATTCTTTGTATGTATTTGAACCGAATAAACATACTAATATTCTGATAACTCTAAACTGTAGATTTGATTTTCTTGTTTGTACTGGATTTCACTTGTGCTGTCTTACTTTCATGTGTTTAGTGATTTTTATTCTAGAAATTCTAATTAACAAATTATGGACATTATTTGTGACTAAGTTGTGGAAAGTTATCATTTTCCTTTAGAGTATATTTATTTGTTTGATGCTGGCCACTTGTTTAGGATTGCTTTGTTCAAAGTTTAGCATTTAAGATGATTAAAGCCTAGGTGTGATCTTTCTGAGGTCCATGGTATATCTGATTTTTAATCCTAGCTTCTAGTCTTTCAGTATTACTGCTTCGCTTTGTCTGTGGCTCTACCCCACTTTCCTGGAATTCTTTTTCCAGTTTTACAGTAACTCTTAACCATAACATCAGCTCTTTAGCCTCAGTCACATTTTTATAATTAAAAGAAACTTGAATATAATTGGTAATATTTCAGATAAAGATTTAAAATAGAAAAATGACAACTATTATATGAACATTCAAAATATTGACAAATTATAAGTAATACTGTCAGATGTAAGATTATTAATATTAGAAATATTAAAATCATTCCTCTTTTTATTTTCTTGATGATGGTAAGAATGGAACCAACCGTAACCCTTGTAGACTAAGACAAGTGCTCTGCCATTGAATTATCTCCAGCCTTTTAAGACTTGAAGCTTTAAGCTATTTAAAGCTATAAATTATTTATTGGAGAACTGAGAATGGAACCTAGAGCTTCACAGATTAATCAGAGGTGCTAACTAATGAATTATACAACCTTCACATTATTTATGCATTTATTTGTTTTTGGCTTTTTAAAATGGTCTTAACTTGGCAGTACAGTCTGATCTTCAACTCACTGTGTAGCGTTGACTGACCTGGAAATGGATGAATTCCTTTTGATTTAGTCCCAGAGTATTTAGAGTTCTGGGAACCATCATACCTGGTTTCCTCAAATTAAAGTGGTTTTCAGAAGTAGTGTTAATCTGAACTTAGTCTGCCCTTAAGTATCAATGTCAGCACCTGAATACATAAGTGCTCCCTTTGTTTATGTTCAGTGCATAATAGATGCAGCCATGATTAGTTCCCTCTGCACCAGTAGTGAGCCGATGACAATTATTACATAAATAATGCAGCAGCTAGATTTTTATTATGGTTTTGTTATGAATTTGCTTAAATAGTCTTTTAAGGGATCTTTTAAGACAGATAGTAATTTTATTTTTTGATAAAACTTGAAGAATGACATTATGTATTTATTTATTTTTAGGTTGGGCTCATGTGGTTTGTGCCCTCTATATTCCAGAGGTACAATTTGCCAATGTTTCTACAATGGAGCCAATCGTTTTACAGTCTGTCCCACATGATCGTTATAATAAGGTACAGTGGATGTCATCTTAATGTTGTTTGCATTTTTAGTTTGGAAGCCAGGAGATAGAAAGCAGGTGGGTTTTAGTTTTTAGGGTTTTGGTTTTTTTTTTTTTTTCTTAAAAAACTAAAGACCTCCCTCTAACTTCATAGAGATTTGGAGAAAAATAGTTACCACCTTAAGTTACAGTATTAAAATAAGCTCACAAGAGTGTAAAAGTGATAAATCTGTGTCATCTTTTATTCTAATCTAGGTGTTTATTAATATTTTCAGGACATTTCAGTCTTCAGTGCATATTTGTCCTTGAAAATTTACTGACCTCTTGCCTTATCAAGTGTCAAGGTTTTTATTAGATTTCAACTAGTCATTATTTTCCCATTATTAGTCCTAAGTATTTGGGACATTGAGGCAGGAGGTTGAGTTGAGCCCAAGAGTTCAGGGCCTACCTAGGTAACATGTTTGGAGACCCTGTGTTTTAAAATAAAAACACTTAACCATTTGCTCTATCTCTTCCTAATTTAGTGTACACACACACACACACACACACACACACACACTGTTGTTTGATGCTGCTACTGCATTGTCAAGACTTTTCTGCTGTCCATTGCCTTTAGATAGTATTACTGTGTGTATAAATGAAGGTACATGGTGCTTCTGTGGACGAATGTCATGATAGTTTTGAGACTGCAGATATTTTAACGATAATCTTTTGATTAATATTCATTTAAAACGTGAAAAAGTAAATCTTCCTATTGAAATCTTTTGACTTTTTCTGTGTATTTTTGTGTATCTCACATGTGCTTATAAAACATTTAGATCATATTACTTGCTCTTTCCTCTATTTTTGCATCAATAAATGGTATTTCTGTCATAATTTTTCTGGCTTCTTAGTCTTTAGTACAGAGTATTGCTGGATTCAGTCAGCTGTGGAGAAGCCCCTCATAGAAGGGCCTCCTGTGGTGTCTAGTTTCATACTGTTAGGGTTCCATGTGAAAGGGTGTGAGTGTTTTGGAAGTTTCATTTATTGTGTGAAACTTTTCTCTACAATGTCATTACCAGTTCTTAAGTAATTATCACGTTGAGTACAACTATGTTACCATTAAGAGTACTGTTGTTTTTAAATTCCCTTTTTTCAGAGGTTTTTTAGGTTTGTTAATTGACCTTGTTTTATTACAACATTTTTTTTTTTTCCTTCAAGATGTTTTGTGTTTTCATCTTGGGGTTTGTTTCACTGGCTTTGTTTGGTGGAGGCAGGCTCTCTTGTATCCCAGCAGGCTTTAGACTTGCTATGTAGTAGGAGGGTGACCTTGAGTTTGTGATCTTCCTGCTTCTACTTCCAGAGGGTTGGATTATAGGTGTGTGCCAGATGCTTTCTTTATAGAAGTGTATACACTTTCAGTATTTTAAAATAAATTTTAATTTTCATGTTTGAGTGTGGTATATGTATGTGTGTTGTATGTGTACATGTATGTGTAGGTGTGTGTCCAGGAAGTCAGAAGAAGACGTTGACTGTTCTCTATTGCTTTCCACATTGTTCACTGAGACAGCTCTCTTACTGAACTTGAAGCTGGAGGGGTTTCTTTTTCTTTCTTTTTTTTTTTCTTTCTTTCCTTTTTTGGCTAGGCTGGTAGCTAACAATCCCCAGCAATCCTCTCTTCCCTCTGTCTATAGTGCTGGGGTTAAAGGTGTGTGCAGGACCGCACCTTGCTTGATACATATATGCCAGGATCTGAACTCAGATCTTAATAGTTGCATTGCACTGACTTGCCTCTCAAACCTGCATTTCTTAGTACCTTTAAAATTCATTTAAAAACCTGTTTTCCTTATAAATTTTTAAATAAGAAAGTTTATATGTAAGCTGTGGCAACAGCATAGAGTTCCTCCTCTCTTATGCCGTATTATGTATTCCTATAAAGATGGACGTTCTTGGGCTGGAATAACTCAGGGTTAGAGTTTCTCCTAGTATGTGCCAGGTCCTGAGTTCAGTGCTCTAGCACCACCAAATAGAGAAGGAAGGAAGGATGGTACTCATACATCTGTAATATAACTATCAAAATCAGGACTCATTTATGTTCTCTCATTTTCCCCCAGAAATGTGTCTCATGCAAAAATAACAGAAGTTTTGTTTCTTTTTTTAATCTCAAAGAATAGCATTATCTTTCCTTGACTTTTGTCAGTTTGATACTTTAGATTATTGTAGTTTTTAGTTATTTTGTAGCATATCATTCTATTTGGACTTGTCTGATGTTTCTTCCACTTTAGTGGATTGTATTTTTGAAGGGAATGCCACAGAAGTGATTTTGTGTTCTTTTTTTTTTTTTTGGCTTTTCAAGACAGGGTTTGATTTTGTGTTCTTACTGCATTTTGTCAGGTGGCACACTGATTTCAGTTTTTCTGATACCTTATAATCTTATTTTCATCATTAGTTAAGGGGATGTTTGTCAGGGTTCTTTACTATTAGGTTGATTTTATTCCCTTTTTAATCAATTGGTATTTTTTGGGAAAGTAATTTGTATGTAAACATCTTGTTCTGTATGCCTTCTGTCTTTTACTCATTTTGGCATTCATCTTGATACACAGGTGGTCTAGTACTACTAGAATTAATTTTCTCCAAGGAACTAGATTTTCTTTTACATGAGAATGACACTTAGAAACCAATACACTAAATGTACTTACTGTTCTTTGGGCATTTTGGGTCTCAGGTTCTCTCAGTTGGTATAGTTAGAAAATGGATAACCTACTTATTAGCACTGCAATGCAAATTTGTATATGCTAATATTTATATCATTTATATATGTTGAAAACTATGAGGCCATAGTTATTTAATTTAATTCTGATGCAGTATTTGGATAGATATACCTCTGTACAGTATGTGTTCAGTATCTGTGTTTATATATTGAAAGTATATAAACTTAATGACTTTACCAAATGTAAACTAGAAGATCTAGGCCTATTATCATTATTTCTTGTCATATTATCACTTGTTTCAGTCCAACCAATACCTGACTTCCTTTATCTTCAGTAATGTGCTTATTTGATTGATCTTATATGAATGGATCCTTGTTGCTTACTGCTTCATAGCTTCATTCAGGCCCACTTGCTTCTTACCATGCGTACCGTCCTCCTTATCCTCTCAGGGTTTGGCGGCCTCACTCCACTAGTGCCTGCTTTCCCCCTGTGCTTATTCTTCATGTGTTCTGATACCATACTCACTCCTACCCTGAGGTCAGATTGTGACCCTTGTGTGGACTGCCCCCGACTCCCCAGTGTAGAGATTTTTCTTTTCCTTGCTTGGTCCCACCTCATGGCTTTAAGAGTAGTTATTTGAAGAGGAAGAGAGAGGGGTGAAAGGAAGAATGAATTACCTAGATGTAAATCTTCAATCTATCTAAATTAATTTTACAACCTGACAAAATACGTGTCCTTTCACTCTGACCTAGTTAGTCAGTTTTTTGGGGGGAGACAGGGTTTCTCTGTGTAGCCCTGTCTGTCCTGAAACTCTTTAGACCAGAGTGGCCTTGAACTTATAGAGATCCTCCTGCCTCTGCCTCTAGAGTTCTGGGGTTAAAGGTGCGTGCCACCATCTCCTGGCATTGGTTAGTTATTTTTAGTCTGTTTTTACAGTGATTTAAAATACTAGTTGTGTCATTGCTAAAATCTTGGGTTTGCGTTGGTATGCTTCTGTGGGTGTTTTTTTTGTTTTGTTTTGTTTTCTGTTTTGTATAGAAGCATATAAATAATTCCATTGATATGACTTTTTATTTTAGTACTATATACTATTTTAAATCATTACAGCCTTGCATAAAATGTACATGGTTAAACAAATATCTATTTTTCCAGATGAATATTAACAAAATTCAGTTTTTAATTTTTTTTTTTGACTTTTAAGTTGTTTGTTTGTTTGTTTTGAGACAGGGTTTCTCTCTGTAACTACTCAGGCTATCCTGGAACTTACTCTGTAGACCAGGCTGGCCTTGAACTCAGAGATTCTCCTGCCTCTGCCAGCCAGGTGCTGGAATTAAAGGTGCCAGTGCTCTTAACTTCTGAGCCAACTCTCCAGCCCCAGAATACAATTCTTTTTGCTTTGTTTTGCTTTGTTTTGTTTTTGAGACAGGGTTTCTCTGTGTGGCTTTGGTGCCTTTCCTGGATCTCATTCTGTAGACCAGGCTGGCCTCAAACTCACAGAGATCTGCCTGGCTCTGCATACACTTCTTAAATCATAGTAATAATTTGAAAATGGATTACTGAATTTTGGAAGACTTCAGTCCAAGATGAATGTCAAAGCGATGACTTCCAGAGAATTTATCTATCTATCTGTCTGTCTGTCTGTCTGTCTGTCTATCTATCTATCTATCTGTCTATCCGTCTACCCATCTACCTATCTATCCATCCATCCATCCATCCATCCATCTATCTATCAATCAATCTATCAATCATCCATCCATTATCTATCTAACTATCACCTATCTATCTATCTATCTATCTATCTATCTATCTATCTATCTATCTATCTATCTATCTAATCTATCTAATCTATCTAATCTATCTATAGTACTGGAGCTTCCCAGGACTAAACTTAGGACATTGTAGGCACTTACTATGGATGCCAGTTGTACAGGCTGGAACTCAGGTGAAATGGAGCGTTCTATAGAGGACACTCTAGCATTTGTAGCAAGAAAACCGCAGATCCATATGTTACATGTAAAAAGCTTGCCAGAAGTTAGTATCTTTTATGCCATAAGATGCATAATATAGAGTTTTTTTTTTTTCATGAAGAAATAAGTGAAAATATCACTTATTTTGGTATGTTGACAGTTTCTCGGAACTCTTGGAAGACTCTTGAAAAGAGCAGTTGACTTGGGCTCTTCCATCCATCCTGAAGCATAGAGCTTCATCCACAGCTGTTTCCAGTGCTGCTAGATTAGCATATTTTTTCTTTGACAAAATAATATGCTTTATATAAGTCAATTTATTAATTTGGTATCAAGGAAAATAGCAGCTACAGTAGAATATGCAGTTTCAGAAAGGGTATGAAAATTGAAGAATAGTTTGAAGACAGATAGATTAGCTTATATAAGTAGTTTGTATTTTAAAAGTAAGAAAAAATGTTATGTCTATATATTTCTAATCCCAGTGGGTTATAGTTGTTTGAGATACCAGATAGAAATCAAGGCATCTAAAAGCAAATGTTAAGGGCACAGTTAGGTTTAAAATTGAGATAGTGAAGTTTTCTGCAAACAGTAGGGCCATTGTCAGATTAGTAGCAGAGTATACCTAGCAGTGATCTCTGATTTTATTTATTTAATTTATTCCTCTTCCTTCTTTCTTTATTTTTTCTTCTTTTTTCTTTTCTTTTTTTCTTTTTTTTTTGGAGACAGGGTCTCACTATGTAGCTCTGGCTATTCTGGAACTCAATATGTATGTAGATCAGGCTAGTCTGAACTCAGAGATCTGCCTGCCTCTGCCTCCTGAGAGATTAAAGGTGTGCATCACCACACCCAGATTATATATATGTATGTATGTATAAAAATATATTTTTTAATTTGAGAATTTCACATATAGTCAAATGTATGAAAATTTCACCTGTAGTCAGTGGTTTGATTTTATATATATATATATATATCCCCCCAAATTCCTTCTCCCAACCCCCCATGTCTCCCTTCCAACTTAATGTCATCTTTCTTTTAAATAACCCAAATTCAAAATTAATGTTATTCAAATGCACATGGCTGTAAAGCCATCTCCTGGAGCATGGTCAAGCAACTCAGAGCTACATCCCTGAAGAAGACTTGAACTCTCCCTCCCTTAGCAGACATCAACTGCCAATAGCTCCTCAGCTAGGGATGGACTTTGTGAGCCCCTTGTTGATCCACTGGAGTGATGACTAGTTTGATCTTATGCAGACTTTATGTAGGTTGTGAGTTTGTGAGTTCAACAGCCTTTCATTCCCAGAAGACACTATTTTACAGCAGTGCTGTTTTTGTAGCAGACTTCTGAGTCTTAACAATCTTATCAACCCTTTTCTCCTGTTCCCTGATCCTTGGGGGCAGGGGGTAAGAGATGTGCCATTTGGAGTGAGCATTCCACAGGCACTTGTTCTTTGCAAATTGTCTGTCTATATTAACCACCATCCACTATGGAAAGAAGCATCTCTAATGGGGACTGAGAGCTAGTCTAATATATGGATATAGAAATAATTATTTAGAAGGCATTTAGATACTATGTCAACTTAGCAAAATAAAATAGTGGTACGCGAGGGCCTATACATTTTTGAGCCTTGGATTTTTGGCCAGATTTGCAGAACCAGGCATAAGTTTCCTCCTGTTGGAACAGACCTGAAAGCCATGCTGGAAGCAGTTGGTTGCTTTCATACCACTCACTATTCATACCCCCCTGCTTGTCAGGTTGATTGTTACAGTTCACAGAGTTCACAGCTAGGTAAGACTGTGGATGGTTTTTCTCCCCCAGAAGCCTATATAGCACCTTTTGGGACTATGAAAACTAGCCAGTAGGGAGTAAGCTTCCAAGATGACACCAGCTTGTTTTCTCCATGTCCTGTGACCAAATTATGTGGTGTCATCAACAATAGGGTCTTACTATTAAATTTTGGTAGTAGCTAAGAGCAATGACAAGAGCCTGTATTGCTTTGGGGGTGTCTGGGACCTCCCTGACCAACATTTGAAAGGGATAATATTATAAAGGGGAGATGAGAATAAGGAGGGTGTAGATTTAATGGGGAGGGGATTAGATACACGCTAAAGAAGGAGGTGCAGAAAGGGATAAGTAAGGGTATTTGAAAAAGTCATACAGAAACCTACTATTTATTTTATAAGTTTCCTGAAAAATATAGAGAGCTTCTTTTATTTATTTGTTTGGGGTGGTATAAAGGCTTATTGAGGGGAAGGAATTGGGTAGAGCAGGCTCAGTACTAGGGTGGAGCTTTCCTTAAGGCTGGCAGTATATTTCTCAGTTCCTCTAGCTGCCTCTTGCATGAATGTGGATGTTTACTTTCTTCTGGAGGAATTTGAGCACTCTCTTGTCCTTGGAGGCCCTGTGCAGCTCTATGGCAAACTACTCCTTGGACACAGCACCACATACCTCCTGATCATGGCCTGCATGAACTTGGTGTGTTTGGTGAGGTGCTGGTGGTGCCAGGTCACAGCTGTTGCTTTCAGTTGTGGCCCCTAGCAGCAAGTTCGTTTTTTGTTTTTCCTGTCTGCCTCTGCCTCCCAAGTGCTGGGATAAAGGCATCTGTCACCACTCCTGGTTGGCGGCAGCAAGTTATAATTTTGACCAGCTGCAGTTACTTTTGATGAGTCTTTAGCTATGAAATTATAAGAGTTTACACCCCTCCCTGCCCCATTATGTGTGTGTCAGATTTAATTTTAAACTTCTAAACAGTTTTTAAATTTAATCTTTTTTTAATTAAAATTTGTCATTTATTTTACATACTAACCACAGTTTTTCCTACCTCTTCTCTTCCCGTTCCCTCCCCCCATCTCCCATCTACACACCCCCCCTCCACTCCTCTGTTCTGAAAGGGACAGGCCTCCCATGGAAGTCAACAAAGCATGGTATAAAGTTCAAACCATTTACCTGCTCATTGTTACACATTATATCTAGATAGGGTACCACAGGGAACCTTGTACATCTCCCAGCTCTGTGGTAATGAATAGTAAACAGAAGAATGTATTCTAGGCATAAAAACTCTGGATTGAAGTAGTTAACTGGATTGATGTTTGCTCTAGGATTGATGATGAGTCTAGAAGTGTGTATTTGTAAAATAATGTATATGTAATATTCCCTTTAAAATTTGATTTCAGTTTTATCTAATTGCTGGAACTTCCTAATTTCTTCCACCTTTATAAAATTAGGGCTGTGAAGAGGCTCCGTGGGTAAAGGTACCAAGCCTGCCAACCTGAGTTTGAACCTCAGGACCCATGTGGTAGAAGGAGAGAACTGACTCCTGCACGTTGTCTCTGACCTTCATGTGTGTGTTTTATGTTGGGTGTGCCACACACAAAAGAAATGTAATAATGAAGTCCCTAAAATGGTTCTTTATACAACATATAAATAAACCATCACATTTATATTCCTTTCCAAAATACCCGAGGCATTGCAAGTTAGGATTACTATTGCTATGATAAACACCAAGACCAAAAACAAGTTGGTAAGGAAAGGGTTTATTTGGCTAATACTTTCATATCATAGTCCATTGTTGAAGGAAGTCAGGGCAGGAACCTGGAGGCCCGAGCTGATGCACAGGCCATGGAGGAATGCTGCTTATTTTCTTACTCATCAGGGCTTGCTCAGCCTGCTCTATAGAGCTCTGAGGCAGGAATCTTAAAAGGTCTTATTAATAAAAACAAACCTGGACAAAACCAGCCACAGCTAACCTCACCTTGCCAATTCCTCAGCTGACCTTGTGTCCTCAAACTGGAAGCCTCTGTGTCCTTATCCAAATGGATCTCAGCTGAACTGCTGCTCAAAAGCCTAAAAGCTTAACAGATTCTAGTTCCTGGTTTTCACACCTTATATACCTTTCTGCTTTCTTCGGTCATTTCCTGGGATTAAAGGCGTATGCCACCATGCCTGGCTGTTTCCAGTGTGGCTTTGAATTCACAGAGATCCAGATGGATCTCTGCCTCCAGAATGCTTGTATTAAAGGTGTGTACCACCAATTTTTTGGCCTCTGTTTATCTAATGACTGTTCTGTTCTCTGACCCCAGATAAGTTTATTAAGGGGCACAATATATTTGGGGGACACAACATCACCACATAGCTCAGAACCACTAGCCCAGGGATTGCCCCACCTATAATGGTCTGGGCCCTCCTCCATCAATTACTAATTAAGAAAATGCTCTACAGCCAGTTCTTATGGAGATATTTCTCAAAGTAAGGTTCCTTCCTTTCTCATGACTCTAGCCTGTGGCAAGTTGACATAAAACTAGCCCACAATATACATATAATTCTGTCTGTATCAGTGTGCTTTCTGACCCTCTTCAAATTGTATGTTCTTGATTTTTTGTTTTGTTTTGTTTGCTTTTGGTTATTGTCTATGTAGTCTGGCCTTGAACTCAGAGATCTGCCTGCCTCTTTCCCCCAAGCTTGGATCACTCAGCCATTTTATCTCAGCATCACTCGGATCTTAATCCATTTTGTTATCAAGTCTAAGTCCCATATTTTACCTAAATACAATAAACTCAAAAAGTCCTAAATCTTTTCTTTCTGAATCAGGGAAGTTAGTACAATGTTTTTCTCAATTTGTAATCCTATAACACAGAAAGCAGCAGGTGTGGTATAGATATTCTTATTCCAAAATAGAATCATTGGAAGGGTAAAGGGAGTTGCTTGTCTAAAGAAAGGTTATAGGGCTGGAGACGGCTCAGTGGCTCAAATGCGTGCTGTATAAGCACAAGGACCCAAGTTCGAATCTCCAGCAAGCACATGAAAAGCTGGGCATGGTGTCATGTACCTGTGATTCCAGTACTGGGAAGGCAGAGACAGGAGGATAGATTTCTGGGGTTTGCTGACCAGCCAGGCTAGCCAAATTGGTGGGCCCCAGTTGAGAAACTTTCTCTCATCAAATAAGATAGAGAGCAATAGAGGAAGGTACCACTGTCAACTGGTTTCACGTGCATATGTACATGCCCTCATAGATACATACACACAAAAGTATGTTCATTTAAAAAAGTAATAAATCAGGACTGTAATTCAGCAGAACAATTCTGTTAGGTTCTTTGGTCAGAAAATAGTTTTGTGGCTTATTGACCAGTCTCTGGGCCCTTTGGGGTACCCTGTAAACCAAGAACAATACATAGGTTTAGTCATCTGTAGCTATGGCTTATCCTAGACTAGGGTGCATATTATTTATCTCCTGGAAATGGGCATGCATCTTTGTTAGATGTGTGTGTTTTGGGGAAAGGAGAGCAAGAGTTGTCTAGTTCAGATTGTAGGTGAACCTGGGGTATTCTTGTTGCTCTGATTACTTTCATTGTCTGGCAGGATTATATCAGGTTCCTTTGTCTTTTTTTAGCCAGTGATGGGTTTTATGGATGTCCTGGGTGTAGTAGTTTGCTGCTAAGTCCCCAAAGGGCCTAGTGCTTTTGAAAATAGTGTCTGAGTAAATGGTGGGATTCTGTGCCTTTCCTTTAGTGAGTGATGCTTGATCTGAGGGTCACCCTCCCTTCAGGCTTGCATTACCAAAGGAGATTGTTTTTTTGTCTCCCTTGTTCCAGTCTTCCCTGTGAAGTGCTATGGAAAATAGCCTTTGAGTAGATGTGAATGCTATATGAGTATCATTCATTACAAGTATGCTGGTATGTAATTAATTTTGCAATTTTATTTATGCAATTTTAAATCCTAATTTTCCTTTCTAAAAAGGATTTATTTAAGTCAGGCATTGGTGGCACACACCCCTTTTAATCCCAGTATTTGGAAGGCAGAGGCAGGCAGATCTCTTGAGTTTGAGGCCAGCCTGATCTACAGAGCTAGTTCCAGGACAGCCAGGGCTACTTAGAGAAACTCTGTTGGTGGGGTGTGTATGTGTGTTTAATTTATTTATATGTGTTTTGCCTGTATGTAAATGCACTAGTGTAGTGTATGCAGTTCCTGTGGAGGTCATAATCGGGCATTGGATTCCCTAGAATTGGAGTTACAGAAAGTTGTGAGCTGCCTTGTGGGTGCTGGGAATCAAACCCAGGTTCTCTGGAAGAGCAGCCAGCGCTCTTTACCACTGAGCCATCTGCCACCATCCCCCCTCCACCCCCCCACCCCCTCCCCGTCCCTCTCCTCCTTTAAAGATTTTTGAGGCAGTTTTTTTTTTTTTTTAATTTGCTTTGCTTTTTTAAAGTCCAGATTGGTTGTAACTGAGAGTGGCTTTGAGATAGAGAGTGTTTGGGATGGTATGGGCATAGACTCACGGATGGCCCTGGACTCTTCTGCTTCTACATCCAGGTGTGTTCTGTCATGCCCAGCTTTTTTGTTTTTGTGAGACAAGGTCTCCCTCTCACTCTTGTTTTTTGTTTTCTGAGACACAGTTTCTCAGTGTAGCTCTGGTTGTGCTGGAACTCACTCTGTAGCCCAGGCTGGCCTCAGACTCGGAGATTCACCTGCCTCTGTCTCCTGAGTGCTGGGATTAAAGGCATGTGTCACCACCGCCTGGCCCATCTTGTTTTTTAGGCAGGGTCTTTTACTAACCTGGAGCTTGCTGAGTAGGCTAGTCAGGCTGGTGGCCTGGGTTTTGGGGGTTGAACTGAGAGTCTCATACTTGGGTGGCAGTTACTTTTCCAATTGAGCTG
The DNA here is from genome assembly GCF_049852395.1 of Peromyscus maniculatus bairdii. Lineage (NCBI taxonomy): Eukaryota > Metazoa > Chordata > Mammalia > Rodentia > Cricetidae > Peromyscus > Peromyscus maniculatus. The sequence goes on along the minus strand of NC_134856.1, from coordinate 73,846,243 downwards.
TTGTATTGCTCCTGCCCTTCTTAATTTTTATTACCAGCTGGATGGCTTTATTAGGTATTATGTGATATTTTGATGCAATATAGAATTCTCCTTGTTAGTTTAACAGTGGCTTTATACATGCACTCCAAACCCTGCTACAAATAATAATATATTCTTTCAAGAAGAACTGCTAAACTTACTCTTTTTTTGTTTGTTTTTTAAGACAGGGTTTCTCTGTGTATCCCTGGCTGTCCTGAAATTCTCTCTGTAGACCAGGCTGGTCTTGAACTCACAGAGATTCACCTGCCTCTGCCTCTACTTCTGCCTCCTCCTCTGCCTCCCAAGTGCTGGGATTAAGGGTGTGCTCCACCACTGCCTGGCAACCATTGTTGTTGTTTGGTTTTGAGGCAGAGTCCTATTATCAAACTCATAGCCTGGACCTTGCAATGTATTCCAGGTTGGCTTTGAAGTTGTTCTTTTTCCCTCCAGCCTATTGAGTTCTAGGATTATGGATGTGTGTTTTGTCATTCCTGGCCTCTTCTTTCTTAAAGCCCCCTTACGGGCATTACAGTGATCAGACATTGCTCTTTGTTTTGTTGGCTGTTAAGTTTTATTCACTTATATACTGCTCATCATAAGGTAGTATTTCTGTGATTAAGTTTCTGTCACATGGCTGGCTATCCATGATTTTGAGCTGTCAAAGCCTATTTTTACATGAGAAGTGAATAAAATGTCAGTTGAAGTGGCTGGTGTTGGTTTAAAGGAGAATTTCTGATTTACTAAGCTAACATGCATAGTAACATTCCTTCCTCCGGCACGTAATATGTTGTCGGGACTTCATTAGTGATGTGGAGAGTTGTCCTGTAGGTTGTGGAAGACTGTGTTCTGCCCATGACCTCAGTGCCAGAGAAGAGGCCTCTTGTCTGGCAGGGTCTTTGAGTCCAGTGAAAAGGCTAATGAAAGCAGTGCCTTTGTGAACTTCAGATTCTTTAGTAAAGAAGACTAGATAAAGAATTTGATATTAATTTCTGAAGATAGCTATAAAGTACAGATTGGTATCAAGCATGTCTATGATGTTTGTCTCATTTTTGATTTTGTCCTTTGTCCCAAGACTTGCTACATATGTGACGAACAAGGGAGAGAAAGCAAAGCGGCGACCGGTGCTTGCATGACGTGTAATAAGCACGGGTGTCGACAGGCTTTCCACGTGACCTGGTAAGTGGCTTTCCGTCATTGTACATACAGCATTGGAAGTGCCTTACATGACGTACTGTGACACCGCTTCCCACTGGAATAGGGTTTTGTTTGGTGCTGTAGATCAAACTCTGTACCTTGTATAAGTCCCTGAGGGACCACCAACCCCCAGGCTCTACCTCCTGGCAGGACCCCGCCCCTCCAGCCTCAGGTGGCCAAGCTTCTCCCTACAGAGTAAAAGGTCCAAGTTCAGGACTTGAAAACCTGCTCATCCCCACTTTGGAAAGCTCTGTCCCCACAAGAAACCCTATATAAACCCTGTCTTCTGCTTAGTTTCCTGCTGCTTCTCACCCCAGCAGAGGCAGCCACCCCTTGGATTTTTCCCTCCCAATAAATCTCTTGTGTGAAGTTAGTTGTGTGGTGTGACTTTGTGGTATTCAGAGCTGTAACACTTGCATTGGGAAAGTCTTCCCCCCTCAGAATTGTAACACTTAACACCTTGTAAATGTTACAAAAACACTTTGTCATCCAGCTACATCCCCAGCCCTCTTTTATTGTTTTGTTTTTTTTTTAACCAAAAAAAAAAAAAAAAAAAAGTCTGTTGATCTTGCTCTCTCTGCTATATTTTGAAGCATGTATGAATTGCAAAGAATTGTTCCTTTTAAGTTGATGTATGAGCCAGGCCTTGTGGTACAAGCATGTAATTCCTGCTACTCAGGTGGAGGCAGGAAAATTACAAATTCAAGGCCTACATGATATATATATATATAGATATAGATATATATAGATATAGTGAGTTCAGAGCCATTTTGGAAAACTTCATGAGAGAGATCCTATTTCTAAAATACAAAATTGAGAGCTGGCAAGATAGTTTAGCAAATAAAGGTGCTTGCTGCCAAGGCTTGATGACCTGAGTTTAAACTCGGGATCCCACATGGTGGAGGGAAAGAGCCAACTCTCCCAAATTGTTCTGACCTCTATATACATGCACTGTGGTTCACAGGTGTACCCTCCTCAAAAATACACGCTGAATACATGAATAAAGATAATGACAAATAAATAAGAGGGATGTAATTGAGTAGTGTGCTGGCTTAGCATGGGAGACCCCAGTACCATCTCACAAAAAGAAAAGGCATTGTTTGCATCAGCCTCCTTACCACCACATTGCTGTTTTAGACCATGATTTGTACTAACACACTGATTTATTAAAAAAAAAAAAAGAACTACTAATTATGAAGAGAAAAGGAAGTTATCTCTCTCCCCATCTTTTTTCATCACTTGTGTTTATTTTTCTAACATTGTTTTATTTTTTGAAATTATAGTTATATCAATGAAACATTGTTACTGTGTTTTCGAGGGCTCTCCTTGTTATCCAGGCTTGTTTCAAACTGGGCTCAACTCTTATCTGAGCCCTTGGGATTAAAGGCATGTGTCATCAAATGCAACTTTTAAAGCAACTTAATCACTGTTTGGTGACATAAAACCTTGATATATCTTCATTCATGATAGACCTGAGTTTATCGTAAACTATACCATAGTCTTAAAGAATGATAAATTACAAGTGAAGGTGAAGTGACTGGTCATTAACTACAATAGAGCTTTTCTGTCCCCTTATAGTTGAGGCACAACAAGGAACTTGCTCATACTGATGAAATAAGCAGGTGGTTTCATAACTGAGCTAGACCCCTGACCCCTATATTACCTCTTTTTCCTTTATATTGTCTTACAAATACTGAAAAGTTAATTTTCTTTGCTTAAATGTACCATGGCTTGAGGTTTGTTGATGTCCGTGCTTTTTTTGTTTGCAGTGCTCAATTTGCTGGGCTGCTTTGCGAAGAAGAAGGGAATGGTGCAGACAACGTCCAGTACTGTGGCTACTGTAAATACCACTTTAGTAAGCTGGTAAGACAGTTTCCAACGTAGTGGATTCAGTCGTGGTTGATTTCGACAAGATGGTGACACCGTCATCTAAAGGACAAGAAATCAGAGCATGGTCACAGTTTCTTGCTCGATTTTGACTGAAGATTAAATTCATTTAGCGTGTTCTTATTGAAAATGGAAAGAACTAGTAATTTTAAAAAACGTGAAGCAGAGTATACTAGTAATTGACAGTGACTGTCATGTAGTGGAGCTGCTTTGACCTCCTGTCGGCACTCACTTTGGGTTTGTGGTTGTCACTTGTCTCATCTTCTGTTGCAGCAGCGCTGTTACCATCTTACTTGTTAGAGACACGCCTTGTCTTTATTCCCTAGAAGTAGTAAACACAATAAGGCTGTTTTGTAACTTGGTTAAACACTCTGCTAAAATATATTTAGACCCATCTTGGAAGGTTTTGAGATTTTGTCAGACTTTGTGGTTAAACACTTACATGGACGATTGAGTTAGAAACTTTTTGAAGCCTTTGTTGTCTTTTGTTTTTAAAGTTTTTTAAAGTTTTATGTGTGTGAGTGTTTTGCTTGCATGTATGTATATGCACCACAAAATGTGCCTGGTGCCCACAGAGGCCAGAAGAGGGTGTCAGATATTCTGGAATTGGAGTTATGGATGGTTGTGGGCCCCATATGGGTGCTGGGAACTGAACTTAAGTCCTCTGTAAGCACAACAACTCTTAAATGCTGAGTCATGTCTCTAGTCCATAGTTAGAATCTTTGGATTCTATGTAACATATCCATTTTCCTTTGAAAAATAAGTTTTTAATGCTCGCAAGTATCTGTTTTTTAGTTCTTAAATATGTAGATTCATACACAATGGTTTTTTTCTTTGTTTTTTAACTGTCTTATTTTTAGTTACCTTTCCCTGTTGAATAGATCTTCCTTGCCTCTCCCTCCATCTTATAAATAATATTATTAACCATCCTTCAGGCCTCTACTGATGAAGTCACCTACTACAGCACATTGTTATGGTGTTTCTCATCAAATGATACATGACTATACCTAAAGTGTGTATCTGTATTACTCATTGCTGAAGACTGATATATCTTAATGGCTGGTAGAAATGAACTGTTTATAAGAAGTTGAGACATTATGAAATTGGAAAGATTGAAACTGGGTGTGGTGGCATGTTTGTAACCCCACCCACCCAGCACTTGGGAGGTAGTAGAATAAAGAGCTGAAAGTCATCTTCCTGCCATATATTGTTGAGGTCCTAACTGGGCTACATGAGACTTTAATCTCAAACAAATAACTAAAATAATTTTGACATTCATACAAATAGTTTTCCTCATTACTAATTATTGCTGTAGTGTTATTGCTAGTTATAAAAAAATTCATATGATTAATAAAATAACTTGTGTAGAACTTGAAGTTATTTTATAGTCACTTTTAAAATCTGTTTAAAACTAGTTGCAGTGTGCACAGCTTGTAAGTACCCAAACAACTCTTACCTTCATGCTCTATTATGCAGTGCTATATTTTAAACAGAAAAATGTAATGCTTTTAGTAATGCTTATAAAAATGCATGGGTCTGATACTGATATTTGTCTTAATTTGTTCTAAATAATCTGTAGAGAAAAGCTGTTAGAGAACTTTTTCTCAGTATTTATTGAAAGTAAATGCTTCTTGCTTTACTACTGGCATAAAGCAACTCTTTTAAATATTTACTTCCCTATTCTTCCAGTCTTGCCATATCTACTTTTCCCCTGTGTCCCAAGTGCTGGGATTTCTGCCACTGTCGTCAGTAGCATTCTTTAATACACGTTTTGGTTAAAGCTTTTTTTTCTTTTGTTCTTTTTTTTTTTTTAAGTCAACTTTAAAAATATAATAGCTTATTTGAAAATATAGTAGGTTTTTTGTGGGGGGTGGGGCAGGGTTTCTAGATGTAGCCTTGGATGTCTTCTCTTTATGTAGGCCATGCTAACCTTGAACTCACATAGATCTGCTTGCTTCTGCCCTCTGAGTGCTGGGATTAAAGATACATGCCTCTATGCCTGGCTTGTTTTCACACAACTTAATAAATAACAAAAAATATGGCATTGATGTTAAATTTAAGGTTAGTTTTTTTTTCTTTATAATGCAGTGGATTGATGTTTAAACTCTATTATATAACTTGAAATACTGATTTTTTAAAAAAAACTTGACATTTAAACATTTCACATTGAAAATAGTTTAAGCCTAATAAAATGGATTTTTTTATATACATATACACATATGTATATATTTTCTTTTTTAGAAAAAGAGCAAACGGGGATCTAATAGGTCATATGATCAAAGTTTAAGTGATTCTTCCTCTCACTCTCAGGATAAACATCATGAGAAAGAGAAAAAAGTAAGTGGATTTGTTGTTGCTAATTATGTAGCACATCACTTAATAAAATTAAAAAAAATCTTTTTAGGTAAAATTGTTTTTTACAGCTAAATGGAAACATTGAAATTCAGCAAAATTTTGGCTCAGTAGAATATTAAATCAAAGACTAGGTTTAAAATAATGCCATATTTGAAATATGGTTTTGACCATTGTAATTGAAAATTTAAATACAACTTGATTGGCAGCATGAGAGTGATTTCTTGCATGTGTTAACAGGTCATCTTATAAAATCTTGAGGTGACTTGAGCAGTGGTAGTTTGTTGCTATGTATCACTAACTGATTATGTCACTTGTAAGTAATTTTCTCATCGGCTTTTCTCTTTTGTAATAGAACAACATTGAATTCCAAATATTCTTGGCTGATTTTTATTTTTCAGTGATGCTAATGTTTTTTTTTTCATGCGACCAAATAGTGTATTATTTGTTTGTGAATTGTTTGCCTTTTTAATCAAAATACTAAATCTTGCCTAAATACTAATCTTTATTCTGATTTACCTGTTTTCTGCTTACATTTTTACTTACTTTAAAGGCTGATTAATTTTTAATTAATTAAAAGCAAATATTATAGAACTATTCATACTTCATTTGTGGTTCTTTTAAGAATATATTGGCAGTATATATAGTAAAGGGATAACCCCTCTGAATTATCTTAATGTAAATAAGATAAAAGAGAGTATTTTAAATGGAGAAAGGTGTTCTTGTAGAGTTGATACGAACCAGTTTTGAAAGAATGTTTGCAGATTTTATTTAGTGTTTGAAAATAAGGTCAGAAAACATAACTATAGGTGCTTAGGATTTACAAAATAGTAATGTATAGTTATTTTAGCACTTGTTGATTTCAATTTATATTTGTACCTTTTTTCAAGTTAAATACTAAAAAAATTTCAGAATTTAGTTTTGAGATTGCTCCTTTACTATGAGCAAAATAATAAGTGCAATTAATTTAGCATAATTAGAGTTATATATGTAAATATTGGAGGTCTCTGGTAGCTAATAATTGCATGTGTTTATCTTAAGGGATAGTTTTGTGATAAACTGACAGTAGGATTATGTTTATTGCTTGGATTGTTGATTAAAACAATGGCCAAGTTGGTTTAATTATGGTTTTAATAAGTGACACCGTGATTTTATTTAGATTTTTGAGACCACAAAGTGAAGTTTCTGTAGGTAGGCCTTATTTAGGCCTTATTACAGTGTAAAAAGGGATGTTTTACCATTATTGGTCTTTAATTGTGGTATTTCATGAGCATTGTTTTGTTTTAGAAATGACCATTGCGTGGTCATACTGATTTGAATGTATGCTCTATCATGTTATTGAAGGACAGTTAATAATGTAGTACAGTGTTGAATAAGTATAGTTCTGTTGTTGTGCTTGTCATTTATCTCCCCCAAATGAATGTGATTTTGTATTTTACCCAATTTTTATAAATTGTGGAACTCTAGATTTTAAAAAATTGTGTTTAATTAAATTTGTTTAGCTTCAGATTTTAGAGTTGTAAACAATATTTGGATTTTACTTTTAGCATATATTAAAGGTAAACAATTTTTTTGTCATACAGTGTAAAATCTTATTTTATTTTTTTCCTCTAGTGCTGGTAGTTGAACCCAAGGCCTCTGGCATGCAAAATAAGCACTCTTAACATTGAACTACACCTCCCAGTCCAAATTTCTGTATTTTATTATTAGTTGAGGTTTTTTATGAATGTATTATACATGAGTTAAACCTACTGTAAGTTTTTTCATTAAACTTACTAGCTTGCTTTGGAGTAGGACTTTTAAAATATAGTATGAGGTTAAGTAATAACATAGTTGAATTGATGGGATTGTTACATGCAGACAGCTCTTTTCCTCCTTCTTGACACATTTATTTTAACAGCTGTCACCCTATCTGTCTGTATGTCCAGTCATCATTCATTAGGGGAAGGGGTTCTTTATATTGTTCATGCAGGACACTCAAACCCTTATTTTCAAGTTGTCATCTTGCCTCATCCTCCTTAGTAGTTGGAATAACAGACCTGCATCACACTGTACTTGGCTGTTTTCTTTTAGATGTTTATGTCTAGACATGGCATGGTGATACAACACCTGTAATTCCCGTATGCAGAGAATAAATTAGGAGGTTGAATGCTGTGGGATGTCTTGTATGTTATGAATAAATAAAACACTGATTGGCCAGTATAGCCAGGCAGGAAGTATAGGATAAGAGGGACAAACAGAGGAGAGGCTGGGAGGTGGAAGTCTGGAGGAGATGCCAGCCTGCTGTTCAGGGAGCATCATGTAAAAGCACCAAGTAAAGCCACGGAGCACGTGGCGACATATAGATTAACAGAAATGGGCTGAGTATAAGAGTAAGAGCTAGACAATGGTAGGCCTGAGTTAATGGCTGAGCAGTTTAAATAATATAAGCGTCTGTATATTTATTTTATAAGTGGGCTATGGGACTGCCGGGGCTTGGCGGGTCCCGGAGAAAAAAAATCTAGCTACAGTTGAGTAGTTCCAGACCAGATTGGGCTACTGACAGCAACCACAGATAAATATTAGACAAAAAAAATGGTACCTGCATTGAACATTTATAGGCTTTATTGTATTAGCTATTACAGATAATCTGGAAATCAGTGTATGGGAGGATATCATTAAGGCTACAACATTGTATGTAAGAGACTTGAGTATCCATGAATGAGTATGTCAGACACAGGAATGTGTCCTGGAAGCATCCCCACATCCATTCCCCCTAGGAATATAAATCAGATGACTGCATTTCATTGAAATGTAACATTCACAATCTGTCTATACTTGGGTATTTTATTTATTGTTCTGGTTATTGAGAAAAGACTAGCCTTGAATTTCTGATCTTGCCTCTACCTCCAAATTCTGGAAATGTAGGCATGTGTCACAACACCAAGCAGACATTGGCAAAATTTGGTAATGTTTTTTTTTTTTAATTTAAATTTATTTTATTGATTGTTGTTGTTTTTCAAGACAAGGTTTTTCTGTGTAGATCTGGCTGTCCTAGAACTCACGCTGTAGACCAGACGGGCCTTGAATTCAGTGATCTGCCTGCCTCTGCCTCCTGAGTGCTAGAATAAAGACATTCACCACCACTGCTGGATATAATGCTGTTCGTTTGTTTTGTTTTGTTTTGAGACAGAGTTTCTCTGTGTAGCTTTTGGAGCCTATCCTGGAACTCACTCTGTAACCCAGTCTGGCCTCGAACTCACAGAGATCCACCTGCCTCTGCCTCCCGAATGCTGGGATTAAAGGCGTGCGCCGCCGCCGCCGCCGCCGCCGCCGCCGCCGCCGCCGCCGCCGCCGCCGCCGCCGCCGCCGCCGCCGCCGCCGCCGCCGCCACCACCACCACCACCGCCCGGCCCTCATGCTGTTCTTAAATGTTATTAAATGGACCACCTTTTTTTTTTTTATTTCTGTTATGGAACATTCTTTGTAGCTTGTAGAATGTTTCTTATTGAATTAAAAACATATTGGTCACGTATTGCATTTAATAATAAATAGTTATCTAAATTACTTAAATCTGAAAGCTGGCAATATAAGTTGGTGCTAGGTGTATGCTTGATCCCCAATACTAAAAGACAGAACAAAAAACAGAACAGAGCTTTTTGTTTGTTTTTTTGTTTTGTTTTGTTTTTTCTAAGACAGGGTTTCTCTGTGCAGTCCTGGCTGTCCTGGAACTCACTCTATACCTCTAGCTCAGAGATCCTGCCTGCCTCTGCCTTCCAAGTGCACTACAATGCCCGACGAACGCTTGTAACTTTTATAAATGAATTTATTTATTTATTTAGATGGTGTCTCACTATAGTTCAGCTGGCTTCAAAATTATAATTATCCTGCCTTACTTAGCCTTCCATAAGCTGGGACTGTAGGCCTGCTTTACCATGCCTGGCTATATTTTTGTTCACATATATTACTTTTGCAGAGTAGGTTATATTACCATTTGTAATATGTATATAATACATTTTGGTCATCTTCACCCTCCAGTATCCTTTCTTGTCCCTCTCCCTCTTCCTTTTACCAACTAGTCTCGCTTCTACTTTTGTGTCTATTTTGTTCATTTTGCATGATGGGGAGGATGACCTGATGAGTTTAAGATTGATTATAAGAGGATGGATGAAGGGTTATTTATAGGTATAGGGTCATAAGCTACTCATGAATATGCACAACTGGAGAAAATGTCTCTCTCCTCCAGCAGCCATTAACTGCCTATAGATCCTCAGGGGAGGGGTGGGGCTGCATTTTTAAAACATCTGTAGGGACATTTAAGGGGTTTGAGAGATGGTTTAAGAACACTGTTTGCTTTCCCAGAGGAAAAACCCAGGTTTTTTTTTTTTTCTTGTTTTTTTTTTTTTTTTTTTTTTAAAACTTAATTGTTGGTTCACAGCTGTCGGTAACTCTAGGTTCAAGGGATCTGATGCTCTCTTATGGCTGTGGAGGACACCGGGCACACATGTGGTACACAAACATGCATGGAGGCAAAATACTCATAAATAAATGCAATAAAAATTTTAATAGGAACATTTGAAAACAGTCGTCCGTGTCCCCCCCCCCCCCCCCCCAAGAACTTCTGTAAGACCAAAGCTTCATGACAATGGGTTAAGAGACCCAGGTGTTATGGCACATGCCTTTAATCAGAATACTAGAGGAGGCAGAGGCAGACAGACTAGCCTGGTCTACATAGTGAGTTTCAGGCCAACCAGAGATACACATTGTGGCCCTTTCTTGAAAAGATTGATTAGAGATGGCTCAGTGGGTAAAGTGCTATGCAAAGCATAGTGACCTAAGCACCTATGTGAAAAGCAGGTGTAGTGATGCTTGCCTGTAACCTCAGTGCATGGCGGAGGAGGGAGAGATAAGCAGATCCTTGGGGCCCATTGGCTACCTAAGTTAGCTGAAACATTGAGCTCCAGGTAGGTGATTAACAGTGTAAGGCAGAAGAAAAGCTCATAATGAGACAGGACTTTGGATAAAAGACAATGTCTATAAATTGTGAAAATCTGACGTATTTTAAAAGGAACCAAAGGACATGCTAAGTTGATTATAGTGCATGTGAGGTTTTAATTTAGCTGTTAATAATTTGGATTATGAATTAATCACAGCAGTCAAATAATTATGAAATAGAATTTTGCTTTCCTAAAGTAACCAAGTGATATTTAAAATGAACAGTAGATGTGACTGTATTTGAAATCAATAGGAATGGAGAATTATTGGAATCCTCTGTGTATTTAACAAACCCTTCATTTAAAAAGAATATCTTGCCGGGCGGTGGTGGCGCACGCCTTTAATCCCAGCACTCGGGAGGCAGAGCCAGGCGGATCTCTGTGAGTTCGAGGCCAGCCTGGGCTACCAGGTGAGTTCCAGGAAAAGGCGCAAAGCTACACAGAGAAACCCTGTCTCGAAAAACCAAAAAAAAAAAAAAAAAAAAAGAATATCTGGTCATATCTGTTAGGAAGGTTTAAAAGCACCAATCTTGGGGCTGGGGATATGACTTAGCAGTTAAGAGTACTTGTTACTCTTGGAGAGGACCTGGGTTTGGTTCTCAGCACCTACCCTGTGGCTCATAATTGTAATTCCAATTTCAGTGGATCCTGTGTCACCTTCTGTTTTCTGTGGGTACTAGGCATGCTCCTGGTGCATTGACATGCATGCAGGTAAGACATGCACATACATGAAATGAAATTTATTTTTAAGGTTATATTTATTTATTTTTTGCACCCAACCTTTCTTCTACCCTACTCCAATTTGTAGGAATTTGTATATTTATAGACAGGCTCTCATTGTGTAGCTGAGGCTGGTCTTGAACTAATTATGCAGACCAGACTGGCCCAGAACTTGCCATCCTGCCTCAGCCTCTTGAGAACTAGAATTGCAATTGTATACTACCAGGTTTATGTAACCATTTAAGACTTGTGAAGCCATCTTTTCCTAGAGAGCCTAAATGACATGTCTAAAGTCAATAGATTATAATAATTAGTAGTAGTTAGAGGAAAATAATTTTTTTTTAGTTTTATGTGAAGCATAAATCTAATCTTATCAATTAAAACTAGGAGTTAGATATCAGGGTAATAACAATGTGTCCCTCCCTACTTTCGAGGCCAGCCTGGGCTACCAAGTGAAAGATCAGAGAACCAGAGGAGCAGCCACCATTGACTTCTTACCTTTCCGGATCCTCTGACCAAAAGGATCCTCCCTGCGTTATCACTTTCTGTCTCCACCTCTCAAGTGCTGGGAATAAAGGCATGAGCCACCAATCATCCAGCTTCTATGGTTAATTAGTGGCTCTGCCCTCTAATCTCCAGGCAAGCTTTATTTGTCAGAACACAAACAAAATATCCCACAACATTTCTGTCTAATTGTTCTTAAGTAAAAGAAGCATAGCTCTAGAGAGGAGTTGAGAAGTTTAGAAGATTACCATTTGTGGCAACATGCCAGCATATTGGGAATTTTACACCTTCAGAAAAGATTTATTGCTTAGCTAGGTGTGGTGGTGCACATCTTTAATCCCAGCAGTATGGAGGCAAGTAGATCTCAGTGAATTGGAGGCCGGCCTTGCTACACAATTGAGTTCCAGGCTATCTAAAGATGCATAGCAAGACTCTGTCTTAAAGCTGGGCGGTGGTGGCACACACCTTTAATCCCAGCACTCGGGAGGCAGAGGCAGGCGGATCTCTGTGAGTTCGAGGCCAGCCTTGGCTACCAAGTGAGCTCCAGGAAAGGCGCAAAGCTATGCAGAGAAACCCTGTCTCAAAAAAACCAAAAAAAATTATATATATATATATATCGCTAAAGGCTAAGTTGTAGGTCATTATTATTTGGGATTCACTGGTTATTTATTACACTGAGACAATCTTTTATCAGTTTTTTTTCTAGTATTTAGACTGCCAGCATTAGTGACTGTACTATAGGTACACTGCAGCTTAAAGTAGGGAGGGATACATTGAGATAAATTCACAAATGGAAATGGAAATTGGAAGTGTACGTCCAGCCTGTTGAACGCCGCAGTAGCAGTACTCTGTGTTGTGCAGTGTATCCTCATTGCTGACTGGGAGCTGCTGCTTGCTGCCACTGCCCAGTGTTTCTAGAGAGAATTGTACTGTATGTTGCTTAACTTAAGAAAAGATGAAAATTCATAATTTGATGTGTAGTTTCTGTGTAATACATGCTGAGCTGTTTACACAAATTTTTGCAACAGCTTAATTTTGTTTAGTTTTTGTTTTGTTTTGATTTTTTGAGACTGGGTCTTTCTACATAGTTTTGGCTGTCCTGGAACTTACTACGTAGACCAGGCTGGCTTTAAACTCAGAGATCTACATGCCTCTGCTTCTCAAGTGCTGGGATTAAAAGCATGTGCCACCATGTCTAGCTCCATTTTAAACATCTTAAATTGAATCCTATTAAGTAAAAAATTGTATTTCTTGAAATGTACTCAGTTCCAAGTATGTCTGCCAGAGTCTATATGTCTCTTAATACAGTGAGAAAGGATTATGCCTTGTCCTTGCTTGTAGTCTGCTATTAATAGTTGGCAACAGAAGGAGGAGCTTTTGCCAATGTAAACACTGTAGAGTAAGGTGGCTGTTTCTGGGTGGCAGACTTAGGACTGACTAAATTGAACTTTTGTTTAGGGTTACTCATCTCATAAAAGAACTAGAGTACTTTCTACTGTGGCTCAGAGGAAGAAAATCGAATCCTTGCATTGCTGTTAGTTTTCTGTGTCTCAGCAGAGCTTTCAGTATTGGGATTACCAGGCACCCATTTCATTTTTTTTAAAATGTGTTTTCTTTTTGGAATCTTGTATAGACATTGAAGCGTTTTCATAACAAGAGAGCTAAGAGAGAGTGGTCAAGAGCAATGGTATGGGGTGCCTGTAGTGTGTTTGGAGAGACTAAAGTATGAGACAAGTTAAGACTAAGAGGAGCTGTAATGATTCTAGTTTCAGACTGTGTCCTCAGGCAGTGAGCACCAACCCAAGGGCTTTATATCTAACTCTTTGCTTTTACTCATAGTGCTGAAGATAGGAACTAAGCCCGCATGATTGCCAGGTAGGTGTGGACTGTACATTCAGCTTCACTCTAGGCTCACTTTTTAATTTTTTTTTTTTTTTTTGAGACAAGGTTTCTCTGTGTAGTCCTGGCTGTCCTGTAGTGAGTCTTTGTCCTGCCAGCCAGCTTCCAGATCATGGAGACTTATTATTGATTATAAAAGCTCAGCTGGTAACTTAACTTAGGCTTGTTCCTAACTAGTTCTTATAATTTACCTGCTGTCACATGGCTCATGGCTCATGTTACCTCATCTTCTACATACCATGTTTCCTCTACATCTCTTCAAGACTCTGCCTGTCTTCTTCCCAGCATCCTCTGTGCATGGAAATTCTGCCTATCTACTGGCCATTCCGCTCTTTATTAAACTGATCAGAGTGACATGTCTTTACACAGTGTAATCAAATATCTCGCAACAGCTATTCTGGAACTCAAGTTGTAGACAAGGATGGCCTGGAACTCAGATCTGTCTGCCTCTGCTTCCCAAGTGCTGGGATCAAAGGTGTGTGCCACTACTGCCTGACTAAAAAATTGCTTTTTTGATATAGGGTCACACTCTATAAGCCAAGCTGGCCTGGAATTTGTGGCTGTTCTCTTACTTCACTTCAGTCTCCTGAAAGCGTCAGTTAATTCTAGGCACGAGGCACAAATCCTTACTTCTTTTTAACTTATGGCTTTTCTTTTTTGTTTATTCTTTATTTTTCATTTATTCCTTTTATTATTATTATTTTCTGATTATTTTCTCATACTGTATATTCTGATTATAGTTTCCCCTCCCTCCACTCCACCCATCTGCTCCCCACCTCCCCTTCCCTCTGGATCCACTCGCCTTCTGTTTCTCATTAGAAAAAAATAGGCTTCTAAGAGATAACCACCAAACATGACAGATTATAAGATGAAACACAAATAATCATAATGAATTTGAACATGGCAACCCAATAGGAGGAAGAATTCCAAGAACAGGCACAAGAGTCAGAGACCCACTCTTTCTCACAGTCAGGAGTCCCATAAATAGAATAAGCTAATAGCTATAATGTATACACAAAGGGTCTGGTGCAGACCATTGTAGGCCCTGTGCTTGCTGCTTCAATCTCTGTGAGGTCATTCATGTGTGCCTTGCTTATTTGATTCAGAGGGCCTTGTTCTCCTAGTGTCCTCTATCCCCTCTGGCTTTTATAGTCTTTTCCACCTCCTCTTCTGAGGGATTCCCTGAACTGGAATGGAGGGAGAACTCCCATTTAGACTCTCTTTCTGTATAATGTCTGGCTGTGGGTCTCTGCATCTGTTCCCATCTGCTGCTGGTGGAAGTCTCTCTGATGAATGGATAAGGTCTATGAGTATATCAGAATATCATTTGGAGTCATTTTACCACCACCCCCCTTCTTTTCTTTTTGGTGACCAGTTGTGTTTAGTTTTACTATAGGTCTCTGGTCTATCTAGTCTCTGGTTCTTGGTTAACCTAGCAGTGTCAGGTATGGGTTCCTTCTAGTGGAGTGGGCCTTAAGTCAAGTCAGACATTGGTTGACCACTCCCACAAGTTCTGTACCACCATTGCCCTAGCATATTTTACAGGCAGGACAGATTGTAGGTCAGAGGTTTTGTGGCTGGGTTGGTGTCCAAATTTCGCTTTCAGTGGCCTGCAGAGTACCATCCTGTACCAAAGAGACGAATGTAGGGGTTAAGGCTCCATGTTGAATGAGTTGTGTGGGTGTTTTCCTAGGTAGTGCTGTCAGTTTGTGAAGAGCAACCCTTTGTCTTAGCAACATACTGGGTTGTTTGGGGATTTCCATCGGGGAACAACTTGGCCAACAACTCAATTGAATGTAACCCAGTCCCTCCGCTGGAAAGCCTTGCCTGGCGACAAGAGATGGCCAGTTGAGACTCCTTATGCCTCATTACTAGGAGTCCTTATTAAGATTACCATATATTCCAGGAAGTTTCCACCGAACTAGGTTTGCATACCATTCCCCAGTGCCTCCCAATTCCAGCTGTCTCCCCGCACTCACTTCACCCTATTTCTCTCCCCTCAATCTGATCCCTACCCATTCCTGTCCCCACCTGTCCCCAGTCTGCCCAAAAAAAATCTCTTCTATTTTGCCCTACAAGGGAGATTCATACTTTTTATGTTTATAGATGTTTTGCCTATATCTTTTCTAAATGACTGCCATTTTAACTAGAGTGAGATGGTCTATCAATTTAATTTTAATTTGCAATCCTCTAATGGCTAGTGAGGTTGAACATTTTGACATGTTTATTGGCCATTTGTACCTCATCATTTGAGTATTGTCTTTTGCATTAGCCCATATATTGATTGGTTTGTTTGATTTCTTGTTACTTTGCTTTTTAAAGAAGATTACTTATTTTATCTATATGAGTGTTTTGCTTGCATGTATGTGTGTGCACCATGTGTGTGCCCAGTGCTCTCAGAAGTCAGAAAAGGGCATCAGATTTCCTGAAACTAGAGTTAGAGTTGCCACGTGGGTGCTGGGAATTGAACCTCTGCAAGAGCACAAGTGCTCTTAACTGCAGAGCCTTCTTTCCAGCCATTTAGTTTTTGAGTTCTTTGTGTATTAATCCTGTCAGGTGTATACTATAGACTGTCTTCATTTGACTGTGTCATTTGCTGTGCAGAAGCTCTTTCATGAGATCCCACTTGTCAGTTGTTGGTCTTATTTCTTGAGTTACTGGAGTCCTATGCAGAAAGTTCTTACCCATTCCTGTACTTTGAAGTGTGCTCTACTCCCCTCTCCCTTCTTTTGAGTTAGTCTTTCTGTGTAGTCCTGGCTACCCTGGAAATGGATATTTAGACCAGGCTGGCTATCTAGACTTGTCTCTACCTTCCCAGTGCTGGAATTCACTGGGACTGGTCTGTTTTCTCCTTCTGTTTCAGAGTTTAGGTTCTACTAATGGCCTTTTATACATTTGGAATTGATTTTTATGTAGGGTAAGAAGAGATAACCGTCCAGTTTTGTCTTCATGTGGATAATCAGTTTTCCTAGTAGCATTTGTTGAAGACACTAATCTATCCTCAAAGGTATATTTTTGGCATCTCTGTCAGAAATTAGGTGGGTTTTTATCTGGGTCTTTTACTCTTCTGTTGATTGACATGTTGGTTTGGTACTACTGTGCTGGCTTTGTTACTGTGGTTCTGTAATACAACTTGTGGTCAGGCACGGTCATCACTCTAGTATTCTTCTTAAAAAACACAACTTTTTTTTTTCAACCTTGTTGGCAGTTTCATGTATGTATATAATATCCCCAGGTTTCTTCTTCCCCATCTACTGGATTTCTCCCTAGAGTGCCCCCTTCTCCGTGTGTGTGTGTGTGTGTGTGTGTGTGTGTGTGTGTGTGTGTGTGTGTGTGTGTGTACACACCAGAGATCACCGTTGAGTGTTATTCCTAAAGCATCTCTTCTTTTTTCATGTGGTGGCTGTGTGAAATGGGACTCAGGTCTTCTTGCTTGTGTGGAAAGCATTTTACCAACCAGGCTACCTCCCCAGTTGTTTACTTGATTTTTTTCCATGTTATTAATAAATAGCAAGGGCACTAACTTTTGTTTGTTAATTTTGTTTATTTCCACATTGATGAAAGTATTTATCAGATCTAAGAGTTTTCAGCAAGTGTCTTGAGGGTTTTACATATAGAATCATACCATCAGCGAATAAGGATTTTTTTTACTTTTTTCTCTTTCTTATTTGTATTTCTCCCCTGCCTTTTTCTTTTTCATCTTATTACTCTCGTTAAGCCTTTAAGGTCTACCTGATTTTTGTGGAAATGATTTGAAGTTTCCCCATTTAATATGACTTTGGCTATAGGTTTGTCATATATTACCTTTTTACATGGAGATAATGTCTCATTCTAGGCTTTTATCATGAAAGTATGGTTGGATTTTGTCAGAAACCTTATCTGTATCTAGTGTGATGATCAAGTGATTTCTGTCCTTGTAGCATTTTAGATAATCCATTACATTTAATCATTTGTGTATGTTAAACCATCCCTGTATCTGTGGAATGAGGCCAGCTTGATCACAAGGAATGATCTCTTTTGGTGTGTTTCAGTTTGCAGATATTTTATTGAGAAGTTTAGTATCTATATTCAAGACAGACATTGTTCTGCAAGTAATTGTCTTGTGCATGACTTCCCAACCACCCGCCCCCCCTTCCCTCCCCTCCCCCCTCCCCCCTTCTTCCCTCCCCCCCCTCTGTCTCTGTCTCTCTCTGTTTCTCTCTCTCTCCCTCTCTCTCACTTCTATTTAGTTTGCTACCAGGGTGGTAATAGCTTTGTAAAAAAGAATTTTGTACGATGCCTTCCTTTTCTGTTTTATGAAATAGGTTGAGAAGTAGTGATGTTCTTGCTTAATGGTTTGGTGGAATTTAGCAGTGGATCTTCCCAGGTCTGGCCTTTTTTTATTTGGGAGTTATTTAAATTACTGCACTAATCTCACTGTATATTTTAGGTTTATTTAAATTGTCACATTTTGGTAGGTCATATATCTAAAAACACATCCACTTCTTTTTGGCTTTCCAATTTAGTGGAGAATAAGTGTTTTATTTGTATGTACAGGTTTGCATGTGTGTGTGTGTGTGTGCCTGCGCATATAAGTTCACATGTTTATGTGTGCTTATGTGTGTAGAGGTGCCTTCCTTGATCGCTCTCCACCTTATTTTTTGAGACAGGATCTCTCACTGAACCTGGAGCTCTTCGCTTCGGCTAGTCTGGCTGGCCAATAAGCTCCAGGGGACTGCCTATCTCGGATCCACCAGTGCTGTGGTTACAGATGTACACCTCCGTGCCATGTACACCCCTACGTGGGGGCTGGGGATCCAATCTCAGGGCCTCATGCTCATGCAGCAGGCACTTTACCGACTGAGCATCTCCCCAGCCCTGGAATATAAGTTTTTAAGGTATATTGCAATGATTTTATGAATTTCATTGATATCTGTTGTAATGTGTTTCATTCCCTCTTTTGTAAATTTGGGTTATCTGTTTCTGTCTTTTGGGTAGTTTGGCTAAGGGTTTATGAGTCCTCTTTTCAAAGGTCAACTCTGGCATTGAGTCTTTTTATTGTGTTTTTTATTTTTATTTTATTAATTTCTCCCTGAATAAGTTTTCTCTGTGTATATGTGTGTATCTGTGTTTATAGAGACTGTAAGTTATTGTCAAGTAGTATCTTCCTCAGTTGCTTCCCACCTTTTTCTTCTCTCTCTCTCCTCTCCTCTCTCTCCTCTCCTCTCCTCTCCTCTCCTCTCCTCTCCTCTCCTCTCCTCTCCTCTCCTCTCCTCTCCTCTCCTCTCCTCTCCTCTCCTCTCCTCTCCTCTCCTCTCCTCTCCTCTCCTCTCCTCTCCTCTCCTCTCCTCTCCTCTCCTCCCCTCCCCTCCCCTCTCCCTCCCCTCCCCTCCCCTCCCCTCCCCTCCCCTCCCCTCCCCTCCCCCCTCCCCCCTCCCCCCTCCCCCCCTCCCCCCCCTCCCCCCCTCCCCCCCTCCCCCCCCTCCCCCTCTCCCCTCTCCCCTCTCTCTCTCTCTCTCTCTCTCTCTCTCTCTCTCTCTCTCTCTCTCTCTCTCTCTCTCTCTCTCTCTCTCTCTCCCCTGTCTTAATAAACTTGGAGCTCACAGGTTTGGCTAGGCTGCTTGTCTGGTAAATCCCAAGGATCTTCCTTTCTCTCTCTCCCCAGTGCTGGGATTTCAGGCCCCTTTTGGGTTCTCATTCTTTCAGAGAAAGGAGTCAGCCCTTGATTCTAGTTGATTGTCTTTGTCTGTTGATTCTTAGCTTGGGTTTTTATTGTTTTTCTAAGGTACATCTGATGTTACTTATTTGAGATCTTATTGTTTATTGTAAGCATTTAGGGCAATGATTTCTCTCTTAGGACTGTTTTCATTGTATCCAGTAGATTTTGATATGCTGTGTTTTTAGCTTCTTGGAATTAAAATTTTTTTTTTCTTCTTGATTTCTTTAAGGATTCAATCAGTAGTGTGTTTTTTATTCTTCATTAATTTGTATTTTTTTGTGGTTTCTCTTGCTGTTCATTTCTAGTTTTACCTCATTTTATTCAAATAGGATACAAGAAGTGATTTTTCTTTTCTATATTTATTGTCACTTTATGGCCTATTATGATATTTTAAAGAAAGTTCTATGGGCTGCTTAGTAGAATGTGTACTTGACAGTGTTTGAGTAGAATGTTCTGTAGATATTTGTGAGGTCCATTTGATCTGTGATGTCATTAACCAAGATGTGTTTTTGATTGTCTTGTCTTGTCCCACCCCGCAGCCTCCACTCCCCATCAGGATGAGAATGAGGTATTGAAATTACCTACTCTTTCTGTGTGGGGTCTGTTGCAGGAAATATTTGGTGTGTATGTGCTGTTGTTTTTCTAGACTGGGTCGTGTTGTGTAGCCCAGGCTTATCTCAAACTTGAGATTCTCTTGCCTCATTTTGAGTGTTGCAGTTAATTATAGATTTGTACCATTCAGGCCCAGTTGCTGTTTTAACTTTTTCTGCTCTTTGCTGTCTCTTTTTCTTCCCAGACTGTGTGCTTTTCTTCTTCTTTCTTTCATTTGAGACAAACTATCCTCAAACTTGAGGATATCTGCCTGCTTCAGCAATGAGAGTGTTTGGGAGTACAAGGTTTTTGTCCACATCTGGTTCATGTACTCTGAAATTCTATGTAAACTGTTTTCGGAACCATTAATTACACCTTAGTACTTTCGTATGTAGTTGCAATAAAAGGACATTTTAAATATGATTATGGTACTATTATCAAAATAACTTGTTATAAATTCTGATCTATCAGTAATTCTCTGAAAATTTAAACCTTAGGTTCTTTTGGGGGGAAGGCAGGATGCACTCCATGTGGAGGTCAGAGGCCCACTTGCTTAAGTTGCTTCTCGCTTACTACTGTGTGGTCCTGGAGGGAGACTTCAGTATTGACGCTTGATTGTACCAACTTGCTGGTCCTAATTTTTTTTTTTTTTTTTTTTTTTCAAAGACAGTATATCAGTATGTATCCCTGTCTGGCCTGGAACTCACAGCTTCTGTCTCTGTCCCTCAAGTGCTGAGTTTGAACATATGCACCATCATACCTGGCATAATGTTCAATTATCTATTTATCCATCCATCCACCCACCCACCCGTCCATCTATTTATTTAAGTTTTTCAAGACAGGGTTCTCCTGGCATAATGCTTGTTTGTTTGTTTGTTTAGTTTTTTTTGAGACAGGTTTCTTCCGTGTAGTTTTGTAGCCTGTCCTGGATCTCACTCTGTAGACCAGGCTGGCCTCGAACTCACAGAGATCCACCTGTCTGCCTCCCTAGTCTGGGATTAAAGGCATGTGCCACCACTGCCCAGCCACAATGTTCAAATTTTATCCACTAATGTTTTTAATAGAAACAAGGGAAACTTAAAATAAAATTGAACTTTGGTCCCAGATCTAACTCAGTTTCATGATGTACAGTTGTATAATGTATTCTCAGATCTATTCAGTGTTTGGAATATTTGAACACCCCCCCCCCCCGCCTCCAAATCTTTTATGACCTTGACACTAATGAGAAAATCTCCCATTGCTTTAAATTTTCTGTGGCCCTGTTTCTGACGTCTTAACAGTGGATTGTTTTGGCATATACTGTTGGTGGGTTTTTTTTTTTGTGCTGTGGTTTGCTACATAGCCTGGGTCAGCCTCGAACTCACGGTGATCTGCCTGACTTGTATTCTTGAGTACTAAGATTATAGGTCTGTACCATTATGCTCAGCTGGGAATATTATTTTAATTTTTGTTCAGTGACTTAAAAACAAGAATTAATGATTGAATTTATGATTTCATTCATGAGAGGCAGGTACTTTATCATTGAGTTATAGTCCTAGTCCTTTTGTATTAGTCAGGGAACAGACTGGAATATAATATTATACATATACATTTACACACACATATAAGAGTAGCTATATATTATAGATGATAATATATGTAAAGAGTGGCTTATAGGCTGTGGTCCTGTATCTCTAAGTCTGTTATTTACTCTTTATAGCATGATGCATTAAAATTTATTCGCTTAAAACTGTAATAAAAATTTATGATTTTGTACCTACCTATTGGTCAGTAATTGGAGTTTAGCAGCTATTTTTACCTCAGGGTCTCTTATCCAATTTCTTTTGAGATATTGGCTTAAAAATGAGGTTTGTGCTGGGCAGTGTTGGTGCACGCCTTTAATCCCAACACTCTGGAGGCAGAGGCAGGCAGATCTCTGTGAGTTCGAGGCCAGCCTGGTCTACAGAGTTACATCCAGGACAGCTAAGGCTACACAAAGAAACCCTTTCTAGAAAAACCAAAAAACAAAAAACAATAAATAAATAAAGAAAGAAAGAAAAAAAAAAAGGTGGGGGTTGGACGTCTGGAGACATGGCTCAGCAGTTGGGAGCACTGACTGCTTCTTCAGAGGACCTGGGTTCAATTCCCAGCATCCACATGACGGCTCACAACTGTAACTCCAATTTCAGGGGACCTGACACCCTCACACAGACATACACACAGGCAAAACATCAAATGCACATTAAATAAATAAACAGTTTAAAAACATTTATTAAACATAGGGTTTGGAGGAGTGCAGAAGAAATCAGGGAGTAGGATGATTGGAGGATTGAGTGAAGGTGGGAACATTTTCCAAAATGCCTTACTCATTTGGTTTTCAAGCTGGTATTAGTTGGAATTTTTGCAAAATGTGTCATTCTCTTCTTAGGGCTGCCTGAGTACCATAGGACAGTGACACCTACTCTTTTCCAGCTGGAATGATTCCAGCGAGAAGAGCAACCTGTCTGAACACTGCTCCTTTTTTCAGGGGTGGTTGTGTCAAAATAATATGTGATATAATATTTTTTGTTTGAACTGTATCAATGGCATATTGTCATACTCTTTTTGGGAAGAGGAGGTCTAGATCAGGTTACTGTGTTTGTGTAGAGAATTGTCTTGATTGCATTAATTGATTAGGAAAAACTACCCATTGTTGGATGCACAGTTACCTGGGCACTGGATCCTGCACTGTCTAAGAGGAATGGAGAAAGTGCGCTGGAGAGTGGTTAAGAGCACTGACTTTCAGAGGACCCGGGTTCAATTCCCAGCACCCACATGACAGCTCACAACTGTCTGTAATTCCTGTTACAGGGGATCTGACACCCTCACACAGACATACATGTGGGCAAATACATACATGTATTCATAAAATTCAAATAAATTATTTTTAAAAAAGTAGAGAAAGTGAACTAGTTAGTGCTTATTCTCATGGATGTGCTTATTGCTCTTTTCTTCTGATTGTGGATGTAATGTGTTCATCTCTCTCAAACTTCTACTTTTGAAATTCTGATTGACAAAGGTACTTTTGTCATTTTATTCTGTCCATATTTATTTTTTGGCATTCTGCTGTACAATCTTCTTTTCCTTCAGTAGTAAAGAAGGGAGGAATCTATAGAGGTAACTAGGGAGTAGATTAAACAATGCAACGAGAAATCAATATCCTTTGGATTTAGTGCTATAGAAGCTGTTGGCGTTTCAAGACAGTGTTTGGGGCAAAAGCCCATTGAAGGTTGCAGAATGAAGACCAGGGTATAGTGAGAGTACTTAATTCTTTTAAGATTCTTAGATATGGGGCTGGCGAGGTAGTTCAGCAGGTAGGAGCACAGGATATTGTTCTAGAAGGACCAAAGTTCAATTCCCAGCGCCCATATGATAACTCCAGTTTTAGGAAATCTGGCTCCATTTTCTGGCCTCCATGGGAAGCATTCATGTGGTACACAGACACATATACAGGCAAAACATATCACACTTTTATATATAAACTTTTTTTTTTTTTTAGGATTAAAAAATTAAATCTTGAGGCAGAAGCAGGCAGATCTCCCAAGTTGGAGGCCAGCCTGGAATACAGATCAATAGTTCCAGGACAGCCAATACTAGACAGCAAATCCCTGTCTTGGGGGAAAAAAAAAATCTTATTTTAAAAACATAGATATGAAAAAAGGTACATGTATAAAGAACATACTGTTGCTCTAATTTGGTTCAGAAAGAAGTAAAGAAATAGGAAGGTAAATAAGCTACCTTGTAGAAGATAATGCCGTGTGGAGTGGCTCTAAGGAAGTGTTTTTGATTAGAAAGTTGAAGGTAGGTAATAAGTGTATGGAAAGTGGGGAAGGGGAAAACAGGTGTAGAGAAACTACTGGAGCTAAGATTTCATGAGCCCCAAGAATTAACATAATAAGATTATTTAAATTATAGTTGGTGGAATATGCTTTTAATCACAGCAGAGGTTGGCCTGCTTGGTGTATATAGCAATTTCCAGGACAGTCAGTGCTATATAGAGAGATTTGGTCTCAACAACCCCCTCCCCATAAAAATAGATTATAAACAAAGTAGATCATTGCCCTTTAGTATTTCTTTGGTTCATTTTGGGTAGTGGCAGTATCTAGGGTGATTATTGTATCTAGGGTATTTGTATAGCAAACCGTTTTAGAAAATGGAAGCTCAGTCATTCAGAGCAAAGGGCAGATTTGTTACAGCTATAGAAGATAAAGAGATAATACCACCTTCTGTAGTAATTGACAAGCATACCTACTGCACAAAATTAGGCTCCCTCAGTTTAAGGTTCTTTTCTTGTAATATATCCCACTCTGTGATTACAAATGTCATATGGACCTCTTCACATCATCTTGTCATCACTGAGGCTTGGACTATCAATAGAGATGTAGTCTTATCTGTTCTTGGTGTAGTGAGTAATAAACTCTTTTTCTATCAGTTTGGGAGCATTATGTTCTCTCTCAGCATCCACAGTACTGCAGTGGGTACCTTATTAGCGTGCTTGCAGAGGCAGAGCTAGGTTTCCTATTGGCTGCTCTCAGTGCTTTCTGATAAGTATAGACCCTGGGGGAATCGCTTCCTTTCCCCTCGTGTTTATTGTTACTATGTATATCTAGTAGTTCTTTTCCCCTTATATGCTTACATTTAGGGGTTCGTTGAATACTTGAACAGTTGAATTTGTTGTGTTCTGTGATTTTTTTTTTTTTTCTCGAGACAGGGTTTCTCTGTGTAGCTTTGAGCCTTTCCTGGAACTCACTCTGTAGTCCAGGCTGGCCTCGAACTCACAGAGATCCGCCTGCCTCTGCCTCCCGAGTGCTGGGGTTAAAGGCGTGCGCCACCACCGCCTGACTAAAGATTTATTTATTTAGTGTTCTGTGATTTTTGATTTTGCTCTCCAGTTTGTTTTTATGTGGTGTTTCATAGAGATTGCTGCCAATGTTTTTTTTTTTTTTTTGTTGTTGTTGTTCTCTTCTTTCACACTACTTTAAATGGTTTTGAAACTGCTGGTTTTGTGTGTGCGTTCGTGCATGTGTGTGACACATTCTCATAATCAAGCTTGAGCCTCCTGAATCCTGGGATTACAGGTATGGGCCACCCACCCTACCTGGTAAAGCAAGGGATGTTTTGTTTGTTTTTTTCCTCAATGTTAGTTCTGCCTTTTCCATTAAGTGGAGAACCAAGTGCTTTAATCTCAAATATGGGAATCAAATGGGCACTGAGATTGAGGTCAACCGTTAACACTCTAAAAATATGTATTTTACTTTATTGTTGGTGTTTGTGTGTGTGTATATATGTGTGTGTGTGTGTGTGTGTGTGTGTGTGTGTGTGTGTGTATGTGTGTCTGTGCGCTTTGTGCCCATGAAGACCAAAAGAGAGCATTGGATCTCCTTGAACTGGTGTTGTGTTCTTTATATGTTTACTAATGGAATCCTTGAGATAATTTAGACTTGGCAAAAACTATTCCATAGAGTTGAATTATATTTACAGATAGTAAGATAGAGTTGAATTTGAACCCAAATAGTTTGTCTCCTTAATCTGTTCTTAACTTCTGTATTATGCTCCTTAAGTATGCCAGTGTGAGTTAGAGTAGTAATGGAAAAAAAATTTAATGTTGTGAGGGTTTAGCTTGCATGTATGAATGTATGAATGTATGTATGTATGTATGTATGTATGTGTGTATGTATGTATACTACTGTCTGCAGAGGACAAGAGGGTGTCAGATACCCTGGAGCTGAAGTTCTAGTTGGTTGTGAGCTACCAGTTGGGTGCTGGAAAATGAATGAGTCCTCTACTAGAGCAACAAGTGATTTTAACTGCTAAGCCATTACTCCATTTCCCAGAGAAGTAATGGAGTTTATAGTGAGCTCATTTATTAGCTGTGTGAATTGAAAGGTGTGGGAAATATTTCTGAGTTACTTACAGAGTAAGATTTATGGGGTCTAGATCTTTTTGGTAGTGGCAGGGCAATTGAAAAAAAGGTGCATGCTAGGTCATGGATGGTTATGGGTATTCTAGTTAGAAAAGTGATAATGTAAATATAAATAGGGGCACCAGAAAAGCTAATAACTCTGTAATCATGTAGACTTGAGAGTATGCATTTTATTTAAAAAGAGCTGATGAGCCTGATTCCAGTAACATTAGGTATCGAGACAGTAAACACTCGGAAGGCATGTATTGAGTTCAGGCTAGATGTTTACCTGTTTGATAATAAAATAATTACTTTCTGATAGACATTGAACATAAAAGAAAAGACAATTTGTTTGAATGTATCCCATGAATTATATTTTATCGATTGTTTTCAAACAGGTTATAGAGTCTAAAATTCATACACACACACATACATACATACATATAAATACACTATTATGTTTATTTTTGTCAAACGATAATTGTCTTCAGTCTTAATTTTGCTCTTTGATATGAACTGCAGTCCAACATTTAGTCCAGTTTTACCTTTTTCCCCTTTGCTTAAGTGACTTAATGTTAGGTATCTTGGCTGGAATCACAGGGTCTTTATGATCTCCAGTACAGCTTCAGCAAGAAGCCAGCAGCATTTAGGTCCTTAAAAAAAAGGCAATCCACAGTCACGTGGGGAGGCAAAAGTTTGAAAGCCTCAGGTGGACACCTGGGCAGAGGATGTATTTGCTAAAGTCATGGTTCATGGAACCAAAGGCAAAATGAGGACTGTGGGTTTTATAGGTAAAAGTTATATTACATGCTGTTGCATTCTCAATAGGAAGAATACCCTTTGACACTTATGTGTGAAGATAAGCAATTATCCAAGACTTGGTAAAGTTTAAGTAAAGCACCATATAATAAATGTTTTAGTATTTGCAGGCCATATATAGCCTCCCTTTCTGGTCATGTTTCTCCTCCCTCCTCCTTCCTCTTCTATCCCCTTTCCTTCTTCATTTCTTCTCTGACCCCTCCTCCCTCCAACATCCCTTAGCAATAAAACAGCCTTTCTGTCTTTGACTAGGTGTGTGCATGTGGCTGTTAGTTTCCTTTAGGACGTGGAACGTCATTTCCCACCGCCTCCACTAGGAGAGACTGAACTCAGGGCCTCATGCATATTAAGTAAGTGCTTTGCCATTCAGCTACCACCACAGCTCCCCCCCCCTTTTTTTTCTTTTTTCCTTCTTTTATAACTTAAATTTACTCATTTATTTTAACAGTCTAGGACATTTGCAGTCATCAGTAGTTCCAGTGCAGTTTCAGATGCAATTGGGAATTTGTGCATCTCAGTGGAGCTGTTGGTGGAGTGGACCTTGTGGGTGAAATACATTGCATAGTTTGAATAGCACATGTGAAGGGGTCTCTCTAAAACTGACCTCATTGCTTTCATTCTCAACAAACTGACCTGGTGCACTTAGTGTTATTCTCTTTCTTATAAGAAATTTATGGCCACCATAAGATGTTAATTTGATTGATATACATGGTGTCAGGGCCTTCACATAGGACTTTTTTCTTCTCTACCCACTATTTTCTTACAAGTTCTTCTTTGATCCCACAGGAACTTACAATTGCCCTGCAGATTCCAAGACATAGGAAGGAGTTATTTTCCTTGGGTCGCAGCTACTTTCTGCAATACACGGGAGATTAGTTCCTCTTCAATTTTCTCTAAAGCAACTAGGTTACATAACCGTTATTTCTTGTCCAGTGAACTAAAACTGAATACCAGGTTGTTGAGGAAGTCCTCCCTTCCCTTTGTCTAGTAAGGGCTGGCAACCACAGGAGCTCTGTATGGACAGCTCTTTTTAAATGTGCTTCCCAGTACTCAGCCTGTGATCATCTTCTCAATTCCTTTTCATTATGTAATCAAAGTCATTTGTTGCCTTATGGGTTGTACAATTTTTCATTTATGTTTTCTACTCAGTGAATTGCCCTCAAAATCACATATTAGCCTATGAGACTGTCTTAGCTAGGGTTTCTATTTCTGTGACAAAACACTATGACTAAAAGCAACTTGGAGGTGAAAGTTCATTTCATCTTACAACACTCAGGTCACCAAGGGAAGCCAGGCAGGACTACAAGGTAGAAACCTGGAGGCAGAAACCGAAGCAGAAGCCATGGAGAAATACTGCTTAATGGATTGATTGCCTTGGCTTGCTCAATTAGCTTTCTTTTTATATGCCCAGGACCACGTGCCCAGGGTTGGAGCCACCCACAGTGGGCTGGGCACACTCACATCAATCACTAATTGAGGAAATGGTCCCATAGACTTGCACACAGGCCAAAATGGATGGAGCATTTTCTCAATTGAGTTTCTTCTTCCTGTGTAACTACAGCTTTTATCAAGTTGACAAAAACCTGACGAGGATAGCAGCCTGAGTGCTAATACTACATTTTTGTCACAAAACTGTCCAGGACTTAGAAGTCTGTCATTTACACTCTTTGTGAAGTCCAGGTAGGGCACAAGAAACTTATGAATCAGAGCAGATCTGTTTTATTAGAGCAAAGCAGTAGCCAGAGTATCAATATTTTCTGTATCATTCTCCAAGTCCCATTTCCCATGAGATAATGCAGAGAATCAGATGACATCTATTCCTGCCATCTCTTACATTAAAAGAGAGGACCCTGGGCTAAGGTGTTTGAAGTGTGTGTGTGTGTGTGTGTACACATATATGTGTGTACATATATGATGTATATACACACACAGACTCACACACACAAGCATAGATGCCCTTTCCTCCTATATACTATTCTGGCTATTGAGGCAAACTCAGAAAGTTAGTGTAGAAAAATAGTTGTTTTACTAGAAAGAGTAAACCAAATGAAATGGCCACATCTGACTAGGAAGCCAGGAAATGGGTTTATTTAATAACTGGCTATTCAGAAATAGGAGTTTGAGGTAGAGTAGTTTCCAAACATCATAATGATCAAATTATGAGTGGCTGTTTACATTCTCTTCACAGCCAATTCCTTAAAAAAGATTTATTTATTATGTATACAGTGTTCTAGAAGTCTGCATGTATGTCTGCATGCAAGAAGAGGGCACCAGATCTCATTAGAGATGGTCGTGAGCCATCATTTGATTACTGGGGATTCGGACCTCTGGAGAAGCAGCCAGTGCTTTTAACCTCTGAGCCATCTTTCCAGCCCCACAACCAAATCTTAAAATGGGACCTTTTGTTTTTTTGAGACAGGGTTTCTCTGTGTAGTTTTGGTGCCTGTCCTGGAACTTGGTTTGTAGACCAGGCTGACTTCGAACTCAGAGATCCATCTGCCTCTGCCTCCCGAGCGCTGAGATTAAAGGTGTGCACCACTACTGTCTGGCCAAAATGGGACTTGGTGATTGATAATTTTCTTCAGAGCTATTCATCTGCCTCTTCTCTTCCAGGACAGTTTTAATGGGTGACCTAGTTTGCTTTCTGTTGCTGTGGTAAACATTAACCAAGCCTAGGTGGGAGAGGAAAAGGGTTTCTTTGGCTTGCAGTCCATCACTGTTGGAAAGTCAAGGTAGCTACCTGGAGGAAGGAACTGAATCAGAGACCACAGAGCAATGCTGCTCACTGGCTTCCTTCTTGGCTTACGTTCAAACTTGCTTCATCTCCAAGGGCCACCTGCCCAGAAGTAGCAACACCCTTAATGTGCTAAACCCTTCCACATGAATCAACAGTCAAGAGAATCCCACACAGACATGCCGACAGGCCAGTCTGAGGGAGGCAGTTCCTCAGCTGAGGCTCCTAGGTTACACTACTTCTTGCCAACGTGACAAACTAACAAGCACAGTAGAACTTAAGAGAAAAACACAGTACAGGTTAGTCTCTAGGAGATGCGGAGAAAAACCCATAGCTTTTAAATTAATTGTGGATTAGAACTAAAGATACAGTATTAAGAAAAGAAAATACACTCCCAGGAATGGAAGTGGGCTAGTGAGTTGTGGGAAGAGCCCCTAACGCCTGCTTTTTAAAAGTGTTTCTTTGTATCAGTCTCTGTAAATGGGAGCATTGGGGAAGACCTAGTTGGGGAAGGTTGGACCTAGAGGTTGCATATATTCCCATACAGACTATAGTGGCTTGAACCTAGTGAAATGGCTTGAACTGCACAGGAAGCTGGATGATTGTGTGTGTATTTTCGTGTTTACCTTCCTCTCTGTGTAGCAGCCTTCGCTCTTCTGGAATTTCTGTAGATCAGGCTGGTCTTGAACTCCCAGAGATATACCTGCCTCTGCTAGTGTCTCCTGGGTGCTGGGATTAAAGGCATGTGCCTCCACACTTGGTGAAGCTGGATAATTTCTGTGTACAGAAAAGACATGAATTTGGTGAATAAATGGTTATTTCTATAGCCCATTTTGGGGGTTTATTTTTAGACAGGCTCTCATATATAGCTCAAGCTGACCTTAGACTGTTTATGTGGTTGAGGATGACCTTGAACTCCTGATCCTTTTGACTCTACCTCCTAAGTGTGAGATTATAGGCTTGCACTTACAACAATTCTCTAGCCTATTCTTGAAGCCATCAATAATTACAGCAAATTAAATAAGGCAGAATGTGGTGATACTTTGTGCTCTAACAAATAAAGCTTACCTGGGGATCCGAGTTTGGCAGAGGTAGCCACTGGTTGACCATAGAGGCCAGGCAGTGGTAGCACACACCTTTAATCCCAGCAGTTGACCTCTCAGGCCTTTGATCCCAGTACGTGGGAGGTACACGCCTTTAATCCGAACACTGGGGAGGAGGAAACAGGAAGTGATATGGCTGGGCGGTGAGAGGACTATAAGGCAGGTAGAGACAGGAGCTCCAGCCTCCTTTTGAGGCTGAGGAGTTGTCAAGGTAAGAAGTGGCTGTGGCATGCTCGTTTGTCTCTCTGATCTTTCAGCATTTACCCTGATGTCTGGCTCTAGGATTTTATTATTAAGACCAATTAGAATTTGCACTACACAAGAACACTTAAAAATCAAAAACAAACAAACAAACAAACAAATAAAGCAAGCCACTTTTGATTCCAACAATCCAAAATAGCCATCATTACTAGTAGTATTCTAAATTTTCTCCTATGTGTACACAGATAAAAAGGATTATTGGACAATTGAAAATTATTTTGTTAAGATGAGTTAAATGGATGTGAAATAGATTTTGATTTTCAAGTAAAATTTTTTTTTATTCACAAGTGTTTTGTTTGTTTGAGATAGGGTTTCTCTGTGCAGTCCTGGCCTTTCTGGAACTTGCTCTTGTAGCCCAGATTGGCTTCCAACTAAGAAATCCACTTGTTTCTGCCTCCTGAGTACTTGATCAATGGTGTGTGTACCACCACTTGGCTCGAGGTATTCTTTAAAGACATTTTTAAGGCTAATGAAAAACAAAACAACAACAACAACAACAACAACAAAAAAGAAATTACAAAAAATTACCAAAGAGGTAAATTTGTCCTTCTGGTTTGGAGCCTTTAAAAAGTGTGTGTGTGTGTGTGTGTGTGTGTGTGTGTGCGTGTGTGTGTCTGTCTGTCTGTCTGTGTTTGTCTGAGTATATGTATAAACACCATGAGTGTGCAAGGGGACCTAATTTAGAAACCAGATCAGATCCACTAGAACTAGAGTCTATAAACTGTTGTGAACTACCCTTAGGTGGTGGTAATTGAACTCAGGTTTTCTGTAAGAGTGGCAAGTGTTCTTAACTGTTGAGCCATCTCTCCACTCCCAGTTTTTGAATTCTTTTCTGTATAAGAAATGGGACACTGTAGCCAGGAGGTTTTCTCCAGTCTCACCTGGCCCCATGGTCCTGCAGCTGCTTATAAAATAATCACTCACAGGCTTAGTATTATTTACAAACTGTATGGTCTATGGCAGGCCTCTTGTTAGCTAGCTCTTATATCTTAAATTAACCCATTTCTATTATTCTGTGTTTGGCCACGTGTTCGTGTCTTACTAGTTTGCTGGCATATTGTTCCTTGGTTGCAGGCTGGCGTCTCCTCAGACTCCTCCTTTCTCTTTCTTGTCTCCTTCCCCGCCTGCCTCTAAGCTGCCTTGCCATAGGCCAAAGCAGCTTATTTATTAACCAATGGGAACAACATATATTCACAGCACACAGACAGATACCCCCCCAGCAGGACACTGAAATCATAGTGGCTGAAAGAGTTGGAAATTCATTTTTCTTATTTTTGTGTGTTCATTGTTTGTGAATGTTTCATGTATGTATGCGTGTGTATATGGAAACCAGAGTCTGCTACTGGATACCATCCATGATTGTTTTTATTTACACTATCCTTTGAGGCAGGGTCTTTTTAATCAGACCTAGAGCTGACTAGTTGACCAGTTGATAGGAATAGTCTGGTTAGCTAGTTTTCTCTGTGGCACATTAGAAAAAAATGATTAAAAAATTTTATGTTTATGTGTGTTTTGCTTGCTTGTCTGTCAGTGGACCGACCACATGCATGCTTGATGTCTGCAAAGTCCTGAAGAGGGTATTGGATCTCCTAGGCCTGGAGTTAAAGACGATTGTAAGCTACCATGTGGATATTGGGAATCCAATCTGGGTCCTCTGGAAGATAAACCTGTGCTCTTAACCACTTACCATCTCTCCAGACTCCACCTACACAGATAAAACAAAGATGTTTGTTAACTATAATTTTTTTCTACACAGGGTTTCTCTGTGTAGCCCTCACTGTCCTGGAACTTGCTCTGTAGTCCAAGCTGGCCTAAAACTCAGAGAGATCCTCCTGCCTCTGCCTCCTATATGCTGGGTTTAAAGGCATGAGCTCTACCACCTCCTGCTCAGCAATCTTAATTTTCGAAGAATTGTTGGTTTACTAATTTTTAAGATCGAGTAATTATTTTTATATACTTAATGAAGACATTTTCATTAAACATTCTTTCCAGTGGAAAACAGCATGAAAAGCAGCTTTCAGCTTCTGTGCTCAGGGCCTGGGCTCTCCCTTGCCCTCATAGTGAGATAGAAGGATGTATTTCCCCTCTTTGATTAGCTTATCCCGCTGTTGTTTAATGTGACCCATGCACTTCATTGTTTGGCACTAAGAAAACATTCTTTGCAATCTTCATCGTTGTGTCTTGCACTCTTTTATCCTGGGTAGCAGCTATT
This sequence comes from Peromyscus maniculatus bairdii, assembly GCF_049852395.1. NCBI lineage: Eukaryota > Metazoa > Chordata > Mammalia > Rodentia > Cricetidae > Peromyscus > Peromyscus maniculatus. Next base: position 73,813,358 of record NC_134856.1, on the reverse strand, counting down.
CCATGTGTATATTCCATCCACTCTTTTTCAAAGCAGCGCATTGAGAGGGAATCTAGTAGGGCTTTGGATTGGGAAGTGATGATTTTTCTAGGTTAATGCCCTGGCTTTTCTGCACATCCAGGAAAGGCATGGAGTATCACAGCAGTGCCTTTGCCAGCTCCCTGAGCGCAATCTACTACTGTTGGCTTCATGAAGACACAGGCACCTGAGAATTTTTTTTAATTATAGTTATTGAGTCAGAAATAATAACTATCTCAACCTGTATACTTAAACGTTTGCCAAGTGTAGACAGACTTTTCTTTCCTGTCAGCTGGAAAAATTATAAATGCTCAGCCTATTGCTCTGGCTTGTTACTAGCTAACTCTTACATTTTAAATTAATCCATATTTCTTATCTATGCTCTGCATTGTGGCTCAGTACCTTTTCTCAGTACAGCAAGTTCGTCCCTTGCTTCCTCTGCATCTCCTTGAGACTCCTCCTCTTCGTGCTCTTTTTGTCTGGCAGTCCCGCCTAAGCTCTTCCTGTCCAGCTGTTGGCCAGTCAGCAGCAGCAGCAGCAGCTGCTGCTGCTGCTGCTGCTGCTGCTTCTTCTTCTTCTTCTTCTTCTTCTTCTTCTTCTTCTTCTTCTTCTTCTTCTTCTTCTTCTTCTTCTTCTTCTTTCTTCTTCTTTCTTCTTCTTTCTTCTTCTTTCTTCTTCTTTCTTCTTCTTTCTTCTTCTTCTTCTTCAAGATTTATTTATTTATTGTGTATACAGCATGCATGACTCAGGCCAGAAGAGGGCATCAGATCTCCTTATAGATGGTTGTGAGCCACCATGTGGGTGCTGGGAATTGAACTCAGGGCCTCTGGAAGAGTAGTCAGTGCTCTTAACCTCTGAGCCATCTCTCCAGCCCAACCAGTCAGCTTCTTTATTAATCCAGTCACAGTGCTATGTATCCATGTAGTGTAAAGGAGTATTCTACTTTTTCTCCTTTTTTTTGTCTAAATAACAAAGGAAGATTTTAACTTTAACATAGTAAAATTATATATAACAAAAACAGTTGTCAAGTAAGAATTATAGTTACAATATCCAGTCCATTTGTATTACGCAAAATTAGAGAAAGTATTCTATTACTTATCTTAGCGAGTCTAACATTTTATACTTAATTTACCTTTTTTTAAAAATCATAACTAAGGAAAACTTTTTTTTTTTAGATTTATTTATTATGTATACAGCGTTCTGTTTGTATGTATGTCTGCATACCAGAAGAGGGCACCAGATCTCATTATAGATGGTTGTGAGCCACCATGTGGTTGCTGGGAATTGAACTCAGGACCTCTGGAAGAGCAGTCAGTGCTCTTAACCTCTGAGCCATCTCTCCAGGCCAACTAAGAAAAACTTTAAGGCTAATTATTTAGTCTTTAACCCCAACACAGACCCCAGAAGAGTATAGATACCTAACAACAGGAACATCTGGTTGCCTGGACAGTCACCCCAAGTTCTTCTGTAACATTGAGGCATGCAGCTTTGGCCTACAGGCCTAATGTATCTGACAGACATTTTTTTACAAGCAGAGAATCTCAAATGACTGTCCTACCTTGTCTTGGAAAAGTTTTGCAGTTGCTTTCTTTTGTGTCCTGCTGGTCCAGTTTGAATAGTATACTGTCAGGAATTGAGGCAAGAGCTTTTTTTTTTTTTTTTTTTCACAAATGGCTAGCTTTGCCATAAAGAAACTATACAGAGGTTCTTGGATGCCCATCATATTCTTTTGAAGTAAGTTGGTTGTCAGGAGCAGATGTATCTGACTATCACGAAAAGCTTTAGGTTATTAAACACATTAAATGCCATATTCTGTAAGTCTTGTGAAGTGATTGAAGACCATCTTATCTATCTAAATATATCCATTTAACCTTGAAAGCATACCTAATATGACTATAGGTTTTATTACAGATGACTACTAACCTGTATTTCTTAATTATACATTACATTTTTAAATGAGCTGTATAAATAAAATACCCAAAGCTACAGTGGAAACATACAGGCTGGGTGGTGGTAGCACATGCCTTTACCCAGCACTCGGGAGGCAGAAACAGGTGTTTCTTTGTAGGTTCGAGGTCAGCCTGGTTTGCAGAGTGAGTTCTAGGACAGGAACCAAAGCTACAGAGAAACCCTGTCTAGAAAAACAAAACAAAACAAAAGAGTAGAAACATACATACAGTGTAACAAAATTAATTTTAAATTGTATCAGTAAACCCAAATCTATACCAATGTAAAATATTTTAAGAGTAGTAGTTGCTTTTTGGATTAAAGTAGATTCAAAAATCTATCCTTTTTTCCTTATCATTCCTATATCATAGTCCCCTTTTTTCCTTCAGAAAGAGATCTTTGAATTTAACTCTTTTATTTAGCCTTTAAAAAAAAATTATGAAAAATAATGGCTTGTATCCAACCCCCCTAAATAAGGACAAACACATCTAATCCATTGAACAACTAAAACTTACCCACTTCCCATCTCTTGGGAATGTGTACATCATTCTCTAGACTACTTCCTGTTGTCTGTGGGCACTCGTGTCTTGGTGGGGACCTTGAGAAAATTAGGAAAGTTTTTAGGTCTTGACTGGAGTAGTTTGTGAGGTTGGACCATCTCAGCCAGCAGCCTTATGTTCTGGATACAGAATTTAGAGACTGTAACAGAGGCATTTTGAGATGCTGGATCACCTGGACTATCCGTTTTCATTGGTGTTTCTGATCTCCTTGTTCTGAAAATACATAAACTTTTAAAGGTACCATACCTTTCTGTACACAAGTTAGATTTTTTGTTTTATTTTTGAGCAAGTAAAATATATGTTTTGTGTTTTGTAGTTTTTCTAGTTTTACTTATGTCTGTAGTCAGCATTTTCAGGGAGTCTTCCCCGATCAAACCTGATCCATATCAACCTGGAATAATGAATCCATAGTTTCTTATTTTTGGTGAAAATAAAAGCATAACTTCTTTCCCAAAGTAACATATCTTTTGACTTCCATTTTGAAGTCAAAACTTTTAAAAAATCTATAGTTTGGTTTAATGCAGCACTTTTCATAATCTAGTGTATTTTAGCAGCTGTCGTTCCTTCGATAGCAAATAGAAAACGTAAAGACAACACAAAAACATGCAGGATCCAGATTCTCTGTGTATTTCCCATCTTGGCATGGCTTATTATTATTATTATTATTATTATTATTATTATTATTATTATATTTTTATTTTATGTTATTCCTTTTTTAAGGGCTTTACTCTTTTTAAACTACTTTTAATCTATGACTGTATATATGCCCTTTTACTTTTCTCTTCCAAGCCTGTGTATATACTTAAACACACTGTAACCTATTTAGAGGTTTTTTTCTGTCAGGATCTGTCTTTCCTGAGCATCTGTATTGTTATTTGATAGCATTAGATGAATCTTAAACTGCTATATTAGTTGCCGACATGGCTCAGCTTAGCACATGTGTTGGCACATGGCATTGGTGGCTGGCTCTTCCCCTAGGTTTACTGAAAGCCTAACTTCATGGCAGAGGGAGCCATGTTTACTGCTTCAGCTCTAGGAAGTTTTTGGGTCCACTCTACCATCAAGTAGTGCACTGCCTGCTCCTCCTAAGCCCCATTTAAGTGTTTGGTAGCAGAGTCTCTTAAAAGAGGATTGCCAGTGTTTGCTGCTAGCATTGAGCCTACCCGGGGATAGGCGGTTATCAGGAAGTCGCTTTTGTCTTTGTGTGTGTGTGTGCGCGTAAAAAAATTTTTTTAAAGCCTTTTCAGGTTTTATGTGGATCTGTGTTGCCTAGTGGTAGATGCAATATGTACACAAACTTTTTTCTGCCAGCCAGTTCACAAATAGCCACATAGAGACTTATTAGTAATTATAAATGCTCAGCTAATAGCTCAGGCTTGTTAATAGCTAAGTCTTACATTTCAAATTAGTCTATATTTCTTATCTACACTCTGTGATGTGTCTCAGTACCTTTTTTCAGTACGACAGGTTTATCTCCTGCTTCCTCTGCATCTTCTTGAGATTTCTCTTCTTCATGCTCTCTTTTTGTCTCCCAGTCCCACCTAACCTCTACCTGTCTAGCTATTGGCCAGTCAGCTTCTTTATTAATCCAATCACAGTAACATATTTTCAGAGAGTGTAAAGGAATATTCCACAGCTGTGTTCATCTTCCTGTAGTTCTTCTGATTTTTCTTTTTGCATAATTTTTTATTTTTTAAACATGGATTTATTTATTTATGCATGTGTGTGCCTATGAGTGCCATCTTACACATGTGGAGGTAAAAGCATAACGTATGGGAGTTAAATTTCCTTTCATTATGTTTGTCTGTAGCATTAGTCTGACAGCAAGCATCTTTCTTTACCCACTGAGCCACCTCACCAGTCCTCCATAAAACAAAAGTCACCTTGACCATTCTCTTTTTATTTACATTTTTTTTCTTTTTCTTTTTGTTTTTTTTCAAGACAAGAGTTTCTGCCTATCCTGGATCTCATAGAGATGCGCCTGGCTCTGCCTCTCGAGTGCTGGGATTAAAAGCGTGCATCATTACCACCCAGCTACCATTTTCTTAAGTACTTATGATCACACTTATTTCAGTGGTCTTCAAATAATTATATAATAACCGCCCAACACTTCTGTTGGGCATTCAGGTTGTTTTCTTTTTACCCATTTATATTGATACATTTGAACCTATAATTTAGTGAATGTATTTAAGATTATATGTTCTTCATTGGATGAAATTATAAGCTCAAATGGTTTCTTAGGGTTTCTATTGTTGTGAAGAGACATCATGACAATGGCAACTCTTATAAAGGAAAACAATTGGGATGGTTCATAGTTCAGAGGTTTACTCCATTATCATCATGGTAAGACATGGAGACATGCAGACAGACATGGTACTGAGCGCTCTACATCTTGATTTGCAGGCAGCAGCAGGAGATTATGTACCACATTGACCATAGCTTGAGCATATGAGACCTTAATGTCCACCCCCACAATGACACACTTCCTCCAACAAGGCCCTACCCCATAGTAGTGCCACTCCCGATGGGCCAAGCATTCACATTCATAAGCCTGTGTGGGCATTCCTATTCAATCCACCACAAAGGGTTTATATGAATACTTGCCCAGTTGATGCTTTTTGTAAATTGTTCCATGGTATATATGTTTTTTACTATTTATAAAAAGTTAAAATGTAGGAAAAATATATACAAATGAGAATTGGGGATGTAACTGATGTGAATGTGCTTGCCTAGGATGCAGAGGCCTGGGTTGCACATAGTGATCAACATTTATAATCTTAACGGTAAGTGGGTGGAGGCAGGAGTATCAAAAGTTCATGATTCTTCTCTAGTGCATACTGAGTTTGAAAACACTCTGGGATATATGAGACTGTTTCAGATTAATTACATTAAAAATTGAAAATGTATTGTACTGTACTGATCACTTGAGTTTTGTTTTGTTTTTTGTTTTCCAAGGCAGGGTTTTTCTGTGTAGTCCTGGCTGTCCTTGAACTCACTTTGTAGACCAGGCTGGGTTCGAACTCAGAGTTCCACCTGACTCTGCCTCCTGAGTGATTAAAGGCATGTGCCACTACTGCCCGGCAGGTAGTTGAAATAATAGTATTATTAAATAAGTTTAGACTTATCTACTCATTTAGATATCTTTCGTGATCATATATAATTGAGTCTATTTCTCTCGTTCTATTAGCCCAGTAAAGTTAGTCTGTCTTTTTTGGTTTTTCGAGACAGGGTTTCTCTGTGTATCTTTGGTGCCTGTCCCAGATCTTGCTGTGTAGACCAGGCTGGCCTTCAACTCACAGAGATCTACCTGGCTCTGCCTCCCAAGTGCTGGGGTTAAAGGTGTGCGCCACCACCGCCTTGCGAGTTTGTCTTTTTTAATGACTATTTTGTTTGATATTGTAAAGGCTATTTTATTAAAACCAGTGTAATCCATGCGCAGTCTGTTCCACTGAGCTTTAAAATTTTTACTTCAGGACACATTTCTTGATGTGTTGCACAGTATCAGAGTTTTGTATTACTTCCTGGTTTGCTTTGTATTACCTGTGTCTCTGTACACAGCACCTTTTCGTGTGTGTGTGTGTGTGTGTGTGTGTGTGTGTGTGTGTGTGTGTGTACACATACGCATATTTTGTGTTTTCTGTCAGGCTTTCTGAAGTATTAGTGTTTATTTCTTCATTGTCAGGCTCATTTTCTATTAATTAGGTCAGCTTTTGTACCCTGCATTAATAATATCCAGTATGGGAAGTAAATAAATATTGAAATGGTTTATTTACTATGGTCTCCCCCCCCCCCAAATAATACAAAAAATTACATTCTAGTACATCTAGGCCAGAATCATTTGTACCTTATATGTTAGATAATGTAGTCTAAGACATTTTAGTGTCCATACATAAAAATCCCCTAATTCTGTTACTTTTAATTTGTACTTTCTTTGGCTTGTGATTTGGTTGTATACTCGTGTCTTTTTTTTTTCCTTCGGTTGTTTACTGTTTATTGATAAAGTACTCCAGACTTTTAGTGGCTTGTATATGTGAGTCTCAGCAGGGTAGTTCTTTATTCATCATGTCAGCTGGGTTTATTCTTGGGCCTGATTTGGTGGTGGTTATTGGTCTTATTCATATACTTGGAGCTAGGTATTGCTACACATTGGCAAAGGTACCTCAGTTCCTTCACATAATGGCCTTACTGTTCATTTGACCTTTCTCTCTGTTCTCTGCAAGACCCCCAAGCACTCTTTTTCATTTATTCATTCATTCATTTATTTTGTTTTTCTGTAAATGGATGTTTTCCCTCGATGTATGTCTGTGTGAGGATGTTGGATTCCCTGAAACTGGAGTTACAGACAGTTGTGAGCTGCAAAGTGGGTGCTGGGAATTGAACCTGGGTCCTCTGGAAGAGCATCTAATGCTCTTAACTGCTGACCCATCTCTCTAACCATACACCAAGTGTTCTTAATTGGTGCCTTCTCCAGCCCTGGGGCAATATTTTTCCTTTGTTTTGTTCTCATCATGATTCCTAGGATTAGGTCAATAGTAGAGGTGGAAGCTGTAAAAGCTTCTTAAAGTTCCATACCCTGTTGATCACAGAGAGTCACAAGGTTAACCCAGGTTCAAGGGGTTGGAGGAAAAAACACTTTTTGATGGAACAATGATGTTCTATTGCAAAAAATGGAAGTATGATTACTTTGGAGTAATCAATTAAAAGACCTATAAAAATTAAGTTTCTACTAAAATTTGAATGAAAAATTTTATTCTGTTTACTTTTCCTGTTGTAGTAGATGTTTTTGTAATATTGTAGTAAGAACCGTATCCTTAATTTTTATATGTTTTGTTCTACTGGAATATAATGCCTTTTACGGCAGGGAAAAGGAAACATTTTCATGCCTTGAACAGGTAAAGTGGTCTAAAGGGTTAAATTTATGCACTGTGGAAAATAGATATATTCTACTAAATGAAAATTCATACCCAATTCTAAAAAAATTTTCGTAGAAAATCTTTGACATTAAACAAAGTTGTGACTTTAATATGTAATTTCTTGTTTAATCAAATTTTCTTTTGAGTTTAGATGTAGATTAGTTCAAGTGCTTCACAGTTGCGTTCCTTTCACCTTGCCCTGATTTCTCCCCACCCTCACCCCCTTTTCGATTTTCTGGTTTCTGTTAGTAGAAACTGGAATCAACCTTTTTTTTTTTTTTTTTTTTTAATAAACCAAGGAAACAACTTTTTGCTTGAGTTTTTGCGTCCTTACTGTCTAGTAACTGAACTGTAATATTCAGTACATGGTGGCTGGGTGTGGTAGTGCTTACAAACAGTCACAACACTGAGGTGGATGAGGTGGGGTTAGACAGGAGCCACTTTCTCTTACAAATGACACAAGGAATTAAATCATGTGGTAGTGATGGAGTGTGATAATGTATGTGAAGTGCCCTGTAAATCTTCAAGTGCTATTTATAAAAAAACAAACAAACAGGTCTTTAACAAGAAAAAAAATGTCTGTATTTGCTATGTATATATAAATACAGCAAATAGTCACAGGCTTCAGTTATTTACTGTTAGTGCTTAAATTGTACAAAAATAAGGGTCATTTTAAAGTAATTTTTCATCCATAACAACTGATAAAAGGGCTGATTTAAAATTTTTTACAATGGTTGTAAAAGAATATTACATATATATGTATATATGAATCATTGTTTAATTTTAAATCGTGTTACTACTGTTTATTTTTAGAAATATAAAGAAAAGGACAAACACAAACAAAAACACAAGAAGCAACCAGAACCATCACCTGCCTTGGTTCCTTCTTTGACTGTTACTACAGAAAAAGTAAGATTGAAGTATCAAATTTTGTTTTATATAATAACTAATGAAATACTGGTTCTTCAAAGGAGTCTTCCTTCCCGGTGCTCTGATGACATTTCCCCCACCTTTCCAGCCATGTATCATGCACTTAAAACTGTTACCTTTTCAGTCCTCATGCTGCTTTGTTTGCTCTGTCCTTGTCTCAAGTGAATTAATTAAGAATAGGGTGTAATTCAGACTTCAGCTCCTTTGAAATCATGCTTCACCACTTAATAGTTGAACCTTAGGTTAATTTACCTCTCTGCAACTCTATTTCAATACTTACCTGTAAAGTATGGAAATAATAATTGAAATTAAGATACAATATTTAATATTATTAATATTATTTAAATGTTATTAAAAGCATTTAAAGAACACACACATCTGGTTCAGTGTTAGGTATTATTCAGATTATGATATGATGAATTTGAAAACAGAACAGAAGTGGGGCCATGTGGTTGGGACAGAGTGGCAAGTGAGGAGGTGTATGTAGTTGGAGATGAGGCCGTGGAAGCACCTCATCACAAAGGGCTGGCTAGGGGGCTGGAGAGACGGCTCAGCGGTTAAGAGCACTGGCTGTTCTTCCAAAGGTCCTGAGTTCAATTCCCAGCAACCACATGGTGGCTCACAACCATCTGTAATGAGGTCTGGCGCCCTCTTCTGGCGTGCAGGCAAAACATGTAGGCAGAACACTGTATACATAATAAATAAATCTTTAAAAAAAAAAAAAAAGGGCTGGCTAGATAAGCCAGCGTAAAGAGCTTGTCTCATAGTGTTGTATAAGGGCTTTTGGTTGCTTTGCTGAAGGTGGGGTGGTGGGAAGAATAGGATCTAGGGAGACTGAAGAGGTTATTAAAAGAACCCATTGAAGGTGGCACTAAAAGTTGAGATAGCAAGAGGTGATCACATTTTGAATGCATTCAAACATGAACCCTTGTGACTTTCTAAAAGATAAGTTAAGAATCCTCATGTTTGTAGGTTTTGGTATCAGAGATTGTTACTATAGTTCAGCAGTTTAACATAAAATAAAAATTTATCATGTCCCTGGTTCTGTTTGCAAGATAGTCTGGATACATTCTACTGGTTTATTTATCACAGGTAAAGGCTAAAACCAAGGTGTGGGATCGATCGCCTGGGTTCTTACTGGAAAGAATCTTCTAAACTCATTCAAGTTCTTCAAAGAATTTAGTTCCTCTTGGTTGTAGAATTGAGGGTTCCATTTCTGTGTCAGCCCCTCTGCCCAACAGCCTACTCTTTTCTCCTAGTGCCTCTCTCTGGCCAGGTTCTTCATCCCAGAGCTGGTAACATCACACTTGAAATTTTCCTAACTTTACCTCTACCGTGCCTTCTGCTTTTAATCAATTTACAGTCTTTTTGTACATTCTGAACCAGATTGTCTTCTTTTCATGGTGGCACAAGACGTTGTCAAGGAAGATGAAAGGAGAAAAACCTTGACTCTTGGTCTCTGGAGATTTAGTTTCTGTGTCAGTGTTTTTCTAAAATGTTCCTAGATGCTTGTAAGCATCAATTTATTTCTGTTTTTTAATTCGTGACAAATTACGCCTGACCATTAAAAAAAGTATTCTTAATAGACTCGTTACTTTTTATAATTAATAGAAGACATAGTAGTTCTTTCTGCCATCATTGAAAATAACTTAGGGTTTTAGTTTTGCAGCCTCTTCCCATAACTTAAAATTGTGTGTGTGTGTGTGTGTGTGTGTGTGTGTGTGTGTGTGTGTGTGTGTGTGTGTGTGTGTCTGTGCATGTGCTCACAAGCTTGCAGAGGGTCTCCACACCCCAGAAGTTTTTCTGTAAGTGAGATTTCCTTCTTGGAATGTTTATAGGAGGGAATAAAGAAGATCGCCCTCCCTCCATGTTTCCTTCTTCCTTTCATTTTGTGTTGTAAAGTTAGACTACTAGGCTTCACTCATGCTAGGCAAGTCGTTTCTAACTGAGCTACAGCCCCAGCCCCAGCCCCAGCCCTCTAAGACTAGGTTTCTCTGTGAAGCCCTGGCTCTCCTGGAACTCACTCTGTAGACCAGGCTGGCCTCAAACTCAGAGATCCTCCTGCTTCTGCCTCCCAAGTGCTGGGATTTAAAGGTGTGTGCCACCACCACCTGTCAAGACTTTTTGAATGTAGAACAAAAGTAAAATGAATTTCTTTCCTATGTGTACTTTTTATACTTTAAAATTTTAACGATTAATATTGTAAGAAATTCCATGAACTTTTCTTACAATGAAGTCAAAGTATAAATTTATAAAAGCCATTTCCTTTTTGTTCTTTCCCTGTACTATCCACTAAGACAGTTATATTTGAAAATCCTTTCTTTCTTTTTTTGTTTTTTATTTGTTTGTTTTGAGACTAGGTTTCTCTGTATATCCCTCAGTGTTCTGTAGATCAAGCTGGCCTCTCTATCTCAGATCTCCCTGCCTCTCCCCCAGTGCTGGGATTAAAGGCATGTGCCACCAACACCTGGCTACTTTTTAAACTAATCTTAATTTGGAGGAAATATAAATGCTAATCTTACCATAAAGTTCAGTACATCAGATACATTGGACTTTTTGTTACTATACTTTTTGTATAATAAATTACACATATTTAAAGTAAAACAATATTAAAATTAAAAAGATGAAGCTAAGGAGGAAGCAGGTCTCAGTCAGTGTATTTAGCCTGCCTTGGCTGGAAATGCACAGAATGCCACCTGCCTCTGCTTCCCAAGTGCTAGGGTTAAAGGTATATGCAGCCACACAGAAAAAGTGACATTTTTGATAAATTTTCATGTGCATGTATTAATAAAACTACCACCACAGTTTTAGGCAAAATTTCTTTGTAATGTCTTTTATAGTTATCTTCTGTGTCTTCCTACCCCTGCTCAGGTAACTACCAATCTGCCTTTGTTTTTTCTCTTTCTTTTTTGAGACAGGGTTTCTCTGTGAAATACAGAAATAGCCAGTTCCTGGCTGTTCTGGAACTCACTTTGTTTACCAGGCTTTCTTGAACTCATAAAGATCTGTCTGCCTCTGCCTCCCAAGTAAGTGCTGAGAATAAAGGTGTGCGCCACCATTTCCTGGCCTCCAAATCTACTTTTTGAAATTTTAAATTAGCTTGAATCCTTTAGGAAGTTTAAAATGAGAAGCATACAGCATGACACACACACACGTACCCCTTGGTTAGTTCATTCAGCATAAAATTTGAACCATGTGATGTGTGTCAACAGTTGAGTCATTCCTGTAGTTGTCTGCTTCCCTGTTGTGTGGATATAACAGCTTGCTTACAGATTCAATAGTTAGTAATATCTGTCTCAGTTTCTGGTTGTGGGCTATTACAAGTAAAGCTGCTGTGAGCATATTACAAGTCTTACATAGATACATGCTTTCATTTCTCTTTATGAATTCCAAGGAGTGGAAGGACGGTTGGGTTGTTTAGTGTGTAGTTGTTTGGTGACTCACTATGCTAAGTGTATATATTAATTGTTTTAGCGCTGCCAAACTTTGTGCCATTTTAACATTTCCATCAGCAATGTACGAGAATTTGTAATTCTTCTATATTCTCTGCAATATGGTTGCTGTATGGTTAGTATTACTAATTTTAACTTTTCTAGTGACCATATAGAGGTATTTCATTGTGGATTTGGTTTGTGTGTGTATATATATATATATATATATATATATATATATATATATATATATATATAAAATTTTATTGGGGGTTGAACCTCTGGATCTTACAAATGCTAAGCAGTACTCTACCACTAAATTGTGTCTTCTACCCTAGCCTGCCTTTTTAAAATCTGTTTTTTGAGTATCAATTTAGGCAAGTCTGGCCTTGCACTGAGGATGACCTTGAACTTTTGATCCTTCTGCTTCCACCTCCAGAGTGCTGGGTTTAGAGATAGGTTGTAGCATCCCTGGATCATGGTTAGTCAGGCACTCACGTCCTGGTCTATGACTTTTATTGTAAGAAAGGCTTAATCATGTTCATTGCTTTTTTTTTTTCTGCTCATAATTTGCCAATTTGTTTTGATGGTGAAATGCCCATTCAGATCTCACCACTACTTGCCCCTTTTCATTGTTTTGTGAGACTTTCTATTCAGGTTGCAAGTTGTTTATCAGAATCCTCATAGCTCTATCAAATTGAGAAATTTTCCTCTTTCTAGTTTAAGAGCTTTTTCTTTTTTTTAAATTGTGAATGAATTTTTTTTAAATTAGTAGGTGGTTTTTCTTAAGCTTATTAATGTGACAGGTTATATGACTTGTTTTTCTGTCCGTCCGTCCATCCATCCATCCATCCATCCATCCATCCATCCATCCATCCATCCATCCATCCATCCACCAGGACAAGGCTTAACTCTGTAGTCCTGGCTGTCCTAGAATTTGCTCTGTAGACCAGCCTGGCCTTGAATTCTGAGAGATCCTCTTGCCTCCCAAGTGCTGGGATTAAAGGTATGAGCCACAACTGCCTGGTTGTCCTTTCATTCTTAATATTAACTACTGTTTTATTTGGGATTAGTGTTGGCATACCGTTATTCATCCATTTCCTTAAACCATGTGTGTCTGTACTTAATGTCGTAGTTACTTTTCTTCCATTCCTTTTCCTTTCTCTTCCCTTCCCCTCCCCTCCCCTCCCCTCCCTTCCCTTCCCTCCTTCCCTTTCCTTTCCCCTTTTCCCCTTTCCCCCCTTTTCCTTCTCTCTCTCTCTCTCTCTCTCTCTCTCTCTCTCTCTCTCTCTCTCTCCCCCCCCCCCCTCTCATTCATGTGTAGGGAGGCACTGTTGAGACAGTGTCTGCTTTGCAGCTCTAGGTGGACTCCAGTTCACTATCCTCATGTGCCTAGGGCCATGGGAGTATATAGGAGGTGAAAACTAGTATTTAACAAGTTGACCCACCAATGAATAAATCTCTTGGATGGGGAGCCCCACTTGACAAGGCTGTGGAGTCACTGACCAGTTGTTTAATCTGGCATAAGTTTGTGTTCAGGTAAGTTGTGTTTCTCTGTCCTATTTGTTTCTCGAGTATGTTGCGGAACAGCTTGTTTGTGACTGCACTTTTCTGGTGATTTGATTCAGAGTGAAGACTTGAAAGCTCCTTATGATGGACTACAAGCTGGGATTCCTGCTGTCTTAGACATTGACTGATAGAAACTTACCTCTGTTAACTTTTCTTCTAACTTTGATGTTACCTTTGCTTTTTTATGAATTGTTAAGGAAACACCTTGCTTTTTTGTTTGATTTCTTCTCTACCCCATATATTAATTAGAATTGTATTACTTAGTTTTTTGTTTCTCAATTACTATCTTTGTCACTTCCTTTCATTTATTGATACTTCTGTATTGTTTTGTACATATCCTTAACCTCCCTTGTCTTTTTGGCTGTTTGTTCATCTAGTTATTGTGGAAGGATGGGTATGAATAGTTGAGGGTTTGGAGGTAATGGGAGGAACCCCATGCAGGTAAAACATAATTTCAGTTCATGTGTTTCCACTAGTTTGGCTAGTTGTCTCCGTACTTTTTCCAATCATGGTCTTGATATCTCTTGCTCATATAATTCCACCTTTCTCTCATTGATTGGATTCCTGGAGCTCTCTGCCTGGGACTTGGCCATGGGTCTCTGAATCTGCTTCCATTAGTCACTGGATGAGGGTTCTATCATGACAGTTAGGATGTTTGGCCATCCTATCACCAGAGTAGGTCAGCTCAGGCACTCTCGCGACCATTGCCACTAGTCTATAGTGGAGGTATCTTTGTGGATTCCTGGGGACCTCTCTAGCACTCTGTTTCTTCCTATTGCCATGGTGTTATTAGTGCAAGAGCTGGCTTTTTGGAACCTAGAGCCTATGCTGAGACACTTTGCTCAGCCTTGTTGCAGGGAGGAGGGGACTGGACCTGCTTCAAGTGAATGTACTAGGTAGGCTCTGCTGACTCCCCAAGGGAGACCTTGCCTTTGGAGGGGGTGGTTTGGCGGGGCGGGGGGGGGGGGGGGGCGCGACGCGACTGGAGGCTTGGAGGAGGGAGAACAGGGGAATCCGTGGTTGATATGTAAAACGAATAGAAGATCTCTTAATAAAACAAAATGAAAGTTCTTTGATTTTCTTTAAAAGTCCTAGGAATATAGAAACAGGAGTTGTCTTACAATTTGATATACTACTTGACATTATACGAAAATACTATAAAACAGTTTATTGGTATGACTGTGCACTTACCAGAGGGCACTAAAGAATTCTGTTTTCTGAAAAATATAAATAAATTCAATTTTAGGTGGCCAGTAAAAAAAAAAAAATAATTTCAGGAAGTGAGACACTTGACAGGTGACTCTGGGCTGAAAACAGGTGGGCATAGGCAGGCATATACACAGTCTGCACAGAAGTAGGCACAAGGGCATACAGGCCAGAAACATGGACAGGCTGGTGAAGGCCATGTTTATAAAACCAACAGTACAAAATGGTACTTTGCCAGAAATAGTTACATCACATATACGAGTCCATTCTTACTTTGTAGCTTTTCTTTTCTCAGAATTTGTGTGTGTGTGCTTGTGTGTGTGCATGCATGATATGCTGTTTGTAGAGGTCAGAGAACAACTTTTTGGGGGGTAGGATTGTGAGACATGCTCTTTACATAGTCCTGACTGTCCTGGAACTCACTATGTAGAACAGTCTGGCCTTGAAGTCAGAGGAAAACTTTGGGAGTAGGTTCTTTGTCTTTCTACTGGCTTCCAAGATTCAAGCTCAAGTCTCCATTCCTGTGTCCTGAATCAGGATAGTTTCTATACTGGGTTCTCTAATTTATCTAGGGAAAAGTCTGTGACTCTTGTTAGACTTTTGTCCAATATTTTACACCTGCTCATGATTGAAGGAATAGCCCTTGATTGTTCATACTTTGCCTTCTCACCAGTATAACGACAGAGCCTTGTACAACAGTACGACACAAATATAGGTTTTAAATAAAGCCATAACTGTAATTTTTTATTCCCTAGTACAGACATTCTTTCATTATAAATTTAAGACTTTTGTTTGAAGTAGGAAATAGTTTTTGTGCCTAGTTACAGCAACTTAGTAGGTATATTAGTGTTATATCTTATTGCAGCCTAGTGACTGTAGCTGGATGCATATTATTAATTAGTCATTAAATTGCCTATAAATCACAATAGCCCGATGTTTGCATGCATTAATTAAGGGATTTTCATTACAACCAAATAGCCAGTTTTATTTCTAGTGGAAAGGATAGAAAGATTGTATTATGGGCCTGGGGAGATGGCTCAATAGTCAAGAGCACTGGCAGCTCTTTAAGAGGACACAGGTTTGGTTCCTAGTACCAAATATGGTGGCTAATAGCCATCTGTAACTCTAGTTTTAGAAGATCTGACACCCTCTACTGTCCTCTGTAGGCACTGCATGTTCATGTTAAATAGATAAAATACCCATATAAATAGTATAAAAATGAAGCTTTAAAAATACATTAATATATGTTAATTAAAAAAAGATTGGGGGTGCTGGAGACAGGGTTCAGTGAGTAAAAGAGTACAGGTGGTATTTGTAGAGGACCTGGCTTCAGTTCTCAGCACCCACATGGTGGCCCTGGGTTACTTCTCAGCCACTCACATGATGGCTCAGAACCATTTCCAGGGCTATCTGACTCTTTGAACTCAAGCATGCACTTGGTGTACCACATACATACATGCAGGCAAAACACTCATAAACACTTAAAAACAAAAAAGACTATGTTGCCTCCAGTCACATATATACTAGCCAGCTTTCTGTCACTTTGGCATGAAAAGCAGATATTTTTATATCCTGGGGTCCTTCT
Organism: Peromyscus maniculatus bairdii; assembly: GCF_049852395.1. NCBI lineage: Eukaryota > Metazoa > Chordata > Mammalia > Rodentia > Cricetidae > Peromyscus > Peromyscus maniculatus. Next base: position 73,797,199 of record NC_134856.1, on the reverse strand, counting down.
CAGATGGAGGTATTGCCTCAGCAGCACATGATTGAACACACACTTTTGAGATACCCTTAAAATATGGGGGTTAGGTCAAGGTCCCTTTGAATGAAACCTGTGTAGCTTTTGAGGTAGGGACAGTTCATTATATATAGTATTTTAAAAGTAAGGTCATCAGCTAATATTTTTTCCCATAAGTCTGTTGTCTTTTGAAAACTTAGAAAGTATAGAGAAAATTTAAAGTAAAATATTCAATTACCTTATTCAGTGTAATTTTTGTCACTGGATTTTGTTTACTCATTGCTCTCTAATTGCCCCCTCCCCGCTCTGTGGAAAGGCTTAGACTTTATTGTAAAAACAAGGACATTCTGTTAAATAAATGGGCAAATTGACCACTGGTTTTTAAATTGTCTGTGGAAATGAGTACTACATTTCCACATAGAGTACAGTTTCTCTCCATCCTTTATGTAATGCTTGAACAGGCCCATGAGTGAGGAGCACCACTGTTTTCCTAGATAACTTCTAATCCTCACTGGGTCATACAAGGATTATGTGAGGAGTGAAGAACCTGCGGATCACTGAGTATTGAAAAGTGAGGTGGGGTAGTTTCCACATTGACTGCCCAGCATACAAGAGGGTCACGTTTCTAAAGTAAGCCATGAAGAGTCATCAGGTTAATGTGATTAGTTTAGAGTAAAAGGTTTGTTACTGTTTTTGTTTTTTCCTGCCATACTTTGAGGGCTTTCTTTGATCTAGTTTGTGGATTGTAGTTGGTTAGAACATTGAATTTTGCTTTTATGAGATAATAGTGGACTTATTGTTGTAAATATTATATTGGCAGAGAGATGATAAGGTTTGAGGGTGTTAGCAGAAGTGTAGCAGGGAAGATTTGACTTTTTTTTTCTTTTTTACTTTTATTGATTCTTTGTGGATTTCACATCATGCATTCAGATTCTACTTATTTCCCTGTTCACTTGAATATGCCCACTGCCCTTGCAGTCTCCCCCTAAACAAAACCAATTTTAAAAGAACAACCAAAGCCAAAACGAAACAAAAAGAAAAACAGAAACAAAAGATGAAGAATCTTGTTGTGGAAGCTATGGTGGCCCAGTGGTGAGCTACACAATTTACCCTTTAGTCCACACAAAAGATTTGATTTTTTTAAAAAAACATTTCTCTTAGTCCTTTTGAAAATTGATTTTCATTATTTTTCAATTTCAAGTTTATTCTCATACTAAGTGTCACATAGAAATTAATACTTGTGTATCTTCAAATATCTTCATTTTCACATTAAATTTGATATTCGGTATATCAGAAAGATTTATTCAAAACTTATTACTAGTTATGTTCAAGGTAGTGAGTGAATTTAAACGCTTCAGAATGTAATAGTGACATTAAAAAGCTTTTACTCCTGAGGGATGCCATGAATCATGTTAATTAGTGTACATCTGGTTTAATATACATCCACACTCACTTAATTTGCCATTAACTTGGCCATACATTGTATTTAAACTGATTACCAAACCCAGAAAACTACTTGTCTAAGCAATCTTTACTTTTTTCTAGTCATATGCACATCAGATAACTTCCCTTCAATTGCAGAGAAATGATTTGTGTTTCAAAGACTGGAGCTTTTTTCTTTGAATAAGAGCTTTCCTCAGGCTCTTGAAGTATTCTTGCTACATCCTAGGAAAGAGCCTCATAGTCTAATGAGAATAGTCCTCTAATGGATTGATGATGTACTTTTGTTCTCTTTAATTGTTGACTGTTGTTTTGAACACTAAAGCTTGTAATTTTATAGCTAAGCATTACTTTGTTCTTGGTGAAAATAATGCTTGAGAAATGAAGACCTTTGGTATTTTTGTGTATTTTTTTAGGTGTATTAGTAAGATCAATTTTTTTTTAAGATTTTATTTATTTATTATGTATACAGCATGTATGACTCCAGGCCAGAAGAGGGCACCAGATCTCATTACAGATGGTTGTGAGCCACCATGTGGTTGCTGAGAATTGAACTCAGGACCTCTGGAAGAGCAGTCAGTGCTCTTAACCTCTGAGCCATCTCTCCAGCCCATAAGATCAATTGTTATTTGCTTTAGTATGACCTTCAGTCAGTCATCTTATCAATTATAGATACTTTGTTCAAGTAGTGATAGGGTGGGGTATATAGGAAGCCTAACAGATGAAAGAGGCCCTGGGGTTGACCCTGAAGATGGTAAAACAGCAGCAAAAAAGGTAAAGTAGATTTTATGCTAATTGTTTTTGTATGATTTCCTTTGGTAGACTGCCTGACTTTTTTAGAGTGGAAATGTTTGCATGAGTTAAGTGCTTATTCATTTTTTTTTTTAGCCAAATATAATTAGTTCTTTTTTCCTTTTGCTTTCTTTCTTTCTTTCTTTTTTAAATCAAAATGTTAGACTTATACAAGCACTAGCAACAACTCTATATCTGGATCACTGAAGCGCTTGGAAGACACTGCAGCAAGATTTACAAATGCAAATTTCCAGGAAGTCTCTGCACATACCTCTAGTGGAAAAGATGTTTCAGAGGCTAGAGGGTCAGAGGGAAAAGGGAAGAAATCTTCAGCTCACAGCTCAGGTCAAAGGGGAAGGAAGCCTGGTGGTGGAAGAAATCCAGCAACAACTGTGTCAGCATCTAGCCCCTTTCCACAAGGTATTATATTTTAGTTAAAATGCTTAATTTGATAGTAGTCAATGATTGTTAATGTTTTGTAAAAGAATTCATTTTTTTTACTTAAAACTAAGGATTATTCTAGATTATGTAATGAGTTGGTAGTGTAGGATTTCTTCTAAAAGTAGTGTTTTATTTTGAAATGTTTCTGGAAGTTTTGCTCTCATATCTAATTTATGTTTTTTAAACAGTATGTTAATGTTTAAATAGCTGTAGAATAGAGATTAAGATTGGGGAGAAAAACAGATGTAGTTTGATTTCAAAGATAGGAAGTCTCTTTCTATAATCTGTTTTTATTTACTTTTCCTAATAACATTTTTTGTTTTAGTAGATAAATGAGAACTAAGCAAGTTTTATGGAATCCAAGTAGGTCATAGTGATATTATAAGCAGTACATTTATTAAAAAGCTTGAAGGTAAACGTAGATTTTTACTCAACAGCTTATGTTCTATGCTCAGGCTGCTATATTAACAGGATTCCCTGAATGTTTGAATTTCACATAAATAGCAAGTAGTATTTTAGTGTGTTTCCCAAATACTGTTTGGTGATAGACTGAAATTCAATATTAACTGGGCATGTGTAGTTTTATGACAACCCAGTTTATGGAAAATAGGAACACTGCTAAATTTTAAAATGTGTACACTTCAGTGATTGCTTTCTGTGTAATTTTAAATGTGAGCACAGATACATTGAAAAGCACAATAGTTAAGTAGCTGTTGACTTGTTTCTGTTGTCCCCAGAAGTGAGTGAAGACTACTGCTTACCTTTATTGAAGCATTGGATCCACTTCAACCAAAATCTTGCAGTAATATGCAAATAGTAGATTGCTAGTCTTTTGACTTTTCATTAAAAACATATTAATATATTTCATACTCGTATTAATTTGGGGCTACAGATTTATAGTATATGTATGTGCATATGGTCCTTTTTGAACAAAAAGTTCATTAAGCATAGATAAAACAAATTGCCAAAGTCACTTATTTAAATAAAAATTACACTGTTACTTTTTTATTTTTTTTAATTATTCATCTTTATTTTATGTGCATTAGTGTTTTGCCATGGGTGTCGGGTCTCCTGGAACTGGAGTTACAGTTGTGAGCTGCCATGTGGGTGCTGGGAGTTGAACCAGGGGTCCTCTGGAAGAGCAGTCCGTCTTCTTAACCATTGAGCCATCTCTCCAGCCCTACACTGTTATTTTTATACCACTTTGAAAATTAGCCAAACCTTAATTAACCTAAAATGTAACTTCATTCACATTTGGAATGAATGTTGTATTAGTAGAAGTCAGTTAATCTTGTTAAAATTTTTTTATTTAAGTCTGAGATTTTGAGATGTATCCCAGCCTGGCCTTTGATAACCTATGTGGTTCTGATCTTCCTACTTCAGTCTTCCATGTGCAGGAATTGTAGGTGTGGTCCCCAGGCCTGCTTTGTTGTTGTTTGTATGTGTATGAAGTGCTAATCCATTTTGAAGAGGTAGCTCCTATACTTTTGCAACTTTGTAATATTGAAGATAGAAAATATGTTATAATTATGTAACTGAGGTAATCAATAAAATGTTGAAATAGGAAGATAAGGTACTTAAGATGGCCTTGGTTGTTGTTTTTTTTTTTAAACTGTACCCTGTGTATTTTAGAAAATTTAAATATACCAAATAGTTAAAAGTATTTGATGTGGTTCTTTTTTTTTTTTTTTTTTTTTTTTTTTTTTTATATTGTGGGGGGAGGTTGTTGAGACCAGGGTATTCTCTGTGCTGTGCAAACCCTGTAATTTAGTTTCATTCTGAAACAGTAGAGGTCAGAGCTGAGTCTGTGTAGTTGCCTATTTCATTTGGCAAACAAGGAAAGAGTTTTGTGAAATAGGAATGATGGAAACTTTTCTCGTAGGGCAATTTCCTTTCCAGACAAACAAGGACTTGGGAGGTTCTTAAACTGCATCATGATAGGGGTTGCTAAGTGGTTTTTGACTAGAGTGAGGAGAGAATAAGCAGTTGGAAAAGAGGCATAGGAGAGCTACCTCTTCCTGCATGATTTTTCATTATTTTTGACTGATTTACTGTATGTGTATGAATGTTTTGTCTGTGTGTATGTCTGTGTACCATGTGTGTGCCTGAAGAAGTCACAAGGGGGCATAAGATCCCCTGAAAGTGGAGTTACAGGTGGTTGTAAGCCACCATATGGGTGCTGAGAGCCAAACTTGGGTACTCTGCAAAAGGAACAAGTGCTCTTAACCACTGAGCAATCAGTAAGACAGTATTCATGGCTGGTTTCCCATTAGGAACAAAAGACGGCTCCTTATGGGCAGTTGTGGCGCACGCCTTTAATCCCAGTACTTGGGAGGCAGAGGCAGGTGGAGCTCTTGAGTTTGAGGCCAGCCTGGTCTGCAGAGTGAGTTCCAGGACAGCCAAGACTGTTTTACAGAGAAACCCTGTCATGAAAAAGTAAAAAAAAAAAACAAAACAACAAAAAGTTAGGCTAACTAGGGCATAGCTTGTGTCTTGGTAATACAGTACAGTTCAAGGGTGAGTGTGTAAATCTTACTATCTTTGACAAGTGTTTGAAAGATAATTGAGAGATAAAATTGATTTCAATAGTAACCTTCATTGTATCATGCTTAGTTACATAGTGATGACCTAATTTTTATAATTTACTTTTTGATAATCGTATTTTGCCTGATGCTTAGAGGAATTTTGTGTCCAAGTTTTCTTCCTCCTCCACTTTGGTTTTTTGTTTGTGTTTTGCTGCAGGCAGTTTCTCAGGAACTCCAGGCAGTGTAAAGTCGTCTTCTGGAAGTTCAGTGCAGTCTCCCCAGGACTTCTTGAGCTTTACAGACTCAGATCTGCGCAATGACAGTTATACTCACTCCCAGCAGTCATCGTCAGCCAAAGATGTACATAAAGGAGAGTCGGGAAGCCAGGAAGGAGGAGTCAATAGTTTTAGTTCTTTAGTTGGTCACCCTGTGACCTCAACTGTCATTTCACAGCCTAAAAGCTTTGAAAATTCACCTGGAGATTTGGGTAGTTCCAGCCTCCCTACAGCAGGATATAAGCGGGCTCAGACTTCTGGTATAGAAGAAGAAGCTGTAAAGGAAAAGAAACGAAAAGGAAATAAACAAAGTAAACATGGGCCTGGCCGACCCAAAGGAAACAAAAATCAAGAGAATGTTTCTCATCTCTCTGTTTCTTCTGCTTCACCAACATCATCTGTAGCATCAGCTGCAGGAAGTGTAACAAGCTCTAGTCTTCAGAAATCTCCTACACTGCTCAGGAATGGAAGTTTGCAGAGTCTTAGTGTTGGCTCCTCTCCAGTGGGTTCAGGTAGGGATTTGTGCCTTGTTCTCCCTCCATCCCCCACTACCCTTCCTATCCCTAGTCAAAAAGTTATGAACATTTGCTATGGTATACTTCGAATTGCCAGGCTACATTTAATTAAAATGGCATTTCTTAATTTTTTATTTATTTTTATTTTATTTTATTTTTTTGAAGGCAGAGCATGCTTAAAGAGCCTAGACTGTCCTGGATCACTCTGTAAAGGCTGGCCTCAGACTTTTGATCATGGATCAGCCTTCCAAGTGCTAGAATGGCAGTTACCTGTTAGCATGGCTGGCCAGTTTTTTCAGGCGGCGATGGCATGACTATAGCATGTGGGTGGAGGTCAGAGCACAGCTTGCAGCAGCTGATTCCTTCCTTCCTTCCTTCCTTCCTTCCTTCCTTCCTTCCTTCCTTCCTTCCTTCCTTCCTTCCTTCCTTCCTTCCTCCCTCCCTCCCTCCCTCCCTCCCTCCCTCCCTCCCTCCCTCCCTCCCTTTCTCCCTTTCTTCCGCAGTGTGGGTCTCAGGTCAACTGTCTTGATGGCAAACTTTTTTTTTTAACCTCCTGAGCCATTTCACTAGTTTGTTCATTTCCTAATGAGAAAAGGGAAAGTATCTTACAATCCTGGAAAAAGTATTTGGTGCTGAAATGTTTGTCATTAATTTCATGTGTTAGTTAGTTGAATGAAAATTAAACAGCTTATTAGTCATCTATCTTTCCCAGTTGTGTTTTTACTCCCCCTGCATACTATGTTTAACACTAAGCCAGAGTTCACACCTAAGATGTGAACACTTCTCTACTAGTTTTTGGTGTCTTCTTGTTTTGAGCTCTTTTGCTAAACTTCATTTTTAATTTTCACTTTCTCTGTAATTGCACACAAATAATGTGAATTACTCTGGGACTTTTTAAAAATAGGTTATAAATAACTTAAAGTTAGAATTTGTCAGGTGCTTTTTATGTCAAATGATATCTGAATTGTTTTAAAATTTGTTTTAATTTCTTTTAGTGATTTTTACCATTATTTTTATCTGGAATTAGAGTTGATTGCATAGATTTGAAAGTGGTCCCAGGGTTTGCTTGTATTTTTAACTTTGAAAAACTGTCCCAGTCTTGTCTAGAAGTGACTGTCTAGCACAGACAAGCCTGAAATTGGCCATGAATCAGTTGTCTGTGTCTTCTTGGTGCTGAGAGTACAAGTGTGCGAGCTCCACCATGCCTCTTTTGTCATCATTTTTAGGACGGTACAAATGAATTTATATGTAGTACTCATGTCACTGGTATACTTCCGTGTAACCTGTAATTTGTGTTACAAATAATTTTAAGTCTTTAAAAAGTCCTGGAAGTGCATACTTTATTCATTTTAATGATTTCTGTTATGAGTGTTTGTGTGTCTGGGTAACATGTTAGTGCCTGGTGCTCTCTGAGCCCAAAAGTATGCGTAGGATCCCCTGGAACTGGAATTACAGAAGATTGCAGCTTGCTGTGTGGGTACTGGAAACTACACCTGAGTCTTTTGCAGGGTCTAACTCTGTAGCTCTGACTGTCTTAGTACTCAGAATGTTGAAGCTCACAGATATTTGCTTGCCTCTGCCCTGTTTGTGCTGGGACTAAAGGTGTGCACCACCATATCCTGCCTCAGTGTTTTTTTTTTTTTTTTTTTTTTAAAGATTTATTATTTTCATTTATGTCTATCTATTTGATGGCATATGTATGGGCACCTATGGAGGTCAGAACAGATGAAGGCACTGTATCTCCTGGAATTGAGGTTAAACAGGCTATTATGAGCTGTCTGGTGTAGTTGTTGGGAATTAAACCCAGGTCCTATTTAACTACCAAACTATCTCTTCAGCACCAACCCTTAATAGTTTCATTTGTCTATTTTTTTCCCCTTGAATATGAGATGAATGGCTTTCAATAAATCTTGACTGTAAACTTTACCCCTCTGCTAGCTTTGGATTTCTGATGATTGAAATGAGATTTCAGCTAAGATTCACTATTATGGATAATATCAGTTTTATTAGCTCATAATGAGAGAAGGAAGAAATGGTGTATAAAATAAAGACAATTAGGTGAAAAGTTCATTATGTTTTCATATTGTATATTTTATAAATACAAAATAGAAGAATTTTTGAGTGGTTTATATATTAACTTCAATAAGCAGAAAAAGCACTGACTGTTCCAACAAAGAAGCATATGTACATAATCCTATATGAAAACATTAACTGTGTTATCTGTGGTGGTATTGTGTTCCCCAAAATATTGTGTACCTTAATAAACTTATCTGGGGTCAGAGAACAGAAAAGCCACTAGTTAGGCAGTGAATAGCACACGCTTTTAATCCTAGCATTCCAGAGGCAGAAATCCATCTGGGATCTCTGTGAGTTAAAGGCTACATTGGAAACAGCCAGGCATGGTGACTCATGCCTTTAATCCCAGGAAGCAAGCCTTTAATCTTAGGGAGTGATGGTAGAAAGCAGAAAGGTATATAAGGCGTGAGGACCAGAAACTAGAAGCATTTTGGCCTGGTTAAGCATTCGGGTGGATAAGCTTTCAGGCTGGGATTCATTCTGGATGAGGACTCAGAGGCTTCCAGTCTGAAGAAACAGGACCAGCTGAGGATTTGGCGAGGTGAGATAGCTGTGGCTTGTTCTGTCTCTCTAGTCTTCCAGCATTCACCACAATACCTGGCTCACAGGTTTAATTTTATTAATAAGAACTTTTAAGATTCATGCTACAGTTTTCTGTTCTGTTAGGTCTCCAAAGTGCATTGTTACTTAGATCTCAGTTAGCAGTGGTTTTGTAAAGGGCTATTGGTGTCCCTATTGCAGAGCTGGTAAAGCTGAGGCTTTGAGGTAATGTTGCCCCTCTAGCCTGGAGCTGCTTGTTTGTTTCTGATAGATCCACTTTGGTACCTGCTGTGGTTTGCGAACAGCCCCCAATTTAGTGGAATCTGTAGAATTGTTACTTTGCTCACACTGTTGGTAAGTTGTGGACTCAGTCTTGGGGTTCCTGACATGTGGGGTGGGATATTGTTTGTGTGCACTGTTTCCTAGGATGTTGACTGGAATCCCTGGCCCCTCCTCATTAGGTGTCAGTAGCACTCCATGATGAAAATGTCTCCAGACATTGTTAAATGTCCCGGGAGGCCAAAATTGCCTCTGGTTCAGAACCATTGTTTCAGGAAGTGGGAAAAATAAATTACAGTGGGAACAAAGTTCATTAAAAAGATTTAAATTTATTGCACATTTGAATAAATATTTTTTATTTATCTTTCCCTTGAGACCATAAGGACCTCACAGTCAGCCTTAACCTTTTGCTACAAAAAACAAATTTAAATAAATTTACTCATAAAATTTGGTTCATACTATTTTTAGCAAAACTTATAATAATTAAATGAGTATCTTACTGAGAACATAAACCTTAAATTTGTTTTTGTGGTGGTGTTCACTGAGTCCTGTAATTTTGAAACATAGCCGGAAAATGTTTGAATTTCAAAGTTATGTTTGAATGGTTCTTTGAAACATTAGATTAATGTCTTTAGATTAAGGGAATTAAAAAACAACTAATTTGCAGCTCTCAAATGATTTTTTTTAATCTGTTACAGATTTAGGGGAGATCTTAGTCATGAAAAGTAGAGTTCCTTTCATTGAGTACATTAGTTGCAGTAAAAAGCTTAATTCATATTTCTTCTTCCTCACTATTATATAAATGTATTTATCTAGAAGGAATTCCCATTAGAAGATAGTATAATTTCAAATAAATAAATTTTAATAATGCAAATAAGTTTTAAGTTGTGTTAAAACAACTAAATATGTATTAAAATAACAAATTATAAAATAAAATTATTTTACTTAATGCTGAGTTAATTAATGTTATACATTTCTTTGGTTTTTGAGACAGGGTTTCTCTATGTAGCTTTGGAGCTTGTCCTGGAACTCACAGAGATCTGCCTGCCCCTGCCTCCCAAGTGCTGGGACTAAAGGCGTGTACCACCACCGCCTGGCCATTTTATTATGCATTTCTAATAAAAGTTTTGTAACTAGATCAAAGTGCTTTCTTACTGATGAAACTCGGCTAACTGCTGTGTGCGTTTAGGATTACACCTTTCTAACAGTACTGTTAGGAATTGACAACTGCTGCTGAGTGCTTGGTGTGTGTGTGTGTGTGTGTGTGTGTGTGTGTGTGTGTGTGTGTGTCTCACATTGTGTTAGGCACTTGAGACGAATTAAATATTATTGCTTATTATCTAGGACAAGAAGTCAACACATATAGATATCATAGCTTTAAGTGCTGAAACTGAATTCCTGATTTGAGAACAGTTTTGTTATAAAATTCTGCAGATAGTATAATGTCAGTCATTCTTAAGCAGTGGAATGCATGAGCAAATTTAAATAATATAACTTTCAATAATAATACCGTCCTTCTGATATAAAAATTAATATTTTCGTTGGGCTAAGTTTTAAATTCAGAAATCATTTATTAACTGTAAAAGTCATCGCTGTTTGGTAGTGATGAATACCTTTAATCCCAGCACTTGGGGCAGAGGCAGGTGACTCGCTGAGTTCGAGTCCAGCCTGGTCTACAGAGGGAGTTCGAGGACAGCCAGGGCTATAAAGAGAAAACCTGTCTCACCCCTACCCCCCGCCCCCAAAGAAAAAAACAAAAAATGGTCATCCCTCTGCCCCTCCAACAAGTAATGAAGTAAAAACAATCCAGGTATGGTGGCACATGACCTAAATTCCAGGACTAGGGAGGTGGAGGCAGGTGGAGGAAGGATCTCTGTGTTCAAGGCCAGCCTTGTCTGCACAGGAAGTTCCAGGTCAGCTAAAGGCTATACAGTTGAGACTCAGTGTCAAAAGTTGTTTTTTGTTTGTTTTAAACGACAGGTTGATAATTACTAATGGTGAATGTGATCTGTGGAAGCACTGGCTATTAGACATGATCAACTGTCAACACTAGCTCAGTAAGGTTAGGAGCTGTTTGCCATGTCCTGCCACTATATCTTCAGTGCCCAGCACAGTGCTTTTAACCTAACATGAAACATTGCCTTTTAAATGGGGAGTTAACATAGTAGTAAGCACTGAGTTTATTTTATGGAGGGAATAGTATTCTGTGTAAATGTACATGCCCTTAAAGTGCTTACAGTTAGGTTATAATACAAATCATTTCATTGTAAAGTTTTGTATCAAATTGGAAAAGACTAGAGAGAGATGAAGTTGTACTTTGGAGTAAGAAGAAAAAGTCATCCCAACAATATTTGTAGAAAAGGAAGTAAATACATATTTAAGGGATAAACCCTAATAGAAAGAAGAAGCCTGTGTTTGTGTACCAGTTGGAGGTAATAATGGTTGGTTAGATTGGCGGTGGGTGGGCTTATTGAGGGCGAGGGCCAGGGTGAAGAAATAGGACATTCTGGATTAGAGAAAAGAATTGCCGCATTCAGCCTATAGTAACAGTACTGCCTTATGTTTGAGTTTCTAAAGAACACTGCAGGTACTCTGGTTCAATCCAGGCAGGAGAATTGTTGTTGTTAGTATTGTTATTTTATTTGTCTTAGCCAAGACTCTCTTGGAATTTGAGATCCTCCTGTCTCAGCTGCTTGAGTGCTGGGATGTGCTACCACGTCCATCTGAATGCTAAGATTCTGATTCATTATTTTCTGCAAATAAACTTTTAGGTTATGAGCACTTAAGTAGCTGTGTGCCCTACCCCCCAACTTTTTCATTTTATATGTGTCAGTGTTTTGTGTGTGTGTGTGTGTGTGTGTTTGTGTATGTGTATGTATGTATGTATGTATGTATGTATGTATGTATGTATATATATACTACATGCATACCTGTGCCCACAGAGAGCATTAGATGCCCTGGAGCTGCAGTTACACACAGCTGTGAGCTGCCATGTTAGTGTTTGCAACTGAATTCAGGTGCTCTCTTTAAGAACAGTGAGTGTTCTTAACCACTGAGCCATCTCTCCAACTCTGGTACCTGATCTTTTGAAACATTGAATATTAGTACTTAGAACATTCAAAACTTGTACTTTTCTTCTGTATCTTCACCACATATGGACTCATATTTATCATGGTGTATAGAAGATCTGCTCAGTGGATCAGGTATTTACTTGGCAACCATAAGGAACAGAGTTCAGATAACTATAATGCCAAGTAAAGATGCATGCATCTCTAATTCCAGTTCACCTTCGGCAGGGTGAGAGGAAAACTAGGAATTCCCATAAATTCTCAGGCCAGATAGCCTGTTTAGTACACAGTAGTGGAAAATTGGAGACCCTGAAACATGAAGGAAGGTTATTCCCTGACCTTCACATGTGTGCCTGTGCCCAAGCACACACAAACGTGCTTATACACATCACACACACACACATGAATTAAAAAAAGACAGGCGAGATCACTTGGCAGGTAAAGACACGCCTGGTAACCTGTGTTTGATCCTGGCACTCAAGTAAAGGTGGGTGACGAGAACTCCACAGAATTGTCCTACCTCCTCACATATGCATGGCCTGGTGCATCCACACCTAAAGGTTGATAGTTTAGCATTGTTTGCTGGAGCTGCTGTGTCCTTTTCTAAATGTATATCTCCCTGGCTTTAAAATCAGAAGCCTCAAATTATTACTTTAATACTGACATAGCATTTGTAAAACAGATTTGGAATTGTTTCAGTGTGGAATTCTGTAGTGGTGATAAATGCTAAAAAGCAGATTGTGGGAAGACACTTTGGGGTAATAAAGTCATAGAGTCAAGTTCTTGAAATGAGCAGACACTCAGGAGTGAAGGTCCGCCCCTCACTTTTAGTTTCTACCAAAATAAAAGATTCTCAGTGATCAGTGATTAAAGATTTCTTGCTAAATAGTTCTTTATATCATGCCTGACAAAAAGCAAAGGAGCTTATTTCAGCTTACAGTTCCAGGTTACAGATTGGCTCTGTGGGGAAGTTAAGATGGAACTTTAGATCACCAGTCAGAGCAGAGAGAATTGAATGAATACTTGGTGCTTGTGTTTTGTTGGTTTCTCCACCTCACACACATTTCAGGACTCCCTTGTCTAGGAAATTGTGCTATTCAAAGTGAGCTGGGTCTTCCCACGTTATTTAAGACAACTCCACGGACAGTTTATGTCAAGCTGAGCATAACAAAGCCATTCCTTCTTAGATACTTGTTATGAACATTGATATGTAAGCCTTACTTATGTCTTTTTCTTACTATTTGTTCATATTACATGTGTATTCTAGCCCGTTGATATTTGTGAGAATTAGGTTTAATTTTCCTACCCCTAATAAACCAAATACTAGCTTATAATTTTTGTTCTTGAAGGTCTGTTTTGTCTTCTCAAATGGACTTTGTCATGAATTTCCCCCAGTTTTCTGGCCTGTTTCTTTTTCTGTCCTTAAGTCACTAGCAGTTTCTTTGCTAATTTCCCTTTCCCCCTTATCCACAGAAATTTCCATGCAGTATCGGCATGATGGAGCTTGTCCAACAACTAGTAAGTTGTCCAACTGGGTTAGTAATCTGGGCTTTCTGACTTTTAGTTTGGTGCTTTTTATAGTACATTATACCACCTTTGAAGGTCTAAATTTTATTTTCCAAAATGCATGAGGTTTTTATTGTGTAGATTTTTTTTTCTCTTAAGAAGATGCCTTTGTGTACTTTGTCTTGTGTTCAGGATCTGTATTATAGTCAAATATTGCAAACTTTAATTATTGGTCTTTTACTATAGTACTTATGTTGCAGAAGTGTGACCTCTGCCCTTGGTGACATGTTATTTTCAGTATTTGGGTGCCATTAGCCTTAATGTTAATATGTTTTCAGTATTTGTGTATTAGCATTAGGTAGCTTTATGTTTGGACTTCTGTATGTGTTGAAACTTATAATGAAGTTTAAAAAGTGAAAATAAACGTTTGGTAGGGTTAGAAGATGTCATGAAATTTTGTTTTATAATTTGTTGATTGTGCTTTAAGGCTGATTATTACATCCCGTAAGCCTCACATTTGGCAGAATACTATGTAAATGAATGAGATACTATGTAGATGTCTTTTTTAAAGGAATTCTCAAAAATATGTTATACTAAAGAAAGTGTCACCCTTGTGACAGTGCACCTAACGTATTATTTCAGTTTACTAGGCAATATGATAGTAAATGGAATATACTATTTTGGGAGTTATGCTATGGAAAAATGAATAAAGCTTTCAGTTTTAATAATTCAGCCAAAAAATACTGAGATTTTGTTAAACTGATTGAGTCTATGCCTATGTATTTCTTTTGTGTGTTTGAGAATGATCTTAACCTGACGTCCTTTTTTCCTTACTTAAAAGCTTTCTCAGAGTTGCTGAATGCAATACACAATGGTAAGTTTTATTAGAATCTTCTCTGGAGGTTCATTTATCACAAAAGTTGCTTTCTGTCAAGAAGCTCAATTGAAAGTTAGAATGGTCTGTGAAATCTAGTGTTCTGGTGAGTCAGTTAATTGTTTGGCACTTTAGGAAAAGCTTCATAGACTGCCCACAGAAGGAGGGTAGATAGGTTATTGCAGTTCATCATCAGTCTGGCTTTCATTGTCTCTTCTAAGTCTTCTATGTTTGCAAATAGTCTCCTTCTGAGATCTGTCTTACTAATGCACTAGTAATTAGTATATACAACAGGAATTTTTTGCTTTTAACTACAATGTGGAATGTAATTTTTGTTCTTTTCAGATCTTTAATCTCTTATATTTCATGTAGTGAATAAATAGAAGGTAGTATTTTAAATTGTGTCTAATTGTGTTCTATTTTCACAATGGGGTTGCATCTTCTGCTTTGGATTCTAAGTCAGCATATAAGGCAAATGCTATCACTTTTCATTTTAACAATGTAATTGTGATGGTCATTATTAGAGAATGTGTGAAATTTCTTCAGTTTCCCCAAGAACTTTCTATAATCCTTTGTTGTCAAAAATTTTTAAATTATATTTATGTATTTGTGTGTGTGTGGATGTGTGTATATTCTGAAGAGTCCATTCTCTTCTTGTACCACAAGTTCCCTGGATTGAATCTGCTTGTCACGTTTGGTGGTGAGTGGTTTTACCTGCTGAGCCATCTTGTTGGCCTGAAAATGTCTCTTTTCATTATGATGTCATCTTTATTGATTTTCTTTTTCAGTTATTAATTGAGCTAATTTACTTGAGACTGTGATTTGAAGCAGTTTTCTAGTACATTTTCTTTAACTTTGAATTTGTTTTTGTAACTGATTGGCATGATGTATAGGTTATAATGTCAGATGTTCACAGAAGACAGTAAACAAGAGACAAGTGACTAATGAGCAAACACAGTGAGCCTCATTGCGTTGAGGGTGAGGTGGTCTATGTGGGGACCCAGAAGTGTTGCTTATGAACAAAAGCATGCATTGACAGGGTTTTGTTTTTGTTTGTACAATACTAGGGATTGAACCCAAGGCCTTGTGTATGACAGAGAAGTGGTCTGCCATGGAATTGCACCAGCTTCTAGTTAACTTCAGCTTTCCTATATAGCTTGTACTTATACAGAAATAGTAATGATAGAAAAAGGGTGGGAAGCTTTTCTTGAGAGTACGTTAAACATTTTACAGGTCTTTTGGGTGTATAAAAACTGAAGAACCTTAGCAGCTTTTTCAGTTTACACAGTTTTATTCACATATGTTCATTAATTTCTGGAATATGAAAACTTTAAGCCTAGGAGGCATACTTAAGTAAAATAGACATCACAGGGAGTAATTTTGATGAACTGTCACAGAGACCTTTCATGCTACTGTGCACTGAGGAAACACTGGGCTGTGGTAATTTGATGGAAAAACTGTTTTGTTCCTCTGCAGGTAAATAAATGTCATCAGGTTAATATCATAAATGTGAACTTTCTTTAAAATTTTGGGTTTTAGCAAATTGAGGTTGAGAGAGAATTCTCCATCCTGTATTACCCAGAAAAGAAGTGAATGGACCCCCCCCCCTTGGTTGTAAAGGCAAATGAAGGATTGATTGCCAGTAAATGATATTTATTCTGATGGTTTTTCCTTTTTTCCAAATATAGATTTTTTTTCTCTCTCCTAAAAATGTACTTTAAACCTTACAGATTAAAAAAAAAAAAAAAAACATGCCTACCAATGGAGAAACTTGAAGCTTTGGTTTTTTTGTATTGTTTAATGTGAAAGTCAGGTTAAACATACTTCCTCAGACGTTTACCAGATTTGTTTCCTTTTTATTTAAAAGTGTGTGTGTGTGTGTGTGTGTGTGTGTGTGTGTGTGTGTGTAGACATGATGGGGAGGCACTGGATTAGAGATCAGAGGTCAACTTTGTGTAGTTGCTTCCTTCTAGCCACCTTTATGTAGGCTCTAAAGATAAATTTGGGTTATTAGGTTTGTTCTTCAAATGCCTCTATCCACTGAGTCACTTTCCTGGCTCCCAAGGTGTGTGTGTGTGTGTGTGTGTGTGTGTGTGTGTGTGTGTGTGTGTGTGGTGTGTATGTTTCTGTTTGTGTTTTTGTGAATGTGTGCATACATATATTGTAGGTATGTGCACCTGTGTGTATTTGTTTTCAATGTAAACTTTCAGACTCCTTTTTTTATTTTAATGATTTTATTAAGAAATTTTCTATTTGTTTTACATGCACCAACCACAGATCTCCCTCCCCTCCCTTCTCCCATCCCCTGATCCCCCCCCCCCAACCCACCCTCCATTCCCATCTCCTCCAAGGCAAGGCCTCCTATGGAGAGTCAGTAGAGCCTGACATACTCAGTTGAGGCAGGTCCAAGCCCCTCCCCCTGCATCAAGGCTGTGCTAGTTGTCCCACCATAAGGTAATGGGCTCCAAAAAGCCCACTCATGCTTCAGGGATGGATCCTGATCCCACTGCCAGGGGCCCCTTAAGCAGGCCAAGCTACACAACTGTGTCACCCAAGCAGAGGGCCTAATCCAGTCCCATGGTGACTCCACAGCTGTTGGTCCACAGTTCATGAGTTCTTACTGGTTTGGTTTGGTTGTCTCTATGTTTCTCCATCATGATCTTGATGCCCTTTACTCATGGAATCTCTCTTTGATTGGACTCCCAGAGCTCGGCCTGGTGCTTGGCTGTGGATCTCTGCATCTGCTTCCATCGGTAACTGGATGAAGGCTCTGTGATGACATTTAGGGTATTCATCTATCTGATTACTGGAGTAGACCAGTTCAGGAACCCTCCCCATTATTGCTAGTAGTCTAAGGTGGGGTTATTCTTGTGGATTCCTGAGAATTTCCCTAGCACTCGGTTTCTCTCTATCCTCATGATGTCTCCCTCTATCAAGATCTCTTTCATTGCTCTCCCCTCTGTCCTTGTTCCAGCTCAACCATCCTGTTCCCTTATGTTCTCATCCTCTGTCCCCTACCCTCCACCCCCCGACCCCCGTTTATTCATGGAGATCTCATCTATTTCCCCTTCCCAGGGCGATCCATGCATTCCTCTTAGGGTTCTCCTTGTTAGCTAGCTTCTCTGCAGCTGTGGGTTGTAGTCTAGTTATCCTTTGCTTTATATCTAGTATCCACTTATGCAGACTCCTTTCTTACAGCCTTCTGGTAAGTATACACTAGTTCCTCTGTTGTGTATACCAGGAATACATTTTATTGCTCACCTATATTTTTTAATCTTCAAGTTGAGTAATGTTACATTTTGTCAGTGTTATTTAGGCACTCTCTAGAATCCTTCTCTTCAGTACTGAAGTGCTGTGGTCATTAAGCAACACCTAATGTCTCTGCTTCCCACCTCTGTAAGATAGAATGGACAGGTTCACATATGCACCCTTGTCCTATTGCTTTTTTTATAGAGAAGCTTGTAGTTTTTATTGTTAGAATGAGTGTTAACCATATTCCGTAGAAGATACCCTTTATCAGGTTGAGGAAATTTGGTTACTGAGTTGGTCTCTTTGTTTTAGATCACTCAGAATTCCTCTTCTTGTGTTAGTTTTACTTGCGTATTTTGTGACAGTTTTATTTCAGCCACCCTAAGTATTTATTTGGCACATAGCTATTCATAGTATTTTCATAGCCTTTTATTTTGATAAGGATAGCACTAAACATGCTATTACTCTTCTTTCTACACAACCCCCTTTGAATTTTTCCCCCTCTTACTCATTTTAACTTGCCTAACTACCTACTTCTGTCTGTCGGTTGGTTGACAAGGTCTCATGTAATCTGTGTAGTTAAGAATGACCTTGATATCATAATCCTGCTTCTACCCTCCAAATGCTGGAATCATAGTTGTGGGGCTATGTATCTGGCTTCTGTTTTCAGTATCTCTAATATTTATTGTTTCCTTCTTTCTTGGGGGGAGGGGGATTTCAAGACAGGGTTTCTTTGTGTAGCAGCCCAGGAAGTCCTGGAACTCACTTGATAGACCAGGCTGCTCTCACACTCATCCACCTGCCTCTGCCTCCCCAGTACTGGGATTAAAGGCCACCACTGCCTGGCTGCTTCTTTATGATACCTTCTGTATATGTGTTGAGAGAAGGAAGGATTGGATTTCTTGTGTTGTAAGGTGTATTAAATCATTAATTTTTAGCTTACATTTTTCTAGATTGGTAGGGAATGAACATGAGTGTTCTGATTTACAGAATGGAATCTCTACCTAAAATACTTAGTTTTCACATATGGACAACACAGTCAGTTAAAAAATCTATAAAATACAGAACCTTATTCAAGACTCTTAGCTCTCCCTCCCCCATTTGATAAATACACATTAAGTACTTTCCACATAGAAGATTATTGTTAGCGCTTTGGGAAAATGCATAGTATAAATGGATCCTGCCTTTGGGGAATACACTCTAAACAAGAGGTAAGTACGTTTCTTAACATTTTCAAGAAATACAGCTAAAATTTTATGATCTGCAATACAGAAGAGTTAGGAGTAAAGGAAAATTACCTTTGAGGGGAAAAGATATGCTGAGAATGTAGTATTTGACCTGGTTACTTAAAAGTGTAGAGGAGTTAGGTATTTGGTCTACGCATCAGAGCCCGATTAGCACAACTAGTCTGCCCCACCAGAGTGTCCTACCACTGCAGTGAGCTGGACCTTCTTACACTAATCATCAATCAAGAAAATGCACTGTTACCTTGCCCAAAGGCCAGTCCTGTAGGAGCATTTTCTCAATTAAAGTTTTCTTTTCCCAGATGACCCTAGCTGTAGTCAACGTTGACAAGCTAGCTAGCACTCAGTCTGTGCAAGGTGACAGTGATAACTGATATTTGATTCAGAACCTAAGAAAAATAATAGCCTTAGCTTTTAGGTCAGTAAGTCCAAAGTAGTGGTTTTTTTGAGTTGGGAAAAGCATAGTACACTGGTTATATACTAGGGTTGATTTGATGATTGCATATAAGAATTGAAAAAAATAGGCAAAAACCAAACAGAAATTTGTTATAATCAGATATTATGGGGACCCAAAAAGGAATGTGAAAGTCAGCATACTCTCCCACCCCCACTCCCACCCCTAAAAAAGGGACGACATTTGTAGTTGTTAGTGAATTGAGTAGCAGTGTCTAGAGGAAGGAAGGCATAAATTTACCAGTATTTAGCCCATAAAACAATAACACTTGGGCACAAAAGAATTGTAGTTAGTTCATATAGGGGTGACTTGAGCCAGTATCTCAGAAATAAAGGTAGGGACGGATGCCATTTAGTTACTTGATAAAGCATAACTGTAACGAATGCCAAGTGTTGTTCTTTTCCCTTGAGGCAGTCATCTAGGAAAACAAAGCTAGTATTTTGGAATATGCTTGCTTAGCTCGTCTACTAACAGGCAGGTAGGTCATACTGGAAGATTGTCATCGTATTCACAACATTCTTTTTCTCCTTGTGTAGTGCAGTTTATTTCTTTGCATACTTTCAGATTAACGTCTAGTTTTGTATTTGTAAAATCTATACCCTAATCAACTTGACTAAACCTGAAGTCACAGATTGTCTTCTGGTAGGCTGTTTTCTATAGTTGGCCCATTATAGAGAATCAGTTGTGCTTTGCTTCCTGGATGAGAGAATTCACGTCTTTCTTCAGTCTTGGATACAGTCTTTCCATCATATTTCTAATATTGCTGCTTGAAAACTTCCACTTTATGTTATAGAATTTTTTTAACATTTAAGGTAGGCTCATTTTTCATGTATCCTTTTACTCTATATGCCCCTCCTGTGACTATCTCTTTAGCTTTATATAATGGATTGTTTCACGTGATTGATTAAAGAATTTCAATGAGCATGTTTTTCACTTTTTGACATTCTTTGTAGTATCTTTTAAAATGGATCTAGTTTGATTTTCTTTTCTTTTTATTAAATCTGTAGTTCTTTTCCCACATATAAAAGTATTTTTTTAAATTTCTAAACGGTCTCAAACCTAGAGGAAGCATTAAGAGAACTTTATTTTTATAAGGCTCTTCAGAATAAATTGCAGGCATAGTGCCCCATCTACCCTGAATGTGCATTCCTACAAAAAGGTCGTTCCGTAGGGAAGCACAGCACAGTTACCGCATCAGGAACTGTAGCTCTGCTCTTACTGCCATACAGTCTTTATGATGTCTGTCTCAGGAATTTGGAAGAAGACAGATATATGAATTGGGGTTCTCTAGACAAACAGAACTGATAGGAATCTAACAAAACTGGGGTTTATTAGTGTGGTTTACAAGTTATGATCTGACTATGGCAGCAATGGCTATCTCCCAATGGGAAGTCTGGGAATCCAGTAATTGTTCAATTCACAAATCGAGATGTCTTGGGATACACCATAATCCCAGAGAAGTAGGCTCTAATACCACTGAAGAGTGAGGATAAATGGGCAGAGAGCAAGCGCTTCCTTCCTCCATGTCCTTTACATGGGTGCCACCGCAGATTGTGCCAGATTTAAAGTAGATCTTCCTACCTCAAAAGACCTGGGTTTAGGGTGGGTCTCCTACCCCAGATGGTTTAATTAAGAAAAATCCCTCACAGGTGTGGTGTGCCCAGTCACTTGAGTCAGTTAATTCCAGATGTAGTCAAGTTGACAACCAGGAATAGCCATCAAAGTGGGCTCCTTATTTTAGGGCTCCCCCTCCCCCCATTGTTAGATTCAAGTTGTTTTCTTTTTGAGAAGTATAATAGAAACAATACTTTCATTGCATAGTATCAAATGGTATAAAATCAGCATTTTGCTAATGTAAAGTTTTTCTTTTTTTATTTATGATGAGTAACTTGTAGAATATGACATGATGATGTAAAAAACCATTCCTTATTATTTCAGTTTTTGTTGGCATTCATGATTTACTGTATTTTTTCAATGGTTGGGTTTTGCTTTGAGTCATTTCACAGATTTTCTGTGTTGCCTTTGACCTCATTCTGTGTCCCTGTGTTTGTTCTCTTTCTCGAGTCCATTCCTCCGATATGTATCTATCCCCTGCTTCTTTATGGTACTGCAGGTATCATTCATTCCTGCTGCCATTCCAGATCAGTACACATTGAACAGCTTAAAGAGCACACTTTATTAGCTTTTGTTTTTCTTTTCCTCTACTTATTCATTTGAAAGAAGTTTAGGTTCAATTCATTTTTGTTTTGTTTTGTTTTGGTTTTATTTGTTTTCTGTTTAGATCTTCACATGGCTGAAATCAAGGTGTTTACTAGTTCATCAGGAGATTCTAGAAAGAAAGCCACATCTAGGCTCACCTGGTTTCTTCCTGCAGTCATAGGACTGAAGTTAAAAGAACACCAGCCTTGGTTGATTGATTTTGCATCTTTCTGTGTTTTAAAACTAGGGCCTTAACTATAAAGCTATAAAATCCTAATCTTATAAGACATACAAGTTAACCATCAGCCACTTCATGAAGGATCAACTTTGATATATTCAGATTTAGGGTGTGTGTGTGTGTGTGTGTGTGTGTGTGTGTGTGTGTGTGTGTGTGTGTGTGTGAATGTATGTATATATGTATATATATATGTTCTCAAAGTTAAACCTAACAAGTAACTGGAAACAAACATTTGTCTAGTGTAGATATACCTAACAGATAATGATCCTCAAGTGCTTCAGAGATCTGAGAAAAGGTAAATTAAATTCTCAGACTTTCTCTAACTTTCCTTTCTGAAGAATATATTATTGTTGTGATGAAACACCAAGAACAAAATCAAGAAGAAGAGGAAAGAGTTTATTTTATTTGGCTTAGACTTCTACATCGTTGTCCATTACTGAAGGAAGACAGGACAGGAACTCAAACAGTGCTGCCAGAGCTGATGCAGAGGCCATGGAGGGGTGCTGCTTACTCCCCATCTCTTGCTCAGCCTGTTTTTTTTTTTTTTTTTTTTAAAAACAGAACACAGGACCACCAACCCGGGAAGGGAACCACTCCAATAGGCTGGGCCCTCCCCCATCAATCACTAATTAAGAAAATGCCCTAACACTTGCCTGTAGCACTATTGTATGGTGGCATTTTCTCAATTGAAGTTCCTTCCTTTCAGACAACTCTTATATCACGTTGACATAAAACTAGCCAGCATATCCTTGTTTTCTTTTTAACCACATATCCTGACTCTTCTGCCATCCTGGTGTTCTTAAAGGTTCATATAATATTATTAGATTCTATTTCAAGGTCAACTAGCCAGTATGTTTTGTTCGGTATTCAAAGCTTCTTCACAGTAGTTTACATAACCAGAAGATTTAAAAAAAAAAAACCTGGGTTATAGGGGAATCCTTTTGAATTCTTCCCATTACAATACTTTCATGCCCATCCTATACTCCTACCCTGACCTTAACGGAAAGTGTTGTTCCTTTATATTTCTCTTTCAAAAAAAAAATTCTTTCTCTTAGAGTGTTCTCTCAACCCTAAAAGTTGGTCTTTTCTTCACCCCCTTCCCGTTTTTGCAGTAGAAGTAATTGAATCATAGACTTTATATATGCATGGAAGGCAGTTGGTCTGGTGTCTTGGTTTATTACCATCTTTCTTTTTTGCTTTTATTTTGCTACTGTAGGGTGTCACTAAATTGCCCAGGCTGACCTTGATTTTACTGTATATCCCAGGCTGACTTTGAATTTCTGGTGCCTTAGCCTCTTGAGTAGCTGGAATAACAGTCCCATATTACCAGGCTAGGGTCCCCGGGTTTTTCTCTTTGATTTTGTTTTTGAGATAGGGTTTCATGTAGCATAGAGTGGCTCAAGATGATGACCTTGAGCTTTATATCATCCTGCTTCCACCTTCTAAGTCCTGGGATTATAAGTGTATACCACCACACCCAGCTCCTCATAGGTTGTTAGTCATTCACAGTACCTATCAGATGAGTTTTGTTCGCTATTTCTGTCTTCTATGGTTCTTGGAGGGCACGCAGAATTTCTGTGTCTGTGCTTATCTGTGTCATCCTAGGTTTTGTTTCCTTACATTTTCTGATCTTGGATTGTGAATTCATTGTATTTGGGTTAAGGTTGTATCCCTAAGAAGGGATTTGTGCACATCCTGGTCAGTTCAGGCCCCAAAGCTATTGAATAGTAAGGTTCTGCTTTCGGGAAGACTTTTTTACCAACTCTACAGTATAAAACAAATTAGACAGGATTCTTTCCCCCACTGTCACAAGATTCCTTGTTGAACTATCTTCAGGTTACCAGGCCCCAAATAATGACACAGAGACTTAATTATGAAAGCTTGGCCTTTAGGTTAGGCTTGGCCCCAGCTAGCTCTTAGAACTCAAATTAACTCACTTCTACTAATCTACATTCTGCCACGATGCATTTTACCTCTTCTCAGAAAGGCACATCTGATTTGCTCAGGGTCTGCTGACAAAATCCCCCCTCTTAGATTCCTCTTGAGTTTCTCTTTTTCTCAGGAAGTCCCACCTATTCTGTCCTGCCTAGCTATTGGCCATTCAGTTTTAAACTAATTAGAAGGCGCCTTAGGCAGAGACACATCTTTACAGTGTACAAAAGATTATATCCCACAACATCCTACCACCAAGACGGGGTTTTTCTCATAGCCCTGGCTGTCCTAGAATTCACTCCGTAGACCAGGCTGGCCTTGAACTCAGAGGTCCACTTCTCTATGTCTTCGAGTGCTGGGATAAAAGGTGTGCACCACCATTCCTGGTTAAGGCAGGATTTTTGTGCTGTGATCATTGGTTTTTGAGGGGTGATAGCCCTCCCACTGATAGTGTGGCCCTTTGAAAGCCTCAGTCATATGAACAGTGTCCTCCTTTTCAAGTTCCCATTCATTAGAGGCTCAAGGTTTCACCTTTTCCTTGTTGGCTTTAAATCCAAAGCTTATGAGTTAACTGGTACAGGATAAGTCCTCTAGGGCAAGCATCAGGCTTTATGGGGTTTTGTTTTGTTTAGTTTTATTTTTATTTTTGACCCCCATAGATGTCATTTTCTTTCTTGTGAGCATGGATTTTCTTTTTAAAAAATTTAATATTCATTTTTACCTTAAGTTATGTGTATGGGTGTTTGTATAGTTTATGTAGGGTATACTTATGTGAGTGCAGGTACCTGACAAGCCAGAGTATTAGATTCCCTGGAACTGGAGTTCAGGCAATAAGAGCTTCCTAATGTAGATGCTGGCAATTCAGTTCTGGTCCTCTGTAAAAGCAGTTTGTGCTCTTAACAATTGTGCCATCTTTTCATCCCCTTAGGTACTCATTTTTAACTTTAACTAAGATGGTTTATTAGTTATCTAGTTTACCTTATTTCTAGAAACAGAAATTCTTCCATTGCTTCTTTATTTATTTTTATTTTTTAAAACACATTATCCTGGCTTCTGCAGCTGCCACTTCACTTAGGATAACTTTCATGTTGTCAAGTCAGTGAATATTTGTTATTCTTCATCTTAGAGTAGCTCTTAACGAATTTGTTTTTGGTAAAGAATTATTGTTGGAAACAATTTATTACTTTTTCTTTTTCTTTCCTTGACACTCAGCTTACCATAACTTGGCTGCACTCTTGACTACTTGTGGCTTCTCTTTGTCCTAGTTCAGTGCTGAAATTCCATGAACTTCTCTCTGTTTTTTCCCCATGATTGCCACTGAATAAAATATTACTTAATGATCTAATTCTACTCCTTAATTTTACTTTCAGGTCTTTGTCCACACTATAGCTATAGTGGTTTGTTTTTTGTTTTTGTTTAAACATTGTCTCATCAAGCTACTCATGGTTTAAGAAATATATATGTGTGTGTGTATGTATGTATGTATATATATGTATACATCTTCAAATTAAGAGGTATTTCTCCCTAGTTCCGTCTCTGAGCATCTTGTTTATATATTTATTACATCAAACTTGCTGATTTTATATGAAATTGTAAAGCTTATGTGGTCATATTCTCTTAGCTGTGGTGTCTGTCTTAAGTTTTCTCTAGTTTTAGTTGTTTGCTATGAATGATTGTCTGAAAATATTCAACAGATAGTTCCAGAAATAATCTTGGGAGTGGCATAATGAGATGTCCTGCCTTTTTACTGTATCCCACCCTGGGTGAGAACTGTCCCTCTGTCTAGTAAAACCATGCTGTATATGTTATGCTTGTGTAGTAGCTGTGTGTAGGCAGACTTTCTGTCCTGCAAGCTGCTCCCAAGTAACCACACAGAAGCTTAATATTTACTATAAACGCTCGGCTAATAGCTCAGACTACCTACTAGCTAACTCATTTTCAATGAACCCATATTTTTATCTACACTTTGCCATGTGGCTTGGTACCTTTTCTCAGTTTGGCATGTCCATCTTGCTTCTTTCTGTGTCTGCTTGTGATTCCAGACTCTGCCCTCCTTCTTCCCAGCATTCTCTGTTTGGCTCTCCCTAACCTTATCCTGTCCAGCTATTGGCTAGTCAGCTTCTTTATTAACCATTCACAGCGACATATTTTTGGCAGCCAGTCTAGAGAAAAGGGTGAGCTCAAACAATGGAAGAAGTTGACCTCTGACTTCTGCATGCACAGACACAATCAAGCACACATACATACACATATATACACTTCCCCAAATCTAATACACATGCAAAGAATTCTATATTCCTCATATAGGCTGATATGCAGAACAAAATTGAACAGTAAACTACTTAGTAAAATGTGTGAAAATATACCAAAATACCAGTTTGTGGGTGATGTTTTTTTCTACCTTTCAATGTATTTCACATTTTTATAACCATCCTTTTATAGGTAATATTAAAAAAAAAGCAAAGTTGGGAATCATATGCAAGGCCTTCTACATGCTTTGCAAACATTGCCGCTAAACTATATCCCCAGCCAGAATAAATCTTCATGTAAAAATGGATGGCCAAGAAACTCAGGAAAATAAGCTGTAACTTTTCTGAACAATGGCTACTTTAATTACATAGTGAGGGTAGTGGTGGGGGTTGGGGGTGGAGGATATTCCATAATCTAGAAAGGGAAAACTAGTTGCCAAAGGGAATAGACTTTAAGGCAACAAACACTTAGGAATATTGCTTTTCTTTTGTATTAAGAATTAATGTTTTTGTTTGTTTGTATGTACTATCTTAGGGTTTTTTGTTTGTTTGCTTTTTGGGTTTTGTTTGTTTGTTTGTTTGGAGATAGGGTTTCTCTGTGTAGTTTTGGTGCCTGTCCTGGATCTTGCTCTGTAGACCAGGCTGGCCTCCACCTCACAGAGATCTGCCTGGCTCTGCCTCCTGAGTGCTGGGATTAAAGGCCACCATTGCCTGGCTTCATTAAGGTTTTTATTGCTGTGATAAAACATCATACCCAAATGAAATTTGAGGAAGAAAGAGTTTATTTCAGTTTATAGTTCCCGCAGGAGCCTGGAGGTAATAAATGACACAGAGACCATGGAGGAATCTTATTTACTGGCTTGTTCTTCATGGCTTGCTCAGCCTGCTTTATATATATATATATATATATATATATATATATATATTTTATTTTACAATACCATTCAGTTCTACATATCAGCCACGGGTTCCCCTATTCTCTCCCCTCCCACCCTCTCCCCTTACCCCCAGCCTACCCTCCATTCCCACCTCCTCTAGGATAAGTCCTCCCCCGAGGATTGCGATCAACCTGGTAGACTCAGTCCAGGCAGGTCCAGTCCCTTCCTCCCAGACTGAGCCAAGTGTCCCTGCATAAGCTCCTGGTTTCAAACAGCCAACTCATGCAATGAGCACAGGACTTGGTCCCAATGCCTAGTTGCCTCCCAAACAGATCAAGCCAATCAACTGGCTCACCTATTCAGAGGGCCTGATCCAGCTGGGGTCCCCTCAGCCTTTGGTTCATAGTTCATGTGTTTCCATTCATTTGGGTGTTTTTTTTCAATAATTGAGTAAAACTGAAATTTATTATAAGCCACAGTCGTCCTAGGGACCTCCATGCTATTTATATAGCCTCTATGGTTCTATGAGTTGTGGTCTGATTGTTCTTTATTTTATATCTAGAATCCACCTATGAGTGAGTACATACCATGACTGTCTCTCTGGGTTTGGGTCACCTCACTCAGGATGATTTTTTCTAGTTTCAGCCTGCTTTCTTACAGCACCAGAGACCACCAACCCAGGGGTAGCACTGTTTTGCCCCACTACATCAGTCCTCAATCAAGAAAATGCACCACAGGCTTTTCCACAGGTCGTTTTTGTAGATGCATTTTCCTAGTTGAGGTTTCTCTTCCTAAATAACTAGCCTGTGTCAGGTTGACAGCCCGTAGCTTCTCAGCAGCATTGATATAACTAATATCCTTTCATTATACTCTTTTGTTGGCCTCAGTGGCCCCAGCCATGATTTTCTTAGCTCACTCGTGTCAGCTTCCTTTATGAATTCTTTTTTCACAAATCATCCTTGAAATATTGGTGATCCTCAAGGCTGGCTGTTCTAGTTTGTCTTGGAGTGAATGAGTGAGTGATTGACTGATTGACTGACTGACTGACTGACTGAGATGAAGTCACACTTTCACCCAGGCTGGTCTTCAACTCATGAACTCAACAGATCCTTACTATTACAGCCTCCTGAGTAGCTGGAACTACAAGTATTTTGTCAACAAGGTCAACTTTGTTTGTTTTGTTTTCTCAAGACAGGGTTTCTCAGTGTACCCCTGGTTGTCCTGGAACTATCTCTATAGACCTGGCTGGCCTGGAACTCACAGAGATTGGCCTACCTCTTCCTCCTGGGTGCTGGGACTAAAGACATGCGCCATCACAACACAGTAAAGGCCAGCTTTTAACAGAATGTCAATTTGTTGTGTACCAATTTTCACCTCCTAACAAATAGCACTTTTAATTTTAATCAAAAGTGAGAATCCTCTGACATATTTTTCTCTACTCTAGTTAGCAAATGTAATTAATATAGCATCAACTTTAGAGGATTCTAACCTATCGGTGTGCTTCAGATCCACCCCTTTTTATATTGGCCCAGAGAAGCATAAATTTCCATCGAATTTGTGTAACTGCCTAGTTTGGGATGTTCTGTATGGCAAATATGTTTATAAATAAAACACTGATTGGCCAGTAGCCAGACAGGAAGTATAGGCAGGACTAACAGAGAAGAGAATTATGGGAACAGGAAGGGAAGGAGAAGACTGCCTGCAGCCACCGCCAGGACAAGGAAGATGTAAGGTACCAGTAAGCCACGAGCCATGTGGCAAAGTATAGATTAATAGAAATTGGCTGAATATAAGAGTAAGAGCTAGACAATGATAGGCCTGAGCTACTGGCCAAGCAGTTTAAATAATATAAGCGTCTGTATGTTTATAGGTGGGCTAAGGGACTACCGGGTCTTGGTGGGACCCGGATAGAAAACGCTCCGGCTACAACTGCCGCTCTTCTTTTTCCGTCTGTCCTCTCAGTCCACTTGTTACACAGGGTTAGGGTGAATCATGATGTGAGCCTTGGTGTCTTCCCACTGATAATAGCACATTGTAAGTGCCTCTCTCCTGTTTGCAGGCTCCTGTGAGTTCCTCTCCAGTCTCTGTCTGAGTAGCACCTATCAAACTTTTTACATCTTGGCTTACTATATTTTGTTTCTTCAGATAGATCTTACTGAGTCTTAATTTTTTTATTCTTTGTTGTTTGAGACAATGTCTAATGTTGCTTAGGCTGGCCTTGACTCTGAAAATGTTCTTGAATTTCTGATCATCCTGTCTCTAGTTGCAGAGACCTAAGATCACAAGCATGTGCCACCTGGTCCTTTGTGGTACTGGGAATTAAACCCAGGGCTTTATGCATCTAAGCAAGCACTCTCACTGAGTTACATCTTTAGCCTCCTAATTCTTTTGTTCATATTAAAGTCCCTTTTCCTTGTTCATTCTAGTTCGTATTGGAATGCATTTTCATATCTTTTTGTAAGCTTGTCTTTGTAATTGAACTGTATATTCCTGATGAGCACAGTTTCATCTTGTTTTCAGTTTTATTTCTGCTCCAAGCTCATTGCCTGTTTCTTAGTAGTTACTAAGTACTTAATTTGTCAACTGGATGAAGGGACAGAGGAATGGGTGGATAAAAGAATGTGAATCAATACATCACTGCCATCCACTGTATTTTTCTGCATTATCATTTCTGTTCTCTGCCCTGAACTTCAGAGAATTTCCCTAGAGCTTGTATGTTGTAGGATTTACTTCCATTGAACTCAATGATATGTCCGATTGATTGGGATTAAAAACTGTAAAACTTGTAAAAGATGGAAATAGAATGAAGCTAAATAGAAAATGGTGGTGGTGGGGCTGTAGGAATGGCTTCGTAATTAAAGAGTACTTGTTGCTCTTGCAGAGGATTTATTTTATGTGTATGAATGTTTTTCCTGCATGTATGTATGTTTACCACATAGATGCCTGGTACCTGCAGAAGTTGGAAGAGGGCATCAGATTATCTGAAACTGGAGTTATGGATGGTTGTGAGCCACCGTGTGGGTGCTGGGAATTGAATCCAGGTCCTCTATAAGACAGCAAGTACTCTTATCTTCTGAGCCATCTCTCCGGCCTCTTTTTTTTGGTTTTTCAAGACAGGGTTTCTCTGTGTAGCTTTGCGCCTTTCCTGGAACTCACTTTGTAAACCAGGCTGGCCTCGAACTCACAGAGTTCCGCCTGCCTCTGCCTCCTGAGTGCTGGGATTAAAGGCATGGGCCTCCACTGCCCAGCCAGCGTCTAATTTTTAAGTTATTTTATTATTATTATTTTAAAGAAAGTATATACAGAAAATTTAAGCAGTCTTACCTAAGTGTTGGTGCCAGGGTGGTGAGTGAAATCAGGGATCTTCCTTTAACTTCTGTGACATGAAAGGAGGAATATTTGATTGGCAGTATTTTGTAAGAAAAGCCTAAGTGCCACATAGGGCCCTGAAGCAGACTCAGTGGATAATTTATATAAAATAAGTGCATGCCAATGCAATATCAAAACAGTTGAACCTTTGCGATTAAAGATCCTCCTTCACCACCATTTTACTTCTCAGTACTGTACTTTGTGATGATTGCCACATATGATGATGGTGATTTTGACTTTCATATTGTTGTTAGAGGCATTAGTGAATGAGAAAATCATAATACTACTTAACTTAGAAAATTTAAATTACATTTAAAATACTAAAATGGCTGTAGCTACCATTTATTGAAACTTACTATGGAGTAGACATTTCTAAAGCCTTCAAATTAGGGTAGCTATCTTTTTTGTGGATAATAATATAGTGACCCAGAAAACTTGAGTAATTTTGATTATGATCACATAGCCAGCAACATCAGGACTCAATTTTATCTCAACCAAAAGTCTGTACTTCAAAAAGAAGTTGTACTATTTTGATTTCAGCATGCACCTTCCTAACTTTTGTCTTTTAGTTTTAAAAGTTGGATATTCTGTGTATTGTATGCTTTTCATTTTAAAAACTTCTAAGCAATTAATGCTGGGGCTGTTGGTCAAGTATATGCTGGACCTGAATCAGATCCCTGGTACCTGATTAAAGAGCAAGGAATGGTGGCAGACACCTGTAATCCCAGTGCTCCAGAAACTGAGTCAGGATTAGGATATGAGGAGATTGCTGGCAGCTAGTCTTGCTAATTCAGTGAACCCTAGGCTCAGTGAGAGACTTTGCCTCAAAAAAAGGGGGAGGGTTGGAACAGTATAGAAAACACCCAATATGTAGGGTGGTGGTAGTGGTGCACGATTTTAATCCCAGCATTAGGGAGGCAGAGGCCGGCAGATCTCTGAGTATGAGGCCAGCCTGGTCTACAGTGGTAGTTCCAGGATAACCAGGGCTACACAAAGAAACCCTGTCTCAAAACAAAACAAAACAAAACAAAACAAAACAAAACAAAACAAAACAAAACAAAACAAAAAAACAAAACAAAAAAAAAAGAAAGAAAGGATAAACACCCAATATCAACTTTTGTCCGCCCCACACCTATTTACAAATCATGAACATTCACAAACACCTAGGTATACCACATACACAAAGGTCTAGGTGGTCAGCATCTTATGTTTTTAATAATATACCTTGAAGAGAATAGTCCAAGCATTTCATTAGTTCTTCACTGGACCCTTCCTTTAGATTCTGTCATCTTTTTTTTACTATCTGCAGTGACTACCCCTTAAGCAAGGGCTATCGTAGTTGGAGATTGCAACTCGGTTCCCTCAGGCACCCACTCTTATAACGGTTTAGGTGGAATTCTGCTGACTCAGAGGTTGAAGGCTCGTAGCTAACCTCCTCCCTTTGCTGCCATCTTCTCTCAGCCCCCACTTAAAACAACCTTTGCTCTATTGGGTTCTTCCCTACCACTTCCTGTCAGCTACTGAGTGACTCAGCTTCCTGCTCCCAGGTTAATTTTATTTAATGAAACACACCTTTGAATTGTTAACAAAAGCAGTAGGAAAAATGCAACACACTTTAAAATAATATTCCCCAACATTTCTGCATACTAGTCCTTCCTTTTTTCTCCCTCTCATCTCCAACCTCCCTCCATTTTTTTTGGAGGCATAATTTTACTCTGGCCTTGAATTTGCAATCCTTTTATCTGCTTCCCAAGTCTGGGATGATAGACATCTACTACCATGCCTACCTCTGCTAGATTAAATGCTTACTGTGAGAATATTAAGGCAACATTCTCTTTGATGTTTTATACATACTGTTATAGAAAGCTAATATTCGTTGAGTAAACCATTGGAATACTCCACTTTCAGAAGTCCCTTTTGGGCTAGAGCAATATCTCTGCAGTTAAAAGCACTCACATTGATAGCTTACTGCCACGTGTAAGTCAGGTTCCAGGGAATCTGGCATCTGGCACTCCCCTCTGACCTCCATTGGTTTCTGCACATGTGTGGTGCACACGCATACAAGCACACACACATATACACATCTTTCTCAGTCATGTGTCTATATTTTGTATATAAATATTCATTTTACTGGAAGTGCTGTTTCTTTTTATTATTTTAAAGATTTATTTATTATGTATACAGAGTTCTGCCTGCATGTATGCCTGCAGGCCAGAAGAGGGCGCCAGATCACATTATAGATGGTTGTGAGCCACCATGTGGGTGCTGGGAATTGAACTCTGGACCTCTGGAAGAGCAGCCAGTGCTCTTAACTGTTGTTGTTGTACTCTTTATTTTTTGGCTCTTTTGGGGGCCCTCCATCCAGCTCTCAAATCAATACACATGGAGGCTTATTTTTTCTTAGGAATGCCCATCCTTAGCTTGCCTTATTTCTAGCTAGCTTTTCTTAAATTATCCCATCTAGCTTTTGCCTCTGGGCTTTTACCTTTCTCTATTTTTATACACCTTTCTTCTTACTTTGTGGTTTGCTGTGTTGCTGGACTGCTGGCCCCCGATGTCCTCCTTTTTTTTTCTCTTGTTCCTAGATCTTTTCTTCCCAGATTTCTCCTCTTGTTTGTTCTCTCTGCCTGCTAGCCCCGCCTAGCCTTTTTCCTGCCTTGCTACTGGCCATTCAGCTCTTTATTAGACCAATCAGGTGTTTAGACAGGCACAGCAACACAGCTTCAGAGTTAAACACAACATAAAATAATGCAACACATCTTTATATCATCAAACAAATGTTCTACAGAATAAACAAATGTAACACATCTTAAAATAATATTCTACAATACTTATCTGTTGAGCCATCTCTCCAGCCCAAGAAGTGCTGTTTATTTTCTGTCCAGCATGACCAAACTTTTTTTCTGAGAGAATTTTTGAGATCCTCCTGCCTCTGCCACTCCGCCACTCCGCCTCTCCCCCTCTCCCCCTCTCCCCCTCTCCCCCTCTCTCCCTCTCCCCATCTCCGCCTCTCTCTGCCTCTCTCTGCCTCCCTGCCTCTGCCTCTGCCTCTGCCTCCCGAGTGCTAGAATCAAAAGGCATGAACCACCACCAACTGGCTTAGAGCACCTGTTTTTCAATAGAACCTAAAATTTTAGTTTTCTGAGTGAAATTTGTGCTCTTCTAAATATTCACTACTTAGAACTTTGAACCATAGCATGGAGCAAAAGAAGTTTTTTAAATTCACAAGATTACATACTGTCACTGTGCTTATGGCCCTGAGATCTGTCTCCATGCTGGTTTTTAAAAATGTACTTTAGGGGTTTTGTGTGTGTGTGGGGTGTGTGTGTGTGTGTGTGTGTGTGTACGCTTGCACACGCGTACATCTTAACAGCACAGATGTGGAAGTAAGAATACAACTTTGTCGGGTCAGTTTTCTCATTCTACTTTTATGGGTTTTGAAGATTTTAATCAAGTTAGTCCTGTATAAAAAGCACCTGGCTTTTCTGCCAGTGAGGGGGTGGAGCAGCCCTGGGACTTCATGATCATCCTATTATGTTGTAAATTATGCATGTTTTTCATGGCCACAGAAATCTCCAAGCATGATAATCACCTTGATACTCTGATTTGTATTAAGAAATGGTTTTTATTAATCTTGATTTTGCTACCTACTAGGATCATCAAGCATGTTTCTTGCTTTATTTCTATTTTTTCCACACACTCATAACTTTAAATCTAAATTCCCCATAAGAAGAAATGTGCAGTATTTAAGAGTCTATCTCATTTTTTAAAAGATTTTATTTGTTTATTATATATTATAGTGTTCTGTCTGCATGTCAGAAGAAGGCACCAGATCTCATTACAGATTATTGTGAGCCACCATGTGGTTGCTGGGAATTGAACTCAGGACCTCTGGAAGAACAGCCAGTGCTCTTAACTTCTGAGCCATCTCTCCAGCCCCCATTTTCCCTAAATTCTTGATTTCACTTTTCTTTATGGCTGTGTAAAATTCCATTGTGTTGCCAGGTGATGTGGCATACAGCTTAATCCCCGCATTCAGGAGTTAGAGGCAGGTGGTGAATTCTTCCACCACACTGTGTGGTGCTTAAGAATTATTGTGGACTATGCTCATATTTTTTTTTTTTCAGGTTTAATTAGTCCCTTGCTCTCTGGTACATGTTTATTTCACACATCATTGTTCTGTTGTTAGTTGCTTTTAGAAACCAGCTTAGAGGTGATGTTCAGTTCACTCTGTCATTGAGGACAAGGTTAGATGCCTTTGTGTGCCTTCACCCCACCCCATCTCAAGATGGTCTCCAGTATTTTTCATAGGTTATTGTAGTTCTATTTTCTGCCAACTTTCTTGAAGGCAAAGACCATGTATCTTGAATAATTCTACCTATGTCTTAGAATAATGTCTGGGAAACAGTGAGTTGTCATGTATTTGCAGAATGAATAAATCATTTTTTTGGTAAGAGACTATTGAGACAAAAATTATATAGGGACTTAAATTCTAGGTTTAAAACCCTTTAATATGTCTTGTTTCTCCTATTTTATTTGTTTGAAGAAGGTTATAGGTGCTTCTATAAGCATAAATTGAAATTTATGTTTTTTTTAGAATCACATAAACCATGTTGATAGGCTGGTATACTAATTATTATTGACTTCTAGAGATGTAGTTTCTGAGGGGATGGGGAAGGAGAAAGTGTGTCTTCGTGTAAGATTCATATATGTGTACACAGTGCAGAGACCAGAAGCTGATAGTGTCTTCCTCTATCACAAACGTTAATTTTTGAGACTATTTTTTGCTGAACCTGGTGCTCACCAGTATGACTAGACTGGCTGATCCTCCTGTCTCTACCTCAGGGATTCCCAGTGCCTGGCTTCTTTTTGACCTAGAGTCTAGCCATCAAGCTCAGGACATGGTGCTGGCATTATAAGCACTTGACCAACTGAGCCATCTCAGCTTCCTCCCTTCCTCTCTTCCTGCTCTTTCTTCTGTTCAAATGCCAGGTTTTCTTGATCTATCCTTACCTTTCTCCGTCTCTCTTTCCCTCCATTTCCACCCTTTTTCCTCTCAGGTTCGTAGCAGGTTTCTCTGCTTCCATTCTCCTTGATGCTCTGGACCCAGGTAATTTGTTGTTCAGTATTAGATAGATGTTAGTAGCATCCTTGACCTTTCAGTATGTATCAGGAGCATTCCCAACTTTTGACAAAAATGTCTCCTGAAATTAGTCAAGTGTTTTTGTGGGGCAGTCATTTATGGTTGAGTATTAGCTTCTTTTTAGGTGTGTGTGTGTGTGTGTGTGTGTGTGTGTGTGTGTGTGTGTGTGTGTGTGTGTGTGTTGCTTCCCTGTGTGCAGGTGGATTCTCCTGTGCCCATAGATAGAGGCTGCCTGCCATTGAACCTTGAGCTCACTGCTGTGCAAGCTTCAGTGAGCCCTCCAACCCCACTACCCCCCCCCCTCGCTCTGGAGTTAGAGTTACACATGTTGTCGCACCTAGCTTTATATCTATGGGTCCTAGTAACCTGAACTCACCTTCTTCTGCTCATATGTAAGGGCTTTTCCCATTGAGCCTTTTCCCCAGCATAAATGGGGCAGATGATGGCACAGTTTTTCCTCAGTTTTCAACTGCTATTTTCTGCTGAGGTTTTCTTCTCTCCTGCTTCTCTTCCTAGCTCTTCTAAAATGAGTAACATCTACTTCCTGATTTCCTTCTTCCTTTGTTGCTTTACCAGATAGAACAATGAAAAAAATGTTTTCATCAAGTGTGCTGTCATTTTCTTGTCCCCCATGTTTCCAGAATTGAAAGGTGGCTACTGCCTCATCTTCCATCCCATGCTGTTTGAATTCTCCCTCCTACCTTGCCCTTACTCACATAGTGCAGCCCCTCAGAAACTCCTGTTTGCCCATCCCTGCTTATTTCCGGATGCCAGCTCTGTTCTCACAGCTATGATGAGTGAAAGCCACCAGCATAATTGGAATCAAATCAAGTAATGCTCTATTTTGAACATCGTAGCTTTCTAGAACAAGGTTTCTTCCCATTCATAGCTTGTCAGTTACGATTTCTAGGGTTCCTAAGCATTTTGAAAGACTTACCAAGTGATTTTTTTAAAACTCTGCTCTCAGCTGCTTCATTCTCCTGTTTAGAAACCTTTTGTCGCTTTTACAAATGCCTTCAACACTTAGCTTTTTTGGTTGTTTGTTCAATTAACAAAAATACTTGGTAAGTGAAAAGCGACTTAGGTTCTTTTAGGTAAATATTTTATGAAAAGTTAGTGTTAGCTTATTTTAATACAGTTTTTAAACACTAATTAAATTTATTATTAGAGGAGGTATCAAGGCGAAATCTTGTCTGACCCATTTGACTGCTAATTTGTAAAATATTTAAATAAAATTTCTTTGGTTGCAGGTATTTATAACAGCAATGATGTAGCTGTATCCTTTCCAAACGTGGTGTCTGGCTCCGGATCTAGTACTCCTGTCTCTAGCTCTCACATACCTCAGCAGTCATCTGGGCATTTGCAACAGGTGGGAGCCCTCTCCCCATCCACCGCGCCATCTGTTACCCCAGCCGCCACCACAGCTCAGGTATGTTCCAGTCCAGAGCCAGCCCTAGCAAGCAGTGGGCGCCATTGTTTTAATTAACCTTGCAGAGAATATTGAAGAATAAATGCATCCAGGCTGAAGAGATGGCTCAGTGGTTAAGAGTATGTGCTGCTCTTTTGTAGGGAATCAGAGTTCAGTTGTCAGGACCCACACCTGGTGGCTCAATATCACCTGTAACTCTAGCTCCTGGGGATCTAACTCTTCTTGCCTCCATCAGTACCTACACTCATGTGCACACACCCATCAACATACATATAATTAAAAATAAAAATAAACCTCTAAAAATCCTCAAATGTGGCAGCAGAACCAGGCGGATGTGAGTTTGAGGCCAGCCTGGTCTACAGAACGAGATCCAGTACAGGCACCAAAACTACACAGAGAAACCCTGTCTCAGAAAACAAAAATCCTCAAATGTATAATAACCCACCCAATACATTATTTTACATATATAGTCTCTTCATATACTTCAAGGTTTTTTTTTCTAGTGAGAGATAAGTGTTCACAAATGTATGTTTTCCATTTGTCTCTCCTTCCTGCCACACTCAGATCTGTAGCTTAATATGCAGGCTACTCTGTGGGATTTTTATTTTATTTTTCATTCTTTGAATCTAAGGCTTCCATAAACCAGGCAACTGCGCTCCCACTGATCTGTATCTTACCCACCCTTCTGCTTTTCTTTTCTTTTCTTTTCTTTTCTTTTCTTTTCTTTTCTTTTCTTTTCTTTTCTTTTCTTTTCTTTTCTTTTCTTTTCTTTTCTTTTCTTTTCTTCCCTCCCTCCCTCTCTCCCTCTCCCCCCCCCCCTCTCCTCCCCCTCTTTCTTTCTTTGGTTTTTTTGTTTTGTTTTGTTTTTTGAGACGGAGTTTCTCTTGGCTGTCCTGGAACTCACTCTGTAGATCAGGCTGGCCTCAGACAGAGATCCATCTGCCTTTGCCTCTGAGTGCTGGGACTAAAGGTGTCCATCACTACAACTGCCTGGCCCAAACCCTCGATTTTCAAAAAAAAAATTTTTTTGAGATGGAGTCTCAATTGTTGCTCAGCTTGGCTTTGAACTCATTCTTTGGGCTAAGTAGGCCTTGAACCTGGTGGTCTTCCTTCCCTAGATTGCTGAGTAGCCGATACTGGTCAACTCCACTAGGTCTGATAATAGGAATGTTGTAAAAACAAGAGGAGAAAAACCATAGTATTGAATCTTATTAATTAAAAAAAATAATTAAATGTTTTGAAGAGCTATATAAATAGATACCTCTAAAGGTAATATTTTGAAAGCCCTAAACTACATATATTTGAATTATTTATTTGTGTTTGATATATGTAGGTACAAACCAGTGTGCATGTTTAGGTCAGAGACAACTTGTGGAGTTGGTTCTGGGGGTGGAACTTAGGTGGTCGGGCTCGGATCATAGGAAGGAAGTGCCTTTCCCCACCTGGCCCTCCTTCTCCCACAATTGTCAATTTTTAGTTTCAAGGCTTTATAGGTTTGTGCCACCACATCCAGCTTACTTAGAATTCTGTAGTCATTTTACTTCATTTTTCTAAAACTCTATTAATAGATCTTTTAAAATTGAAGAAAACTTGCTATAATGTCATTTTTAAACTACTAGTTTGTCTAGTGGGTATCTATTAATCACTGTGTGTGTAGAGCCTTTGCTTAGCCTGTGGGAGGCCTTGGGTTTGGTTCTCCACACAAGTTTTAAAAACAAAAAAGGACAAAATAAAAACCCAACAAATTTGAACTTTTATATATGTGCATAGTGTATATTATATGAGACTTTAAAATATACGTGCATTTTTTGGTATTTTGTACACCGTATTTTTATTTATTTTTTTTATTTATCTTTTGTTTCGTTTTTAACATTTATTTATTTATTATGTATACAGAAGAGGGCGCCACATCTCATTACAGATGGTTGTGAGCCACCATGTGGGTGCTGGGAATTGAACTCAGGACCTCTGGAAGAGCAGTCGGTGCTCTTAACCTCTGAGCCATCTCGCCAGCCCTTATCTTTTGTTTTTTAAGACAGGCTTTCTCTATGTTGTTCTTGCCATCCTGGAACTCGCTGTGTAGACCAGGCTGGCTTTGAACTCACAGAGATCCGCCTGCCTCTGCCTCCCAGTGCTGGGATTAAAGGCGTGTGCCATCACCTCCCGGCTGTACACTGTATTATTAGAATACAAGATTGGATTATTGTAATGTATGTGTTCATGATTGATGTTGTGCAGTCATCATTCTGATTAAGCCAAATATTAGAATGAACAGCAGTTCAGTCAGTGGTATGATTGGTTGTGCCATCTTTGGACATGAAAATTAATTATTTAATGAATAAGGGTAGCTTGATTACTTTAGAAGGGGTTTCTTTAGCTTATTTCTCTGGAAAAGTAAGGTGATAGAAATGATAGGGCTTGATTAGAGAGGGTGAGAGGATAGATGAAAGAATGACTCTAATAAAATGGTTTTATCTCTTTTAATTAAATATAACCATGTACTTGATAGCTTTATACTTTTGGATCAAGTATCACTTGAACATTTCCAGTTTGCATTTTCTTTTCTGTCTTTATAGAAGTCTGCTTTAATTATTCTGGTTAATTCCAGGCTGAATTAAGCAAAATCTCATTTCTTACTCATTATGTCAGTGGACTTGGCAATAGGGAGAGGTGCTTGGGAGAAGTGGTAGGGAAGGGAAATGGATAGTGCAAGGGACAAATTTCACTCGACAGGTGACTCAAAGAACAAAGAAATCATAGTTGGAAATAACCTAGGATTCAGGACAATTACAGTTTTGACTTTTTATCCTATTTCCATGTTCCCATAAGATGGATCTCATATATATATGATGGTCCAGTTAGATTCACATGCTGCATGCTGAGACAGCTGCATGTGTGTTTCTGTCTAGCAGTAAATGTATTCTGCTTTGAAGCTGAAGCTTATTTAGTCTGGCTTATCTGGTGCTGCTGTAGCAACCATCAGTCTCCAGGCAGTTGAGGCACGTTGACCTCTCAGTTGCAGTGAGTGCAGATCTACTCAGTTTAGCTGCCTGAGACAATGAAGTAATGGTGTTGAATGTGAAAGCTGCTTCTAAGCAGTCTGTAAGGGAAAATATATAAAAATATTGTGATGGAATTAAGAGAACTTTTAAAATTGTTCACTGAA
This sequence comes from Peromyscus maniculatus bairdii, assembly GCF_049852395.1. Taxonomy (NCBI): domain Eukaryota; kingdom Metazoa; phylum Chordata; class Mammalia; order Rodentia; family Cricetidae; genus Peromyscus; species Peromyscus maniculatus. Next base: position 73,757,315 of record NC_134856.1, on the reverse strand, counting down.
TCTCTTCCTCTCTCTCCATGGCAATGTTCATTTCAGCTTAATCTTTATATAGGTCTTAGTTGGCTTTAAAACATCAAACCCATTGTATTTAGGTAGTTGCTTACTTCTTAGCATTTTAATTACACACAGTGTAAAACAAAACAGTGTTAAAAGATGGGTAGTGGAAATTATCAGTATTTAAAATGTCATTCTAAATGTCTTGTCACAGGTGTTAAGAACCTAGCATGTGCAAAGGCCAATGTTCACTCATTAGCATCACCAAAAAGAAAAGGAGATAAAACACACAACACATACACACACTTTAGCAGGTGGATATTTTAAAATGTGTAGAGAATAGAAACCTAGTTAATGTTTAGTCAACGTAATTTACATTTATTTTTTTCCCTACATAATTTAATAAAAATCAGAATTTTTAGTGGCTAGGTTGAAGCTAGAAGTCCAGGGGTCATTCTTCATCTTTCTGACCCTCAGTGTAAGTAAAATCAGCAGAGTTATTTTTTGATGCTATATAAATTGTCACTCAGGGAAGTAATCAAAAAAAAAAAAATCAGGGTAGGCTAATAGAAATTAAAGACTAAGAATAGTTTGATTTGGGCTTTTAATCAGAAAAGGACATTTGTAAAATGGTGTGGAGGAAAAAGAAAACAAAAATCTGCTTCATAACTTAATTTTATATTCTTAAGTGTATATCTCAGCTCCTTGAAATTGTAGTTGTTTTTTGCATAATTGTTCTTTTACAAGTAATTGATATAAAAACTCATTACACAGTAGACTGTCTAGAACACATCAGGAGTAGTACCTGTAGATCCTGACCATTATTGGAAGGTAAAATGTTCTGATACTTAGTGATGTGTTCTTTCTAATTGGATAATAAGTAAAGGATGTAAATTAGTTATTTTAGGAGTACCATTAACTTTTCATATTGCCTTTCAAATTCCACTATTTTCTCCCTAAAAGATAAGTGATAACATTGATTAAATATTAACCAATTAAGAAATGTATTTAGAATTTATCATTCTGTCCAGTCTTTCTGTCCCATTGAGCGTGTTCAGTAATGGTTTAACTGCACTTTAATCCTCCAACTGCTTTTTGGAGACTCAATTGTGGAACATTTCAGCATTAGCCTAAGCAATGGTTTTTGAATACATTAAGCTCTTAACAATTAGGGAGCAGTTTGGGGCATTGAGTAATGGGGAACGATGCAATTGAACCTGACAGCTTCGGCAGTCTGCCTGCTCCTGGGACCAGAACGTTGTTCACACTTGGTTTCATTTCTCATCCCATGCTGGGCATTAGCGCCTCACTGGTGGTAGCTGACTCAAAAATGGAGTTGGTTCTCAGAAAAGTACGAAGTATGAATCATGGCGGAGAATAAATAAAACTTGATTCTGTTCTTGTCTAATGTTTATCTTTAGTTCTTTCAGAAAACCTTTCTGGTCAAATGTGTGCTTATAATTTTATATATATTAAAACATTTTAATACTTAAGATTGTATTTGTAATCTTGTAGTTTTGTTGTGTTTTGGTTTATTGAGACAGTCCTACTGTATAGTCCTGGCTAGCTTAGAACTCCCATGTAATCTAGTGTGGTCTAGAACATGTCTTGGTCCTCCTCTGCCTTGCCAGAGTTGGGATTACAGGTGTGACCACTATGCTCAGAAGTATGGCTATATTGTTTTTGAATCTGCAGGTGAAATAATACTTACAGTGAAGGATTTATGCCAGCTAATGGTTCTTTGAAAACTGCTTTTACTCATGGATATTTGCCACAATTAGTATCAGTATATAATTGATAATTTATCCTATCCAAGTTCATGGGAAACCAAAAACCGTAATAGTTTACAAACAGTGTGTTCTTAAACTTTTTTATTGTATGTTTATTTTGTGTGTGTGGTGTGTGTGCACATGTTGTAGCACGGATCATTAGAAGGTCTTATTAATAAAATCAAATTTGAGGCCCAGTTATTGGGGTGAATGATGGAAAATCAGAGATGCAGAACAAGCCACAGCCACCTCACTCGCCAGTTCCTCAGCTGATCCTGTTTCCTCAGACTGGATGCCTCTCAGCTGAACTGTGCTGCTCAAAAGCCTAAAAGCTTAACCAGCTATAGTTCCTGGTCCTCACGCTTTATATACCTTTCTGCTTTCTGTCATCACTTCCTGGGATTAAAGGCGTGAGTCACCATGCCTGGCAGTTTCCAGTGTGGCTTTGAACTCGCAGAGAATCTGGATGGATCTCTGCCCCCAGAAGGCTAGGATTAAAGCTGTGAGTGCCACCATTTTCTGACCTCTATGTCTGTCTAGTGGCTTTTCTGTCCTCTGATCCCAGATATGTTTATTAGGGTGCACAATATATTGGGGAACATAATATCACCACACACATGGACAGTGTACATGTGTGGGTCAGACTAGAACTCGCCGAAGTCTGTTTTCTCTTTTCCTCCAGGTTGTCTCACTTGGTAGCAGGCACCTTTACATGCTGAAAACATCTTTTTGACTTCCACGAAAATAAAATAACAAATTAAAGTATGCGATGTTTACCTACCCAGTTTCAGACATTTTTATGAGCCCATTATGCATATTAGCTACATTCTTAGGGTATTTTTGTAAGAGAGGCATTATACCATCATTCTCATAAATGAAAATTGAGGATAGAGAAATTTAATGACTTGCCTACAACTTAGCTAGTAGCAGATACAGTGGTGATTTAAAAAAAAAAAAGTTTTTCCTTTAAAAGTATATATGAAGTAGGGGCCTGGAGATGCATAGCTTAGTGGTAGAATATGTACTTGCCTAGCATATGTGAGTACCCATGTTTCATTCCCAGCCCACAAAACAAACTAAAAAACAAAATTTTATATGAATTGGGAATTTTTAAAAGTAGGTTTTTTGTTTGTTTGTTTGTTTGTTTGTTTGTTTTAAATTATTTTCATGTGTGTTGGTGTTTTGCCTCAATGTGTGTCTGTACCACGTGTGTTCCTGGTCCTCGCCAGAAGAGGGCGTTGCGTTCCTTGGGACTGGTGCTCCTGACAGTTGTGACTTAGCTGCTGTGTGGGAGTTGGGAATTGTACCTGGACCCTCAGGAAGAGCAGCTAGTGTTCTTAACCATGGGGCAATCTCTCCAGCATCCAACAAAGGAAATAATCGTGGTAAAATTTTTGGAAGAACACATTTTTGTTTGTTTCATTTTGTTTTTTGAGACAGGTTTCTCTGTGTAGCCTTGGCTATCCTGGAACTCACTCTGTAGACCAGGCTGGCTTCAAACTCAGAGATCCGCCTGCCTCTGCCTTCTAAATGCTGAGATTAAAGGTGTTGCACCACCATGGCCCAATAAGACATTTTCAATGTAGAACCAAACTATTTTGGTTTTTTGTAAAATTAATTTAAAAAATTTAAAGAACGTTTGTTATAATGAAGCCAAAGTGTAAATTTATCTACAGTGTTTCTTATTAAAAGTCATTTCTTTTTGCTCTTTCCTGGTACTATCCACCAAGATAGTTCTATTGAAAGTTAAGGTTTTCTTTCTTTTTTCTTTTTCTTTTTTGGTGTTACTTGCTTGGTTTTTCAGACAAGGTTTCTCTGTGTGTCCCTGGCTGTTCTGTAATCAGGCTGTCTTCAAACTCAGAGATCGGCCTGCCTCTGCCTCCCAAGAGTGCTGGGATTAAAGGCCACCACCTGGCTACAAGAATACATTTTAAGTTATGTCCAGTGCTAGAATGTTGGAGAAAATAGCTACTATTACATTTTAGAGCTTGTTTGAATATTTTGACTACAGTGTTGACAACAGATTAATTGTATGGTTTACAACACTGTTTGTTCTAATTGGTCCTGTATGCTTGAACTATAAAGTTTCAGTCCTGCCTCTATATGATGTGTCACTGCTACCATGAAATTTCAAACTATTCCATTTCCCCCTAGTTTTTATTTTTATGAGGCAAAGTCTTATGCATCTACTTTTCTGCCAAAGGTGATTGAACTGGTACTCCCTCATCCACCTCCCAAGTCCTGGGATTTTAGGCTCACACCACCATGTCCTTACTAGATCTAATTCTCCTTGTTCATTTATCATTTTGAGGGCAAAATAATTCCTCAAAGTAATGCAGCTTTTAAGTCTTATATAATTTATTAGACCTATATCCTTCCAGTTTTCTTTTTATTACATTAGTGTGCACAGTGTGCTCATGTGCTTGTGTGCACACACCACAACATGTGTATGGAGGTTAAAGGACAACTAACGCACTTGTTGGTTCTCTTTCGTCTGTGTCAGTCCTGAGGATTGAGCTCATCTGGTCACCAGGCTTGGCAGCAAGTTGAGGTCCTCTGGTCAGCCTTAGACCCAACCTTCCCCTCCTGTGTAGATGACTCCTTTAGAGCCAGCCAGCATGTAGTGTTGTTTAGTCCCTCTTCGCAAGAGCTCGTCCTGGACATGACTGTGGTCCTGAACTAGACCTTCCAGGAGGACCGGTCTATTCATAGGTAGATGGACGCAGAGGCAGAGCTTTGATCCTAGGACAGACAGTCTGTTGAGGGATACTGCGTTATCTTGAGTTTGCACACTGCCTGCGGGGATGCTCAGCCTTCCTTCCGTAGCTGTCTGATACTTAAGGTGAGGCCTTTTGTTTGAAATGTTAGGCACTTGTTTAAAAGTGATTTAAATTTACTTCAGTTATTATTCAATTTATTTTCAGTTTGTTGGTCTTTGGGTCCAATTATAAAATAATTATAATTCATACTGAGCTTTTTCCTAGAGTGTTAGAATTTCTTCTAATTTCATAGGAAAACTGTAAGAGCAGTGCAGAATGTTTATACATATATTGTGAATGTCCTCTTCACCCAACTTCTCCTTATGTGAACAGCTCCGAGAGTCTTTAGAGGTCACTTTCCTAATCCCAGCACTTGAGAGGCAGAGGCAGGCGGATCTCTGGGAGTTTGAGGCCAGCCTGTGCTTCCTAAATGTTGGAAGTATAGGAGTAGAACATGATACTTGGGCTGAAAGTTTCTTGCTTAGATAAATGCAATAATAATTTTTAGAAAAGCAAAACACTATCAATTATTTTTTCACCATTCAGGTAGTTTTAGAAATTGGTCATGTCGAACACTACCTGTAGTTTAATATTTTGCCAGTTTACCTTTTAAATAGGCTTTTCTGGAGCTGGCAAGATGCCTCAGCTGTCAGCAGTATTGGTTTCTCTTCCAGAGGACCCAAGCTCAAATCTCAGAAACCACATGGCAGCTCACAGCTGTCTGTGCTTCCAGTTCCAGGGGACCTGATGCTCTCTTCTGGCCTCTGGGTACAGCACACATGTGGGACATAGACACACATCCAGACAAAATACCCACACTCATACAAATAATTCAATAAAACCTTAAAAACTAGATTTAGAGCAAGCTAAAGACAGCTGTATTTATTCATTGATCATGGTTATCAGGTGGACCAGTTACTATACTCGACTGCTTTCTGCTGTGATCTTTAGTGTGGTGGGCTTAATGGCTGAGGGAGATAAGAAAATAATACCCTCTTAAATTTGAAGCTCTCAAGAATAAGTATGAAACCTGTGGCAGCAGGGGTCCTTCCTTTCAAGAGACTATTAAGAGAATTCGGTCTCTTGATTTATGAAGAAACTCAAAACTGAGAAAATATTCCTGCTAGTAAGTTATAGAACAGATGGCAGCAATGGGAAGGAGAGCCCCCAGGCTGAGGGTCGCTTGCTGTGCAGTAGTCCTCCCACCCTGCGGTCCTCCCACCCAGCGGTCCTCCCACCCAGCGGTCCTCCCACCCAGCGGTCCTCCCACCAGCGGTCCTCCCACCCAATCGTCCTCCCCACCCAACGGTCCTCCCACCCAGCGGTCCTCCCACCCAGCGGTCCTCCCACCCAACGGTCCTCCCACCCAGTCCCCTGCTACACACAGATCTCTCTCCTCTCTTGCTATCAACAAACCTCAAAATAAACTTTTTCTTCCTCTTTGTAATTAATTTTCTATATGCTTAGTTGATATTTAAAAATTTGTGTCCCAAGAATAAAAAGGTTCTGTGAAAAGAACTTTTAAGTGTCAGTATCCGAGACTTGTTCCTGGTGCCCAGTAATGTTGATTTGTTTACACTGTTCTTGTTCTTCGTTATTTTATGAATAGCTAAGATTCCTAAATAGTTGCTTTTGGAGAGGCAAAGGTCACTTCTAAAGAAGTATTTATCCATTCCTGTCCGTGCACATGTCATAGCACACAAGTAGAAGTTAGGATAACTTGGGATAGTCAGTTCGGCTTCTACCAGGTGAGTCATGGGAATGGCACTCAGATCATCAGGCTTGGGGGCCTGGCCCCTTACCCATTGAGTTATCTCTCAGTTGTCCAAAAAAAGTCATATATTTTAGTTTATAAATTGTGTTTTAGGTATCCAAACTACTAAATACATAGTAAGTATCCATTGTTGACATTTAGGTTGAAGTTGGCTTATCTTTCACTGTGGATTAATTGAAATTATTTGTTTGTGTGTGTGTGTGTGTGTGTGTGTGTGTGTGTGTGTGTGTGTGTGTGTGTGAGAGAGAGAGAGAGAGAGAGAGAGAGAGAGAGAGAGAGAGAGAGAGAGGGCAGCCTGTAGGAGAAAGCAGTTCTCTCCAAAGAGTGAATACCAGGAATGGGACTCAAGTCATGAAGCTTGATTGCAAAGGTTTTTACCCAGTCAGCCATTTTGTCTGCCCAATTATTAAACAAAGCTTCATATATAAACTTAATCTATATGTATATTCTTGAGAGGATAAATACAGAAGTTGTTAGATTGAATTTACACATTAAATGTGAACTACAAAATGCCTTGCATCAACATTATGAAAACCACTACTATGGATTATAAGAGTACATTCTTCATGTTTAATAAATTGGCCAAAAGCCATGAGCATACTGTTGCTTGAGGTAGGAGTTGCCCAGAAACAGTTTATTTTCCAGATGTGTTCTCGTCATAACTGTTGTTGTTAGTCTCTTCTGAGGTGTTAGCCATGTCACAAGGCCTCGTGTCTTTTTTCTGCTGCCCCCTTTCTCCTTGTATTAGAAATACTCCAGCTTTTTTGAAATTATTTTCAAGAGGTTTGTTCTGAAATAGCTGTGCTTTGATTTTAGTCATGAAAAAGAGGAGTGAGTTTACTTTAAATTTTGTTAACTGTTAAATCTGAAAATTATTTCAGGCTAGTAAAAGTTTCTGTTAGCTGTGGTATTTTGTGTACAAGAGATTTGTTTCCAAAATGGCACATTTTTAGGTTCTGATATTCTTGGAAAGTGGGAGCCTCTACACATCAAAGAAGGCATTTTTATTACTACACTGGATTATGCACCACTTTGGCCAGCCTCCTTGACTTCCTCTGTTTAAGGTTCATTCTGGCTTGTTTGGCACAGGTCCCAGTAAGAGGCCTTCATACTTGTGGTTAGCGACATGAATGAATCACAAACTCTGGAGGAGCTCTTCAGTTTGTGGAACTGGCTTCCTGCCAAAAAGGCAGTGCCTTATATGGGCAGGGCAAAGCTGTGATTGGTTGAGCTCTGCATTGTATAGAAAACATACTTGTGATGCCTGTTTGCCTTCTTTAACATAAAAGCCAAACCAAACAGCAGCAGCAGCAGCAGGCTTCCAAGTCCATCAGAATAGGAGGTAACACAACACTGTGCAGGCTGTCCTGACGGCAGGGTCAGGCAGTAGCCGCCATGGCTTTGAGCATGGAAGGACAAGATGAATCTTTGACCTCCGCAGTCAGATTGTGGTGCATTGGTTAAACATCTGTTGAATAACTGCCTGATTTTCTAAATGGTTTAATGAGATTAAAGAATCAGTTCTAAGTCCACATGGTTCCCATACTACTAGGCTTAGTGTAGACTAGATCTACTCCTTAAAAATACCGTAGTTTTTAACAATTGACATTTACTTTGCAGAGGTCAGCATTTCTGCTTGCATTCTGAGATAGAGAATACTGCTACGACTATAGGAGGTAAACCGTTAAGGCATTTCCAATCTCACTTACTAATTATTGTGCTTCTTTTCATTTAGGCAAATACCCTTTCTGGATCTTCTCTTAGTCAGGCGCCAGCTCATATGTATGGCAGTAGATTAAATCCAAACCCACCCATGGCAGTTCTCATAGCTCAGTCTGACAGCAACCAAACAGGTAAAGCCCCTTCCTGGTGTCAACTTTCTGTGTTAGGAAAGAAAACCAGCTAGGAATGTGATTCATTGAGGATTGTGGCTTTATTTATCTGTTTTTAAAAACCAAAATAATCACAATTTATCAAGGTTAATTTTTTTTTCATTTTAATAAAAAGACCTAGATATATTTTTTTTTCCCAGTTTGGCTATATGTTCCATGTATTTTATTGATGTGAAGAGTCATTTAATAATTGTAGTCGTGGTGTATAGGGTGCTGTAGAAATGTACTTTGTGACTTGTCTGGGATACTAGGTGTTAAAAAATACAAAGCATAAGGATTTGCTGTGATAAGCATACAGATTAGCTGTCTACAGCTGTGATTCATTACTTTAACCGTAGAAATTAAAAGTGGCTGAGGGGAGGGCAGTACAAATTCAAACCACGCTTCTGTGTTGTAAAATTGAAAGGAATGAAAGAACAGAACATAATCCATGGCCTTCTACACCCACAAAAACGTGTACAGACAACATTTTACACGCCACAGTTCAACAGCTCTCAACAGCAGCATGCCAGGTCTTCACTTTCATAACTGGAAAGATTCTGGTATGGGCTTGATGTGTATTTTAGGAAAACTCAGAGCAAGAGTTTGAAACCTCTTATCTAGTAAGAGACCCACTTTATCAGCTCTGAAATATTTACACTGCAGATCAAGATCTCGGAGACAATAGTCGAAGCCTAGTTGGTCAAGGAAGCTCACCCCGAGGAAGCCTCTCCCCAAGGTAAGCATTGTTTATATTGCAAAGCTTAGGAGAGGAACACTTTGAGATATGGAAACTTTGTTATCTCGAGCAGTGAAGTGTATATTTGTTGAGGCTATAAAAGCATTCTGTAGATAAGAAGCCTGTCTAGACAGTCAAGAAAAATGATTCTAAATTAATTGAAATGTTAATTTTAAACACATTGTTAGATTTCTAAGCTAAAGGGAACACATTTTCATGTTTCTAATCGGTTTGAACTATTTATCATTTGTATATTTAGCTTCTGGTATGATTAATGCATTGACTTGGGTGATTATTTTTTTTATCATAAAATACTGATACCTTAAGACCCAAACTCAAGACTGTTACTGTTGGGTTATAGCTTTGGCTAAGTGTCTAGTGGATACCCCACAAATGAGCTTTTAAAGCTCTCTGGTTCCTTGTAGATAGTTCAAGCAGAGTAAAGCCAATGTCTTATGTGTTGCATTAAAATTTCTTAGGTTTTCAATGATATCCCAGAACCATCCACTACGATGTAATGTAGCAGAGTGGGATTATGGAAGAACTGTAGGACTTCCCTTCTAAATGAGGGGCATGTTGTGGGGTAGCTGTCAGTTTTTAGAAGCGGGTGGAATTTAGTGATGTCTATCTTCTTGTTCCATTTTTGACTTCTGCATCCTTCTCTAGTTGTTTTTTTCTATGTTCTCCACTTTTATAAACTGTGCCTCACATTAAGTTGGTTGAGGATAAACACAGAAGGAAAAGTCAGTCCTTGGTTCTTTTCATGTAAGGGAGTGATGGATTCCACTGAAAACGAGACCCTTTCATACCCTGACATAGGAGAGTCATGTTGCCTATCCAGTTGGGGAGTGTTTGTTAAGGAGAACATCCTTCATCCTCGTAGATACTACTACTCCGGTACCTCATCCATTTCCTAATGGGCTGTTTTTCCGTATTAAATTCTGGAGAAAATATTCCTCATTTGGAAACTATGAATCTGAACTACAGAATGAGAAAGTTAAACCACTGGTCTGTGATTTTATATTGTATTTCTATACTGTTTAAATTTTTCTTTTCAAATGAGACTGTTAATGGAATTTTGCTGATATTTAGTATAGGAAGAGTGTCCTTGTCCCTTTTAAAACTTAAAATATCACACAAGTTATCTAAAATGTATTCAAAATCTGTTAGTGCAATTTTTTAAATTTTTTTAAGAAAGTAGGATCTCATCAGGTTACCAGGGATGAGTCTCTCTTTTTTTTTTTTTTCCCTCGAGACAGGGTTTCTTTGTGTAGGTTTGGTGCCTGTCCTGGATCTCGCTCTGTAGACCAGGATGGCCTCGAACTCACAGAGATCCTCCTGCCTTTGCCTCCCGAATGCTAGGATTAAAGGCGTGCGTCACCACTGCCCAGCCTGTTAGTGTAATTTTGCTTAGTGAAATCTTTATTTTTTTTAAATAGGCCATAGCGCAGTGAATGGCACTAAATTATTTTTAGTGTGCATTTAAAATATTACATTACTCTTTAAACATCAGCCTGGAGTGGTCCAACTTAACCTTTGCATAACGTGTTTGGAAAGCGGTGGCCAGCTCATGATGCTCATATGTAGAATAGCACACCTTACTGCTTAAAACCCTTATTTTAAGAAATTGCCGTCTAACAAGCTTATTGCCAAGACAAGAACAGAGTGCATTGCGTCTGTGAATAGGCCACTGCAGCCCTTTGGGAACTGACAGTGCAAGCGTTCAGAATTTGCCCCCACCCCTCCCAGATCCCCAGACCGCCTTTCTCCTTATTTGGACATGGAGCCTGTAAGATCATTTTGTAGAAAATACTTAGGAAAGAAACTAATACTCTTTACTGATACATTAAGGTAGAATGGAGACCAGAGACCAAAGGTGGCTCCATATATTAATGTAAAACCAAAACTAGACATGAGAACATTATATGTTCATTTTCATTCAAGAAACATTTTGGAAGGACTAAGATCTCTTTGAAGAACTAACCTAAGACATTTTAAAAATACTTGTATAATCTGCATTTTACATATATGATTGTTTGGACTGAATGTTTTTCTTTTCACTGAACTTTAGGATTTTATTGGTTGTAAATTTAAATGTCCCTCATAGTGTTACACTTCTGATAGCATTTATATTAAGACACAGTGGTAGAACTTTTCTGGCTGTTTTATTTTAATGTGTATTTGCCTGCATGTAATGTATGTATGTGTACCACATGAAAACCTAGTGCCCAAGGAGGCCAGAAAAGTGCATCAGGTCCTCAGGAACTAGAGTTGCAGACAGTGTGAGCCATCATACATGTTGTGGTACTAAACCTGGGGCCTTGTGCAAGAGTAGCAAGTGCTCTCAACGCTGCGCTACCTCTGCAGCCCTGTCCTCTTTCTGAGTATTTTCAAAGTTCTCCTAATGTCTGTCTCCCCTGTATCTTATAAGGAAAGCCATATTGTTTGTTTACAGCCTATTTCACAGGTTATTAGTAGTTTATTTTCTAGTGGTTTTTTTAAAAAAATTATCTGCTATGTTCAGTTATTTTATAATTTAGGGAGGAAGAATAATAGTGACTCAATTATGGTTTATGAGACCTCATACCTCTGCCATAGGCCACTTGGTACCAGACAATTTGTACAGGATGATGCAAGAGACCGATGCACAGCTACTTAGAAGCATTCCCTTTTTTTTAATTTGAAAATTAATATTTTTGACAGATCACCTGTGAGCAACTTGCAGATTCGTTATGATCAACCAAGCAATAGCAGTCTGGAGAATCTGCCTCCAGTAGCAGCAAGTATTGAACAGCTTTTGGAAAGGCAGTGGAGTGAAGGACAGCAATTTTTATTAGAACAGGGGACTCCTAGTGACAGTAAGTATTCCTTTTCTTATGTCTAAAACGGAACAGCATTGGGTGGAACAACAGATAGTAATGGGTGCAGAAGAAACTGTGTACCACTATAGTAATGACAGCATGGCATGGTCTGTATATAATTAGAGAGCGCGGGGTACTGTGCTCTGATGGAGCCCATTCTGTAGTGTTCACTCCTGACAAGAGGATCTCAGGCAAGTTTTGATTGGATTGGTTTCATTTTTAAGTTCTTTAATCTCTTATTTTTGGAATTGGGAATAAGACGATACCTGTATCCTAGGATTGTTAATGAAGGTAAATGACATGCTTTTTGTTAGTTGGTTACTGGTTGAAATGCAGCTTTGCTACTCTTTCTCTATCATACTATACTTGGTTCTTGTCAACTTGTGAAAATACACAGTATCTCCTCTCAGTCTAGTATTTGAAAAAAATATGCCTACTCCCGGAAATCTTTGAAAACAGTGTATCTAGAGGCTGGAGAGGTGGCTCAGCAGTTAAAGAGCACTGGCTGCTCTTCCAGAGGACCCGGGTTCAATTCCCAGCACTCACATGGCAGCTCACAGCTGTCTGTAACTCCAATTCCAGGGGATCTGACACCCTCACACAGACATACATTCAGGCAAAACACCAGTGCACATAAAATACAAATAAATAAAAAAGGAAAAACTGTATCTAGTCAGGTATAGCTAGGTATCTGTTTTACAATTTAAAGGAATAGAAAGTAGGCAGGCATGGTGGTGCCTGGTTCTAATTCTGACACTCAGGAAGTAGAAGCAGGTGGCACACGCCTTTAACCCCAGCACTTGGGAGGCAGAAGCAGGCAGATTTCTGAGTTTGAGGCCAGTCAAGGGCTACTTAATGAGACCCTATCCAAAAGGAATAGTAATTAGTAAATTTTATATTTAATTGGAATGTTAATGATATTTATGAAATTATATGGTATGTGTTGTATGTACATATTTAGTACTTCTGGTTTTAAGTATTAAAACCACCGGGTGAAAATGCAAAAAAAACCAAAACAAAACAAAACAAAAAAAAACACAAAAAACCCAAAGTTGGAACAGGTGAGGAGAGAGGAAGAGGTGGTTGGTTTCTATCATTTTGGCATGGAAGCTTTCACTGCTTTATTTTATGAAAACAAGACTTTTTAAAATATTGCTGGTGAACCAAGTCTTTAAATTGATCTTTTTATGAATGGTGCCCCTACCTAAAACTGCTGATTGTGAGGAAATTGATGTGAGGGAGAACCCTTTACACATTAGCTAGAGGACAGGCTCTTTTGTCTCATCTGGACGCCTGAAGGGGCAGAAAGTTAGTTGTTGTACTGCTAGAGCTGTGGTCCTTTGGAAGGCCCTGAGGTCATGTTGTCCCTGTGGCCTGACAGCAACATTGGCTCTGGATTGTCAGTAGGAAGTTTCAGCCTTGGAGGAATTAACATAGTATCTGAGGTGATCTGGCAGGGCAGGAAGCTTGTGAACAGGTGAGGCCTTTCTCCCTGAAGAGAAGTAGCAGGGTGCAGACACAGCGCTCCCTGCTGGGGAGCCTGCAGAGAGGCCGGCTGCGCAGCTGGCATGGCAGGCAGGCTGCCAGGTGTCTGCTGGCAGGCTTGGTTTTTGTTGCTGCTGCTGCTGCTGCTACTTCTGCTGCTGTTTTTGGGTTCTTGAGGAAAATAAAATGCCATCTTTTCTCTCTGAGGATAAAACTACTTAAACCTGATTGGGTGGGGTTTTGTTTATGTGGACAACATTGGCAGCCAATCTTTACAGGGTCCATCTAGGAACAGTCTTCCTTTGTGTCTGTACTCCTAAATATAACATGATGTTTTTATATATCTACATTCAAGTCTAGAAATAAATCTCAGTCATTTAGTATTAGTTTACAGAATTTCCACATTTTTATTTTATTTCTAAAGCAGTTGACACTATGACCATAAAAGTCTTAGTCATGGGAGTGGAGTTGTCTTTACTAAAATTCGCACAAATAATTTGCTAGTTTTAGGAATGCTGAAGTCATTACACCAACTTCAAGTTGAAAATCGAAGATTAGAAGAACAAATTAAAAACTTGACTGCCAAAAAGGAACGTCTTCAGTTACTGAATGCACAGCTTTCCGTGCCTTTTCCAACAATAGCAGCCAATCCTAGCCCACCTCATCCAACGCATACCTTTTCTGCACACACTGGTGAGTATGGAAGTACTTGGTTTCGAAGGAAAGCAGGATGGACTCCTGATGCCATCTGCATAATTAACAATAACCGGTTACTGGTTATGTGAAGATGTAGGAAACAGTGGTGGGTTATTCCTGAGGGACGTAGACAATCCTTGTTAATTGTCTTGAGTCTGTTTTCACTTCAGTTCATAGTTTAATGGTAAAATTTATTTAAATGTAATGGTCTCATATTCAGTACAAACCATCAGTTTTGGGAATAACAGGAGTAGGCTTCAGCATAACTTTGAAAATAGCCTTTAATCTTACATATAATACAATTTATTTGACAGGGTATATGTTTTTTATCTTTTACTATTTCTAGCTCCTACTACTGATTCATTGAACAGCAGTAAGAGCCCACACATAGGAAACAGCTTTTTACCTGACAATTCTCTTCCTGTATTAAATCAGGTAACTTTTCTGGTTATGTTCATTTGTGTATTTTACTTGAGAACAGTAGCATATTGCATTCAGTTATTTAAGATCACCTAAGCTGTTATTCTTTCTTACCTTAGGACTTAACTTCCAGTGGACAGAGCACCAGCAGTTCTTCTGCGCTTTCTACCCCCCCACCTGCTGGGCAGAGCCCAGCTCAGCAAGGCTCTGGAGTTAGTGGGGTTCAGCAGGTCAATGGTGTGGCAGTAGGGGCCTTAGCTAGTGGGATGCAGACTGTAACCTCCACCATTCCTGCCGTGTCTGCAGTTGGTGGAATAATTGGAGCCTTGCCAGGTAACCAACTGGCAATTAATGGCATTGTAGGAGCTTTAAATGGTGTAATTCAGACCCCTGTCACAATATCCCAGAACCCTGCCCCCCTTCCCCACGCCAGTGTCCCGCCTAACGCAGCACATCCAATGCCGGCTGCCGCCGCACTGACTAACAGGTAAGAAGCTTACTTCAGTATAGTTTTTATTATTCGTTTTCTTTTTCATGCGACATGTCATCAGTGGTGTCCTTGTTCTCCATTGGGATTGTTAATGTATTTTGTAGATGTTCTCTAGGAAAAATGGCTACCCAAACTCATTGAGAGTAAGTGCTTGCTACTCATATTTTTTTATTAAGCTGATACAATTCAACTAAAAATCAGTTTCAGTAACATAATATTAAATACATTCGTGTTGAAAATGTCAGTCTCGGTCTGTGATATCTGTCTTTAAATGTCACTTTTGAGTCCTTCTTACTGTGCACATGTATCTTATTCTGCAAAGGTATTGTGGCAGTCCTGTGATTGATACTGGTTCTGCAAGATTTAGCAGCACAATTTTGATATTCTCTAATCAAAAATTTTGATAAAGTAAGGGATAGATGATTATTACATATACTTTATTATAAACACATAAATTGTGTTTCAGTTTGTGCCTATTTAAAATAACTTCTTGAAAGTGCGTCCCTGTATAGTTATATACATGTGCATAGGAAAAAAGAATAATTTGTACATAATGAAGTGTTGTAGGTAAAATATTTTTGTACATAATGAAGTGTTGTAGGTAAAACTGCGTTTGTTAAATTCTCACTTTGCTGTCACACCTGAGAAGGCTGCATAGGAGTAAGGATTGCGATGTTTTTCAGTGCCTCGGGACTAGGGTTACTGTCCGACCAGCAGAGACAAATATTCATCCAGCAGCAGCAGTTTCAGCAGCTGATAAACTCCCAGCAGCTCACCCCGGTATGTTGTTTGCGCAGTATTTTTTTTTTTTTTTGTCAGGGTCTGGTGTTGGAGACTGTGAGTTGATTATGATGTAGGCTCCTCATTGTGAATGCACAGCCATAACGGTGGTCTTGTCCTTTGACATACCTAGACCGGCACCTTTGCTGATTGTCTTACAAATGTGAAAACATGTATTGTGGTGCTAACTAGGCTCTGGGGACTGGAATGCAAGCTGTGTTTATTTATTTTCCTGCTGGTTTCCTGGAGAGGGGAAGTAGTGAGTGCTCACTCTTTCATTGGTGGTCATTCCAAGAAGGCTGGTGAAGTAGAATGAGGGCACTAAATGGTCCCAGGGATGAAGTAAGGTGAGGCTGGTTTACTTCTTTTGTGGCATTGGGAGTAGAACCCAGGGCTTCACACGTGATAGGCTTGCTGGACTAGCATGATGCTTCATCAACAGTTCCAATTTTAGATGGGCTGGTCCAAGCTTCTTGGGAGATGGCATTTGGAAGACCATTCTGTCACCTGATAGTCAAGTCAATTGTGCTGATCTTGCCTCATCCATGCCCTGCTTTTCTTTCTTTTTTTTTTCTTTTTTTAAAAACATTTATTTATTACATATACAGTGTTCTGTCTGCATGTATGACTGCAGGCCAGAAGAGGGCACCAGATCCCATTACAGATGGTTGTGAGCCACCATGTGGTTGCTGGGACTTGAACTCAGGACCCCTGGAAGAGCAGCCAGTGCTCTTAACCTCTGAGCCATCTCTCCAGCCCCCATTTTCTTTCTTTTTTTTTCTTAAAGGATTCATTGGAGAATATTAAACTTGAACAATGATAATAGTAATCACGGGTTTGTTTAGAAAGATTAGTTGCTGTATGGAAACAATTTGTTTTCGGGGGGAAGAAAGATGGGCTCAGGAGTAGAATAGGAATCACTAGCAGGACAGTTGTGTCTTGATGTAGTGCCATCTCTGGCAAGATAACTATAGAACTGTAATAGATTTTGAGGATAACAAGAAGAAGAGGAACCCTGAACTGTTGGGTGTTGACTTTTACAGACATGTAACGGAACAGAATGGAAACAGTCTTCCCTTACCACATACAGTTCATCCTGCAGACTCATGGGTTCCCCATCTGTCGATTCCTTTATCTGCAAATAAAAAATACTAAAAATGTGCATCTGTACTGCACCTGCCTATTCTTTTTTTGCTACAGTTCCTTGAACAACACTGTGTAACGGTTTATATATTGTTGTCATTATTTTCTCTGTATTCGAGCAATGATTTTAAAGTACTTGGGAGAGTACACAAGGTACATCCAAACATTCTGCCTTTTTTTGGAGACAGAGTGTTGTTATGTATCATTGACTGGCTTTGAATTCATGGTCCTCCAGCCTCAGCCCCCTCAAGTGCTGGGATTTCAGGCATGTGTCCACAAACTTAGCTTTACTATGTCCTAAAAATGTAGGCTGAAGTATACTTCTAATAGTTTAGTGTATGGGGTAGAGCAGTGCACATCTGTCATCTGGCACTTGGGAGTTGTGGGCAGAAAACCTCAGCCCCTTGTCTGCCCACCGTCACCACCACCATTGTCTCTGCACAGATGGTGACAGACTTCTCAGTCCACTGGTCACTCTCCTGTGTCTTCAGTCAATCGGACAGGTGATCATTCCCTCCCACTGCAGTGACACCATGGTCCTCCCTAGCTGTCCTTTCTGTTTTCCATTTTGGATCTTCCTCTTTTCTTGAACCTCTCACCTAAAAGTTGAGTTCAGCAGTATCCTTCACTCTAAGTTGTTTCAGTTTGGTCCATGTACTTTAGACCTCTGTCCAGAGCATCTCACTCTGTGTCCGCCTGCTTACTCCATAGCTGCACTTGCACATCCTGAAGGGCATTTTAAACATGTCCCAGACTGAGCTGCTACCATGCTTAGTTACCCCACTTTTTCCAACTCCAGCAAGTTGCTTAAGTAAAAAATTGTAATTTTTTTTTTTAATATATTATAATGACTTTATCAAGAAATCCCTTCTCATTTAACTGGGTGTGGTGGCACACACCTTTAATCCCAGTATTCAGGGATGGAGGTAGGCACTCTACATAATGAGTTCCAGGCAGGACAGGGCTGTATAATGAGACCATATCTGTCCCCATCCCCAAAAAGAAAGAAAGGACAAAAGAAAGCTCCTTCCTCTGCTCAAAAGCTTTCTCCTGACTTCCCAGCTTCCCTCATGGTTTGGTGGGAGCCCTGCATTTTTCTCCCCCTTAACCGCCAGCCAGCACTGCCTGCCAGCCTCTGAGCTCTTGTGGGTCCAGAATCTCTCTGCACAAGCTCTCACTGAGACCCTAGAAATGCCCTCCTTCCTCCTCATCCACTTGGCAAATGCCAGTGTGCTCTAAGTCTGCCCTGTGTTAACTTGGCAAAGCTGCCCTGACTCCTTACTGAATCTACATAATCTTTGTCTATTCTTAGCAATAGTCACACTGTAGCATTGTTTCTCATTCCCTAGGCAGGCAGGGACTCTGACTACTATATATCCCAGGCAGCTAATATAGTGCCTATCAGCACCCAGGAAAGGAATTTATGCTTGAAAAGACAAATACAGAACTGTAGAACTAAATACTTGTTAGGAGTAGATGGCAGCTTTTGGAAATGCTTGAGAAGAATTACTGGCAGGGTTTGACTCATAGATGCAATTCTAAATTAGCTAATCATAGTGTGATTAACCTGTTTTTGTTGGTTCCTCTGCTGCTGTGACAGAAGACTGACCAAAGCCACTTAAGGAGGAAAGGCTTTAGTTTAGCTGACAGGTCTCTCATGTATGGAAACCACAGCATGAACTCTGCTTCCCTGCTTGCTCCTCATGTGTAGGCGAATTGCTCAATGGTCTTAAGTAAAAAACATGGAGCCAGATATAGGGGTGAAAACCTGAGAGACCAGGAAATAGGAAAAGCCACAAGCTAACCTCACCTCACCCACACCTCAGTCTCCAAAGAGAGCTTCCTGTATCCCCATTCCTGTATGCCTTTCTGTTCTGTTTTTTCACTTACTCTCTCAGCCCAGCTACATCACTTCTTCTTCCTGCCCAGCTCTGTCACTTCCTGTCTGTCTGTACAGACCTCCAGACCTCTGTAGTTAGTGCTGGGATTAAAGGCGTGTGTCACCATGCTTGACTCTGTTCCCCAGTGTAGCCTTGAACTCACAGACATCCAGACAGATCCCTGCCTCCTAAGTGATAGGCAATTGCCTGACTTCTATGTTAATATAGTGGCTGGCTTTTTCCTCTGATCCTCAGGAAAATTTTATTGGGAGACACAGTATACATCACCACATTTCCCCCTTTTTTTGTCTAATAAAAATGTAAAAAAAAGTTGTAACTAATATAAGAAAAGCTATATACAATAAGTACAATAACTATATATAATATGTACAATCAGTAAATACATCAACAATGTCTAGTCCATTTGCATTTGACAAATTCAGCGAAAATATTCCATTATCTATCCTGTTTTGGTGAGTCTAAAATGTACCTAATTCACTTTCTGTCCTATCTTGTATTACCAACAGAAAACTATCTTATGATGTCTTTCAAACTTATACACTTTACACCTCTTTAAATGAGTTTCTTTTCTGAAATTGTTAACAAGGAAAACTGTAACTACAGCTATCTTAATCTTCAACTCCCTCAGAGACCCAAGAAGGAAAAATGTTACCTAGTAAAACAGGAAGTGCAAACAAGTGGCTTACAAAAAAATGTGAGTTATGACAGAAACAGCCAGCTTCCTGTACAGTCACCCGAGGTTTCTCCACAACATTGGGGCATCATCTTTGGCCTACAGGCTTAGCGTATCTGACAGACTCATTTGTGAAGCAGGATGTACGTAAGGCCTGCAGCTCAACCCCATATTTGGTGCGAGTATTCCGTGTCCCAGATAAACTTGAATTCCGCCAGTGCCCTGTCATGATTCAGGATTTTAAATTCTGGAAATTGCTGGTATTTTTGGAATTCAGCTTCCCATTCTTCTTAGCCTGTGGGTGGCTTCATCTCCTTTATTAATGCCCGTCTACTGTTGAGAGGCCAGACTCCGTCAGCCTAGTTACTCCTCCAAGAACTGCTGCAGCTACTGTTCCACTGCACACCAGGAGCCATCAGCCCACTGCCTGTTCAGCTGCCTTCGAAGGAAGGGGCACTGTACCTTTTCCAGATTGCAAAGCCACTTCAGCAGTGGTCCATAATGCCCTGGCCTCAGAGGACACTTGTTGTCAAAGCTGCAACCATACTTTTCTTGGCAAGGATCAGCAGGCCTTGTGTGTGTGTGTGTGTGTGTGTGTGTGTGTGTGTGTGTGTGTGTGTGTGTGTGTGTGTGTGTCCGTCCGTCCGTCCGTCCGTCCGTCCGTCCGTGTCCCCGTGTCCGTGTCCTGCTTGTCCATTTTGGACAGCACACTGTCAGCAGTCAATGTGAGGGTATACTCTTTTGCATATTGGCTAACTTTGGCCACAGTGAAAGTAAACTCCATGCAGAGTTTATCTTCTTCTTGGCAGAACTGGCCATTTGGGCAAGAAACTGTTCTTGCCTGGACTGCTGGACAAAATGTTATATAAACTAGACATACAAAAAAACTGCTTGACAAAATGTTATATAAACTAGACATATAAGACCCATAGGAAAATGACCACTGATTTTGCCAAAACAAGGCGAAATGGTTCTAGGTTCCTGCTTCGCAGAGGAAACTGCCAGACATTCTACAGGACACAGAAAGAAGCGACTGAGAGACTAGGCCTGTGGGCTGAAAAATGGATGCCCTAATGTTGCAGAAGTACTTTAGGTGACTGTCCAGGCAGCCTGCTGTCTGTCATTCTAGATTTTTGGAAGTTGCTTACAGTGTATGTCCTGTTTACTTAGGTAATATTATATCCTTCTGGGGTCTTTGATGTGGTTGAAGACTAGATTTTCCTTGATTATGATAAAAGGTAAATTAGATATGAAACTTTAGACTCAAAAAATATAGGATAGATAGATCTCTAATTTTGCCAAAAAACTAATAGATTAGATATTATAACTCTAATTCTTGCTTGATAGCTGTTTTGTTATATGTAATTTTACTGTGTTAAAGTTTAAACCTTCCATTTTGATTAGATAGAAAAGGAGAGAAGTGCTGTGGAATGTCATTCTGTATGCTGTGAATATGTGTTGCTGTGATTGGTTGATAAATAAAACATTGATTGGCCAGTAGCCAGGCAGGAAGTATAGGTGGGGCGAGCAGGTGAGAATTCTGGGAAGAGGAAGGGCTGAGTCAGGAGTCACCAGCCAGATACAGAGGAAGCAAGATGTCAAGGCAAGACTAAGAAAAGATACCAAGCCATGTGGCTAAATATAGATAAGAATAATGGGTTAATTTAAGTGTAAGAGCTAGTCAGTAATAAGCCTGAGCTAATGGCCAAGCAGTTATAATTAATATAAGCTTCTGAGTGATTATTTTATAAGTGGGCCATGCGGGGGGGGGGGGGGGCTGGCAGGACCAGAGAAACCTTCTTCCTACACTCATGGCTTGTCCAGCCTACTTTCTTATACACTCTGCCTGGAGGTGGCATTGTTTACAGTGGGCTGGACCCCTCTACATCAGTCACCAGACAAGAAAATACCCAATGGACTTGCCTACAGGCCAATCTGATGGAGGCATCTTCTGAGTTGGGGGTCTCTCTTCAGATAACATGCTTGTGTATGAACCAGAACCAAAGCAGCCCACTGCCCAAACTGTTGCTGTTCCCATTCTCTGTGTTCATGATGGACAGCTTCATTTGAACACACCTCTGACTTTGCTTGGTATGTTTTAAAAATGGTCAATTCCCAGGTGGTCCTGGGGATTTCAATAGATGGTTATTACCTTGCTTTTCTAGATGGGGTGGGTGGTCTGTCTATCTATCCATTCTCAACAGGCCTCATCATATAGCTCTGGCTGGCATGGCACTATGTAGACCAAGCTAGCCTGGAAATTAATAGAGATCCACCTGCCTCCGCTTGGTGAATGCTGGAATTAAAGGCCTGTGCCTTCACCCCCCAGCCCTTGTCTTCTTAATAGTGTGAATGTGATTTACTTTCAAGTAATCCTGTAAGAGAAAGAAGTAGAAAAGGAATGTTTGCTTACTGCTGTATTCTCTAGCTAAAGCTCACCTTCTCTCCCATGTTTGCTGAAGGAACAGCATCAGGCCTTCCTGTACCAGCTGATGCAGCAGCAGCACCACCCACCTGAGCTCCAGCAGCTGCAGCTCCCTGGGCCCACACAGATCCCCATCAACAACCTCCTTGCAGGCACTCAGGCTCCCCCACTTCACACAGCCACCACCAACCCCTTTCTCACCATCCATGGGGACAACACAAGTCAGAAAGTCACAGTAAGTATGTTGTGTGGTACACCTCGGCAGGCAAGGATCATAGTGACAGAGATGGGTGCTCTTGAGCCAGTATTTCCTTCATAAAATCAGTTGTTGTAGCAGCTGGGTATTGTAAACAGAGGGTCTGAGCCAATTTAATTTACATGTCCCTTAAGTATACCAATTTGATTTGCACATAAGGATGAAGGCCATTTGTAATACAGCGTTTTCTGAAATGTTTTAGTTGCAGGATGAGACAGCCCAGTCAAGACACATTCTTTCTTTTTTAAAAAGATAAATAATTTGATCATAGAATTTTTCTCCATCTAATAATATATATGTTTTATTATTTTGTTCCAACATGCTTTTTAAAATGGAGTTACATATTTGATGTGGTAAATATATAAAATTAGGGCAATATTCCAAGCTTTCTACCAGATTCCTTAAAACAGTAAATTACTGTGCCAGAGAGGTGACTGAGTGCTTTCGAGGGCACCCAGAGCACCCACGCTCAGTCTCCGGCACCCACAGCCACAACCACTCAACTTCAACTCCAGAGTTCCATGCCCTTCCTTCTCTGGCTTCCGTGGGCACCCACACACATACACATAAACCCACAGACAGGTGCATACACATAAGTTTACATCTTCAAAAAATTAATTGCCATCACAATTTTAATGGAATGTAAGATTTAAATGGATTGATTTTTATAACTTGTAAGTCATAGCATCTCCCCTTTGGGGATTAAAGTGGAGATAGGTGTGGCTCACGAACAACCAGCACATAGGAGCCCTGTTTTAGGGCTGTTGCCTTACGTCCATTCTCCCCTACCCCAGTTGAGGACAGAAGGCCACTGCAAGAGATCCTGGAGGCCAGGGGGTCGGGCGGGCACAGGACTGGAAACTGGGAGCACTGCTGTTAGCGTGGTCCGCTGCTTTGAGAGTTCCTCTTGTGGTTTAATTTTCACCTATAGAAACATTGGCTTTCATTTAGTAATGAGTACTGGTTCAGAATCTGGGCTAGTTGAGAGTCCTTTCTGTTTGTCCCCTTGCTCTGCCTGCTTCCTGAGTGTGGGCACTGTCACCATGGATCGTGTCCCCTTTCCTCATCAGTGACTCTGTTTATTTGGACATTTGATACCATTTTCTATGCTTTTGCTTGTGGATATTTTCCATATTTAAAATAGAGTAATTATAAGCTAGTTTTTCCCAAGTTATGCAATAGGACGTATTTTTAATGAAAGAGCCACAATAAATAATCAGAATAGCCAGGCAGTGGTGGCACACGCCTTTAATCCCAGCACTCGGGAGGCAGATGCAGGTGGATCTCTGAGTTCCAGGACAGGCTCCAAAAGCTGCACAGAGAAACCCTGTCTTGGGGGCGGGAGGAGAATGAGAATAACCATCTTCCTGGGGTGTTGGCACATGCCTATAAGCTCCTTGGGTGGCTGAAGCAGGAGAATCATCAGTTTGAGGCCTGAGTCATATAGAGAGACCTCATCTGTCTATCTGTCCGTCTGTCTGGGTCTGTCTCTCCCTCCTGCCACCCCATCTCAGATACAGTGTCTATACAGTTCTGGATGTTCTAGAACTCACTGTATAGACCAGGCTAGCCTCAAACTCAGAGGGATCCACCTGCCTCGGCTTCTGAGTGCTGAGATTAAAGGCATGTGCCACCACTCCTGGCTGAGACCCCATCTTAGAACAAACAACAGTGTCAACTGGAAAGCTGGGCTCTGAGGGAAGTCATGGAGTCCCTGCAGGTCCCCGGGTCCATGGAGTACAGTTGTTGTCCCATCATTAAAGTGATAGGTGGGACCCCACTTCTTACAGGCAAGAGGTAGAAGAGGTCAGCGCTTAGGAAACACGCCACAGTAGGGTCAGAACGATGGCTTTCTTAGTCCTTACAGACACCACACCTCTTTCCTCTTGTGGACAGGTGTATGTGGGAGCCTTGGGAACTGCGTTCACGGACAGGCACACCACCTTTAGGCCTTTACATAGGCCCAGTGTGGTGTTTTTAAAGTCTTAGAAAATTCGTGTTCACTATGCTGAAAAGTAGCTACCTTCAGGGTAAATCAGAACATGTGCCACATTTTATCATCATAGTCCCCGTTAGAGGGTATTACCTCAAGGCTCGGCCAGAACTGTAAACACTTCTGATTTGTTTTGTTTTGAACCGCAGAGACTTAGTGATAAAACGGGGCCTGTAGCTCAAGAGAAAAGTTGACACTTGAAAAGCATCTCCTCGCCCCTCCTGCTGCCCCGCACTCCACCCAGCTGCTGCCCCGCGCTGCCCTGCTCTGCAGGAAGGTGGCGGGAGTGCCCAGGAAGGACGCCACACGTGCTCTTGTAAGGCTCCGGTTATTTTCTTGTCGCTTTGTTGCACTGAAATGAAATTCCTATATCCCCGTCCCTACCAAAGTGTTTGGACTTTGGAAGAAAAATGAATAGCTAACTTTTTTGTGAATGAAATAATTCACATGCAGAGTTTATGAACCCAAGAAAAATGTAATATGCTGAGTGCTCAGCTAGTTTTGTTTTAAATTGGAGACAAATAGTAAAACTAAAGACTTATTTCATTTGCAAACCACTTGGTTTTATTGTAAAAGTCAGAATATGAAGTATCTCATTTGGGATAGAGTGTGCTTACTCTCTGGGGCAGAGTTTTGAGAACTGTCCAGTTTCTTCTCCTGGAGTTCTGTCATTAAACATTGTGACTCTCCAGATCCTCAGCTGGGGCTTTGCAAATGTTGTTTAAAAAAATTCCTTTCTAATGACATTTGTCCCTTTGGTGATCAAATTAGGATGGGAACACAAGCTTCTGCCGACAGTAATTTCCTCTTGGAAAAAAAAATGCTTTTTCTTATCGTTAAAACCTACTTAAAAAGAGTTCTTGAGTTAAGCAAGTTCTAGGCTGCTGGGAGAACCAGGTCAACTGGAAATGTATAATTTTGTTCAGAAAGAGACACCAGTGTGGAAATTGCTGGTAGGGTCTGGCCTTAATCAAGTGTCTGTTGGGCCCTCCACAGATGAAGGGCTCTAGACGGCAGGGTAGCCCTGGGCCAGCAGCTTCCCCATCCCCTGCCTTTGCTGAAACTCCCTGCCACTGTCAAGAGCTCATGCAAACTGTTACCTGGGTATTTGTCCCCCAATGACTCACAAGGAAACAAGTGGATTTGAGGAGTCTATATAATCAACCTCTCAGAACTGCCTGTTGGAACAAATGGGCCACCACAGTTCCTGAGACCTGTCCCATAGCCTTTTGACTTTGGGTAGTCATGCTCTTGATTGTGACAATGTGGCAGACTGGTCAACAGTTGGGGGATAGGATCATTGATGTGTTTCTGAAATGCATGGCTGACTTGTGGAAAAGGCCCCGCTGCAGTTCGACCTCCACTGTGCTTAGCTGGAAGAACAGGCTAGCTCTGCAGGATGTCTCCGGGGACACTGCACAGTTCTTACCTCACTTCTGTAAATAAGGTTTGTGAATCTGTTTGTAATGTGAAAAATTCATAAGATAACATTGATATTTTGATTTGTAAGATTTCTACTTGGTAGATTTAATTGAAAAGTAAAATTAATTTATTTTTATATGTTCAGGGGAATTTTAAAGAAAGTCAAACCTTTTGTAGATAATTTAAAAGAATCAGTGTGGTTTATTTTACTTATTTAACCCACTGGTTGTTATTCTGTAACAATTTGTATAAATGGTAAATTTTGAATGTGCTGTTATTTTCCTTAGATGTAAAATTCCATATGTATTAAAATGTACAAAGTTTTTGTTAATAAAATTTAACGATGTTTATAACTTCGTGCCCTTCTTTTTTTGGAGAGGTGACTATCCTAAACCCATGGACCCTTATGTGTGCACTGCTCCAATACGTGGGTGTGTTTGTTGGGAGCATCAGTATAGTACTGTCTTGGAGTTGTCTGACTTCTGGGGGCGGGGGGGCTGTGCAGATCATCATGGGGCACATTAGCTGTGTCCAGAGTGGCAGGGGATTGTGGAGGGGAGAGGGTGGGGTGTCCAGAGATGGCAGGGGATTGTGGAGGGGAGAGGGTGGGGTGTGCAGAGATGGCAGGGGATTGTTGGGGGAGAGGGTGGGGTGTCCAGAGATGGCAGGGGATTGTTGAGGGGAGAGGGTGGGGTGTCCAGAGATGGCAGGGGATTGTTGAGGGGAGAGGGTGTCCATAATAAGAGGAAGGAGAATCTGCTCCAGAGGAGATGTTTGGTCATAGTACATTAAAACAAATAAAGCAGCATGCACACTTGACTGAAGACTAAGTTCTCTTGTTCAGAGTGAACTATAGGGCATTCTCTGAAAGAACACACGTGTGTTTAATGACTCTCGGGTCAAGGATGCATCAGAACACAGAGGTGCGTGTCATCTCTTCTCAGTAGTTTGGAGTTGAACAGAAAAATCCTTTCCTGGGTTCCTAACTATTGTATTTTAATTGGACGGGCCTCCTGTATCCTGGTCAACTCAACTCAGTATGTAGCTAAGGATGGCCTTGAACTTGTGATCCTTTTGCTTTTGCTTCCTGGGTGGTGGGGTTGCAGGTATGTACAGTCCATCTGGTTTATGTGGTGTCAGTACTCTCCTGAGTAAGCTCCATCTCCATCCCTGAGCTCCCAACTTTATTAAGGACTGAATGTTAGGTTTTTGGAAAGAGACAAATGAAAACTTGACTTTAGGAAGGCTTTTCTGTCAGCCAGATGTGGTGATTGACACCTGCCACCTGCAAACCCACCATCACCTGCTGCTTCAGAGGACTGAGGTTCAGTTCCCAGCCTCTACATGGTGATTCAGTTATCTGTAACTACTTCCAGGGCTTCTGGCACCCTCTTGACCTCAGGCCACAAGGCACACAGGTGGTACATGTATTACGTGCATGCAGGCAAATACCCAAAATTGGAAAGAAAACAAAATTTTTTTTAAACAGGAAGGCCATGTCTGGTCTTCAGGAAAGGAAAGGAAAGGAGGAAAAAGAGGAAAGGAAAGGAAAGGAAAGGAGGAAGAGGAAAGGAAATGGGAAAGGAAAGGGGAAAAAGGAAAAAAGAAGGAAAGGAAAGGAAGGAAGGAAGGAATACTGCTCATAGCTTTGTGGATAGTTTCTGGAAGCAGAGGTCCTGACTTCAGGGAGGTCTCTTTGCTATTGCTAAGTGGGCCATGTGTTTCTAACTGGAAATGCACAGAGACAGGTACAGGTGGGTTGTCAGAATGCAAGGTGATCCAAGTTCAGGGCTCATCTGGGCCACTTGAGATCCTCTCAACAAAAAACCAACAGGAGAAAGAAAATGAACCAGCCCCCCGAGAACCATCCTTCTGTCTAAATTTAAACAAGCCTTTGACGAGGTGGCAGCGGACCCTGGAGATGGTAAGCAATTCCTTCACTCCTGAGCTGCGTCCCCAGCCAGGAAGCTCTGTAAGTCTGAGGTCCAAGTCATATTCCAGTCTCCACTTCTCTTGCCTGGTGATTGCAGCAGGAGCGAGGACACCCAGCACCTGCCCTAGACACAAGGAGACTCCCGTTACTCTCCACAGGCTTGATGATATCCGTATCTACACATACCTGTCTTCAAACAGTTTCCCTGTTCCTTACAGTTAACACATTATATATACATAGATGTTTTGGCCAGTTTTTGTTACTTGAATAAAGTGGTGTACATGATTTAGTTTAGATTGTAAGAACTGAATTTTGTTTGCTTCATTCTCTGGTCATCCTGTATGGTTCCCAGCACATGGACACCTGGGCTGCCTCTGCGGAGGTTCTGTGGGGCTTGGGAGGAGGAATGGGGTGGGGGGGCAGGAGGGTGGTGGCCTGCAGCCTGGAGCCTGACGGAGGGCAGGAAAGAGACTGATAAACATGTTGCTAAATTTCTGTGAACGTAGCTGAACATGGGAACCCGAGAGGCTGACAGGAAAGCAGTGAGCGGAGAGAGGCAGAGATCAGAAGAGAAGTATTGTCACTAGGAAGGAGCCCAGGAAACTCCTGTCAAGTTACTCTGCACTGGCCTTCTGCTTGCTGCAAACTTGGATCCCTGGAGCAGCCTGCAGGCCTAACCTGGGTTTTCTAGTCTGGGTCACAACTACTCCCCTGAGGCAGGGTCCCTCCCCACCTGAGAGGCTGGCATGTGCTGCCTTTCCTGCAGCGCCCGCTGGTCTTCACGTAGCCCAGCTTTGTTGCTGGTTTTATGGATTAGGGAGTCAGTGGTCTAATCACGTAAGGCCACATAAATGTTTCGTAAGAATTATCTGAGGCAGGTGATGTCTGTCCTCCCAGTTTTCTGTAGCTGTCGGGTAGGGTTTTCCAGATGGAGCTGCTGCAGAACTTGAGACCCCACTGCAGCAAGGCAGCCTCCTTCTTCTCCGGGGTCCCATCGGAACCTGGGTGCAGCTGCATTGGCCCTGCACTAGTGTGGGCCAGGATGTGGAGTGTGTTGACCTTGGCACACGAGCATGACCACAGAGCAGAAGGAAGGTCTGGCAGTTCAGACGGGCAGACACCGAAGACATAGGAGGGTTGGGATGACTCAGGGGAGGACTCAGGGGAGAACATGTGGCGGGTCTGGGTGGAAAAGCAAGTTTGGGTCCCTTCGGGATCCTGAACCCTCAGTGGCACAGACTCCATATCAGTCAGGAGCAGCTTTTGAATCCATCAGCTTGTTTTCAGTCTCTCTCCTTCTCATCCCTGTGTATTAGTTACTTTTCTCTTGCTGTTACAAAGTGTCACCACCAAGGCAACTTCTAGAAGGGAGGGATGGTTTGGGGCCTGTGGTTCCAGAGGTGTGAGAGTCCGTGATGGCCTAATGGAGGTGATGGCCACAGACAGGAGACAGAGCTCACTTGAAATGACTTGGAACCTCAGGGCCTGCCCCCAGTGACGTACCTCCTCCAGCAAGGCCGCACCGCCTAGTTCTCCCCAAATAACCATGAAGTATGGGTGGCTTAGGGTCTCTGTTGCTGTGAAGAGACACCATTACCATGGCAACTCACAGAGGAAAACATTTAATTGAGGTGGCAGCTTACAGTTTCAGAGGTTCAGTCCATTACCATCCTGGTGGGTGGGACATGGCGGCATGCAGGCAGACATGATGCTGGAGAAGGAGCTGAGAGTTCTGCATCTTGACCTCAGGCAACAGGAAGTGAACTGAGACACTGGGCATGGCTTGAGCATATATGAGACCTCAGAGCTCACCTCCACAGTGACACACTTCCTCCAACAAGGCCACACCTCCTAATAGAGCCTCTCCCTATGAGGTTATGGAGGCCAATTACAGTAAGACTACCACAGTGGACTGAGTATTCAAATGCCAGACTTACGGGGGAGGGCGGACATCAGGACCACCACACCCTGGCTGGTCTGGAAACAGATCATCCTACCATCTAAGTTCTAGGATGATGGGCATGCGGCACCACACCCAGTTTCATGGGGTGCTGGGGATCAAACCCAGGCCTTCATTAATGCTAGGCAAGTACAGCCCCAGCCCAGAATTTGGGGGCATTTACATGTACTTAATTCACATAAAAGAATGTGAGCCTGGAAAATAAAAGATGACTTCTGGTGATTTTCTCAGCCTGAGAAAAGGCCATGGGTGCAGTAGCTGGGTGTCCAGTGATGTGAGCAGGAGTTTGGAGGTAGGGAACCGGGACGTGGCTAACTAGCCGAAAAGTAAGGGCCCAACCGTGAATGGCAGGCCGAGCCTGACGTGCCCTAACGGCTCCATGAGTGCTTCCAGAGCAGGGGCCTGCAGAAAACCACTCCGGGGTTTGGTCTCCTTCAACAACAGCCCGTAGACGGCTGAAAGCAGCAGGAACAGCACTGGACCGCAAGCTGGAGGCTGAGGCCAGAGTGCATCATGGCCAGGCCTGGGCCCGTAGGCCTGGCTCCCTTGTGTCTGCCTGGGAGGAAGAGTTGGACAACTGGCTTCCCAGGGCTCTTCCCTGAGGAGCTCGTGGCCTTCAGGAGGCCCGCTGGGCCTGCTGACCTCTGTCGACCTCCGGTCTCGGAAGGAGGGGCTGGCGAGGGTCCCGAGGAGGGGCTGGCGAGGGTCCCGAGGCGGGGCTGTGAGTGTCCAGCCACCCTTGCCACCAGCTGTATGCAATTCTGTAATCGTGTGCACCTTGGGGTGCCTGAGAGGCGCTGGATATCCCAGGTGGGGAAGGGTTGGGGGAGCTGGCTCCCTCAGGGTAGCCATGGGAAGCCGCCATCCCTGCTGGGTGCAGACCTTCCAGTGGGCCTGCTTTTAAGGTCACCTCTGCGCCTATCCATACCCCTTCCCGTTTACTGCTCCCTCAGTAAACCTAAGGAGCTCAGTGGTTACCCGGCGTGAACTTCCGGTTTGTATTCATACAAAAAAAAATCTTTAAGAAAAGCAAGAGATTTTATTTAGAGGTTTTAGGTGACATTTATTTGTGTGCGTGTGTACACGTGGGCTGTGGGTGTAGGGTGTGTGTGTGGTGGTTACAAACTCGGAGGTCAGAGGACAACCTTTGACACTGGGTCTCTCGTCCCATCACGTGGTTCCTGCACTTGCTGGGATCGTCAGCCAGTGACTTTATCCACCCAGCCATCTCCCAGACCCCATATTCTCTCTCTTGACAATCAAATTTATTTGCCGTCTCTCAAATTCTGCCTGATGTATCTGTTTGTTTTCTCCTTGGCTGGCTAACAGGAGCCCTCGAGGTTCTGGCACTCCAGCCCGCTCCCCTGGGCCACTCAGCCCTCTCCCCTGGGGCACTCAGCCCTCTCCCCTGGGGCACTCAGCCCGCTCCCCTGGGGCACTCCAGCCTGCTCCCCTGGGCACTCAGCCCGCTCCCCTGGGGCCCTGGTTTCCTGCTGTAAGAGGCAGGCTGGGTGCTTTCTGTGGCCCTTGCACACACAGGAGGCTTGGGATGCACTCTGCCTTTTGACAGCCAATTGAATCTTCTGTGAATCCCTGTGGAACTTCGAGGGGAGAGACACGAGTCATGTCCTGACCAGGCACGGGTCCTGCAGCTCACTCATGCAGTAGCTTCTTTGGTTCTTCAGTAGGTTATGTAAAATGGAAGCCCAGGACCAGGAAACAGGACAGGCTTGGGCAGCCTGAAGGAAACGGGCTACCAGGAGCGCCATGCTGGCCCAGGAGAACCTCCAGTCGCCTCGGGTAGCAGCAGCCTTGCAGGAAGGACGAGCGTGCTTATGTCTGGAAGGGCAGGAAGTAGCCAGGCTGGAAGCAAAAGAGGTCTTAGCCTACCTACCCTCAGTAGCACAGCTGTGATCCGATCAAGCTACTTCTGAACTCTCCACCCCCACGCGTCTGTCTCTCACCCATTCTCCCAACTCCACTGTCTGCTGAAGGCCAGGGTGATAGTGGCACCAGGGCCCTGTGGGTATTCGGGGACAGCCCTGTCCCCTACAGAACTTTGTGTCTAGAGAAGGCAGTGTACCCTAGGCCTCAGCTCTTCAGCCACACCAGTGAGTGCCCTGGCTGTACTGGTGGGCTGTACTGGTGGGCTGTTGGGATGGCCGGGTTCTGATCGGAAGTGGGCGGGAGCAGTACGCTGCCTGCATCTCCGTGCTGTGTTCATCCTAGTTGGGATTGTACCAGACCATTAACTCACTGGCAGGTAGTTATCTGCCTCTACCATAGTCCATTGTGAAGTACCAGCAATGGAGCCCCAGGCCTTCTGCATGCTAAACAAGCACTCCAGTGTTATGCCACTGAGCCACATTCCCAACCCTGGTCCCACTTTTAACACCAAGGACCATAGGCAAAGATTGAATTTCCAAGAGGAATTTTGTAAGCCAAGCTCTTAAAATCAAAACAGGGTGGGGTAGGCCAAAGATGTGATGTGCAGCGATACCTACTTTGTGAAACAGATGAGAAACAGGAGAATTTGGTTTAAATGGTGAGCTATGTCCCCTTCAATTCAACACAATATTTCTGAGCAAGGACAGAAAACCCAGGACAAGTTTTGATTTGTATTGCAGATATCAATCTCCGGTGAGATAGACAGCTGTCAGAGGTTTTTCTCCCCTTTTCTAGGATCTCTCCTCACATGATTAACTGTGACCTTTGCTGTGTAGGTTTTGGCTTTTAATGGTCTCATTTGGCATTATTTCCTGAGTGACCCTTTCCTGTCCCTGTATCCTGATGTGATATATTGATGATGTTAGCACCTTCATGATTTACCAGCTGGGGACCAAGCCTTCAACACATGAGCCTTTTGAGGGGGCAGCTCATATCCCAAACTGTAATAATATCAGACAATGTAGATGTATTTCCCACACTGTAGGAGATTCCTTTGAATAATGCTGGAGTAGAAGGGAGATCAACCTTCAAAGCCATGGCATATGAAACAGATTGTACCTCCATAGACAGCAAGAAGAGGTGATTTAGGCTAGGATCTTGGAAGCATTTGGATTAGTGAATCACACAAATACTTGCAGGATATAAATGAATTGAGTTTTGCTGTTAGGTTTTTGGCCTGTGCTGGTGAATAGAGAAGAGAAAGTCACGAGAAGAGAGTCTAGGGTCTGTCTCAGTTACTGTTCTGTTTCCGTGATAAGACACCATGACCTATAGAAGACACCATGACTTATAGAAGAAAGAATTTATTGGGGGCTTACAGTTTCAGAAGACTAGAGTCCAAGACCATCACAATGGGGAGCATGGCAACGGGCAGACAGGCATGGCCCTGGAGCACGAGCTGGGAACTTACATCTTAATCCACAAATATGAGGCAGAGAGAAAGACACTGGAAATAGCCTGGGCTTTTGAAACTTCTAAGCCTGCCCCAAGGCCACACCTCTTCATCCTTCCCATACAGTTTCACCAATGGGGAACCAGGTATTCAAATGTGAGCTTATGGGGTCCATTCTTATTCCAGCCACATTGACACCCCACCCGCATACAGTCCTCCACAGGCCAGGCTGAAGATGCCCATCCCAGTTCTGGGGTCCATCAGCAGTGTGGCTGTGAATGCTCCTTGCTGATGTGGGACTCATCCCCTGCAGACTGTCTCCAGCCAGTTTCCACCTCACTGAAGGTAAGGTCTTGATGCCCTCTCTTCCTGCAGTCCAGAAGTCTCTGCTGGCCAGGTTTCAGTGTGTATGGGCCCATGACACTTTCCTGAGTTTTCACAAGTGCTGGTTACAGAAGGTCTGGGGCTCTTTTTAAAAAATGGCGCCCTTCAATGTCTGGCCCTTTTGGGAGTGTGTCTCCTGCTGCTGAGGTTTCGGGCAGTGATTTTCCCAGCACCTTTCCTCCCCCCTGCCATCTGCAACATTCTCTCTTGTTTATGTCAGGGTTTCTCTATATAGCCTTGGCTGTCCTGCAACTTGCCCAATAAACCAGGCTGGCCTTGAACTCACAGAGATCGGAATATCTCTGCCTCCCTCTGCCAGATTAAAGGCATGCACCACCACCTGGCTTGTTTTGTTTTTTTGAGACAGTTTCATGTGTCCTTGCTATCTAGCCAAGTGCGACCTTGAACTACTAATTCACATTGCCCGCACCTGCCACGTTCTGGGGTGACCGACGTGTGCTATCCGTTCTGGCTTTAAAGCTAACCTGGTGGGCTTCACAGTGACTCATGTGACAGCAGATAGGTTGCT
Organism: Peromyscus maniculatus bairdii; assembly: GCF_049852395.1. NCBI lineage: Eukaryota > Metazoa > Chordata > Mammalia > Rodentia > Cricetidae > Peromyscus > Peromyscus maniculatus. The sequence goes on along the minus strand of NC_134856.1, from coordinate 73,723,718 downwards.
CAGGGGGGCTCTCACCCCCCTACTTTGGCTTGTTCATTTCAGGACCAATCCAGGTACTAGATCTTGACCACTAGGTGGGACACGATCTCAGGCCGGGCAGGAGGATGGGGGCTGCCTGTTTTCTCCCTTCTGAGCTTTACCCCCCCCCCCCAGTGTCCCCAGGGGAGCAGAGTAGGAGCAGAATCAGCCCTTCTGTGCATGCTATTTCAGAACGTTGCTAGCACACCCTCCCTCCATCCTACAAGAAGCAATCTTCTTTTCCAGAGTCGGCAGAAACCCCTCCCTAGTCAGTCACAGTCCAGACCAGTGCTGGGACCTCTCAACTTCACAGCCCACAATGGACTTTCAGGGCCTCCATGAAAGCTGCCTGGGGAGGCTGCAAAGGGTTCCTGAAACCTGAGAGGACTCCCGCAGACTTGGCCTGTGGGGTCACCACTGAAGCTGACCCGATTTCTAATAGCATGTGCCTCATGGACGCCAGCTCAGGAACGAGGATCTGATGGGAAACCAGAGCAGAGACTCAGAACAATTGTCTTAGCCACTATCTGGAAGTTGGCCTTATTTTAGGACCATTCATCAGCGCGAGGGGCTTTTAAACTTAAGGGTGAAATAATTGAAATCTGTTTTTACTAAATGCCTACCCTTGATCAGGTGATGTCGTTGCGATCTCACAAGGCCTCACTCGAGCTCCACAGCCACTCTGGGGAGTGGAGGGACAGCCATGCAAGAGATGCAGCCAGGTAGAGGGCCTGACAGAGGTGGGTCCCACCCAGGATGGACCTCATCCAAATGCAGAACTTACCAGGGCCCACCCAGCCCAGGTGTCTTTGGGTGTCAGATTTCCTGAAAGAAGGGGCACCTCAGAAGCTGCGGCTCAGGTCAGGACACTGTCATCTCTACCTTGGTGTTTGCAAATAAAATCAACTCAGATCTCTTGTACCTGTCATCATATGCTGGGTGGTCAGAGGGCACACTGCGCCTGATGGGTGTGGGATGTAAGTGGGAACCCCCACCCCTACCCCAGTCCTCCTTCCAAAGCTGCATGCAGTGGGAGCCGGCACCATGTGGTCCTCACTCCTTTCCTCACTGGTCTAGATCTGGATTCAGACGTGAGTCTTTTCACTCTACCCTTATTTAAACCACATTTGAGGAAGCAGAGTTGGAAACCGGCCCGATGGCTTTAGTGACAAAGAGCTAGCGTAGTAGGCAAGGTGCGGTCTCGTCAGATATTAGCACCCATATTTTGTAAACAGTAAGTAGCCCTCATCAGACACTAAAGCAACTTGCCCAGGTCGTAGGTTAGCTGAAGGCAGCTGGGTCCGGGCTCCTCTGAGGTCCAGTTCTGGGCTCTCCTTCCCACTGGCCTCCTGGGTAGCCTCAGAATGAACACAGCAGCACACAGGCTAGGGATTCTGGGGGCACCAGGGAAGACTGGCCTCTGAAGACTGTGTACATTCAGGGAGTCTATCCATGGATCCAGGACCCCCAGGCAGCGATGTGAACTGGAGGGAGCCTATGCTGGCCTGTTAGCCTCACAACAGAGTAAAACTGAGGGACAGTCAGGAAATTTGGGTGACATGCAGAAACGGAAGACTGCTCTCGAGAAGCTAGGTGCTGACATCCCCAACTAACACTGTATTATACTATGCACAATTCTGTTCTTCCAGCTGAGCTGGAGCTAAAAGTGAGTGACACAGCCCAGGAGATGTTTCCCATCTCCTGCTAGGAGTGGCCACGCTGAGAACAGACCCCAGCATGTATATGGTGGTTGTGGAGAGGCCTCACAGGATGTCACGCAAAGCATGGCTGCTGCCTAGCATCTCCTCTCAAAAGGGCCCCTGGCTGTTGTCAAGTGTGAGACGGACCCATCCACTGTTGAAAACACAAGAATGTCCTATACTCAAAGAAATTTCACATCCATGGAGGATGGTGCAGGACTGGGATCACCCTGGTGAGCAGCTGTAAATGGTTCAAGGATGGGGTCTGGGGATGGGGTTGGAAGGTCCCTCTCATGGGGGACATTAGGCAGGTCTCTGTCATCTAACAAGGGCAAAAAGATTCCACATGGTAATTCCAATGTCTCCCTCTCCTAACTAAAAAACAACAAGGTAGTGGAGAGCGTAGGAGGAGACTTGCTGGCTTACATACACCTAAGTCGGAGTAGAAAACTACGGAGGGAGGGCGCTGGTGGAGGTGACTGGCAGGACACAGGGGGAACTCCCGGTGAGGACAAGGGACTCCTGGGCCCTCTGTTTCCCAGGGTGTCGGTACCTGGTGCTACAGAAGGGTCACGGATAGTGCAACTGGTTGGGTTGGTGCTCAGGTGTGTCCCTTTTGGAGGTACCTCCCGCTGTGGACCTCAGCCCTGTAGGGTACTCTCCCCTGCCTCTGGGGGACAGTAGTCTAGTACATGTTCTTGTTTGGTCCTACAGCAACCTGACCACCCTTCAGCATTCAGACTTCCTCTGGGGAATAGCTCTTTCTAGAAAGCCCAGATGGGCACAAGGAGCCATGCTGGAGGAGGTAAAACACCAGTTGTATTTTAGAAAGTGCTTCTGGAGAAGGGTCTCACTATGTAGCCCTGGCTGGCCTAGAACTCACTGCACAGACCAGGCTGATCTCAGACTTGCAGCCCCTCCTGGGGGCTAGGATTACAGGTGTGTATCACCATGTCCTGCTGAGATACATTTGGTTACAGAAAGCCAGAACCTTGTACAAGGAACCACACAGTTCAGAGCACTGTGATGAAAGGGTGCTCAGAGATGTCACACGCTGCATGATAGATAGGCCTGTCGCTGGCCCTCATCCAGGACAATCTACTTTGTTTCTCCCCGATGCTTGTCTGCCCTAGATGGGTGGGGGTGGGATGGGACCAGCCTGGAACGTATAGTGGCCACTTCAGAGGCCACCAGCTCCCAGGCAGGAGCCCTGGGGGAGAGCTGCTGGCCCAAGACTGGCCAGCCCTCGGCTTGGTCTGTGGAAAGGATGGGCGACAGCACTCCTGGGTCCTGGCTGTCTTGTGTGCCCACTTCTGCCAGGCAGACGTGGTCTTCTCCATGTCTCCATGGTCCCTTTTCCACTCCTGCTCCAGGACACAAGCTGTTCAGCTGCTTTTCCACTTTTCAGCTGCTGCTTTGGAACCAACTGAGTCTGCAATGCAGTTCCCACGAGGTTAGAGGCGTGAGGCTTCCGTTGTTGTCTGAGCTCAGGGAAGGACATGACTTCACCTAGCTCCATGTTCTCCTCGTGTGGATGCTTACAGGGCAGAGGTGACCTTTACCATCATATTTCAATCCTTAAAGAAAAGGACACCTTTACAGACATCAAATCATTTTCCTTAAATATGTTCTGGATACTTCCCTGCTTTTCTGGTTACATATGCTGCATGTACCAGCGAGTGACAAGTTTTAAAGGCATGCTTGGTAGATGTGACAGTTCAAAGAGAAGAAGGCTTGAGAGATGTCAACAGGACAACAGACGTTAACCTAGACACCTAGAAATGGACCTTCGTCTCGGTTCCCAGAAACCTCATGCTCTGTTAATTCAGATACTTTTCTGAACCAATTAAGATGGCCTCTCTGCTGTCTGCCAGCCAGGTTGAGGTCAAACTGGTGTATCTCTATGAGTGACCTTGGCTCACTGCTCAGTCCTAGCAATGAATTAACTGTGTGTTCTTCAGTTGCTTGTTTTTTGAGACAGGGTCTCACTATGTAGTCCTAGCTGTCCTGGAACTCACTATGTAGACAAGGCTAGCCTCAAATTCACAGGGATCCTCCTGTCTCTGCTTCCTGAGTGCTGTGTGTATGTATGCCACCACACCCAGCTCCTTTGGCTACATTGTTAAGAGAGTATATTAGGTTGGAATTCTTCCATGTCAGTTCATTCACATGCTCCCCTATCTGCCTGGCGCTAGAACACCGTTGGAAATCTCCCAGCAAAGTAAACTTTGTACTGAGGGCAAGTTACATCTGCAAACACCCCAGCCATCCCCCAAAACACAAGGCCTGTAAACAGCACCACAGAGCATCTATGATTGATTGATTTTGATTTTTTTTTTTTTAAACTAAGGCACATGACGTTTAGAAATACTGAGGTACAAAATGTAAATTACTGCATGAGATTTCTGAAGTACTCATTTAGAAAATGATGGCACACAATCATCTCCGGAAGCTTCAGCTTTTAGCTTGTTTTTTCTTTTGGACCAGTTCAACCAGCAGCTTGTATCTAGCAATACAGTCTTCCTGCAGGAAGAAAAGAAGAAGAGGTGCAACAGTCATTTCCATGGGTCAGTGCCCCGGTGTGGTCAGCTCACCGTGACCTAATTGCTGACTAGTGCCCAGTCCCAATGGCAAAGCCTAGTGTTCATTTTCTTTGGAACCTTCTGGATCACCCCGGGAAAGCCCAGCTGGTCCCAGGCAGATCTGGCCAAGACGACGGTGCTGAGCATGGGGTGATGGTTTGACAGTCCCATCGAGATGGCGTCCACTCCTCACCACAGCCCAGTGCAGAGACACTGAGACCTGAGCCAGCAACGCTCTCCTCCTTTGGATGGGCTTCTCCCTGGTGGCTGCTGGAACCTTCCTCTGTAAGTCGCAGCACACAACTACCTGGAAGGTGGTCAAGTCTTCCTCACACTCTCCCCAGTCCCACCTGTCACCAGGCCATCAGGGTACAGAATGGCAACCTCAGGACTCCCATGTCTTAGCTCCCTTGCGTGGAACTAAGCCCAGACAAGACCACGGGAAGGGCCTCGCTGTCCTCAGGTGGGCACTGGGTGTATTTTAGAAGCCAAGCTCTTTCTTTTCCAGACTACCAGTGCTATGCTATTGTAGGCATGCTAACCCGGGGTCCAGAGCAAATGACTCTTGTTCTAAACAGGGTCCTTAATCTGGTGCCTGGGAGAGGGACGGGTACCCGCCCTCCTGGATTTCAGTGCAGCAGTGTTGGACTAGCCTCTCTCAGTGAGTGCCTCCCCACATCTCAACACCACCCACCTGCTGTGGGACGTCTTTCTCTGTGCTGTGAATATGTGCTGTTCCCATTGGTTAATAAACAAAGCTGCACTGGCCCATGGCAGGGCAGGATGGAGCCAGGTGGGAAAATGTCAGAGAGACAGAGAGAGGAGGAAGGAGAGGGGGAGACGCCAGACCGCTGTCTAAGGAGCGACATGTAATGGGACACAGGTAAACCCACGGAGCACGTGGTGACACATAAATAGAAATGCGTTAATTTAAGATGGAAGAGCTAGCTAGCAAGAAGCCTGCCATAGGCCATACAATGGTAATTAATATAAGCCTCTGAGTGATTATTTAATAAGCGGCTATGGGACCACAGGGCCAGATGGGACCGAGAAACTTCAACCACACCCACCCATGCCTTCAGAGGTCAGCGCAGCTGTGGCCAGTTCCGGCATTTAACCCTCAACAGGAGAGTGTGGGTCATCCTGAGCTGAGCAGGCAGTGGTAAAGTGTCTCCTGACGGGACCTGAGCTCCCGCCACGGCAGCTGGCGTGAGGTCACCTCAGTCAGGGTGGCACCACTGGTCAGTGGGCAGCCGTCCTGCACTGCCGTGTGGGTCTCAGCCGAAGCTAAGGGAGGCCTTGGGCCTCCTCTCGGGTGGAAACAGGAAGGTTCCAATCCCCCTCTGGGCTTCCATTCTGAGCAAAACTCAATTTATCACACATGTAAATGGCTGAGTCTGAGAGAAGTTAGAGAAACTTGGAGAAATAATTACTTCTGGCAGACCAACGGGAGAGACTGGGAGACTCTGTGCTTCCTAAAGAGATCAACTGTTAATGGTCTAGTTTTCTCCCCAGAAACTCTCAGTTTCATCACATAAAGTAGGTGACAGATAACTAGGCCTGTGCAGGCAGGGACACGCATGGCCACAAGCTAGGTTTTCCAACATAGAATTTCAATTAAAAAATAAGTATGTAAATGAGCATCACCGTGCCCAGAGGCCACTTCTGATTCCTCTGTGCTCCACCTGAGCACAGCCTGCAAGGAAGAAGCTGTGCTGGGGAGAAAGGCTGGCTTTGGAAAGATGGAGGAGCTCCATGAATGACAGGGAAGCCAAGCCTGGCTCTCAGCAGGGCACGTCTTCCTGCTTGCATTTGAGAATGATGTGTTAGCAGCTGCCTAGAGCTGAAGATGAGGGTCAGTTATCAATGGCCTAAGTCCCAAGAGTCAGTCAAGTGTCAAAGGCCAACTGTGTGGCAACCTCACATGAACACCCAGCCTTCAGCTGGTGAGGCACCACCATAGATCCCAAGTTCAGAACTGGGAGTTACCACGACAGAGTAGAGTTTATGTTAAAATATATATATGTGTGTGTGTAGGTGTGTGTGTGTGTGTGTCCACAGATGCCCCTGTATAAACAGGTACACGTTCCACATTACCACATCTATAATAAACTATGTATTACACTGACGTGTGTGTGTGTGTGTGTGTGTGTGTGTGTGTGTGTGTGTGTGTGTGTGCGCACGCATATTTGTGTACCTGAGGCTAGAGCACAGCTGTGAAAGTTGGGACAACTTGAGGGAGCTGGTTCGTTCTTTTCACTGTGTGCATTCCAGAGACAGACGGACAGACCCAGTCATCAGGCTTGATGGCAAGCACCCTCTCCTACTGAGCCATCTGGCCAGCCTGAGTTCTACTTTAGTGATGGCATTTCTTTGAGCAGAAAGGATTTCTGCCTCAGTAGTGTGCAAGTTCACAAGCTAAACGGAGACTGTAGACGACTGGACTGTGAGACACAAGGTCCAGTGGCTGGGGCGGGGGTGGGGCATAGAAAAGACGAGAGCAAGCAGGGGAGCAAGCAGGGGAGCAAGCCACTTCAGAGGGGGTCCCTTGTTACCCACCTTACTCTTAGATGGGACACATTTGGCTATTTTGTCCCAGCGGTCCGAGGCCCCTTTTGGGTACTGCTGTAATGCCAGTTCCAGAAGTTTCTGCTGACTCTGAGTCCACGCCTCCTCTGTAGCCCGAGTTCTTTCTTTCCTCTGGTTCTCTTCGTCACTGGATTCATTTTGTTCTGCTATGTCAAAGTCCTTTTGCCTCTTCCCTCTTAGCTTCTCATCTGGCTCCGCTCTGGGCACTGCCTCAGCCATTCTGGCTGACTTCCGCCTCCGAGGCCGGGCTTCTGTGGCCACTGTCTCCTGCTCACCCTCAGCAGTCTCTGGCCTCTCATCCTCCATGGTCCCTGCTGAGTCCTCCCGCTGGGTGATGATGTCATCTGGCAAGGCTGTGGCTATCTTGATGGGCCTGGAATTCTGAACATTTGACTTCAGTTCAGAGAGCCTGACCATTCCTAGGAAAGAGCCACAGAACACAGGAAAGAGGCCACCGTGAAGTCAGGCAACCAAGAGCATGCACCACGATACACCAGGCAATGGGCCAGACATTTCACACGCATTGCTTGCTTTCCCTTTTACACTATCCACCCCATTCTTACAAACAAGGGAGGAAGTCTCTGAAAGCAGCAGGGACAGGGTTGTCCTTGTCACTGCTGAGGGATCAAGGGTATGGATGGCCAGGCTGTGATCAAAGAACAGGACCTTTTAGAGAAGGAAACCTGATGCTCTTTAGACAGGGGAGGGCATTCTCTATAACCTAGGTTTCCTTAGTTCTATTAGCATAGTTAAACTAAATGAGGCAAGCGTAGCACTGTGCCTCCTCTGCAGGCAAGCACACAGATGAACATTCTAGTGACTCTCAGCAGAGCTCTCACCACTTTATTTCTTGTGCATTTATGGAGGCCAGAGTACACCCTGTGGGGCTTTGTTCTCTCCTTCCACCCTGTGGGTCCCAGGGATTGAACTCAGGTGGTCAGGCATGGTGGCAAGTGCCTCTACCTGCTAAGCCATCACCCCAGCCCAAGGTGAATTTATTTTATTTTATTTCTGAGATACGTTTCTCTGTGTAGTCCTGGCTGTCCTGGAACTCAGAGGTGCACCTGCCTTTACCTCCTGAAGAATTCACTCCAAGGTGAAGTCTTCAATGCAGGGCAAGGATCTTACTAAGAGGTTAAGCCTTTTACCTCACAAAGGCAAACAGACCCACAGGAACAAGTTGTGACCAGTCTGCACTGGGACACTGCATCGGCAGCAGACTCTAACCGTGGGCTCTGACATGATGTTCCACAGCACTCCAGGCCACTTGCTATGTCTCCAAGGAACCATATTTAAAACCTCATTTAATTCTACTAACTTTCAGCCTCAGTTAACTTATTTTTGTGTGTATGTGCTTGCGTGTGTATGGGTGTGTGTGTGTGCGCGCGCGCGCACGCATGCATGTGTGCCCATGGGTGTGGAAGTCACAGGTCAGGATCAAGTGTCTTTCTCTAGCAATCTCCATTGTTTCCTTCTCTGACCCCGGAGCTCACTAGTTCAGCTAGAACAGCTGGCTAACAAGCCCGGGGGCCTCCTGTCTTCAACCTGCCCACAGTGACGTCCCAGGTACACGATGTTGTACTTAGCTTTCTCTCATGGGTGCCAAGGCCTGAACTCGGGTCTTCATGGCTGTGTGGCAAGCACTTTACAGCTGAGCCGTCTTCCCAGCCCGAAGCTTTCCCTTTGAATAGCTAACTGAGGATGCTGGTTGTGGGTCTAGCCTTTTTGTCAAATGTAGGTAAACCTTAAAATATACTTACTTTAATTCATGGATTATATCCATGTACCAATCAATAATACATCATTTAATTATGAAACATACCAAAGGAGAAAATCAATATAAAGATGAAGGTGAAAATATTACTATATATATAGTTTGTTAGTTTACTAAGACAGGGTTTCTCTGTGTAACAGCCCTGGCTGTCCTGAAACTCATTCTGTAGACCAGGCTGGCCTCAAATTCAGAGATCCACCTGACTCTGCTGGGTTTAAAGGCTTCCGCTACCACACTGAGCTTAAAAATGTTTTTGAAGTAAACTTTACTCCTTGTCAAGAATGTTGAATTCTTAGTCTCTACAATATACATCACTATCCGCTCCTGAAACTCTCATCCGAAGCTCCACTTTCCTTGGGGAAGAGGCAGGCTCTGGCCTGCAGTTTCACCAGCCCGCCCTGTGAGTACTGGAGCGTGGATAAAAAGGAACAGAACTCAAGTCCCAGCAGCCCTCCAATAGTTCTCGGTAGTCGGTCCACTCAATAGACGGCATGCAGACAGCATTAGCATACTGTCTAATGGTCAGTCACCACTGTCTGGTTGCAGACTGACAGACATACAGTTGGAAATTTCTTTACCTCACACATCACAATAAGAAAGTGACACTGGCTGGGTATGACAGGAGAGCTGTGCTCATAGCCAGACTCTGTAGTGGTGGCTGAAGTGTGTCCTTTGTTATCATTTGCACACGGCCTTTCCTACCTAGCAGCACTGTCCACCACCACAGGCCTAAGTTCACCTTGAAAGACCTGGCAGTCAGGACTCACCCTCCGTATCTGATGCCACTGCAGACTGAGTAAGCTTCTGAGCTGTCCTTACACCTTCAGGAAACAAAACACTGGGCTCATGGATGGCTCTGAAGGTGAAGGTGCTTGCCACTAACCCTGCCAATCTGAGTTTGACCACAGGACTCAGATTATGGAAGGAAAGAACAGATCTCACCCCTCCCAAGGTTGTCCTCTGGCTTCTACATGCACAAAGTGGCACACACACAAACACATGCACACATACATACATACAACAGGAGAATTAGAAGGAGTGATATGGCCGGGCGGTGGTGGCGCACGCCTTTAATCCCAGCACTCGGGAGGCAGAGCCAGGCAGATCTCTGTGAGTTCGAGGCCAGCCTGGGCTACCAAGTGAGTTCCAGGAAAGGCGCAAAGCTACGCAGAGAAACCCAGTCTCGAAAAACCAAAAAAAAAAAAAAAAAAAAAAAAAAGAGTGCTGTGGCGGCGGCTTGGCACAAAGGGGCATACTGTAAGACGACAGCTGTCCTCAGTGCTGTCCACCTGTGGGTGGCCAGCATCAGCACGATGTCTCTCTCCCCTGCATCAGAACTGTCTCTGCAGTTCTGAGGCCTTGGGCCAACAGGAAGAATCAGGGTACTAGCTGTCTTCTAGGCAGAAACTGCAGCCTCAGATAAACACGCAGGGATGCCAAATGGACTGCTTTCTCACTCCTAAGTGAAATAATGGTACCACAGACATTTCACTGACAGTATTGACAAAACAGGTGGGAAAGCACGTGACACTGCACACCAGCAGGTTGGCAAGTGAGCTCCAAAGTCTAGTTATTCTGGTCCTTCTCACCCCAAGCAGTCTCTTTCCCCTCAGAGCTGAGGACTGAACTCAGGGCCTTCAAAGTGCTGAAAGGCTGGGTGAAATCCCCAACCCCCAAATGGTTTTTCTAATTTTTTTTTAATAATTAAAAATTTTAGTTTATTTGATATGAATGTATGTGTGTGCACACATGCCATGGTGCATGTGTGAGAGTCAGAGGACACTGTGAGTTCTTTTCTAACCCTGGGGTCCTACAGATTAAACTCAGGTTGTCAGCCGTGGCAGCAAGTGAACTTTTATCTGACAAGCCACCTTGTTACACACATCAGCTGTTTTTGCACACAAATGTAACCCCCTCAACACACACTCACACATGTACATATATATTTTCATGTAGTTAGTTCAGGCTGGACTTTGTTATAAGTGAGAACGACCTTGAACTCCTAATCTTTCTGCCTCCACATCCTAAGAACTAGGATGTGGTGATATTTGTGCTGAAATGTGATGATGTTAATAAAGCTTGCCTGGAGATCAGGGGAAAGGCCAGCCATTTTAAGTAAACACAAAAGTCAGGCAGTACAGGCCCTTAATCCCTTAGCAGGCAGGAGCTCTGTTTGTTCAAGGCCACATTAGGGAACAGAGCCAAGTTCTGTTCCTTTAATCCCAGTACCAACCAGAGGCCTGGAAGGTTTGGACAGACAGACAGTGACAGAGCTGTGTAGGAAGAGGAAGTGAGGTAGCTGGGCTAAGAGAGCCAATGAGAGGGCAGAACAGCAAGGCAATAAACACATGGGTAGACAGGAAGTAAGGCGTATTTGGAAGCCGCAGAGTTGGTGAGGTAAGGTTGGCTGGTGGTTTTCCCTATTTCCCTGATCTCTCTAAGGCTTTCACCCTATATCTGGCTCTGTGTTTTTTATTTAGAAAGGCCATTTTAGAAATCCAGCTACACTAGGATGACAGACAGGCACACATCACCACTTCCAGTTACAATCATTTTGGCCACAAAATAACATTAATAATAATATAATATAATATAATATAATATAATATAATATAATATAATATAATATAATATAATATAATATAATATAATATAATAAATATATATAGAATATAAAAGATGCATATAAATAGATGCTTTCCTGCAATTCAAATATATTTCCAAATAGTTACTTTCACATTCATTGCTAAAAAGTCACCTTTGTTTCCCTGAAACATTTTATCTTAATATCTGGAGCCAAGTTTAGAACTTTTATTGATAAAAGGTGTGAAATTTTAATTCATTAACTTTTTAAAGTATTTGGTTAAACTACTTAGGTGCCTCTGGATAACATGGAACAGTCCCAAGCTTGCTCTCCCTGTCATTCAGAGAGTACCACTCTCTGACACAGAGGTGGTGAGGTGCGAGGTTGTCCGAGGCTGTAGTGAGCTAGAGGACGCTCAAGTCAGCTCAGGAAAGCAAGGCCACTGCTAAACCCTGCTGCCTCTGACGTCTCAGCCCATAAGGGACATCTGCTCTCTGATAACTGACAGGGAAACTCTGGCTTAATTCTGTAGATTAAATAAAAGAAACCTTGTTCATTCCTCACTATTTTAGATGAAAAATAAAGCAGGAGAAATCCTAGCATGGTCTCCCTACACTGCAAAGAACCCCCCCCCCCCCCCCCCGTGTGTGTGTGTGTGTGTGTGTGTGTGTGTGTGTGTGTGTGTGTGTGTGTGTACAGAAACACATTTTTTTCAAACACAGGGTCTCATCTAACCCAGACTGGCTGTCACTTTGAAGTAACGGAGGCAGGTTTCCCAAGTACTGTGATTAAAAGAACTACTTTGTATACCTCACTTTGGAGAACAGTTTCCTAATTCTTTTTAAAGGAAAGCTGGGTATGGTCATGCCTCCAGAATCATAGAGCTACTCAGGAGGCAACACAGCAAGAGCCATGAAGATCTACGTCAATCTCTTGCTGTAACTGCAGTTGCTTTTTTTTTTTTTTTTTTTTTTTTTAATGGCTTTTCGAGACAGTGTTCCTCTGTATAGCTTTGCGCCTTTCCTGGAACTCACTCTGTAGACCAGGCTGGCCTCGAACTCACAGAGATCTGCCTGGCTCTGCCTCCTGAGTGCTGGGCTGGCTGCAGTTGCTTTTCAACATCCCAGGTTTTGGAGAAACTTGGCAGTAGACTTCCTTCTTGTGATATACCACTGTCGCTTTCTGTCCCTGTGCCCAGACAAATCCCTGGGGAGGGAGGAAGCTGACTACAGTCTTTCCTGATGCTAGAACACCACATACTGAACGCTTTCTGAGGAGACTGGGATCCCCAGGTATGCTAACACTCTAAATCTTTAAACTTACTAAATATAAATTCTCAGCATCAACTGTGTGTGCAGGACCAGACTGATCCAGTGTCTATGACAAACCTCTTTCAGAGACAGGACAGTAGAGGTCTCTGGGCAAACTGCAATCCCTGATATTTAAAGATATTATTACAAAAAGGGGTTGATTGTGAAGAAACCTTGTCAGAGTAGTCCTAAGGTAGACTGAATCTTTCAGTTGCTGGGATACATGGAATAAAACAGGTAAGGTGGGAACTCACCTGGGGAGCAGGTGACTGAGTCCTTCAGTTCCTTGGCCTTGGTTGTCACCTGTTTAAAAATATAAAAAGCAAGACCCCTTACTTTCCACATGCCTTGTAAACTGATTTTTTTTTTCAATGTAAGGCAGATGTAAGGGAACAGGGGCCATGGAAACCATAAAGACTGAGGAAGGCTTGAGTGAATGTGCATTGTTGACAGGGTTATCAGCTGTCAAGGCCAGCTCAGACTCATGGGAGTGGTCAAGCCTTCCTCCTGCGTGCAAACAATTGAATAGAGTGTGTCCAAGCTGTCAACGGCAGCATCTTCCTCCAGGACATTAGAAGCCTGGGAATGCGCACGTACGGAGACCTCCTACTGGGACCATCTAAGCCCCACCCCCTTGTGCTATCCATAATAAATGTGCTGAGATTCCCAGTGGTTGCACTTGTTGGGCTATTGCGTAGCTGGTGTGCTCTTTCAAAGCAAGCATAATGCTTGTGATCCCAGCTTTTCTGTACGTGTGTCTGTCCTTGCTTTATCCCCCTCGCCACTCCCAGTGAGGTCCAATCCTAGTCTTACTGAATATAGCACCACAGGCCAGCCTACTTATTAAGGAAACCTAGGCCCAAGAAATGAAACATCTTGCTCTAAAACGCCCATCAAGAGTAGAATCAGAACCCAAATCATTTTACTAATTTTACTAGATTGCTTCTTAAAACAGTTTTAAAATAGCTGTGCAAATGGATCACTCTTTTCACTTAGGAGTTCCAGAAACTGAGTGTATCTCTTCACTGGAAGATAGTGTAGAGTGGGCATAGTGGGGGGTGGGGTAGGGGGGGATGATGTTCACGCTTATGATGTTATAAGAGTCTCCACACACTAAAAAGAAACCCAAGATCACAGAAGAGTGTACCAGGGGGACATCTTTTGATGGATCAAGGTATATGGACCCAAGAAACAGAACAGATTCATCTATGAGTGTGAAGCTAAAGAAAGAATAAATCAGTGGTATTCGTTACTTAAAAGTGGTAAACTCTGCGATACTTAAACCACTTTCCTCTTAAGGATGTTTTGTTTTAAAGACTTATTTTATGTGCATGGGTATTTTGCCTTCATGTATTATGTGCACTACATGCATGTAGTGCCTGTGGAGGTGAGAAAAGGGTGTCGCACCCTGGAACTGAATGGCTGTGAGCCACCATGTCACTGCTGTGAACTGGACCAGGGTCCTTTGCAAGAACAAGAACTTGTAACAGCTGAGCCATCTCTCCAGCCCCAACCATGTTTAAGTTGGAAATCAGCTCTTAACAGGAGGCATGGAAGATATTTAAAGCTTGGTAAAATCATGCAGACGGCTGAGTAAGAGAAACATTTAAGGTTGGTTAGAAACACTAATTTTTACCGCCCCCCCCCCTCTCAGATGCTACTGCCTATTTAGAAGAAGCAAGCTGAAGTTACACAGCACAACTTCACGTTTTCTACTGAAAAACTTTCCTTAATCTGACTGCATCATCATGTCTCTCTTCCTTTAACCCAATGAAGTGGCCTTCCTTCTTGCTATTGCTCACTCCCTGACCGCTCTCCATGAGTCCCTTCCTTTCTATCTGCAGCTTCTTCCTATCTACTGGATGCATCCCATAATCCTAACCCTTGACTCTTCCCCTTTTACATGAAAGGCTAGTACATTAAATGTTACCATGCTTGCTTGCTTTCTTTCTTTCTTCCTTCCTTCCTTCCTTCCTTCCTCCCTCCCTCCCTCCCTCCCTCCCTCCCTCCCTCCCTCCCTCCCTCCTTCCTTCCTTCCTTCCTTCCTTCCTTCCTTCCCTCCCTCCCCCCCTGGCCCCCATGACAAGGTTTCTCTGGGTAGCCCTGGCTGTCCTTGCTCCACAGATCAGGTTGGCCTCAAATTCAGAGGTCCTCTTGCCTCTGCCTCCGAAGGACTAGGATTAAAGGTGTGTGCCACCACGCCCTGCCCCAGTGTGTTTTCTCAAACCACATAGATTCTTCATCTCTGGGCCTCTCTATAAGATCAAGACCACTGTATGTGGGGATGAAGCAGCATTCTGGTATCAAAACATAGACTATAATCACAAAGTCTGCCATATGCAGCCAAAACCAACTTCCCGCCTTTACAAGGTCATTGAATTAGTTTGAGAACATGATGCTAGAGACTCCTTGTACTCATAGACAACTCCTAATCCAGATTATATTATGTCTTCCCTACATATACTCATAATCCTTTAGATATTTAGTGTCCAATAGTAAAATAGACACTACCATCACCTAGAAAATCACCTTTTCTCACTTGAAAGGTAATTAATTTACATATAAATCTTAAATTTATAAGAGGTTCAGTAGCTAGAAGCAAAACAATGTTTCAACTCTATGTATCCCAACAATCTGTTATTTTAGCCTCTTTGCCAAGTCTGCATGATTGTGATGTCATAAGATGATTTTTAGGGGCTTGAAAGGTGGCTCAGCTGTTAAGAGCACTCACTGGTTGCTCTTCCGAGGACCCAGGTTCAATTCCCAGCACCCACATGGTGGCTCACAATCATCTGTAACTCCAGTCCTGGGGTATTCCAATGTCCTCTTCTGGCCTCTGCTGGTATCAGGCACATATGTGGTGTACAAACATACATGCAGGCAAAGCACATATACATATAAGATAAAACAATAAAAATAATATAAAAAATGATAGTTTATAAAAATGTTGGCTGCAGTGACTCAGTTTTCTTAATTACTTCTAATGTCTCAGGAGAAGCATCTATAGGGTAAATAATGACAGACATTTTCTGGGGGGAAGTTTGGCATCTTCAGCTGATCATGAGTCTAACAATTAAATAAGTTACCAAAATAACAGCTCATGTCCAGGGTGTCTCTGAATAAGATGGTATACCACTCTGGGAAAGTAAAGGCATCTTTCTGTGAGCTTGGTCATCATCAAATGTATTTCTCTCCCTACAACTGTGTGACTTGAGAAACATGGGTGCTAATTTGCTCGAGCTGATTAGTGCTGTTTTCTCAGCCGGCAGTGGAGGTTTTCGCTGCTGGTCATACTTCTGTTGTGTGCCATTGCAAAAGATGCGTCTCAACGCAGTCTGTAACAAGCTATGTTTAGGAATTTTTTTCTGGTCTCACCTGGGAAGAAGAAATAAATTTCTGCACAGGACTCAAAAAGCTGAGGTCTCTTCTTTAGTACCTAAACAACTGGACTGGGCAGCTTCTGGGGAACACACTGTACCAGTGTGCATTAAGTCATGTGGATAAAAGAATTGTAGGGAAATGCGTTCCATCATGTTCTGATGTCTCAGGCATAAAAGATCGAATAATTCCTTTATAATACAATTATCCTTTATATTATCTAATAATTCCTTTATAAATAATTTTCTTAACTTATCCTCAAAATTCTCAAGAGATGGGAGCCTCTATCTTGTTGGGGGCATAAAGCTCAGAGTAAACAAAAAACAAAACAAAAACAAGGAATTTAGCAAAATGGGTAAAAGCTAGGTAAGCAGACAGATACACAGGTTCGAGGTTCTGTTTAACCTATGGAACTCCACGATCCTCTACGTTGTACACAGAGTGTATGTTCACAGTCCTGGTGTCCTCAGGTAACCCAGGAGAGACGACGCTGACTGCAGTGATATCTTCAGTCATACTTTCAGATTCTGGCTCACTTGAATCTTCACTGTTAGTATAATAACAGATATTGTAGGCTGGCACAATGGCTCAGCAGGTAAGGTGCTTGCCACACAAACCTAGTGACCTAAGTTAGATACCTGGAACTCAAGTCAAAGTGGAGAGAGAGGACGAACAGACTCTACAAAATTGTCCTCTGGCATCCACAACGGTGACACAGCACGTGCAACTCCCACTCTCCTTCTCCACACAGATAATAAATAAGAATTACACAGCTAAGAGGTATATATTATTTACTCTACTTACTTTAGTTAGTAAGTTTGGATTTCTCAATCACGACAACCTAGAACTCTTGCAGCTTTCAAATTCAAAGTATAGTCTGCTACCTAACCATTAACTAATCCACTTGAAAAATGTTGGTAGGAAGCAGAGCTGAACATTCTTATTATCTCTCCAAATGTCTTTAATTGTGCTCATCTTATCCATTAAAAGAGGGGAACCTTTCAACTAGCTGACTTACCATCTCTATAAATAGACTGATGGTCATCTGTTGGGAGGAAATACTTCTGTGACAGACACTAGTATAGTTTTGTAGACACTATTAGCACACTCAGGGAGTACTGAAATAACCCAGTATGATTTCACCCATGCCCCTCTCTGATTAGTGGTTTCCCAAAACGTTAGGAAAAGGAGGCAACTTAAACCACATTAGCCTCTGAGCATCTGCCCAATGTCAGTAAGACGTTATGCATATAACTGAGGGTACTATATTAAGTTCCTACTATACGAGCTGACTCTATTAGAAGAACACAGGTTACACTGTGAGCTGAGCAACTGTCTTATGAAATAAGAATGACCACAGAATTCAAAGTGCCTATGACTTAAATAGAAAATTGGAAATAGACTTTAAAGTAGATGTTATGCTTTTCCTGAGACACAGAGTCTTGATGAGTACAAACTGCAAACTCTGTTAGTGACAGAACATGTAGAGAACTACAGAAACAATGAGTGTCTGAAGTGGGAGAATTACACAGAAAAGTTCCAGCTGGGGGTGATGCCATATGAGTGCTTGAGAGACAGAGGCAGAGGACTGGGAACCTGAGGCCAGCCTGGGTTTCACAGAAAGACCTTTCCTCTCAACCCTTTCAAAAACACTTCTAAGCAATCTTTTTCTAGGGTGGGGGTGCTGAGGGTGGAACTCAGTCTGGCTACTGCACACGCTTGGCACAGGAGGATGAGAGTCCCTCCCATGCACAGTGGTCAGCTGCTTGGAAGGCCATCTGAAACAGTGAACAGTTCAGAATAGGAAAGAAGAATTCAGTAGAGATAGAAATACTGAAGAAAAACCAAACTGAAATAATGGTAGAAATGAAAAGCTCAGCAAGTCAAAAAGCTGGGTGGAAAGCTTTACCAACAGAATAAATACATGACATGGAGGACAGAATTTTAGGGCCTTAACACAGGTATAGGAACTGGATCATTCAGTCAACATTAATGATAAATTAAAAAAAAAGGATGGAACATGGGAGTGATATAGGACACCAGGAAAAGACCAAATCTACAAATTAAGGGCGTGGAAAAAGGAGAAGAATTCTATGATAAAGTTACAGAAAATATTTTCAATAAAATAGAAGATAATTCCAAAATCTAGGGAAAAAAAAAACCACCATGTATTTAGATACAAGAGGCATGCATATAAAACATCAAATAAACAGGACCAAAAAATACCCTCACACACATCATATTACAGTTAAGACACTAAAAATACAGAATAAAGAAACAGTATTGAAAGCTGCAAAAGGAAGGGACCAAGTCACACAAACGGCTTTACAACAGAAACCTTTAAAGTAAGAAGGATATAAAACGACTACAACACCAATTTGGACTATTATACCCAGCAAAACTATTTATCATCATTGAAAACAAAAATTTCCAGGGATAAAAACAGACTAGTGGTGGGTAGAGCCACACTCCAACTCATGAATGCTTAGATCTACATATCTGGCCATCTCTTCAAACTTTGATCGGATCTCTTTGTCCCTCTTCCCAATGTGTTCACATTAAATATGTCTCTTTTTCTTTTCCTTTTATTTATTTTTCCTTCCCACTTAAACAAACAAACAAACAGAAAAAACAGACTACAGGAACATGTGGCCACTAAGCCACCTCTATAGAAGCTACTGGGAGAAATACTTCAGACTGACAACAAGGACAAATATACATGAGGAAACAGAAGAAAAATCAACAATATAAGGACAGTTAATCAAAAGAGGTTTAAGAAAACATCACAAAATAAAAAAAAAAATCACAAAATGACAGGAATAAATATCTTTCAATAATAGCTTTGAATATTAATGATGTCTCTTCCCCAATAAAAAGATAGACTTGTTTCTGTACTGCAAAGGAAACTGTCAATCAAGTGAAGAGACAGCCCATAGAACAGGAGAAAATCTTTGTCAGCTATGTATACGACAGAGGATTAGTATTTAGAAGATACAGAGAATTAAACAAAGAAAACAATCTACCTAATTAAAAATGGGCTAAGAGACAGTCCTTAGATACAAATGCCTAGCAGACACTTTAAAACGTGTTCAACATCCTTTGCCATCAAGGAAATGTCTCACCCCAATCAGAATGGCCATCTTAATCATCAAAAAAGATAAAAGAGAACATATGCTGGAGAGGAAGTGGAAAAGGGGAAATTTCCACCCACTCTTGGTGGGAGTGTAAATCGGTGTCACCACGACAGTAGTCAGTGTGGAAGTTTCTCAAAAGACTAAAACTAAAGTTACCATGTAAGCCCTCTGTACTACTCCTGTAAATATGCAAAGGACGACTCCCTATTTCACCAGAGAGATTGGCATAGTCATGTTCCCTGCTGGTCTACTGACCGTGGCTAAAAAACAGGACTGGACTAACTGTCCATCAACTGAAGAATGAAAACAAAAATGTGCTCTACATACAGAATGGAATTTTAAGAAAATGGTAAAATATCTTTAGCTGTAGAAAAAATACTATATACCAGATCTCTAAAACTTTTTCATGCTTTTGTTTTTCTTGTTTGAGAGTCTTATGTAGCTCAGGCTGATCTGAGTGATGGAATCATTGGCATGCATTCAGGTAAAGGTATTCATCTCTTGTTCAACTAAAATTGAACAGCACAATAATCTCTAGGGTTGTCTATATTGCCACATACAACATTTCCCTGTTTATGGGTGAGAAGCCCTTTTCTGCTGCACAGACCACATTTTCTCTATCCATCCTTTTGGGCTTCCTCACTGTCTTGGCAACACTGCCATGGGCATTTAGGGGCAGATGTCCTTTTCACATCTTGGCTTTGTTTCTTTGGATATGCACACCCAAAAGAAGAACTGCCAGATTTTCAATCTCTGGAGAAACCTCAGTACAACAGTGCATTCCATACACATTCCATTCACATTCTAACTAACAGTGCACAAGGTATGGCGTACTTATAGTTTTATGCCTTACTCACATTTAGGGCTTCAATCTGTTTGGTTAGTTTTTTTGTATATGATGCAAGACATTTCCTTATTTCCATGTAGTTACAAGGTTTCTCAAGTACCATTTGCTGAGTAGTCCATTCTTTCTCAGTAAGTATTCTCTGTACCCCTTGTGACAATTAGGTGGCCGAGGATGTCTGGGCTCTCTATTCTGTTTCATTGGTCTCCAAGCCTGTGTTCATGACTGTACCACACTGCTTTAATTATCATGCTCTGTAATATATTCTGAAGTCAGGAAATGTGACTGACTCCTGCTTTATTCCTCTTTGTCAAGATTATTTTGTACGTTTGGGATTCTTTGTAGTTTCAAATAAATTTTTTTGACTGCTTTATTCTATTTTTGTAAATTAATAGGTTTTTAAATAAAAAAGATACAGTGAAGAATAAACATTTAAATGTATTTACATGGAAAAATCTGAAAGGTAAAATGTTACATTTCTTTACGTTTTAAAAATTAAGGTAATGCATGTAAACAGCCTTAGGGAGAAAACAGTCCATAGGGGTATGGGATGAAAGCAACACTCCTTACACCCACAGGCTTTCATCTCTGTTCACAGCTCCTGTGAATGTTACGAGGCTATAATTATACCCAGCTAAATAGCATGCTTTTCACATTCACTATATATCCTGGGTTTCTTTCCTGCTTCTCCCTACTCTTAATTCAAGTCACTATTGCCTTTTACATGGATAACTCAAATACTCTGTACCTGGTCATCTTTCCCTGCCAGTTTCTTCTCCACAAGACTGTCGGAATGGTCCTTTCACATCACTACTCCTGTGTCACAATCTCCTAGTGCTTTCCCAACTACTCCCAGGAAAACCCAAGTCTCAGTCAGAACGGCCATGTGTGATCCTGTCTTGTATTAACTCTTGGTCTCATTTTACATAATCTCCACCTATTCCTTTCCAGGCCATGATGACCTCTCTGCCTGACTTTGCACATCTCCCAGTGTTCTTGCTTCAGTCTTTGTGAGTGCTGTTCCGCTATCTAAAGGCTCCTTCTCGGACAACCACGTGCCCTCACTTCTTTGTGTCTGCTCAGCAACATCTCAGGAAGGATTTCCCAGAATCTGATCTCAGATTCCTTCAGCTTCTATCTTCTTAGGCTGTTATTTACTATTACTATTCATATTAGAACTGTCACCCTCTGACTTCTCCACATAATCAGGTTTTCCCTATTGTGTGTCTCTGCAGTTTCACAGATCAACTGTCTTTGCTTGGATGGCTGCAGCTTAGTTACAGGAAAACTTCTAATCCAGCTCAATGGAAGGGAGAACCGAGTAAGTGCTCCCATGACTGCACATCATTTCCCTTATGTTCTACGGAACAAAATTAGTTATGGAGCCGTATCATAGGTCAGAAGTCTTGGTAGCAGTGTTACTAGGTTCACATGAGCCCAGCTACAAATCTATTATTAAATAGTAAGGAGAAAACATTGTGGTAAACACAAGAATATTCTATAATGTGTAGATTTTAAAATTGAAAACCTATGTGTAGAACATTACTTTTAAAATATGAAAATTCATTATGTAAGATATTCCAATATTGTGACCTGCTAAGTATTGTTCACATCATCTACTGAAATTACCCTTTTTGGTAGGTGGTGGTGGTAATGGGCTTCTGTATTTTGTGAAGTTTCTAGTTGCCTTTCTTTTGTACATGCATGCACACATTTCATATATATATAGCCCAAGTTCTAAGCTATACTATCTATTCTAAAAACCCTTTCTCAGTGTTCCAATCCTTGTCATAAAATCCTCAATCTCTTGTTCCAACTTGCATGTCCTGTTCATGCTGGCTACACACTGGAGGGTGGTGATCTATGTGACTGCTGCTTGGAGATCACATTCCCTCTTTCTGCTGGAGGATAACCTCCCATATTTGCTCTCACAAAGGAACTGCTCAGGATTCAGGATATATCTTAGCATTGCAAAAGGACAGCTTCCTTACCTTCCAGAGTCTAGTGTGGCCTAGTGGCCTGATGCCACTCTGACATGCCTTACTCTGGAGGAATGTTCTCCATAGTAAGGAGATCTTTGAGGATTTATGTATTCTCAGTGTCTATAAATCTACCTGTGATCTTCTCCATATATCCATTTGGCTTTGGGAAACTCTAACAAAGTAGCCTCAGGTATCCCTGCATTCTAGAAAGCTTTGCTGCATCATTTACTTAACAAAAATCTTGCCTCTAGTTTCTCTTTTACTGAGACTCAATCATATCTGGATTTCTAGGGTTGAATTCCTGCATTTCTTTTCTATATGTCAAAAGTTTGCCCCTTTATTCTGCTTTCTAGGAGATTTTCCTAAAGATAATTTGCAACAATTCTGCTGTTGTATTTGATACTTATTTTGTTTTGATATTTTCTATGGTATCTTTTCCTTTAAAAAATATTTTATTGCCAGGTGGTGATAGTGCACGCCTTTAATCTCAGCACTCGGGAAGCAGAGGCAGGTGGATCTCTGTGAGTTTGAGGCCAGCCTGGTCTACAGAGTGAGTTCTAGGACAGGCTCCAAAAGCTACAGACAAACCCTGTCTCAAAAAAAATTATTTATGTATTTGTTTATTTAGTGTATGTGTGTGTGTGTATGTGTAGGCACGCATTGGCCTCTACTGTCCCTCCCTGCTTTTTAAAATAATTTAGCATTTCTTTATTATCTGGATGTTAGAAGGCTGCTATAAAGAGACTGCATCAACAGGCTCAAACAAACTAACTGAAGAAGGCTGATAGTGCTCTACTACAGATCTCCAACTAGTAAGACATCAGTCTATAACATTCTCAGTTATATATTTAACTGCAAAAAATTTAAGTAAACAGCCAAGTCCAGCTATTTGAAAGTGAATAGTTTTATATGACCAAGTAGTTTATCTTGGAAAATTAAAAAAAGGACTTTGATAATTATTTCTTATTAGGTCATCATTGCTAAAATTTCACATCTGAAAAAGGATTTCACATTTCTGGGCTGGTAAGATGGCTCAGCAGGTAAAGACATTTGGGTGTATGCAAAGTCTTCAGTGTGATCTCAGACCCTCATCATGGAAGCAGAGGAAAAAACTCCTCAAGATGTCCTCTGACCTCCAAACATGCCATGGCACCCACACGCACACAGACACACAGAGTAAATAAATGTAATGCAAACCTCAAAACTCATTTAAAAAAAGCCACATTAATTCCTGAAAACAACTGTCATAAATTAGAACCCCCCAAAAATTAAACTGAAGAAAATTTCCCCAGTATACCCCATATCAATGACTAACAGTAAATTAAGAGCCAAAAGCCAGATTTCTTGATTAAAATAGAAATAAAAACCTTCTGCATTAATTACTCTATAATATAATACTCAGTGGAAATTTCATCAGGTCAAGTAGAGTGATTAAGTAATTGGCCTGTGACCCCATTCGCTTGTAAGGCTGAAGCAGAATGACTCCCCTGAGTTGGTGGCAAGTCTGGGGTACATGAGTTCCAGCTCAGCCTAGGCTACAGAGGAAGACTCTATGTGAAAAAACAAACACAAGGAAAAACCCAAGAAACAGATAAAACAGGACAAACTTTTAACAGAGTGTGAGTGATATCTAATAACATTAATATTTAATACATTATCACTCAAAAGTTATACAGAAAGGAGCCGGTGACTCATCCAGCACGGAGGATAAGATAAAGCACTCGGGCACTCTAAGGAGAAGGGGTTGTGAAGGTTGGGGTGGGCGCTAAGGGAGGAAGGGAGGACCGAAAAGAGAGATCAAGCTAGGCCACAGAGAAGAGAGAATGCGGGAAGCTGGCAGTGCAGTGCAGAAACCAAAGGGTTAAACTTCATCATTTTCACAACTTCAGGTAGGGCTATGCTGAAGCTAAAATAATAGCACTATATTGTCAAAATAATATAACACTCTATTTTAATTTACTGATAACCATAAGGCTTCTTAACTTCAAAAAAGCCACCAGAATAACACTGTATAAATTCTCCCACCAGGTATCTTCGGCCTCTGAGCTGGTTACAGCTATATGACTAGAAGTTGGGATCTCACTAGCTGTGCGCCTCCCTTCACTGGCGTACCTTAAACGGGTCTTATATTACCCTTTGGCATTAATTATAAAAGTTAAATCTAGCCACCTGGCTTTTGTTTTGCTGTCTACCTGGCCCTTTCTAAACAAGCAGAAAATTCCACTCAGTCTATTATCATAAACAGAATGTGACAGATTAGTGGCTGACAGAGCACCAGGGTCGGCTTACAGCCTTTCAGGCAAGAGAATATTACTTCAGGAGCAAGAAACCCGATGCTCCCTGACCTTAATGCAGAAGCCTGCAGTTAATAATCACATTAAAGGTGGTTTTACATGCCAGACAGTTTTTGTTTCCTTTGTTGTTTTTACAATTTGAGTGTCCTTTGTGGCTACTAAAATTATATGCCAAGAGGCGTATAGTTAACATTTAAAATATTTAAGCCTCAATGAAGTTGGCCTTATAGTTTATCTGCATTAAAAAAATACTTTATGTAAAAAAAAAAAACTAAAATATTGCTTGTCCTTCTTCACAGTAGTATTTAATAATTAAACCCTAATTATGACAAGTAATAGACTGATTCTTCCTTTTTGAAGCTGAGGAATCAAACAGGTATTTTACTAGACTCTAACCATCTAAACAGTGAGCCGTCCAGACCCCAGCACTGCCACACTCTCACCTTTCCCAGAAAAGGTCAATTGCTTCTGGAAGGAAAGAAGCAAGCCTGAAGCTACACATTTAGCAGGACCACAGGGTCAAACAACAGCTGTGTGGACCGGGGGCTGGCCGCCACAGAGCAGGCCAGTGAGCAGGCGTAAGAGGAGATGGTGACCGCCAAAGGAACCTGGCTTCTCTTTCACAATCCAGTTCTTAAGGACAACAAATCTAATTAACACTGCAAGCCAAAAAGAAGTGTAAGTGACCTTTGAAAATGTGATTAACTCTCACTTAACATTCTACTAAAGGAACTGTACCAGCTGAAACCATTTCAGCTGCTCTAGTCTGATTCACAAGTCATTCTTGGGTATCACTGAAACAAGCATGCTGGGAGTTGGAGAGACAGTTCAGTAGTTAAGAGCACATGGCAATACACATGTGTTTGCAACTCCAGTCCCAAGGGGTCTGTTGTCCTCTTTTAGATTCCTTGGGCACCAAGTATGCATGAACATGGTGCAGAGACGTATGTGCAGACACATAAAATATGTAAGTAAAATAAAAACCAATACCACAATATGACCAAGATACATTATTTATGTGTATGAAATTGTCAAAGAATAAATAAAATTAGTTTTAAAAAAGTTAGCTGAGTCTTCATGTTGCAGGAGAATTGTTCACACTGGCACTCTGCTGTACCAATAAAGTTTACCTGGAATCAGAGGGCATAGCTAACTACTAGCTGACCAAATCAACTTTAGCTGACTTGTGCACACTGCATATTTCATGCTGTGTTAACGCAGATATGTAAGTTACCTTTAAAAGTTGGTATGTTCTCAAAATAAAAGGACTGGGCATGAATAAAGACAAAATAAGTAGCCCAAGTGATCTAGCCTCTTAGATCTGTTGCAGTTTCCTCAAAAATCAACATCTAGAACAACTTCAAAGTTGCTAGCTGAGATGGTCCAGCCTCACAGACTACTCTAGCCAGGACTTCAGATAAGCTCTACACTTTCCCATCACATTGGACAACAAATGATATGCTAGCTCTCCCAGGACTTGTCATTATTCCTATTTTCTCAGGGTATCCTAGAGATGTCATTGCCCCCAGACAAAAGGAAGCAGTCTAGGGAACATGATGCCCACATTCCCAAGAGACAGGGTTGTTAGTTTTTGGTCATTCAGTGAATTATGAATTTTTTGTCATCATTTAGGGGGGTTGGTTGCAAATTGTTACTGGTCATGGTAAGGGAGGAAGTTAAGCAAGGGAGGTGGGATTCAAAGATTTCTTTCTGAAAAGAAAAAAGGGAGATATGGAAAGGATAGGCTAAAAGGGTAATTACTGAATCTACTTTAAACTAAAAAGCAACTATTAATCTCAAATGCTTTACACTGGTATGGATTTTTGTATATTGATACAAATTTAAGGTTATTTTTGTTAGAACACTATGTTTTTACTCTTGTTTAAGGTATTTCATGCTGTGTTAACGAAGATATGTAAGTTACCTTTAAAAGTTTGAATATTCTCAGAATAAAAGGACTGGGCACGAATAAAGACAAAACAAGTAGCCAAGTGACCTAGCCTCTTAGATCTGTTGCAGTTTCCTCAAAAATCAACATCATTTTGGTTCATTGATACAAATTTAAGGTTATTTTTGTCATACTATATACATATATATGTTTTTACTCTTGTTTAAGGTATTGTACTTATACAGCTCATTTAAAAATGTAATGTATAATTAAGAAATACAGGTTAGTAGTTAGTCATGTATAATAATCGAACTTGTAGTCAAGTTAGGTATATTTTCAAGGTTAAAGAGATATATTTTAGATAGATAGATAGATGGTCTTCAAACACTCTGAGATCTACAGAATACAGCAATTAGATGTTTTAGTAACCTAAGGCTTTTCATGACAGTGAGACACTTCTGCTCCTGACAGCACCAATTTACTTCTAAAAGGATGGGCACCAAAAAACCTCCATATGGAGTTTGCTTTTATTATGGCAAAGTTAGACACTGGGCAAGAAACTGCCCTTGCCTTGACTGCTAACAGTATGCTGTCCAAATTGGACAAGCAAGATACAAAAGGTGACTGCCAAACTTTGCCAAGACAAAGTAGGATGGTCCTTCAAAATTCCTGGTTCACAGAAAAGTCTGTCAGATATTCTAGGCCTGCAGGCCAAAGATGGATGCCCTAATGTTGCAGAGAAACCTTCAGTGACAGTCTAGATAGTCAGCTTTCTCTATTGTTTCTATAGTTTTGGAAGTTGTTTGCCCTGCACTTTGTTTACTCAAGTAATGTATCCTCTTGTCTACTCAGGTAATGTATCCTCAGGTCTTTGATGGGGTTGAAGACTAGATAGTTACAGTTACAGTTTTTCTTGTTACCATATTCAAAAGAGAAACTTACATAAGAGATATAAAGTTTATAAGGCTGAGAAACATAAAAACTTAAGCTGTTAATCTAAAAAGATGTTTTAAGGTCTAAAAAAATATTTTTAGAATGGCAATACAAGTTATAATAAAAAGTGGTTTAGATGTAAACTTGTACAACCACTGTGGAAATCAGTATGGCGGTTTCTCAGAAAATTAGGAATCGAACTACCTCAAGACCCAGCCATCCCACTCTTGGGCATATACCCAAGGAATGCTGATTCATACCATAAAGATACATGCTCAGCTATGTTCATAGCAGCACTATTTGTAATAGCCAGAACCTGGAAACAACCTAGATGCCCATCAATGGAAGAATGGATGAAAAAAATGTGGTACATATACACAATGGAGTACTACTCAGCAGAGAAAAACAATGAAAGCATGAAATTTGCAGGCAAATGGATGGAACTAGAAAAAAAATCATCCTGAGTGAGGTAACCCAAACCCAGAAAGACAGTTATGGTATGTACTCACTCATAGGTGGATTCTAGATATAAAATAAAGAACAATCAGACCACAACCCATAGAACCATAGAGGGTATATATATAGCATGGAGGTCCCTAGGACGACTGTGGCTTATAATAAATTTCAGTTTTACTCAATTATTGAAAAAAAAAATAGCCAAATGAATGGAAACACATGAACTATGAACCAAAGGCTGAGGGGCCCCCAGCTGGATCAGGCCCTCTGAATAGGTGAGACAGTAGGTTGGTTTGATCAGTTTGGGAGGCAACTAGGCATTGGGACCAAGTCCTGGGCTCATTGCATGAGTTGGCTGTTTGAAACCAGGAGCTTATGCAGGGACACTTGGCTCAGTCTGGGAGGAAGGGACTAGACCTCCCTGGACTGAGTCTACCAGGTTGATCGCAGTCCTCGGGGGAGGACTTGTCCTGGAGGAGGTGGGAATGGAGGGTAGGCTAGGGGTAAGGGGAGAGTGTGGGAGGCGGGAGAATAGGGGAACCCATGGCTGATATGTAGAACTGAATGGTATTGTAAAATTATATATATATATATATTAAAAAAAAAGTGGTTTAGGTATGAAAACTTTGGTTCCACTAAGATAGGATATATAACAGTACTTTCTCCAAAGTTGAAAGATAGAAATGAACTGAAAATTGTAAATGTAATTCTTACCTGATAATTGTTCTTATTGTATATAGTTTTACTTTGTTAGAGTTAAACCCTTTCCTTTATATTTAGACAAAAAGGGAGATATGTTGTAGAATATTTGTTTACACACACTGTGTGAAAACGTGTCACTGTGATTGGTTAAACAATGAGCTGAATGGCCAATAGCTAGGCAGGAGAGATAGGTGGGATTTCTGGGGAGAGAGAGGAAGAGGAGGAATCTAGGCACTTGGATTATGCCAGGGATGCCAAGAGACTCTGAAGAAGTCAGATATAAGGTATAGAGCAGAGGTAATTAAGCCACGTGGCAGAACATAAATTAATAGAAATGCTGTGGATATTGCTGTATATAAATAAAACACTGGCCAGTGCCCAGGCAGGAAGTATAGGCGGGACAAGGAGAAAGGAGAATTGAGGGAACAGGAAGAAGTGGGGAGAGACACTCCAGCCACCGTCAGGACAAGCAACATGTAAAGACGCTGGTAAGCCACAAGCTACATGGCAAGGTATAGATTTATAGAAATGGGTTAATTTAAGATATAAGAACAGTTAGCAAGAAGCCTGCCACGGCCATACAGTTTGTAAGTAATATAAGCGTCTGAGTGATTATTTTATACGTGGATTGTGGGACTGCGGGGCTTGGTGGAACCTGGAGAGAAGCCCTCCAGCAACCTCCCCAGGAGAAAGCTGGGGAAAAAAAATAGTAAAACATACAAGATAAATTGGTAAAAATTTAAAAAGAAACCTCTTCACCAAGACTACTCTTGTGAACTAGGCACAAGATTACTTCTGAGGCTCTGCTGGCGATAGTGTGTAAGACTCTAGCATTTTTTCAGCTTTCATCCTTACCTTTTCTTTTTTTGGTTTTTCAAGACAGGGTTTCCCTGTGTAACACCTTTGGCTGTACTGGAACTCACTTTGTAGACCAGACTGGCCTTGAACTTAGAGAGATCCATCTGCCTCTGCCCCTGAAGTACATGTACTGCTATTATTTACCTCTTAAGAAGACACTAATTAGCATATTATTGTTTTTCTTTATACAATCAGGTTAAAAGTTTTGGGCTCTTTAAAACAGTATTTTTAGAATGTTTAAAATATCAGTAGTCTTGGGATGTCTTTAATGTGGTTTATTATATCATTCCTTACAAAATACCTTAAAATGAGAAAATAAAATGCATATTTCAGCAGTACTCTTAGAAGAAGAAAAGGTATCCCTATGGTTCTCCATGAGCCAAAGATAATTGGTCACTTTGCAAAACTACAGAAATGATCTGTTACTAGATACAACAGCTTTTGTCCTATGATCATACATACATACATACATACATACATATATATATATATATATATACATATATATACAAAATGTGAAATTCTCAATGCAAGTCCTAACCAAAAGGAAAAGAGGAATAGAAAAAAATTTGACAGTACTTTTTAAATATATATGTTTGTTTCTAAATAAACTACATAAAAGTTTACTCTGGAAAGTAAGTCATAGCCATTATAACAAATCTCATTGTTTTGGTAGCTGTGTTTTATTTAGTATGCTCATTAAATGTGTGTTCATTGTAGAAAAGACCTAAAGGCATGCTAACAGAATTACAGAGGAAACTTAAATCTTTCTTTTAACAACTCTTTGAAGAACTTTTAACCATAAGATGTATATAAGGGAAATTTAGTAAAGGGTATTTACTATGCTTTATACAAATATCAGTTTGATAACTGAGGCAGGAGAGTTCCCTTCTCTCTCCTAATTATATGTTTGAAGATCTGGCACGTTAGGTGCTCTACTGTAGATTCCCTGAATGAAAACACATAGAGTGCTATGTCAAAAGGTCCTTGGTCAGTAGTTTGTCTCCTGGGTGTTAGGTATGGCCATTCACACATACATGCCAAAAGGAATAGTCAGAAACATTCCATCTGCACTAAGACCAGTGCTTACTCCATTAATCCAAACCACCTGTCTAAATACATTGGCAAGCTGTACTTCAGTGTTAAGGCTGAAATATCACCTCTCTAATTCTGATAAGTTGGAAAACTGTCTTTTCCACGATTAAAGGGGCAATATAAACACAGAACCTAATGCTGTTTTCTATGATTAGGTTTCAGTAGCTGAAGTCTCTGAATACTACAATTCTGCACACAGCTGTTATACTGTGGAGCGGGGGATGGACTCACATCTGCCTCTTCCTTATTTCGTTAATGGTTGCCTCCCAGGTCCTTTCTCCACAGATAACTCAGGACTCATCTAAGGCTGCCTCCTGCATAGTGGGCCTATTCTGGTTTGTCACTGCTCACACAATGCAAATCTCAGTGAACTCACATCTGTCACAGATCGACCCAATTCGTGGGCAATCTTTTCCCATCGACCTGGGGTCCCTCCTGGGAACTTAACCATACTTCTTGTCAGCTGGTTGAGGTCCTCTTCTGTCCATTCAGGTGCCTGTAAAACATTAAAGAAAAAAATAATTGGAAAAATGCTTACTAAAACATTAATAAGCTTGTGAAACAATTATTGGCAGAACCCTTTCTGCAATGACCAATAGTACTAAACATGTATTTAAGCTTAGTCAAAGGCTGGGGCAGCATCTTTATAGGCAGAATGGAGTCCCAGCAGTCTTTGTAAGATTTTTGTATGCATATTAGAATAAGAAAGTATTGCATAATGCAAAACCATGTTTTTGAAGATACTTAGAAGAAGAGACCAATTTTACATTAAAATAAAAAACCATTATACAAGTCTATAAAAAACTGTTGCTACAAAATGCAGTACTGCTCATGTAACTCACATAACATGGCTAGCAAAGTTTTGAAGTAAAAAACACTATAAAAGAAAACAAAATGGTTCTGAGACATAGACACGAAAATCTGAATAGATAAAGCACTGATTGAGAATCAGAACGGTGCAAGGCTACATTTCTTGCCCATTCTATGTAATAATAACAACATTCAATTTTGGAAATTTATCAAATGCTAGCATTCTGTACAACTCGAGAACAAGTAAGATTAGATACAAACTCTTACACCAAGATGTGAATCGTCCAGTCCACGCAAAGCTTTTAATAGTTGAAATAGTGAAAACACCTTAAAGATTACAAAACTGCGAAAAATTCTAGCAGAAGCATATTCCTGAATTTTACTACTAGTGACTACCAATGGTCAAAACCTAAACCCGAGTAGAGAAACATAAATCACTGTTGAATAAGAAAAGAAACCATAATATGACAACTATATTCTAGCATAAGCTATCACCCGTCAGAGGTAGCAGCCCCTCTGGCACTAAACAATGAGAGATGAAGGAAGCCCACCTCATTTCCCTTTAATTAAAAAGAAACGGGGGGGGGGGGGGGGGGGAGGAAAGGTAGTGGGAGAAAAATCTTAGAAACAAATACCTTTTCTAATCACCATTTCCGATAATGAACAGGCATACATCAGGCAGTTTGCATTACAGAACCATCAGCACAGAACAACAGTTAGAGGTGAGTGACCCCAGGGACTATCTCCAGAGCTCCAGCAAAGCCTCTCCCTGACACTAATCCTCCCTGTCATTCTCCCACTGTGCTCTAACCACACTGACATCCGCCTGCCTCCCTGCAAGCCTAACAGGGCCCTTCCTGACTTTTTACTGTCTCGCCCAATCAATGGTTCAAGCATGCTCTTTTCACCATGTCCAAATGGCAGCTTCACTCATAATCAAAGTGCACTGCCCCTGTTAAAGGCTTTCCGAAAGGCTTTCCTATTTGCATTCATTTGCAAAGCAAACTACTTTTATTCACTTTGTTCTGCTATCAAGAATGTTCCCTGAAGCAGATAAATTGGCATAAATACAACCTGCCACTTAAGAGTCAGTAAATAATAGCCAATAGTAGGGAGGATTTTATCAATCATTCTATTTTGTATCCACTAAGGGCTGAAAGCCTCGAACATATTCATCAGTACAACCCTTACAATACATGCATAAACTCACTTAGATAAAAAGGTAGTCTACACTGGAACTGGCTAGAATTTCTTTGATATTTAATGAAGATCAGAAATTTAATTCTCTGTATCACTTAAGCTAAATATTACACGGCGCGGTTTTCCTTCTTTTCCTTTCTTTTTGCCTTATTTAAGGAAAAATGAGTTATTTAGATATCATTTAGAGGAGCAAATTAGATTTTCAAAGAAAATACTATTCTGATTATTAAAATCCAAAGCTCTAGTAAGTATACAGATATGCAGAGAAGGTTAAGCTTGAGGAGAACTTGAATATAAGCTGGAAGTGCAAAATCAAGTCACGAAGAATATTAAGAGCCTCACTGAAACAGGACTCGGACCAAAATCATACTAGGGCAGTGTGCTTCAGAGCACAGCAAGTCACCTGATATCTACATCAGTTTTAACAGAGATCTGTGCAAAACTGCTATTTTTAATGGACTGTTTTTCAAAAACCTACATATATCAACAGTCAATATTAAGAACCAATCAGATTTTAATTTCTTGCTAATAAGTCTAACAACATAGCACCACTGTTTTCCTGGGAAGGCAACATTTCATTTAAATTAAATACCTGTATTGAAAATCTGAAAGAAAAAAAAAAAATCCCTGACTGCCTCAGCAAACTTCCTTTTAGTTTTAGTTATTTCATGGCCATGATTTTTACTATTGTCGTTAAAAGATGGGTAATAATAAGAACCGTGGACTGAAATCTGAGTGTGGCCTTTGAGCTCCTCATTATCCCCTCTCCTACGGCGGCAGGGCCTTTGGTGCCTGTGTAATTCCTCAGCAATAGTTAGTGGTGTCTTTAGAAGGAACAGAGCCCACTGTGATCAGCTCCTTGAGCAGCCATGAGGGTGGCCGCGGTGTGAATGTATTCTCCCTGTTCTAATGTAGAGCCAACTGTAGCTGTCAAAGTCAAATGAATGCATAAGCATACTGCTTTGCACTTAAAACCATGTGTGTCCAATATTACTGAAACACTGGGCCAAAAACTCATCGCTACAGTAAAGTAATGGAAGACACCACATGGTGTGGGGACAGCTGTTGTGACTACACAAGCATTCCAATTTTGCATCAGAAAAGCCCCTCTCTGGGAATAAATCTCCATACTGAATACAAAATAAAAAGTAAGTTTTCAAATTATTCAATATTTTACGTAATGACCCCCAAATATATATACATAAGAATGAATAGGGAAATTTAAATTGTATTATCAAAATAATACTCCTTTGGGATGGATTTTCGCCATAAACCCTGCTATGTTCAAAGACTTAGTGCCTCTGAAAATCTTTAATATTCCTGGGTTACAGGGTTTGGAGGTAGCAAGGGAAAGCTTGTTATTTTACAGAACCTACAGGCAGTTTCCCCTTCGAGTTTGAGACCATAAAACATGAAATATAAAGTATTATGCAATTTATTTGACTGAAAAATTATGGCTACATTTAAAGAAAAATACATATCACTGATTGTATTCTCATATTCTAATAGTAAAAGGTCCTTTTCTATTTAATAGATGTTAAATTTTTGTTTTTGAACCATTTTTAGTTGGTTTAGTTCAATTCAAAGACTTAGATATATTGTGGATAGTATTCCTCTAACTATATTTTTACAGTTTTAGAATGCATTCAGTTTTCAGCTATATAATTTCTTTTCCAATTTTAAAGTGACTTTGACAAACTTCTGTGTAAATCAATGGTATGCGAAGAGCGATAAAATTAAACCAAACAATCTCAAATGACCTTTACTCTTAGGAAGATAAATCCGTGAGACCCTCCCTCCTGGCTTGTAGGTGGCCACCTCTCACCATCTACGAGGGCTCATACTGAAGCTGCTTACTGAGGAGCCTCTTCCAACCTCTGTTTCCACAAGCTGGACAAAGCAGTACACCCACCACTAAAGACTGGACACAGAAGGGGACTCGACTCTTCTGTTGTTGCTTTCGGTGTTAAGCAAGTGCTCCAGAACTGAGATAAATCCATCAACAAGACTACATTTCTGCGTGGCTCTTGCCAAAAATGGACACAGTTCTCTTGTAATGAAGGAGACTACTCCCCTGGTCACTTCTGGCAGATGTGATTTACTGTGGAGCTTTGATTTCCTCTTGGAGCTAGGATGGTGTTTTTTCACTGTGATTCTTTCTCAGGTGACTATTGTTGCCATTCCCATCAGGTCAACTAAGCGGGACCACACTACTGTAGATCTTGAAAGTAATCTTGCCATGTTTTCAGCCTTTCAGACAGTTTGCAGTCAGCCACCAGTATACCTTTCATTGCTAAAGCCATTGAACAACGGGCCAGGAGTCAAAAATATTGGATGCAACCTTCATGTTCCCTGCAGTCTACAGATATCTGGGATTGCTGAACACTGGAAAGGCTTCCTCAAACATCAGCTCCAAAAGTTGACTCTAGGCAGTTGGATCTCTGAGTGTTCGAGGCCAACCTGGTCTACATAGCGGTTTCCAGGACAGCCAAAGCCATGTAATACCCAAAACAAAAATCCCCTACAACAAACAGAAATTCTGACTCCCTCTCTCACTTTTTCCTCATCTTTACATTTTAGTTATGAAAAGCAACCGACCCCAGAAACAAACCTTTTCCTTTTAGCTACTTTCTAGATAATCAAGGGGTAGATGCTAACAGATATTTACTTAGAAAATTCAGGATTTATCCTTGATTGGTATGACCTCCCTCTTTTCCTGGTGGCAGCACATGCCAATCTGGTTGGTATACCTTTTGGGTGAGAGCACAGCTAAGGGTATAAAAGAATCCATCTAGTCCTGGTTCAGCCACTTCAAATTTCTTGCAGGAGTCACAAAGTCCTAAATCATGGTCAGATGGCTGAATATATTTCTTGCCAATACAGTTGTGAGTGGGGGTCTATAATTTGCATAAAACATTCTAAGTGCCTGCGCTTACTTACTGGGGCAAGGTCACCTGATATGGCCATGAGGAATGAAACTAGGCTAGTTGGATGGTTCACAAAACTTAAGCTGTGGCAATTTTATTGAGAGCAATCAGACGTTTTATACCTTTATCAGCAACAGAATATAATGGCAGGTTCCAGGATCAATACAGTTGTAGTTGCCAGGATACAGGGAAGTTTGCAAGCTATGCAGGGTGCACAAGATTAATGTGTAAAACCAATTGTCCTGTCAAGCTTCTCTGCTTCCTTAACTCCTGAGGGAACAT
This sequence comes from Peromyscus maniculatus bairdii, assembly GCF_049852395.1. Taxonomy (NCBI): domain Eukaryota; kingdom Metazoa; phylum Chordata; class Mammalia; order Rodentia; family Cricetidae; genus Peromyscus; species Peromyscus maniculatus. The sequence goes on along the minus strand of NC_134856.1, from coordinate 73,688,378 downwards.
ACAGAGAAACACTAAGTGGCCTGAATGCTTTGCTGCCTGAGGGAGCAGGCCAGTCTCTCAGGAACTAGAAGGTACAGTGCCCCAGGAACCATGGACTCTAACCTGAAAAACCAATGATGCATGCTTCTCAAGGCAGCTAGGCCAGGCCAACTCCATGGTTCCCTACAAAGCATCTTATCTTCTTGTACCTCTTGAAGAAAAAGAGAAGGCTAGGTACAAAGTCAGGGAATGAGAGATACTAATTTTGTGGTATTAGAAAAACAGTCTCAATCCGGATAAGGGTCTGGTATCCAGAATGCATAACAAGTTCTCTTCAGCTGATGAGATGGCTCAGCAGTAAAGGTATTTGCTGTGCAAGTCTGGTCACTTGAGTCCCATCCCTGAACTCCATGTGAAATTGTGGAAGAATGGTCTTTATAAAGCTCTTCTTTGAATTCCACACATACATCTCTCCCCCCCACACACACAAAATTAAACCAAAATTTTAATTAGATTTATATATTTTATGTGAGAGTATTTAGTCTACCCATATCTGTGTACACCATGTGCATCCTGTATGCCCATGGAGGTCAGAAGAGGGCATTGGATCCCCTGGAACAGGAGTTACAGATGGTTGCAAAATACCATGTAGATGCTGGGAATTGAACCCAGCTCCTCTGTAAGAATAAGTGTTCTTAACCACTGAGCGTCTCTCCAGCCCCTCCCTCCCAAAGAATTCTTACTACTAAAAAATTTTAAAACTGTCAAAGATGAATTACCCTGCCACACCTAGAGGACACTATCTAGCACAGGCATCCTGGGCCTCTGGCAATTACAATCCTTCTGCCTCCTCTTCTGCAGTTTTTCCTGAGCCTTGTGTGTAGGGCTTGCACTGCAGATCTATCAGTTGGGATTGGGCACCCTACAGTCCCTTCTTTGCATTTTGACCCGTTGTAGATCTCTTTAATAGTCTCTACCTGTTGATGAGAGGTGAGAGCTGCATTTGTTTGTGGGTATAAAGATAAGTATTAAGAATACAACAACAGGGCTGGAGAGATGGCTCAGAGGTTAAGAGCACTGGCTGCTTTTCCAGAGGTCCTGAGTTCAATTCCCAGCAACCACATGGTGGCTCACAGCCATCTGTAATGAGATATGGTGCCCTCTTCTGGCCCGCAGGTATACATGCAGGTATACATTGTATACATAATAAATAAATAAATAAATATTAAAAAAAAAAAAAGAATACAACAACAACCTGGGTGGTGGAGCACGCCTTTAATCGCACTCGGGAGGCAGAAGCAGGTGGATCTCTGTGAGTCTGGTCTCCAGAGCTAGTTCCAGGACAGTTACACAGAAAAAGCCTATTTCAAAAAAACCAACCAACCAACCAACCAAGACCAGAACAATGACACCACTAGCTGACATGCCAATACGGGCAGGGGATACCACATGGCCCCACACCTAGATAAGGAGCTATACGTTTCTGAGAGATGGAAAATTAACTTCCTCCAGGGATGGTTTATAGTACATAGGATGTTCAATTGGATGTGGTTAGCCTAGGAGATACATATGTATAAGCAACACTAGGTAGACTTAGTAGGTTATATACACATGTACACACACACACACACGTAAAAATAATTAAAAGAGAACATGAATTGGGGAGGCGGTGGGGTGGTAGTAATGTAGATACAATGTTTATGTATGAAGTTTAAAAAAAATGGGCAAAGGATCTTAACAAAAATTTTTCCAGTTCCAAGATGGTGGCGGCGGTGTGTGCGTCTCGGCTGTCCGGGCTGCTGGGCTGGGCCCTGCCACGGGTGGGGCGGCCCAAGTCGAGTGGCTCCCACGGCGAGGAGGTTTCAGCTCGCACGTGGAAGGCCCTCACCTACTTCGTGGCGCTGCCAGGGGTGGCAGTGAGCATGTTCACCGCCTTCCTCACGTCGCGGCGAGGAGAGCAGGAGCGGGCTGAGTTCGTCGCCGACCCCCACCTCCGCATCAGGACCAAGCCCTTCCCCTGGGGAGATGGTAACCATACCCTGTTCCACAACCCTCATACGAACCCACTTCCGACTGGCTATGAAGACGAGTAAAGAGAACCTGCACCTTCCCCCAGACGGCAAGGGACCACAGCACTCTACTCTGTGTGTGGACCACGAAAGCGCATCTTTCCTTGTATCAAAAGGTGACCATTACACCAATCTTCCATCCCTTTGCTCTCAGAGGAGATGGCTTAAATAAATAACTTAAACTTAAAAAAAATTCCCCCCCCCAAAGATAGTATATAAATAGCCCACAGCTGGGTGGTGGTGGCACTCGCCTTTAATCCTAGTATTTGGGAGGCAGAGGCAAACGGATCTCTGAGTTGGAGGCTATCCTGGTCTACACAACGAGTTCCAGGATGGCCAGGACTGTTAAATAGAGAACCTCTGTGTTGAAAACAAAACAAAACAAAACAAAACCAATAACTACAGGAAATTGTTTAACACCACTAACGGATTAAAAAGCAATTATATGCAAATTATAATCACAGTAAATTTGAATTTGGGGTCTCGTGAAGAATAAGTGAGAGAGAGATGAGGCTCCAGGGGAGTGGGCAGTAGGTGAGACGCCCTAAGGCTTTGCACCTTCTGAACTGATAGCACCATGCCGAGTCCTAAGTGCTTCACAAGCATCCTGCCAGTCAGTCCTCCAGACAGCCTTGGAAATGGGATTACCCCTTTGTGCAGGGGCACTGAGGTTGCAGAACTAGTTTAAGATCTACAAATTTGATCACAAAGATTTTCACCACTAAAAATCCACCAATACTTCCCATTTCCTAAAGACAACAAAATCCCAAGTTCCTCTGTGGGGCATCTAAAGACTGGGTACCCGGACCTGGCCTACCTCTCTAGTTCTATCTCGTCTTAATCTCTGCCTCGGACATCTTCAGCTAGCTAACGCTACTGGTGCTAAATACTCAAGCTATCTCACATGGCTGCCCCTTTGCAATCTTTCCTTTCTACCCAGAATGCACTGTTCTAAATTACCTACCCAGTAACTCCTCCTCCTCCACTGAGAACTGTTTTCTCTGAGAAGCCTTCCCAACTCCCCATGATACTTAGGTTAATCCTGCTAAGTTCCCCCCATAACATTTTACAGTTTTATTTAAATTACTGCAATATATATGTGTGTATATATCCCTTCATAGAACTGTTTCTAAGTATAGCTTACAACCATGTTTCATTCTCATGTACACATTCTCAATGGCGACACATTATAAAGTCAGTGAATAATTGTTAAATAAGTTTTGGGGGATAAAACAGAAGATTTCATGCAAAACCAGACTCTTAGTAGGTAGGAAAATAAGTTCAAGATACGCTTAAAGTGGGCAATTGTACTTAAGTGGGGCTGACAACAATTACACCCACACCTAAGGTCAGTGAAGGGGAGGGCCGTGCTCTTGACTGTGCAGTCAGAGGTGTACGGAGAAAATTTTCATGTCTCAGGGGACATTTTAATTTATAGATTTATAGCTCTTAAAATTAACTGTGATCTCAAGAGAAAAACTATTCTGTCTGCAGGCAGAAAAATTTCTGTATTATCCTACTGGGGAAAAAACTGAAACCAAAAGAAATTGAAGAGATTAAAAAAAAAAATCAGGGCACATGACTGATAAATGCTATAGGGAAAATTAAAAATATGTTGTATTTTTTTCTATCCTACTTTACAGTAGTGCATCTAAGTATTTTTCAAAGGTTACAATATTCAATAGAATGACACTTGATTCTTAGGGCTAGAATCTATCTTTTTAAAGCATGAAAGTTAACATTTTCAAGTAACTGTATTGCTTAAAATAGATTCATTTCAATTAGAAATATTCTAGTCCTATGCCCTATTTTCCAGCAAGAAGAAACAGAAACCTACAAAACTTGAGAAAACCTTAAATTCATTGTGCTATGAATAATCGCACTATGGGGGACCCCAGGTTCCCCAATTTTAGTTTAATAATCCAGTTCCTTAGGTTACAAATCTAAGTATAGTGAATGTTGAAAAGAAAATCTGCATCAAGACAACTGTTGAAAGTGGCAATCTTTTGAATGCTCATATAAAGTTAAGGTAGCATTACAATTTATATGACATTTTTGTCAGGATAAGGTTTGCTTGTTTGTTTGTTTGTTTTTTCAAGACAGGCTTTCTCTGTGTAGTCCTGGAACTTGCTTTGTAGACAAGGCTGGCCTCGAACTCAGAGATCCACCTGCCTCTGCCTCCCAAGTGTGCCACCACTGCTTGGTGACACATGTTGGTGGAAGTTTTTAACTTTGGTAAATGGTACAGTTTTTTTGTTTGTTTATTTTTGCTTTTGGTGTCATATTCAAGGAATCATGACCAATCCAACGCAATGAAACTTTCCCTTTGTCTTTGATCCATTTTGGGTGTATATACACACACACACACACACACACACACACACACACACACACATACATATATAGCATGTAGGTATCTTGTTTTCTCAGTACTATTTGTAGGCTCCCCCAGTCCAGCAAATGTTCCTGGGTCCTTGTAGAACATTATTTGATCATACCACAAAAGTCTATATCTAGGATCTTTATCCAACTCATTGGTTCTTAAGTTTATGCCAATACCACTTAGCACTATACCTTTGCAATAAGTTTTGAAACCAGGAAGTCTGAGATCTTGCCTCTGTTCTTTTTCAAGATTGCCCTATTTGGGGTCCCTTAAGATTCCACTTTGCTGGAGAACGTACTGAATGGAAAGGCATTTCATATTCATGGAGTGGTAATTTCCAGTGCAGCTCATTCACTTTTATTATGAAGTTCAAAGTCACTTTGTCCAGTCAACTCCACTAGCTTGTTAGTAGACAGTTTCCTTCTTCCCCTTGTGGCCCTTGGAGCTACATAAACTGCATCATGTCATGAAGTCTTTTCCCTCTTGACAGTATGTTTTCAAACTTTACTCAAATTGATGCATATAGTTCTAATTTGTTAAGTTTAACCTCTCTGCAATATTCTGTTATTCATCTGATTCCCAGTATGGCTGACAAAATTTACCACGGAGTGCCTTGAAACAACAGAAACTTATTCACTCACTATCAGGAGGCTAGAAGCCTTCAACCTAGGTTTTGGTAGGACTGATTTAGTTTGGAAGTTTGTAGGGTAATCCCCTCACCCTTCGACCCACCCCCACTGCTGTTGATTTCGAGCAATTCTTAGTTTTCCATGGACTACAGTGACATCACCACAATATCTGTGGTGTTACTCTAAAAACTCTTTTCTTGTGGCTGTTCTATATACCTATTATTTTTTCTAAATACATGCATATCACTGATTTTCAGGACTGTCTTTTTAAGGTTTCTACTGCTGTGAAGAGACACCATGACCACAGCAACTCTAAGAAAGGAAAAGATTTAATTGGGGCTGGCTTATAGTTTCAGACGTTGTAGTGGTTTGAATAAAAATGGCCCCCATGGTGGGTGGTGGTGGCGCACACCTTTAATCCCAGCACTTGGGAGGCAGAGGCAGGCGGATCTTTGTGAGTTCGAGGCCAGCCTGGTCTAAAGAGCAAGATCCAGGAAAGGCGTAAAGCTACACAGAGAAACCCTGTCCCCAAAAAACAAAAAACAACAACAACAAAAAGCCCCCATAGGCCCAGAGGGAGTGGCACTATTAGGAGGTGTGACCTTGTTAGAGTAGGTGTGGCCTTGTTAGAGGAAATGTTACTGGGCTGGGCTTTGAGAGTTCAGATGCTCAAGCCACGCCCAGTGTGGTATTCTCTTCCTGCTGCCTGCTGGTCCAGATGTAAAACTCTCAGCTCCTCCAACACCATGCTTTCTGCCTTGATGATAACGGACTGAACCTCTGAACTGTAAGCCACCCCCTATTAAATGTTTTCCTTATAAGAGTTGCCATGGTCATGGTGTCTCTTCACAGCAATAAAACTCTAACCAGGACAGAGGTTTAGTCCATTATTACAGCAGGAAGCATGGTAATGCACAGGTAGATATGATGCTGGAGAGATAGCTGAGTTCTACATCTGGATTGGTAGATAGCAGGATGAGAACACCACACTGAGCCTGGCTTGAGCACCTGAGACCTCAAAGTCCACCCACAGTGACACACTTCCTCCAAGAAGTCCACATCTACTTCAACACAGCCATACTTCCTCCCATTGTCACTCCCTGGTGACCAAGCATTCAAACACATGAGTGTATGGGGCCATTCCTATTCAAACCACCACAGGGACTATCCTATTTCAGTATGATGTCATCTTAAATAAGACCTTACTTCCAAATATGATTAAATTCTGAGGTTCTCTGGAGAGTTTGTGTGTATAATATTTAATCCATTATGCACTATGACTGTTTATCCATTTATTTCCTTTACTGATAAATATCCTGGTTGTTTCATATTTTACTTTTGTTGGGATGAATATGTCTATGTATGCATATCTTTCTCTAAATATATTTAAAAAGGAATTTCTGATTAATATCATGAATAGTTTCAGCTTTATAATTAGATGTCAAACTACTTGTCAAAGAAGCTTTAACTGACTTTCCTATCAACAACAATGGAAAATTCTTGTCCCACTGCTCCCAAATAATACCTGCCAATATCTAACTCTGATTTTGTCACATGAATTCATTTGTTACTTCAAATCAAACAACTGCAATTATCAATGTATTAAAAGCACAGATAGGAAGGACAGCTCAGTGGAAGATCACCTGCTGTGGATATTGCTCTGTATAAATAAAATGCTGATTGGCCAGTAGCTAGGCAGGAAGTATAGGCGGGACAAGCAGAGAAGAGAATTCTGGGAATAGGAAGGCTGAGCCAGAGAGACCCTGGCAGCCGCCGCCATGACAAGCGAGATGTAAGGTACCGGTAAGCCACGAGCCACATGGCAACTTATAGACTAATAGAAATGGGATAATTTAAGACATAAGAACAGCTAGCAAGAAGCCTGAGCCATTAGGCCAAATAGTTTAAATAATATAAGCGTCTGTGTGTTTATTTTATAAGTGGACTGTCAGACTGACAGGGCTTGGCAGAGGCTGGAGAGAAGCTCTCCAGCTACAATCATTAGCCTAGCATATATGAGGCTCTGGATTCTATTAGTTCTACTTTGATTTTATGTTTTAATAGACCCAGTAGTACAATATAATTCCCATGTGCTCACTACCTAGCTGCAGTGATCATTCCTTCATAACCAATAGAGATTCATGGCTACTAAACTACAACTCCCTCTCTCCAGTTTTATATTAAAGCAAATCTAAGACACAGAAAATAACTGGGAAAAACTTTTTGCATATTTTTATTGTGTGGATGCCATAGATACATGTGGAGGTCAGAGGGCAGCTTTGCTGAGATGATTTTCTCTTTTCTCTTTTAAGTTGGTTCTGAGCATCCAATTCAGGTCATGCTTTTACTTGATGAACTGTATCGCCAGCCCCAAAACAGAGTCTCTTAGCCTAAGCAGGCCTTGAATTACAGTCCTCCTGCCTTAGCCTTGTAAATGCCAAGATTGCAGGAGGGTGCCACCATAATTGGTTTCAATCTTTTTGTTGAAGCATATTCATAGTAAAGGTGCATTACTTGCATACTGTTAGTATTAATTTATTTAAGTGCATGTATGTTTCGTTCTTTTTCTGTAAAATGTAGACACTCTGAAGGTATTTTCTACTTTCTTCCAATACCTTCTATTGCACATAAGAAAGTTAATTGCTTACATATTTGGTGTTTGTTTTCTCTGTATGGTTGGTTTTAAGGTTCTTCATTTGCTTCAATAATTTCTCCTTGATTTGCTTCTATGTTTTCATTTATCCTGTTCAGGACACTGAGTATTTCTAAAATATAGGGACTTACCTGTCTTACCAATTCTAGAAAATCTCAGCCATTATTTTAATGCCCCATTTCCCAATCTCTCCATCTGTAACTGTCATCATGAATTCTATCTTCCCACTCTACATTCCTAGCTACTCTTGTATTTTCTATCCTCATCTTTTGTTTATAAAAGATCAACTTCTGGTTCGTGAATTATCACTCCAGTGGTCTAAACAACACAAATTTTCATTTCCATGGTCTACACAAGTCTTCAATGAACACTTCAGTCCTACATGTTACACTTCTTGCTTATCCTATCGCACTCAGCATGATTTTATCCTTTCTTTTCCTTAGTAACCATTAGAAGGCTGATTAGTTTTATGGTCTCTTTCAGGTTGTTCTTCCTTCCTGCTGCTGACATGCTGGTTGTATTCTTTGTTGTGTCTGCTGACCAAAGTCGAGGTCTCTTCTGAGCACATATTCACTGGAGCACATGTTTGTTTTTCCTCCAACCAAACTCCCCCAAAGCCTGTTTGTGAAAAGCCTAGAAATCTTTGCTTTGGTGTTTGTTACAGCCCCTGGGATTATACTGGTCTAGAAGACTAAAGTTTCCTGCTCTCCTTTCCCAGAAGAGTTGGCCTCTGAGACCACACTTGGAGCAGCAGGCTCAGTTCCAGCTACCTAGAGTCCCAAAGCTGAGCCTTCTCCCGGCCCTCCGCTGACATCTTATCTTTTTCCTGTTAGCTACTTATTATATACTAGCTATAGTATAATTAGCTACTTCTATTTGTCACCATATTGCCCAAACACGTATTTTCCACACAACAGGCAGCTAAACATTTTAGAAGTTACAATCAAAATATACTAGTTAACTCAAAACATTATACAGCCAATTATAAGATTAAGTGCTGTAAGAATTAATATAAGAAAAGACCCTTCTGGAATGAGTTTGTAAGAAAATACCTTTATGAAAGAGGTATTCTGCAGTGAAAGACCTAACGACCATTAGGGAGAGGTAAGGACCTATAAATCCCAGCCCCTAGGGAGGGACAGGAGGAAGTGTCTCTTGAGCCCAGGAATTCAAGGCCAGCTACATAGGAAGGTTCTGTCTCAAGAAGCCAAAGAGCAGAGCCAGGAGTGGAAGTACATGTCCATAATCCCAGCATATGGACCAGGGGTGCAAAGCCAGCTTGGCTGCATATACTTAGGACATTCCAGGCAAGCTGGGACATACAGTAAAATTGTATATTGTAAGCACAGGATGGCAGTACTGAGAGATTTCAAAATGAGACAGGTGAACAGAGAGTATCCCAAATAAAAGGAATTTATAATAGGAAAAAGTAAATAATAAAAATACATAAACAAATAAATGAGTCTATCAAACAAGCACAGCAAGATGCAAATACAGGTATTTGAAAATTGGAGAAGTTTAGTTTTAGATATGCTGAATTTTAGTAGATAGTGATTAAAGGTTAATCACTAAATAGTAGATAGTATTAAAGGTTATAAAAGGGAAGTTACAGATCTTTTTGTTTAGATTTATTCACTTTTATGTGTGTTTGTCAGCATGTATGTATGTATATCATATGTGTGCTGAACCCGAGGAGGGTATTGGACCTCCCAGAACTGGAGTTACAGATGACTGTGAACCACCATACGGATGCTAGGAACTGAACCTAGGTCCTCTGCAAGAACAGCAAGTGCTCCTAACCATTGAGTCAGCTCTCTAGCCCCAAAGTAAAAGGTTTTGAAACTGGAAAGTTCTGGAAATGCAGGTGTCTTAGGGTTTTTATTGCTGTAGAGATACACCAAGACCACAGTAACTCTTATACAGGAAAAACATTTAATTGGGGTGGCAGCTGACAGTTTCATAGGTTTAGTCTGTTACAAACATGGTGCGACATGGTGGCATGCAGGCAGACATGGTGCTGGAGAGGAGCTAACATCTCATAGGCAACAGAAAGTAAACTGTCTCACTTCTGCATAGGACACCTTAAAGCCCACCCCCACAGTGACATGCTTCCTCCAACAAGACCACACCCACTCCAACAAGTCCACATCTCCTAACAGTGCCACTCCCTTGGGGGCCATTTTCCTTCAAACCACCACAGTAGGCATACATGAGAGTAAATATAGAGGACGAACAGAGGGTGCTGTACTGTCTGCAAGAAAATTCCACTTGTGCCTTCTTATAAATTAGGATACTCTATATTAAAATTAATAGTCCAGTTACTAAAAATTGTCAGTGAGTATATGGATGAGAGATATATAAAATTTCATAATTGGAAATATCAAGTAAAAGAATTCTGTTTAGTGAAAACTTAAACTCTAGGGAGCAGAGCTGACTGAGCTTTCAAATGTAATACCCTCACTTCTTAGCGCAAATGCCTCACACACAGAAACCAGTAGGTTCTTGTCAGCTTAATGAATGAAGAAGCTGCAGGGAAAAGTGTGCTTGTTGGTGAAAGACTGCCAGCATCACATGCACTGCTGGAGAGCATGCAGTCACTGAGCAACGCATGGCCATTACAGTATACAGTCCGTGCAAGTGTCAGCTCACCTAGGAAACCCCTGCATAAACTGAACATAATTTGGAATTAGAGGAGACAGGTATCATTATAGGAGTAAACTGAAGTTTTATTTTCTGCCACATGCATGCATATTAAGATTGTCTAACACATTTATTTAGCTGACTCTGAAGCTCAGTGAAGTTGTAACTCTATGACCTTTGAGGTGAAGAGCTCAGTTTCATAAATTCAAAGAAAAATAGTGCTGTCTTTCAGTAACAGAAACATACTGTACACTTTTAGGGAGAACTAGCAAGGCTACTGTAGAAGTATTACACAGAATTCATGAACTTTTTATTGATTTTTCAAAAAAGCCTTATATTTCCTCCATTCACATAAAATTTTCTCTAAATTACCTTTAATCATTTTTTTCAGTCTCTTCCAAACTAATGTACTCTGTCCCCATGGCTTAAACGTTTCTTCTATTGTTTCTTTGAAGGTCTTGGTCCTTTACCATGCCGTTTCTGGAGATTCAATTTGTATTTAGTTCTTTGCTCTTTCGCCTTAGGGTTAAATCTATGCTCCCAAACCCTGTTCAGGAAGTGATGTAAGCAGAGGCAGTAGCACAGGGACAGGGAGCTCCAGCGCCTTCTTCCCCACTGAGAACTGAGACTCCAAGCATGGTGCTGAGCCACCCAGGGAAACGTGTATGGTGCACGCACACACACTTGTTTGTATGTGTCCATGTGGAGGTCAAGGGCTGACACCAAGTGTCTTCCTCAGTCTATTTCCACTTTACTTTTGGTGTTAGGGTTCTCACTGACCCCGGAGTTTACCAAGTGGCTAGTAGCCAACTCCAGAGAGTCTCCTATCTCGTGTCCCGGATGACTGTGCTGGGGTTACAAATTCTATGCAGCTGGATGCCACATCCAGATCCTCTGTGGTGCTGGGGATCTGAACTCAGATTCTTGTGTTTATGTAGGAAGCACATTTACTGACTGAGCTATGGACCCCGTTTATTTAGGTGTATGTGTGTGTTTATTTTTAGAATTGGGGTCTTGCAGTATAGCCTAGGCTGGCCTAAAACTTGTGTTCTTCCATGCCTTGATGTCCTCAGTGCTGGGATTATAGGCATTAACCACCAGGCCTAACTGTAATTATGCTTCTATATACTAACAAAGAACAATCTAAAAATGAAAAATCAAGATACAATTTAAAATAGCAATGAACAGAATAAAATACTCAGAAAAAAACTGTCAACAGACTTATACATGGCTATAAAATAATGCTGAAAGAAAATAAAGGAGGCTCAAATAAATACAAAAATATTCCATGATTGTGGATGGAAAACTTAATATTATTATGGTTTGAACACTACAATACTCTTAAATCCAACTTAAGATTCATTCAACAAGAGGGATACCATACTTTGTACTAAAAACCTAGCTAACAATTCAGTGTTAGTGAAATCATGGTTATTGGAGGAGAATCCACAACCACCAATTTTCTAAACCAGTCTAATCCTTACTAACACTCTATAAACATCTGTCCTTATATCCACAGAGAAGTGTGGTCATCACCTTTCACTAGGGAAACTCCTCTCTGCATTAGACAGAAACCAACCACTACAGAAAACAACAAGCAACCAAAATGCAGAGTTGTGAAGTCTAGTCTCAATGGACACATGTATCCACAAAACACTCCCACACATAAGTCTCAGGGAACACTGGAAGAAGGGGCTGAAAGATTATTACAGCCAAAGGACCAGGGAGTTTGCTGTGAGATTATATCTCCCAACAACATCAGTAGCTACACCTGTAAAACTTACTAACAAGACTGCCCAAACATGAGCTGAACAAGAATGATACCCATAAACATGCCAGATTGGATAGGGAAAAGCCCACAAGGCCTCAACCCTACACAAAGACCCACTGGCAACTGAATAAAGCTGGGAGTAGGAAAGGTGGTACTCCCCAGGAAAGAACACACCAATTGGTTGTCCAGTGCCAAACTGTCTGCCCTGAAACACACATACAAATAATGTCATATGGACTCAACATGTTATATTTATGAATATATATATATATATATATATATATGCAAGCAATAACAATTAACGAAAATATTTTGAAGGCATGAATTTGAAAGAGAGCAAGGAGGGGGATATGGAAAGGTTTGGAGGGAGGAAAGGGATGAGAGAAATGTTGTAATTAAATTATAATCTCAAAAACAAAACAAAAGAAATCCAATGGAATTTTAAGGAACCCCAAATAGTCAAAATAATCTTGATAAACAAGAAAAAAGCTGGAGGGGCCTTGAGAGATGGCTCATCAGTTAAGAGTACTGACTGTTCTTCCAGAGGATCCAGGTTCAATTTCCAGTACCTGAATGGCAGTTCACACCTGTCTGTAACTCCAAGAGCTGACACCCTCATACAGACATACATGCAGGCAAAACATATATGCACATAAAATAAAAATAAATAAATTTTTAAAAAAGAAAGCTGGAGAACTCACACTTTCCAATTTCAAAGCTTTCTACAAAGCTACAGAGATCAAAATAGTGTGAGACTAGAATAAAAACAGACGTGGCAACCAACGGAATAAAACAGTCCAGAAATATACCCCCATATGATCAAATGATTTTTGATAAAGAGGACAAGACCATTTTTTTTGGGGGGGGGGACAACAGTGTTTTTAGATAGATGGTGCTGACCATGCATTCAGTCAGTACTTCCTGTGCACTGACCAAGCGTTATTGCTAGAGTATGCATATGGGTCAGCTCTCTTAGACACCGGCTGTTTTCCTCAGATAACTTTAACTCCTGCACACAACTAGCCAGTGAGCATTCTCATTGCTATACTTTGCCAGTGCTCAATATTGTGTGCAGTTTTTCCTTTTAATTCTTTTGTTGGATACCTCAGTATGGTAGAGTTTTTTGTTTAATTTTGAAAAACAGTGATGCTGGACCATTAATTCTTTTTTTCCATTCCCCCCCCCCCAGACAGGGTTTCTCTGTATAGTTTTGGTGCCTGTCCTGGATCTCACTCTGTAGACCAGGCTGGCCTCGAACTCATAGAGATCCGCCTGCTTCTGTCGCATGAGTGCTTGGACCTTTAATTCTTATTGCACATAAAAGTTAATGTAAAATGAATCAACAAGCTATTATAAGAAGTCAAACTATGAGATTCATAGAGGAATTACAGAGGCTATATTCATGTCCTTGGTTTGACAATGGATTCTTGGACATGCTACCAAAGTATACAAATAAAAAGACATATAAATTAGACTTCACAAAAATTTAAACTGCTTGAAATTTGTAAGAAAGTGGATATAAAAGCTATAGAACTAAGAAAATATTTACTGTGGTGATATTTTATTTGTGTACCTCGATAAAGCTTATCAGGGATCAGAGGAAAAAGTAAGCCACTATATTAAACATAGAGGTCAGGCAGTGGTAGCACATGCCTTTAATCCTAGCATTTGGGAGGCAAAGATTTATCCAGATCTCTGTGAGTTCAAGGCCACACTGGGAACAGAGCCAGACTGGTGGTATACGCCTTTAATCCCAGCACGAGTTAACCATAGAGGTCTGGAGGTCTGTATAGACAGACAGAAAGTGATAGGGCTGGGCAGAGAGAGGAAGTAAGATGGCATGAGTATACAGGAAGTAGCTCTCTCTTGGGCTGAGAATTCTAGCAAAGAGCATGGCTGGCTTCTTTCTGCTGCTCTGATCTTTTGGCTTTCACCCCAATATCTGGCTCTGGGTTTTTTATTAATGATACCATTTAGCAATTTGTCTTACAATTTACAAAATCATGTTTCAAATAAGGGTTTATAAAATCAATAACTAAAAGAAAAACCCAGCTGGGCCGTGGTGGCGCACACCTTTAATCCCAGCACTCAGGAGGCAGAGCCAGGAGGATCTCTGAGTTCGAGGCCAGCCTGGTCTACAGAGTGAGATCCAGGAAAGGTACCAAAACTACACAGAGAAATCCTGTCTGGAAAAAACCAAAAAACCAAAAACAAACAAACAAACAAAAAAGAAAAAAAAAAAAAGAAAGAAAACCCAACCCCCAAAAGCATTTCTTCAATGAAAGACACATAGTGAACATACCCACATATATTCTTAACATCATTAGTCATTAGAAGAATATAAATTAAAACTCCAGTGAGATACCATCAATACTATAGGATGGCTGTAACAACAAACTCTGCAGAAACAATAAAATAACAAATTCTGGTAAAGATACAAAGTAAATGGAATCCTCATACCCTATGGGTGAAAATGTGAAACAGTTCAGCTGCTGAGGAAAACAGATTGCAGATTTTCTCCACCCTAAACATAGAATTATCACATAAACCAGCAATCAATCCCACTTAGTTGTACACACTCAAAATAAGTAAGAACTGGATTCTACATACATACACACACACACACACACACACACACACACACACACACACACACACACATAAAAGTACCATTCATAACAATGTCTAAAGGCAGAAACATCCTAAAGGTCCAATCAGTGGGCCAATGGATAAATATAGTATGCACATATGGTAGACTATTTAATCAATAGAAGCTACAATATGGATAAACAGCAAAAACATACCAAGTGAAAGAGAAAAAACAGTGTATGATTCTCTCTTTTTTAAAACATTCAGAATAGGTATAGCTACAGACATAGAATACATACTGGTGGCTGGCAAGGGCTGGCAGGAGACAAAAAAGCAGAGCAACTGCTTGATAGGTACAGAATTTCTTATTGGGATAACATTTTAGAGCTACACAGAAGTGGTAATCATCCAACATTATGAACACACTACATGATACTGAACCATTCACGTCTGAATGGTAACTTTATGTTATATAAATTTCATCCCAACTTTAGAAAATGTTAAAATAAATCCACTTACCCAACAACCAAACAAATTAAAAAAAGTTCACACTGAGATATCAAAAAGACAAACGGCATACACCATCAAGTACTGGCAAAGTGGAGCAATGGGAACTCTCACACGCTGAAAGAATAAACTGTCACAATTATTTAAGAGAAACATCCAGGATCTAGGAGAGCCAGCTTAGCACAGGTTGGTCAGTGTACAACAAGTACCAACTGAAGGAAGTGTCTACTATTTTGCAGTATTCAGAATACTGCAGTATAGAAATGATAAGGTCTCTTTTTCCTTGTTCTCCCTCTCTGTTCTTGGCTCCCGCTCCCCTAAGTTCTCTTTCCCTTGACCCTTGCCCTTCATTACCACCCCTCACGTCCAGTTTGCTCATGTAGATCTCATTCATTTCTCTGTTGTTGGGTGATCCCTGTGTCTTTCTTAGGGTCTTTACTAGGTAGCCTCCCTGGAGTTGTGAGTAGCTGTCTAGTCATCCTTTGTTTTACATCTAGTATCCACTTATGAGTGAGTACATACCATGTTTGTCTTTCTGAGTCTGGGTTACCTCACTCAGGATGATTTTTTCTAGATCCATCCATTTGCCTGCAAACCTCATGATGTCATTGTTTTTCTCTGCTGAGGAGTACTCCATTGTGTATATGTACCACATTTTATTTATCCATTCTTCAGCTGAAAGGTTGTTTCCAGGTTCTCGCTATTACAAATAATGCTGCTATGAACATAGCTGAGCATGTGCCCTTGTGGTATGATTGAGCATTTCTTGGGAATATGCCCAAGAGTGGTATAGCTGGGTCTTGGGGGAGCTGACTGTTTGGAGCCTGGGACCTATGCAGGGACACTTTGCTCAGTCTGGGTAAAGGGAGGAGGGGACTGGACCTGCCTCAACTGAATCTACCAGGCTGAGCTGAATCCCCAGGGGAGTCCTTGCCTTAGAGGAGATGGGAATGGGGGGTGGGCTGGGGGGAGGGGGTGGGTGGGAGGAGGGAGGACAGGGAAATCTGTGGCTGATATGTAAAATTAAATTAAATTATAAAAATAAAATTAAATTTATTTTATAAAAAATAAGATTAAAAAATAATAAATAAAATAAAATAGAACCCCCTCCCGAAAAGAAATGAGAAGGTACAGTTCTCTCCTAAAAGCAGACACAGGTGAGTAACTGTAACACAATGGATTTCAGTTCTGGAGGGTGAATGGGTATTAGTTTTAGAGTCCTACAGCTCATGTGAGTCGCAGCTTTAAGCATTTACTAGTTAGCTATGATTTTAGGCAAATCTGAATTTTATTTCTACATGAGTTCTGAATAGTTTTTCCTTTCCATGCTTAAAGAATATATTTGTACTATAGAAGGTGGATACAGTACTGACCTTTGAGTCAGTTGACCATTTTGAGTCCTAGCTCCAACCATTTACCAATCGTAATTTTAGGCAAATCTAAATTTCATTTCTGCATTAATTATGGAATTTCCTTCCTTTATACTTAACTCTACAGTTTTGTTCTATTGCTCCTAATTATCTGGTCAACAACTCAATTCCATCTTAAAAAAACCTGAAGATTCTATACTATATTAAAAAACAAAACAAAACTACGCTTCTGAAGCTGGCATTATGTGTTTTCAGCTGCCTTCCCGGCTTCATCTCATATTGGACCCACCACATCACACAAGTAGTTCTCAGCTGTTAGCTCATCTGAAACAGTCTGTGACGGGGCTTGGCTCAATGTACCTTCTTTCCTAAAATCACTCTTTTTAGCATAAATATGTCCAGTTAACAAAAAGTATTTTTCACAGCTTATTGATAAAAGGCTCTCCTCTGTGTTAATATATAGTTAATATACAGATTAATGACAGAGAATAAAACTTATCTGGTTTTTGAGAGTAGTTTGATGCATATAATAAATTAGTAAGTTAGCATTCAAATGCATACTTGGATCTCCTAAACATTTTATTTAAATATTTAGAAATTACTGTTTCTAGGACTGGAGAGATGGCTCCATGGTTAAGAGCACTGGCTGCTCTTCCAGAGGCCTTGGGTATGATTCGAAGAATCTACATGGTAGCTTACAACTATCTGTATTTCCAGTGTCGCCTTCTGTCCTCTCCTGGCACCAGGCACACACCTGGTTCATGAACATGCAGGCAAACACTCATACACATTGAAGAAAGAAAGGGGGGGGAGGAAGGAAGGAAGGAAGGAAGGAAGGAAGGAAGGAAGGAAGGAAGGAAGGAAGGAAGGAAGGAAGGAAGGAAGGAAGGAAGGAAGGAAAAATTTTAAAAAGTTACTATTTCCTCAATTCTACATTGCTGTTTCAGAATATCTCTTAGATTCATAAGAAAACCGTTTGTTGCAGCCACTTGAATCTAATTCAACGTTACAATAATTCACTTCTGACTAGCCTCTCTGGTTGAGAATATGAAGAGACACTCCTAGGAACTGAAACAATGCCAATAAGATTGTCCTGTGAAAAATAATACTGTACAACGAGAACTTAGTGACTGAGTGAAGCAAATCAGTGAGATCCATCTAATTCCGTAATTCAATTCAATTTATCCTATAGACCCCACAGTGGATATAAAGAAAAAAAGGACATGACTTAAACCATCTGGTCATTTATGACTAGTACATAACAACCCAAGAATTATACCTCAGTCTTAAAAAAAATTCTCATTATTAAGAAGACTAGAATACAGCAGAAATACAAAATATAAAAGCTAAACCTTATACTACAGAATGCAGAAAGGTATCTTATATCATAAAAGGGAGTAACAGATACAAATGTGGATTTTTTTTGGGGGGGGGAGATAATCAGCTTACTAAGTAACCCCAGAGGGCTAGCACTATCCAATGACTGGTAAATGCAGGCTTTGAAAAGTCAAAAGAAAAGAAAAAAAGGCTCTGCTTCTCTACAGGTTTGTGTCACTTTTATTTTAAAATACTATGAAAATTACACTTCTAGAAAACACTACAGTATGATTTGTCTTCTATGATTTACTTCCCTTTTGCAAAAATAAAATATAATTTACTTAAGTACCTGTTTTGTTTATTGTAAGTGTTCATTGGAGATATAGAAGAAAAACAACAAGAAAATAGCATTCGGTTAATCAGTAACATGTCTAGAATAGCGGTTCTTAACCTCTGAGTGGCAGCCCTTTGGGGTCACATATCAGATATCCTGCATATCAGATATTTACATTACAATTTTTAACATAGCAAAATTACAGTTATGAAGTAGCAATGAAACCATTTTATGGTTGGGGTCCCCACAGCATGAGGAGCTGTATTACAGGATTCCAGCATCAGGAAGTTGAGAAGCGCTGCTGTACAACAAGTAGCAGATCAGTTGTTATAAAAATGAGGTGTGTTCTCAGATTTCAAAGCACACAGATGTAGTAAGATTCGAGGTAGCAGTCATTAATTATAAGTCAGTCAACATGCAGGCTTAACAAAAGACTCACTCTAAAGACTTAATTATCCACCAATCTGATTATCAGGGTAGGCCAGTTCAGGCACCCTCACCACTATTGTTAGTAGTCTAATCTGGGGTCGTCCTTGTAGATTCCTGGGAATTTTCCTAGTACTAGGTTTCTCCCTTACCCCATAATGTTTCCCTCCATCAAGATATCTCTTTCAATGTTCTCCCACTCCGTCCCTCCCCCAGCTCAACCATCCCGTTCTCTCATGTTCTCATCCCCTATCCCCTCCACTCTATTGTTCTCCCCCCCCTACTCATCCCCAGTTTACTAATGGAGATCTCTGTTTCATCTTCTCAAGGTGATCTGTGTGCCCCTCTTAGGGTCCTCCTTGTTAGCTAGATTCTCTGGAGCTGTGGGTTGTAGTCTGGTTATCCTTTGCTTTACATCTAGTATCCACTTATGAGTGGGTACATACCATATTTGTCTTTCTGAGTCTGGGTTACCTCACTCAGGATGTTATTTTCTAGTTCCATCCATTTGCCTGAAAATTTCATGATGTCATTGTCTTTTACACTGAGTAATACTCCATTGTGTATATGTACCACATTTTCTTTGTCCATTCTTCAATTGTGGGGCATCTAGGTTGCTTCCAGGTTTTGGCTATTATGAATAATGCTGCTATGAACATAGTTGAGCAAGTGTCTGTGGTATGACTGAACATCCTTTGGGTATATGCCCAAGAGTGGTATCATTGGGTCTTGAGGTAGATTGAGCCTTCATCCAAAAACTGATGGAAGCAGATGCAAAGATCCACAACCAAGCACCAGGCTGAGGGGAGTCCAGTCAAAGAGAGGGAAGAGGGATTATTTGAACAAGAGGGGTCAAGCTCATGATGGGGAAATCTACATAGACAACTGAACCAAGCTCACAGGAACTCACAAACTTTAGACCGACAGCTGTGGAACCTGCATGGGCCTGGACTAGACCCTCTGCATATGGGAGACAGTTGTGTAGCTGGGTTTGTTTGAAGGGCCCCTGGCAGTGTGATCGGGATCTATCCTTGGCTCATGAGCTGGCTTTCTGGGTCCCATTACCTATGGTTGGACAACTTGCTCACCCTTGATGCAGGGAGGAGGGGCTCGGTCCTGCCTCAGCTGAATGTACCAGGCTTAGTTGTCCCCACATGGGAAAACTTACCCCTTGGGAGGAGGGGATGACAGGAGGAGGGGTTGGGGAAGGCAGGGGTGGGAGAGCAGGAGGAGGGATAAGAGGGGGATTTGTGGTTGGTATGTAAAATGAATAACAAAAAGACTTTCAATGTTATCTTGGCATTCTTAAAATTAATTATAAACTATTTCCATTATACACAGTTTCTAAGAGAAAAATAAGCTTATATTTAAAAAATTAAAGTCAATAATCACCACAAGAGAAATGGTATAAAGAGTACCTTTGTGTTGTGTGAAATAGTTTTTGTATGAGATTATTAAACTGAAGATGACATTAGGGAATATTAGACAGTGGAATAAGATAGTGATAAACCATTAATAATTACATTAATCTTTGAAAAATTAAAAAGTATCTGTTTCTTTCACCTTTACATACACATATTATTCTCATAGTATTTTATTAAAATATGTACAAATGCTGTCTGTGTAAACTAGGATGTAAGTCTTGTATACATACAAATGTACACTTTGTTCTATGCTTCTGCTTTATATTCTACTCTGTAAAATTCTCAAGCCAAGACTATAGCCATTTTCTTTTTATCCAAAGAAAGTTACTGTAACAAGATGAGTTAGTTAATACAGCAGAATATGAAACCTCACTGTATTCTACATTCTTCTGGTTACAATGAAACATGTCACAGTATAGAAAAATCCCTGCCCTTAGTTGTAAAACATCCATTAGATTTCATTTGTATGTAAAGAAAGAAATGTTTGGGTTTTTTGATTTTTGTTTTTCGAGACAGGGTTTCTCTCTGTAGTAGTCCTGGCCATCCTGGAACTTGCTTTGTAGACCAGGCTGGCCTCTAACTCACAGAGATCCACCTGCCTCTGCCTCCTAAGTGCTGGGATTAAAGGCATGCACCACCATTCCTGGCTAAAGAAAGAAGTATTAGAAAAGAAATTCTGAATATAAATTCAGTGACAGAGAAAAATCAAGGCAAAGTTCTTAGAATTGGAAAGGGGTCAAGGTCTGTGGACTCTTGGGTCCTGCTTAGAAAGCAGGACTTTCGAAGGGAGTCACTGCACATCTGGCTAGAGAGAGGTAGTGTAAGTGATGCTGAGGCCCCAGGGTTACCTGCCATCAGAGAGGGCAATTGTCAACGGTTGTCTTGTCCTCTAGAGACTGAGGGGCATTCTCAGATAACACATACCCATTTCTTTAGGGAAAGACTGCTCAAAGACTGTAATGGACTTCCTAGAGGCTCTGGGCAAAGAAGAGCTTGAAATGAGGAATTTGTTGGGAAAAACTGAGAAAACTGGTAAATTATGCACTTGCTATCATACTTGTTATATCTTGGACAAAGTTATGAAAATACAGGGACTTAATCTTCACAAGAAGTGATTTTAAAAGACTCCAACTAGGATGTTAATGAAGCAAGAAGACAAAACATGTAATGAGTAAGCATTCCAATTTCTTAAACCCTCACATGAATGATCTTCTCCATCTTGGTGATCCAAAGAACTTCAGAGTGCATTTTAATAGTGTCATGCAATTACTGGGGTAAACTTACTTACACCTATTCTATACTAAAAGTTTCACCCTTTTTTCTATATTCTTTACTTGAATAAGTATCTATAATTTAAAACACAAATACACAAAAATATATCATTTTTCTAATAGGCAAAATTCAAATTTTTATGTTTTGGCAAAAGACAGATATTCTGGAACTGACATTAGCACAGACAAATTATTCCGAAATGGGAAAAAAGTATTTTAGGAGATATATTTGAGAAAAACAATTTTCTTCAAGGATGATTAACTAATAAGTGTTAAGTAGCAAGCTGATATTGCCAAGGATGAATACAAAGAGTTGACTGTGCTGGGCCTGGTGGTGGCG
Source organism: Peromyscus maniculatus bairdii (assembly GCF_049852395.1). Lineage (NCBI taxonomy): Eukaryota > Metazoa > Chordata > Mammalia > Rodentia > Cricetidae > Peromyscus > Peromyscus maniculatus. The sequence continues at coordinate 73,666,676 of NC_134856.1, read as the reverse complement.
CACGCCTTTAATCCCAGCACTCAGGAGGCAGAGCCAGGCAGATCTCTGTGAATTCCAGGCCAGCCTGGTCTACAGAGGGAGCTCTAGGCCAGCCAGGTCTGTTACATAGAGAAACTCTGTCATGAAAAACGAAAGACTAACCAAAGAGTTGAATGCTAGGAAAAATGCTGAGTCCCATCACTGGAGACTTCCGCTTTCATTGTCTAATTACTTTAAAAAGCCTTAAGCAAAACAAAACAACAAAAATTTCATAAGATCTTCAGACAAAAATGTCTCATTAATACTCCAGTGTTCTCAGGGTTTGTATCTTTTTAACATGCATATGTGTGTTCGTGTGTATGTGTGTGGATCCCAGAGGTCAACCTTGGGTGCCATTCTTCAGTAGCTATTTACTGTTTTTTGAGTCAAGGGACCTGGAGCTTGCCAGCTGGGCTAGGCTGGTTGAGACTGCAAGGGTATGCCACCATGACTAGGTACCAACATAATGTGTTTTTATGTGTGTGAATTAACCTTAGGCCCTCATACTTTCCTGACAAGCATTTACTAACTTGTTTCTTTTGGTTCTTTTTTAAATGTGGAAAATGATACTCAGTTTAACAGGTTAAAAATCACTGTGCTAGTCAAATTGCACTAGTCAACTAACAGAAAGGTAAGAGCGGCATCTTCAGAATGATAGATAACAAAAAGAAGCAATAAACAGACTGGTATTTGTGCCCTCTAAATAACACCAGGAAAATAGTCTACACAAACTCATAAATACTTAAAGTAAATAATTTTGCAGATGGTTACAGAGACTAGGAAATGACTGAATTTAATTTGTGGTGGAAATTGTATACTTCCCTGAAGGTTACACACATTTGTTTTAACTGAGGTAAAAAACTCAAATTTTCTCAAATAGTGATGGTATGCTGGAGCCTAAATATATCAACCACTTTCAAAAACTTTTTGATTCTGTTAAATATAGCCAAAATTAAACATTAGATTGCATAAATTTAAAATTAACTTATACTAAAAGAAGAGTAAGTGTCAAATATCTCATCTGCAAAATATTTGAGACTAAAATGCTTAGTTTAGAGGGTTTCACTTTCCAATGTTCTCATAGAGAAGTGACACAGGGTTGAGCTAGCCCTCACCGGAGACTCTGAGCATGATGCTCAAAATACTTCAGACTTGGAGCCTCTCCGATGATTAGGGTGCACTCTTTTTTTGCAATAGTTCATTATTGTGACGTCATTAAGGATGTCTACAAACTGTGTCTGGAGGAGGAAAAAGAGCAGTGACCAGGCAGTTCTTCCCGACACTGCTTTCTGCTGACAGGGGAGAAAGCAAGCCACCGAAGTGCAACGGTGCTACAAATCCAGGTTCCTTCCCTCCAAAGAAACAGTTGAAAAAAAATCCACCAGTACACAACTCTCTATGGTATTCTTAAATGTTGATACAGAGAGTTGGTTTAAAGTGCGCAACTATAAGATATTTGAAAAGCTGCTTACTGAAAACAAAAATCAATGATGACATATAGAAAAACCTTAGTAATAATGCTAACAATACAGTAACATATGATGGCACAGTAATAAGATACCAGTTTAAAAATTACATCCATTCTGGAACATTCCATAATACAAACAAATGGCCACTCTTATTTCATAAAGAAGACTTAGGCCATCCATCTTCAACTGACTGATACGATTCTGAGAGGCTAATACTGGCTTAAAAATCATCCAGAGGAGAAATAAGTACAGTCAGAGCAGAGTAAGTGCCACCACCAGTCACCCCTGAGTACTCAGGACAGTGCTCTTATTTCCAGTACCCGAAAACAGAGGCTGGGGGTCTTCCAAAGCCTTCCCTTGTGTATATAGTTGAGAGGAAAACTGAGGAAGACAGTTGTGTTCCCTAGGATTAGTTTTCAAGGTGTCACATTGCAGGAAGTAAAGAGATTAGGACATTAGCCTCCTGTGTTTTGGAATCAGTGGGAAGTTTTAAGGTAATATAGAAAATGTCAGTTAAAAATGGTGGGAAGAAAAGAACAAAAGAGGGAGGAAAGGGTTCAGTATGCTAGAGAATGTGTGTGTGTGTGTGTGTGTGTGTGTGTGTGTGTGTGTGTGTGTGTGTGTATTCTCGGAGGAGCATCCCTTGGAAAGGACATACCCACATGGATGAACTTAAAATTGTTGATATTTGAAACTGCCTTAAATTAAATCTTAGAATTACAGAGTATGTTCTAATGTAACTTAAAAAGAAAGATAAACTGATTATAATTTTGGATTGTTACAGTTATATTATTTGTGTTCTGAAAATGATTTCATGTCTTGCTACATTTATAAAGCAAAGTAGAAACTCTCAAACAGAATAAATAAACACATTAGAGGTAAATGATAAGCTTCTGAACAAGTACTTCTTTGCAATAAAAAAATATTGCTAGTTGGGACACTTTCTTCTCAAAAATATGACCAAGTATCTTCCAAACCAAAGAGACTTTTAAATTTGTAAAGCAAAATAAAACAAATGTGTTCATTTAAATGACTGAAAAAAGCACTTACTTCCCCTAGTCCTAGAGCAAACAAATCAATCAAGTAGTACAGAGAAAAGTACAGTATCAACTAAAAGACACAGTTTCTTGGAAGATGAAATGCCAGCTGCATAGATGTTGTGGTTCATGGACTTGGTTTCCTTTGAGGTCTTCCAACCCAATACTAACCAGGCCCATCTAGCTTAGCTTATGAAATCTGACAATGGTACAGCCGATGGCAATGAGGATGCAGGATAGTGATTTTATTTCTTATTTTATGCATTGCAGCCCCAGGGAGAGAGATAACGAGAACAGGAATGAAATCCAGGTCTGCGACATAAAACACTCAGAACATTACCACTAGGTCACCAGGGGGAGAAAAGGCAATGCTTGATTTTAAAGGAGTTTGGTATAACAGTTATGGTGGAAAATACTGTTGTGGCTTTGCACTGACCGTAAAACCTTATTCTCATTAATCAGCAATTTGAATAATTACTTTCACAAAATTGTTATCTTACTGGATTAAAACACTAGCTAGTCATTTTAGAAACTGAATAAAAAGATAAATACCAACTTTTAAAATATCAGGCAATTATAAAATAATGTTTTAAAATTTATTGAATTCGAGCTGGGCATGGTGGTGCATGTCTTTAATCCTAGCACTCGGGAGGCAGAGGCAGGAGGATCTCTGTGAGTTCGAGGCCAGCCTGGTCTATAAAGCAAGTTCCAGGACAGCCAGGACTCTGTTACACAGAGAAACCCTCTCTCAAAAAACAAAAACAAACAAAAAAATTTATTGAATTTATCTAACATTGCTTTCACTTGGGGATTTGTCATCTTTTATTTATTGTTATAAAAAATGTTGGAAGTGCTGTCACTAATGAAAAATCATGGTATAAATTCTGGAGAAATTACCTAAATTGGGCCTTTCAAGAGCTTAAGAAGATGAAGAAATTTATTTATTTAGGTTTTTCAAGACAAGGTTTCTCTGTGTAGGCCCCGATGTCCAGGAATTTACTCTGTAGACGAGGCTGGCCTCAAACTCAAGAGAGCCACCTGCCTCTGCCTTTCAAGTGCTAGAATTAAAGGTGTGTGTCACCATCGCCCAAAGGTGAATAATTTGTACGAATGAGCTGCAGCTTTACAACCTATTTTTGGGAAAACCTTGAAAGACACTGAAGAAAAGAAATCTTCACAGTGGGCAGAACTTCGGGCAGCAGACATTTTGTTTGGAAGGATGATCAGTCAGATGTGTGATTGTTCGTTGATTCATGGGCTCTAGCCAATGGAGTGGCTGCATGGTCAGGGACTTGGAAAGAACATGACTGGAAAATTGGTGAGAAAGACATCTGGGAAAGAAGTGTGTGGACAGAGCTCTGTAAATGGGCAAAGGATGTGAAGATACTTGTGTCCCGTGTAAATGTGTATCAAAAGCATTTGCTGTGGCTTCAGCAGAGGAGGAACTCAGTAATCATAGATAAGATGACCCATTCTGTGGACAGCCAGCCAATCTCCCCAGCCATGTTTGCCATTGCCCCATGGACCTATGAGCAAAGTGGCCATGGTGGCAGAGATGAAGGTTATATACATGGGTTCAACAACATGGACTTCCACTCATCAAGGCTGACCTGGCTATAGCAGCTCCTGAGCACCAGATCTGTCAACAGCAGATACCAACACTGAGTCCCAGATATGGTAGCATTACTCAGGGTGATCAGTCAGAAGGTTGACTACACTGGACCACTTACATCATAGAAAAGATAACTCTTTGCCTTTCCTGCACATAATGCTTTTGCCACAATCACTATCTGCAGATTTATAGAATGCTATATCCGCTGTCATGGTATTTCACACAATATTGCTTCTGACCAAGGAATGTCACTTCATAGCCACAGAAGTGTGACAGTGGACCCATTGGTCTTACCATGTTCCTCAATATCCTGAAGCAGCTAGCCTGATAGAAGACAGAATGGCCTTTAGAAGACACAGTTAGTGCCAAGTAGGTGGCAGTAGTCTGGAGGATGGGGAGACAAGTTTTCTAGAAGGCAGTATAAGCTTTGAATCAGCATCCAATATATGGTAGGGTTTCTCACACAGCCACGATTCATGAGTACAGGAATTAAGGATGGAAAATGGAATGGTTCCACTCACTATCACCCTCAGTGACCCACTAGGAAAATTTTTGCTTCTATTCTGCTTATCTTAAATCTGCTGGCCTAGAAGTTTTGGTTTCAGAGAGGGGAGTGTTCCTGTAATGAGACACAATAAACATTCCATTGAACTGGAAACTTAGGTTTCCCTTTGGCCACTTTGGGCTTCTGATGCCCTTGAGCCAACAGGCTAAGAAAGAAATAACATTGTCAGGAGGGGATTGCTTTTCCACAATGGAGGTAAGAAAGATTATGTTTGGAGTGTAGGAGATCCTTTAGGACATCTCTTGGTGCTACTATATCCTGTGATTAAAATCAGTGGGAAACTACAATAACCTAATCCAGGCAGGATGACAAAGGGCACAGACCCTTCAGGAATGTAGGTGTGGGTCACTTAGGGAAAGAGCCAAGTCCTGCTGAGGTGCTTGCTGAGAGTGAGGGAAATATAAAATGGGTAGTAGAGGAAGGTAGTTATAACTACCAACCAAGGTCATGTGACCAGTTGCAGAAACAAGGATTGTAATTGACATGAATTTTTTGTCATATTTTGTTAAGAATGTACTTGTGGGGGCTGGAGAGATATTTCAGCAGCTAAGAGCACTGGCTGCTCTTCCAGAGGACCCAGGTTCAATTCCTAGTACCCACATGGCAGCTCATAACTGTCTGTAATTCCTGGTCCAGTGAATCCAACACTTTCACACAGACATACATGCAGGCAAAACACCAATGTACATAAAATACAAATAAATAAATTATACAAAAAGAATGTGCATATATACATACATACATATATATATATATATATATATATATATATATATATATATTTCAAGCAGGCACTGTTTTCTTTCCTCGTGTTATCATGTAATGTAACATCAATTGAGATAGTATCAGTGGTTATTATATTTAAGTTATAAGATACTCAAATGATGTCCCTCAAGAGACATTGATACGTATTCTAAAATATATAATGTGTTTGTAGTTGTATGTGGGATAGTTATATCATGTTAGGCATAATTATGACCTGGTTATTGTTTTCATTTGACAATAAATCGTGACATAAGGAGCTATGATTGTGTCAAGTTGATGAGAGATGGATTTGTGATGGCTAATCTTTATTGTTAACCTAACTACATCTGGAATCAACTAAAACTCATCTGGCACACCTGTGTGGGATTTTTCTTGATTGATCATTTGAGGTGCAATGACCCACCCTAAATCTGGGCCTTGCTTTCTGGTGGGACACAGAATAAGGGAGCATTTGCTTTTTGCTGGCTTGTCCTCACTCTCCAGCAAGTTCACCTGTCCCCCTGCGGAGGCATTCTTTCACTGGTATTATAGCTTACTTCTTCAGATTCCAACACAGACTGAAGAGCAGCTGAGCCATCCAGCTGTATGGAGTGAAGAACCCCACAAGCATTACTGGATTCTTGCCCTTGCTGTAAGGAAACCACCACTGTTGGACTAGCTATATCAAAGCCTGTAAGCCAACTTCTCTAATAAATCCCATACACACACACACACACACACACACACACACACACACACACACACACACACACACACACACAGATACAGTCATTCTATCAATTCTTTTCCTCTAGAGAACCCTGACTAATACAAATGAATTAATGCTAATTTGATTATACTTTTTTGTCATGTAAAATCCTTAGTAATTCAATGTTTTTTACATAAAAAGTTAAGAAATGCGTATGATTCCATTAAGCAGATCTCACTGGCTTCATATTCAAATGCTCCTTGCAAAATGGAGGAAGATGTAGTTCTTCAAGGATTAAACAAGATAATCCATGTGTAGCACGTCACAGTACCTGGCATTCCAAGATGTTGGGGATGATTATAACAATCTTATACTTCCTCCATCTGTCATGTTATCTGCTACTGTCCATTATGAAATCCTCCATCCCCAGGTTCATGTATCGAGGAAATGGCTGATAACTGATGGGCTTTTCAGAAGTGACTGGATTATGAGAGTTCTGAAACTTCATCAAGAGATTAATCCATTGATGGATTTTAATTCTGAATAGATTGTGCTAAGTGGGACCTAGTTTGAGGAAGTGTGTCTTGGAGGAGGGACAGTGCCTCTGAAGGACTTACCTTATAGTCTTTTTTTTTTTTTTTTTTGCTTCTTAGCTGCCATAAGTAAATAGCTTTTGCAGTCATGCCCTTCTCCATGATGTTTCCCTTGTGCCATAAGCCTAACAGCAGTGTAGTTGGCATACTATGTATGAAAACAGGAAGCTCTGAAAAATTGGAATGTGTATTTATCTTCCATTTTTACTGAAGAGGATAATTTAATGTAAATGAAAACTGCAAAGAGGACAGCAGCAGAATCACAAACAAGGCAGTAGTTTTCCTGTCTCTCTTTCTGAGATCAGTTCTCATATACCCCAGGCTGGCCCCCAACTAGCAATGGAGTTGAAAATGATCCTGAACTTCTGATTCTTCTGCCTCCACCTCCCAAGTCCTAGCTGAGATTACTGGCATGCACCATCATCTATTTCTACAGTGCTGGGATTGATCCCAGGGTTTTGGGCACATTAGGCAAGGATTCTAACAACTGGGCAACACCCCCAGCTCCAATAAAATGTTTGACCTATATTCTCTTTTTCTAAAGTAGAAAAAGCTGGTCCTTTTCATTCTTCTTGTTAGGTGTCAAATGATAAGTCAGTTTAAGCCCTATTATATAGGTAATAAATCCTGATGTTAAAATTCAATTCTAGGTCTTCTGACTCCATAGTTTATTTCCAGTTCTCCTCATTATGCTCTGTCAACAGATGTCAACATGATAAATTCCTTGGGTGCTTGATTAATTTAATAAATACTTACTGGGAGTTTGCTATGCATATCTTTGCTTAAGTTCAAGCACAGAAACCACAGTTGAAAATTCTAGCAATAAAAGAGCATAGGGCTTGAAACAATAGAATCTAAGAAGAAATGCTGCTTAATTCAGCTTATAGGCAATGATTCTATTTACAAGTAAAGTCACATTCTGAGACACTTGGAGGTTAGAACTTTGTTATGATTTAGATCTTAAATGTCTTCTAATGTTCATTCGTTGAAAGCTTGGTCCTTGGCCATTGGGAAGTGGTAGAATTTTCAGGTGAGGACTAGTAGGAATAAGTTAGGCTATTGGAGGTATGCTCATAAAAGGGAAGGCCAGCCACACCTACACCCATCCTTACTTCCCAGATTACCCTGAGGTAAGTAGCATTTTTCCTCTGCATATAAGTATGCAGAAATACACTGCTTTGCCAGAGGCCCAAAGGAAGGGGTCCAACTCACAAGCACTGAAAGGCAAACCAACATAAATCTTTCCCTAGGCTGTTTAGGTCAGGTAATTTATCACAGTGATGATAAACTGGCTACACAGATAGCCATATGAATTTCCCAAGGAAACAATTCAATCCATTAACATAAAAAGCAGACAAATAAAGCAAAAAATTTAAGAACATTGTATTTATTGTCTGGGAAGTCACAAAGAAATTAATACAAGGTAGTAAGAAGTCAACATGCATACTGATTATTCTAGATTATTCATTAAAAGGAGAATAGAGCACATAAGTATACCAAGGTCATAGGACAAATGGAATATTTTAAATTAATCAAGCCAAAAGAAAACAAGGGAAACAGTAATTAATGAGCACAAGAGGGGACAAGCAGGAAGAAAAGTACTGTGTTATAGGTTCAAACTTCAATGCCAGAAATACCTGTCCAAACTTCCAAAAGCAATTAACACTTTAGTAATAAAAACTATTAGTAAAGAAGAAGGAAAATAAAAAAAGCTACTTGGAAAACCCTCATCCATGAGTGAATGAGTCAGAAAGAAACCAAGGTCTGTAGAGGTGACTCAGTGGTTCAGCACTTGTTGCTCTTGCACAGGGCCCAGGGTTGGGTCTCAGACCCTGACAGCATTAGACAACTCTCTGGAATTCCAGTTCCAGGAGACCTGATACCCTCTTCTGACCACTGAGGGCACTGCACATACGGGTGGTACACACACACACACACATCCAGGCAAAATATTCATACGTAAGTAAATCCTAACAACAAAAAAGGGAATTAGAATGTTTTTTATAGCAAATACATAATTCAAAAAACAAAAAATATAAAGTGTAAATAAGTAAAAGCAGTGCTCAAAGGAAATTTATAGCATTAATCTCTAGAAAAGATGGGGATTCTCAATCCAATGACCTTAAGAAACTAGAAAGAGAAGGAAAATTAAAATCTTTTAACAATAAAAATAGACTAAGAATTTATGACCACAGAAGATAGTTGAAGGAACCCTTTCAACTGAAGAGAAAAAACAAATGCATCCATAGGTCAGAGCAACTAGACTATGATCAAACAGAGCGAAGAGGAAGAAGACATATACTATGAAATTAACAAAATGAGAGATAATCCACAGCTCTCAATAACAACTCTGAATCTTAATGATTTGAATTCTCCAATCGAAAGGCACAAACTAGAAGACTGGATTAAAAAGCATAAATTATTATCTATTTCTTGGCCCCACATAATTCATCTCACCATAAAAGATCAACAGACCATTTTAAGCAAATGGGCCTAGGAAATACTGATTTTAATATCTGATAAAATAAGACTTCAACCAAAACTAGTGACAAAAGAGAAAAAAGATCACTTCATATTTATTAAAGGAACAATCTCTCAAGAGGACAATATAATATGCTTGAAATACAAGTGCACTCAACTTCATAAAGCAAATACATTGATATAAAATTACAGACTAACTCTAGCCAATGGAAGTAGGTTACTTCAATAACTTCTTCTCAATAATTACATTACTCAATAATTGACTTGTCTTCCCAACAAAAATAAGCAAAGAAATATAAAAATTAAATGATACAGATCAAATAGACTTGAGACATCTGTATAACATTCCATCCAAACAATGCAGAACATACTTTTTTTTTAAGCAGTCCATGGAATCTTCTACAAGTAGATTGTGTACTAGAATACAAGGCAACTCTCAACAAATACAGAAAATCTGAAATAATTCCTTATACTCTATCTGATCACAACATAACCATAAGTCAACAACAGAGAAATTCTAGAACATAAAAATCAGATTGCAGATGCATTCATTCAACAGTGTGTTATTTAAAGAAATCAAGGAAGAAATTTAAGAATAATACATAGCATTTATTATGTTGTGATGCATTTCTTCTACTCCATGTTTATTCAGGACTTTTAACAGGAAGGGATGTTGGATTTTTGTCAAATATCTTTTCTGCATCTAACCAGACAGCTATGTGGTTTCCATCCTTAACTTCATTTGCATAATTTGTAATATTTATTTGTTTATGTATATTAAACCATTCTTGTATCTCTAGAATAAACACAACTTGATCATGGTGAATAATCCTTTTGATGTGTTCTTGAAATTAGTTTGCAGGAATTTTGCTGAGAATTTTTGTAACTACATTGATCTGAGAATTGGCTTATAATTTTCTTTTTGTTACATTTTTATCTGTTTTGGTGTCTGCTTTGTAAGATTTTATAATGTTTCTTTCTTTTGTTTTGTTTTTTTAATGGAATAATTTGAGAAGTTCAGGTATTCCTTAAAGGTCTGGTATAATTCACCAGTAAATGTATCTGAGCCTGAGGTGTTTTTTTTTTTTTTTAAGTTGGAAGATTTTTAATTATTGCTTTCATCTCAATGCTTATTAAAGATTTTTATTTATCTCATCTTGGTTATATCCATCCAGAAATAATCCATCTCTGTAAGATTTTGTGATTTAGTGGACTATATGTTTGTTATGGTAAGACCTAGTGATTTTGTGAATTTCATTTATAGCTGTTGTAATGGTTCTCTTTCCATCTCTAATTTTACTAATAAGGTCCTTCTGTCTTTCTTTTGGTAAGTTTGGTTCAGGGTTTGTCAATTTTATTAGTATTTTCTAAGAACCAAGTCTGTTTCATTGATTCTTTGTTGTTTGTTTTTTAAATTAATTTCTGTCCTCAGCTTAATGATTTCACTCCATTTACTTACTGGGGTTTGGCTTGTTTTTGCTTCTGCTTGGCTTTGAGGTATATTATTAAGTTATTTATTTGAGATTTCTCTGATTTCTCCATGTAGGCATTTTTAGCTATAAATCACAGAAACAGTTCTACTCACCATAGTCTCAAAAAACAGTAAGGATAATAATAACAGTAAAACCTTGGAATAAATTTAACCAAGGACATGAAAGATCTCTACAGTAGAAACCTTAAAGTACTAAAGAAAGAAATTGGAGATTAAAGAAGACACTTGTTAATATAGTGAAAATGCCCATCCTGTCAACAGCAATATACAGATGCAGCAATCTCAATAAAAATTCCAATGATATGCTTCACAATAGAAAAAAAAATCTTAAAATTCATATGGGAAGTATAAGAGACCCCAGACAACTAAAGTAGTCTTGAGCAAAGGAATATCACTAAAGTTATTAGCATATCTGATTTCATGCTATACATAGAGCCATAGTAATAAAAACAGCATGGTTCCGGCGTAAAACAGATGTGAAGATCAATAGAATAGAATAGAATAGAATAGAATAGAATAGAATAGAATAGAATAGAATAGAATAGAATAGAATAGAATAGAATAGAATAGAATAGAATAGAATAGAATAGAATACACGACACGACACGACACGACAAGACAAGACAAGACTCAGCCACACAAATCTTAACAAGACACCAGAAATATACACTATAGAAAAGCAGGACCTTTTTTTTTTCTCTTTTCCTTTTTTTTTGGGGGGGGGGCGGGGGGGGCAGGATCTCTTTAACTTTGGTGCCTGTCCTGGAATTCACTCTGTAGACCAGGCTGGCCTCAAACTCAGAGATCCAACTGCCTCTGCCTCCTGAGTGCTGGGATTAAAGGCATGCACTACCACCCCCCCACACCCCCACACCCCCGTGAAAAGCAGGATCTTTAACAAATGGCTCAGGTAATATTGGCTATCTTCATATAGAAAAATAAAACTACATCCTTATCTCTAAAGCCACACAAAAGTCAACTCCAAATGGATCAAGGACCCCAAAATAAGATTAGAAACTTTAAAAATGATAAAGAAAAAGGTAGAAAGTATGCTTTAAGACATATGCATACTTTCTGAACAGACTACCAACAGCTCAGAAAATAAGTCTAATATTTGACAATCAGGATCTCATGAAATTAAAGGGCTGTGAAGTAGAAGGAAACTGTCAATTTAGGGAAGAGGCATGCTACTCAATGGGAGAAAATCTTTGCCTGCTCTATATCTGACAGGATTAGTATTTAGCATATACAAAGAACTCAAGAAACTAAACAAGAAATTCAAGAAAATAATCCAATTAAAAAATAGCTTATGAAACTAAAAGAGGGCTCTCAAAAGAAGAGCTAATACAAACAGCTAATAATCAATTTTAAAATGTTCTACATCATTAGCCATCAAGTAAATTCAAATCAAAAGAAGGTCACATCATGATGACTGAGAGAAGAATCCATCAAAAGGACATTATGTGACAGAGACCAGCTCCAGCAGGGTTCAGGTCCCAAAGAAGAGGAGTCAGGGAAAGCAGGAGACTGACACAATCTGAGGGTAAATCAGGGCGGCTGCCTGTTTACTATACTCTATAATTTCACAAAGGATTAGAAAGAGGGTCCGTGAGCAGAGACTGAGGGAGCTAGCATGGACTTTGACAAGTTAATAGGCACTACAGTCATATGTGAATGGAAGGGCCACAAATTCCTCTTGCCAGAATGAGGAAAATGACTCCCTTTGTAGCAAGCAGGAACTTTTTAAAGCCCCTGGGAAAATGGGGACTTGTCTAAATGCCTGACCTTGGGAAAAGAACTTTCTTTGCGGATCAGATGCTCCACTATAGAATATTGCAGGGTTTTTTTAATGGCTTAGTTTATCCAAATAACTAAAGCTTAAAGGAGCAAAGACAAAGCTAGACAAATATTACTGTGAATGTGAGTAGATCTTAGGAATTTATAAATTTTGATTATCAAATTACTTTATTTATCAAGCATATATTACTTATCTAAATTTTTTAGCAGCTTGGTGTTAACTTGTGCGGGGATAGGCAGAGTTATCACACTATATGGTTCTACGATGGTGGGGAGTTTTTCAAAAGAATTATTTTTTTCAAAGAGGCTGTTATTTTATACAATTTCATCCTTCAAAGGCCACACAAATTTTCTCAAAGGAAAAGGCATAAGGGATCTCTGATAACACACTGTGAGAATCATTAAAAGGGTGCTGCTGGAGGATTGTGATAGGCAAAGTAGAAATGTTGAAACTTTGTCAAGGACCAATGGTTGCTGTTTATATCCACAAGTTAAAGCTGCTTTTAACTGTCGGGCGGGGGTGGGGGGACACACAGCTGACATGACAGGCTTAGAGGCCCAACACCTGGACCCAGGAAAAGCCATAAGCTGATCCTACCCAGTGGAGCCTGCTCTAAGAGTAAATACCTGACATTCCAAACAGCCCCTAAACTCCCAGACAACACTGGGAATCCATTCACCCCAACCTCTGCTATGATTAAAAACCCCACTCTCCCTGGGCTCTGGGCTCTCTGTTCTCACTACTGTATCAGACAGAGAGTCCAAGCTCTGTGCTTGAAAATAAAGGCTCTTTGCTTTTACATACAGGATTCAGTCTCCGTGGTGGTCTTATGGGGCTACCCCGTGATCTGGGCACACCATTTGGGGGCGTGTCAGAATCCCCCAAGCCCACTGGACCACCACCTTTAGAGCCTGAAGCTGGCTGGTAAATGTTTGTCTGTTTGTCTGTCTGTCTGTATTCAGTTTTGTTTTCTGTGGCTAGCCTAAGTCAGAGACTGTGATCAGAAGCGGTTAAGGGCGGACGTGCCAGAGCACCACAACCACAAGAACCTGGAGGGAGGTGGGGGCGGAGACCCCCACACCTGTTTGACTGAAGATAGAGGGCCTCCGATCTGTAGTGGAGCAGACAGCACCATATCTATTTGTGGTCAGCGGACACTGTTTCTCTGGGAAAATCATTTGCCGTTATGTTGGAATGTCCTGCCTATGTGAATGTGTGAATGTGTGAGAAATGTGGACATAGGTATGAGTGTTTTATTCCCCAGGCTTGTGTGTGTGTGATGACTCCTGTGGACAGCCTTTGGGGCCAGATGGCCAGCATAAGGGACAGAGGGCCCCTCTGGATGAACTGGGATAGACTAAGAGAACTCCCCCATTGCTTCCTTGCTCTCTGAGGCAGGGGAGTGCACTGTTATGGTGCAGCAAGTCGGGTGGGCATGGCCAGGGTGGCCCAGGGGCTACTGTGGGGATCCAGGGCACCCGAGTGGCCAGAAGGTAGAACAGGCCGTGAGCATCACTGTGTGAACATGGCATGTTTGGGGCCAGGCCCCTGTGCAGGGAGCCGTGGGAGTGGAGACTTTTTGGTGCAGCAGGACCCGGCTGGGGCCTCCAGTTGCTCAGAGAGCACCTGGCCCAGGCACACTGTGGAATGAGTGGCTGATGAAGAACTGCCCCGCTGGGGTCACAGCCGAGGAGTGGACTACAGGGCCCTCCCCTGGAGGAGCCTGCTGGGGCATGAAGTCCCTTCCCGTCTGCCATTCTCCTGCACTTGAGTTAACAACAATCTTTTGTCCCCATGCTAAGTGCCTTTCCCTTCCAAGCTAATGGGTGGGGCTCCCAAGACCTGCCCTGGGGCTGTCCGCCAAACCCGACCAAGATTTGGCTCCAGGGGAGGAATGGAATGTCACTGCATATGGTTGCTAAGCTAATAACATGTTACAATATAACATAATAATAACTGTGTTATAATGCTGTAGCCAGGGCTGCCTTGATCATTCACATCCAATAGATTCTTTATGGCAGTAGAGTGTTGATGCAAATTTAGAGCTATTCTTGTTATGGTATATGCATGTATTTCTGTTCTTGTTTAAAATATTGCAGCTTTACAGTATATTCTAGACTACTGAGGGGAACCACAAGAAAGACTTTGGAAAGAGTTTCTGTGTTTAAAAAATAAGAGAGAAAGCAGATTAAAATAATAATTAAAAAAAAGGAAAAAAGAAATGTCTGAAGTAAATGTCTGAGGAATCAAAGGAATTGACTGAGGGTACAAGGAAGGTTGGAGAAGGTCAGAGGGGATTTAAACTATGTTTGTTGTGGTTTCTTATACCTACAATCACTGAATTTAAAAGTTAATTCTCATTGGTTTTCATTTTAAAAATAGCTGATGATTCTTCACTGCGAACTGTTCATATTAAAATATATATATATATGTGTGTGGTGTATGTGGACACATATGTGACTTGGATTTAACTCTATGTGTAAATGTAAGCTAGCTTTAACTGTATCTATGTATATGTAACTTAGATCCAACTGTCGTACGTGTGCAAGTAATTACTGTTTAGAAAATCATGTTTTAAACAGCAACAACATGGATTTCCTCCATCTTGGCTGGTGATTTCATAGGCAGTCACGTGACTGGCAGCCATCTTTTACTAAAGGTTATAAAACTCTATTCAGGTTAACAAAAGCTAACTTGGAGACTTACACCTAAGTATTTATGTCTTTGCCAAATGTTCAACAGCAAGCTTCTAGAGAATTTAAACGGCGGCTACATGTGTTTAATAAATAAGATATTTGATAAACATTAAACTGTACCTCAATGCTTTTACACACAAGAATGTGCCTTGCTCTGGCAGCTAAACTTGGTAATTTAAGAGTCACCCAGATGATAGTCACCAGAAGTTGGGATGTTCATTTCTTATGATGTAGCAGAGAATGACCTAGGCAAGGGCTTGGAACAGCTTCTGATTCCATGAGTCTCCACCCTTTGAGGGTTGAAAAACCTTTTTACAGGGGTAGCCTAGGACCACCTGAATGTCAGGTGTTTGCACTGAGATTCATAACAATGGCAAAGCTGCAGTTATAAAATAGCATTGAGAAAGTTAAGAATCAGTGACTTGGAGAATGTTTCTACTTACTCAAGGTCTATTCAGGCCTAAGAATGTATGTCTAGCCTTTTTGTCTTTGCTAAATTTGTTAAGCTTAAGCTATTTGGATAAATTGAGTCAAAAAATGTTTTATATTGACACTAAAAGGAGCTTAGGGCTCTTCTACTAACATGGCCATTTTGTTTTGGTTTCTTTACTGAACCCATATTTGATATTAGAAGAGCTTCAATTTAAAATCATTGTTTTTGAGGCTACTCATTTTGTAGACTGTTAGAGAACATAAGTCAATAGTCAGTCATCTTATAAATAATCAAGTTCTTGTAATTGTAGTCATGCTAAGTACTGATGTAATTAATTACAGGGATAAACTTAACTCAGTCCCTTGCATATGTTTTTAGGGTGGAGCTTAAAATAAATAACTAGAAACAAGGTTTGTCTATTCAGATATACCTGGACAGCCCTCATACTTCAGAGACCTGCAGAATATGGCATTTAAAATGTTGATCTAAAAGCTATTATATCAGACAGAATCCCAGATCCTAGCAGTGACTCAAGGTCTCCAAAGATTGCAAATGGGGTACCACAACGTCTCTGCCTGGATTATGGCAATGCTGACCACATGGTAAGATGCCCCCAATACAATGCCTGCTGCCAGGACCTGACCCAGACTGTGGACAAGCATCAGGACACTGGCAAATTGACCGCACCCCTTTTGCCTACATAAAGTCAAGTCAGTCTTCCCCATGTCTCTCTTCCTCAGGAAAAACTCTTCCTTATGTGCCTAATGGCTGAAGAAGATTGATGCTGTTCTGATACTTGTGCCTCCCCAACACTATGGAGATGTGCGTATGAACTGGTCCCTGTCATTTATAGAATTGGAAGCTGCTTGGTCTGCACTCAGATATAATTTATCCTTGTCAGATCTCTGATAGTACTGATGGTTAGGCTAGCTATAACTTTGATAGCTTGGCAGTATCAGACAACCAGATCCTTCTGTAATGCTAAAAGCCAGCTTGTTAGCTCATTTTTAAGAAAATGTTTTAAGATATATAAAGGTCTGAGGATATGAAAGCTTATAAGCTTTGAGGATCTCAGAAAATGATTTAAGATATAAATGCAAGTTGTAAAGAGATAAATAAATAAATTAGATTATGAGAAATTTTTCAGATTGCTCTCCCATTCTATGAGTTTAGGGGTTAACATTTTTAAAAATTTTTAAATATATTTTATTTATTTGTTATTTATTTATTATGTATACACTCGCCAGAAGAGGGCACCAGATCTCATTATAGATGGTTGTGAGCTGCTATGTGGTTGCTGGGAATTGAACTCAGGTCCTCAGAAAGAGTAGCCAGTGCTCTTAACCTCTGAGCCATCTCTCCAGCCCCCAGGGGTTAACATTTAATACGAGTCCTGATAAGCTGGTAGAGCAATGACTACTTACTGTTCAACATTTTAGATTTATTTTGGTTGTCATCTAAATATAAACTTAAAAGTGCTTCCCATTAGGCCCCCCTCAAAAATCTCTGTCCAGACGCAGGTAGGCCTGCGGCGGCGGCCCACAGAGGTAGACGGGCCCGGAAGTGGCAGCCGACAGGGACATTCAGGCCTGGAGGCAGCCGGCAGAGACATACAGGCCCAGCGACGGCCCACAGAGGTAGACAGGCCCGGCAGCGGAGACAAGCAGACGCAGGTAGGTCTGCGGTGGCGACCCGCAGAGGTAGACGGGCCCAGCAGCAGTGACAAGCAGAGGTAAGTAGGCCCATGGCAGTGGCAGAGGCAGACAGACCCGGTGGCAGCAGCTGACAGGGACATACAGGCCCTGCGGAGGACCGCAGTGGTAGACAGGCCCGGTGACAAGCAGACGCAGCTTGGAACAGGGAGGGACTCCTCTAACCCCAACACCTGGGGAAGAAGCTATCTTTGTGGGACGGAACCAGAACGAATCTGAACACTCCATCTGAGGACAACCCAGGGCCCAGCTGCTGATCCTGCGAAACCCAACAACTTGGAGGTGTTGGTGAGACTACCCCGCTCAGCTGAAACCCATCTAGGAGAGGATTCAGATCCCTACAGTTTGAAGTCCGAAGAAACAAGTTCAGCTGAGGAGTTGACGAATGAACAAATCGTGACTTGGGAACACAGAAGAAGGCGCTACCCAGCCACCAAACCAGATCACCAGAATCATAAGTATATACTTCACCAACTGAGATCAGCTGCCCCTGAAGAAATAGCCCAATAGCACCAATTTATCCAAGAACTCCTACTAAACCAAGACTAAAAATTAGAACAAGAGAGGCACTCTCAGACACAGACACCACCTGCACCGCACAGAGGAAGAGATGAGTAGACGCCAGTGCAAAAATACAGGCAACAAAATAAAGACCTATATGGCAACATTAGAACTTAGTGATTCTACACCTGCAAGACCTGAACATACCAAGACAGAAGAAACAGAAGAAATCAACCCTAAAAATGACTTTAAGAAGATGATAGAGGCCCTTAAAGAAGAAATAAAACATTCCCTCAAAGAGGAAATAAAAACTCCCTTAAAGAGGAAACAAAAACTTCCCTTAGAGAGGAAATGAAAAACTCCATTAAAGAGGAAATAAAAAACTCCCTTAAAGAAATGGAAGAAAAAACGAACAAAAAATGGGAAGAAATCAAAGAAAGCCAAGAAAAAGCAATTAAACAGATGAAAGAAACATTCCAAGATCTGAAAAATGAATTTGAGACAATAAAGAAAACACATGATGAGGGAATGCTGGAAATAGAAATCATGACTAAACAAACAGGAACTACAGAAACAAGCATACCCAACTGATTGCAAGAGATGGAACAGAGAATCTCTGACACTGAAGACACAATAGAGAAAATAGATTCGTCAGTCAAAGAAAACACTAAAGACAAAAAAGTCGTAACACAAAACGTCCAGGAAATTTGGGAAACCATGAAAAGACCAAACCTAAGAATAATAGGGATAGAAGAAGGAGAAGAATACCAACTCAAAGGCACAGAAAATATATTCAACAAAATCATAGAAGAAAACTTTCCTAACCTAAAGAAAGAAATACCTATGAAGATACAAGAAGCTTACAGAACACCGAATAGGCTGGATCCAAAAAAAAAAAGTCCCCTCGCCACATAATAATCAAAACACTAAACACACAGAACAAAGAAAAAATATTAAGAGCCGCAAAGGAAAAAGACCAAGTAACATATAAAGGCAAACCCATCAGAATAACACCAGACTACTCAATAGAGACTATGAAAGCTAGAAGATCATGGACAAATCTCATGCTGTCAGACACTAAGAGACCACGGATGCCAACCCCAGACTATTTTACCCAGCAAAACTCTCAATCACCATAGGCAGAGTAAACAAAATATTCCAGGATAAAACCAGATTTAATCAATACCTGTCCACAAACCCAGCCCTACAGAAAGCACTAGAAGGGAAAAATCCAACCCAAAGAAGCTAAACACATCCATGAAAAATCAAGCAACAGATAATCCCACACCAACATAAACCACAGAAGGACAACACAACACAACCACAAAAAATAACAGGAATTAACAATCACTGGTCATTAATATCCATCAATATCAACGGTCTCAATTCACCTATAAAAAGACACAGGCTAACAGAATGGATAAGAAAACAGAACCCATCCATCTGCTGCATACAAGAAACACACCTTAACTTCAAAGACAGACACTACCTCTGAGTAAAGGGCTGGGAAAAGGCTTTCCAAGCAAATGGACCTAAGAAACAAGCTGGTGTAGCTATCATAATATCTAACAAAATAGACTTCAAACTAAAATCAATCAAAAGAGATCAGGATGGACACTACATATTTATCACGGGAAAAATCCACCAAGATGAAGTCTCGATTCTAAACATTTATGCTCCAAAAACAAAAGCACCCACATTCATAAAAGAAAACTACTAAAGTTTAAAACGCACATCAAACCCCACACATTAGTAGTGGGAGATTTTAACACACCACTCTCACCAAAAGACAGATCTACCAGACTGAAACTTAACAAAGAAATAAAGGGCCTAACAGATGTTATGACTCAAATGGACCTAATAGATATCTACAGAACATTCCATCCTAACACAAAAGAATATACCTTCTTCTCAGCACCCCATGGAACCTTCTCAAAAATTGACCACATGCTTGGACACAAAACAAATCTCAACAGATACAAAAAAATTGGAATAACCTCCTGTATCTTATCAGACCACCATGCCTTAAAGTTAGACCTCAACAACAACAAAAATTATAGAAAACCCACAAACTCATGGAAACTGAATAATGGCCACCTGAAACATCAATGGGTCAAGGAAGAAATAAAGAAAGAAATTAAAGATTTCCTAGAATTCAATGAAAATGAAAGTACAACATACCCAAACTTATGGGACACTATGAAAGCAGTGCTAAGAGGAAAATTCATAGCTCTAAATGCACACATAAAGAAGATGGAGCAATCCCATACCAATGAATTAACAGCACAACTGAAAGCTCTAGAACAAAAAGAAACAAACTCACCCAGGAGAAACAGACGCCAGGAAATAATCAAATTGAGGGCTGAAATCAACGAAATAGAAAACGAGAACAATACAAAAAAATCAATCAAACAAAGAGTTAGTTCTTTGAAAAATCAACAAGATAGACAACCCCCTAGCCAAATTAACCAAAAGGCAAAGAAAGAGCACCCAAATTAACAAAATCAGAAATGAAAAGGAAGACATAACAACAGACAATGAGAAAATCCAGAGAATCATCAGATCATCCTTAAAAACCTGTACTCCACAAAAATGGAAAACCAGGAAGAAATGGACAATTTTCTGGATAAATACCACATACCAAAATTAAATCAAGACCAGACAAACCATTTAAATAGACCAATAACCCCTAAAGAAATAGAAACAGTCATCAAAAGTCTCCCAACCAAAAAAAGCCCAGGACCAGATGGTTTCAGTGCAGAATTCTACCAGACTTTCAAAGAAGAACTAATACCAATCCTCTTCAAAGTGTTCCACACAATAGAAACAGAAGGAACACTACCAAACTCTATTTATGAGGCTACAATTACCCTGATACCCAAACCACACAAAGATGCAACAAAGAAAGAGAACTAGAGACCAATCTCCCTCATGAACATTGATGCAAAAATACTCAACAAAATATTGGCAAACCGAATCCAAGAATACATCAAAACAATCATCCATCATGACCAAGTAGGATTCATCCCAGGGATGCAAGGATGGTTCAACATACGAAAATCAGTCAATGTAATACACCATATAAACAAACTGAAAGAAAAAAACCACATGATCATCTCCTTAGATGCTGAAAAAGCCTTTGACAAAATCCAACACCCCTTCATGATAAAGGTCTTAGAAAGATCAGGAATACAAGGAACATTTCTAAACATAATAAAAGCAATTTATAGCAAGCCAACAGCAAACATCAAATTAAATGGAGAGAAACTCAAAGCGATACCACTAAATTCAGGAACAAGACAAGGCTGTCCACTCTCCCCATATTTATTCAATATAGTACTAGAAGTTCTAGCTAGAGCAATAAGACAACAAAAGGAGATCAAAGGGATACAAATTGGCAAGGAAGAAGTCAAACTTTCAATATTTGCAGATGATATGATAGCATACATAAGTGACCCCAAAAACTCTACTAGGGAACTCCTACAGCTGATAAACTCCTTCAGTAAAGTGGCAGGATACAAGATCAACTCAAAAAAATCAGTAGCCCTCCTATACACAAATGATAAAAGGGCTGAGAAAGAAGTCAGAGAAACATCACCCTTTACAATAGCCACAAATAATATAAAATACCTTGGGATAACACTAACTAAACAAGTGAAGGACCTTTTTGATAAGAATTTTAAATCTCTAAAGAAAGAAATTGAAGAAGATATCAGAAAATGGAAGGATTTCCCATGCTCATGGATAGGTAGGATTAACACAGTAAAAATGGCAATCTTACCAAAAGCAATCTACAGATTCAATGCAATCCCCATCAAAATCCCAACACAATTTTTCACAGACTTGGAAAGAAAAATACTCAACTTCATATGGAAAAACAAAAGACCCAGGGTAGCTAAAAGAATCCTATACGATAAAGCAACCTTTGGAGGCATCACCATCCCTGACCTCAAACTCTACTATAGAGCTATAGTAATAAAAACAGCTTGGTACTGGTATAAAAACCGACATACGGACCAATGGAATCGAATTGAAGACCCTGACATTAATCCATGCACATATGAACACCTGGTTTTTGACAAAGGAACCAAAACTATATAATGGAACAAAAAAAGTATCTTCAACAAATGGTGCTGGCATAACTGGATGTCAATATGTAAAAGATTACAAATAGATCCATATCTGTCACCATGCACAAAACTCAAGTCCAAGTGGATCAAAGACCTGAACATAAATCCAGTTACACTAAACTTAATAGAAAAGAAAGTAGGAAGCACTCTTGAACGCATTGGCACCGGAGACCATTTCCTAAATAAAACACCAACAGCACAGACCCTGAGCACAACAATTAATAAATGGGACCTCTCGAAACTGAGAAGCTTTTGCAGGGCAAAAGACACAGTCAATAAGACAAAAAGACAGCCAACAGAATGGGAAAAGATCTTCACCAACCCCACATCTGACAGAGGATTGATCTCCACAATATATAAAGAACTCAAGAAACTAGACATCAAAGTACTGAACAGTCCAATTAAAAAATGGGCTAAAGAGCTAAACAGAGAATTCACAAAACAAGAACTACAAATGGCTGAAAGACATTTAAAGAAATGCTCAACATCCTTAATCATCAGAGAAATGCAAATCAAAAAGACTCTGAGATACCACCTTACACCTGTCAGAATGGCTACGATCAAAAACACCAATGACAACCAATGTTGGAGAGGATGTGGAGCAAAGGGAACACTCCTCCACTGTTGGTGGGAATGTAAACTTGTACAACCACTGTGGAAATCAGTATGGCGTTTTCTCAGAAAATTAGGAATCGAACTACCTCAAGACCCAGCCATCCCACTCTTGGGCATATGCCCAAGGAATGCTGATTCATACCATAAAGATACATGCTCAGCTATGTTCATAGCAGCACTATTTGTAATAGCCAGAACCTGGAAACAACCTAGATGCCCATCAACAGAAGAATGGATGGAAAAAATGTGGTACATATGCACAATGGAGTACTACTCAGCAGAGAAAAACAATGAAAGCATGAAATTTGCAGGCAAATGGATGGCACTAGAAAAAATCATCCTGAGTGAGGTAACCCAAACCCAGAAAGACAGTCATGGTATATACTCACTCATAAGTGGATTCTAGATATAAAATAAAGGACAATCAGACCATAGCCCATAGAACCATAGAGGCTATATATATAATATGGAGGTCCCTAAGACGACTGTGGCTTAAAATAAATTTCGGTTCTACTCAATTATTGAAAAAAAAATAGCCAAATGAATGAAAACACATGAACTATGAACCAAAGGCTGAGGGGCCCCCAGCTGGATCAGGCCCTCTGAATAGGTGAGCCAGTTGATTGGCTTGATCAGTTTGGGAGGCAACTAGGCATTGGGACCAAGTCCTGTGCTCATTGCATGAGTTGGCTGTTTGAAACCTGGAGCTTATGCAGGGACACTTGGCTCAGTCTGGGAGGAAGTGACTGGACCTGCCTGGACTGAGTCTACCAGGTTGATTGCAGTCCTCGGGGGAGGATTTGCCCTGGAGGAGGTGGGAATGGGGGGTAGGCTGGGGGTAAGGGGAAGGTGTGGGAGGGGGGAAAATAGGGGAACCTGTGGCTGATATGTAGAACTGAATGGTATTGTAAAATAAAATAAAATAAAATAAAATAAAATAAAATAAAATAAAATAAAATAGAAAAAAGAAAGAAACAAAAAACAAACAAATAAACAAAAAAACAAAACAAAAAAATCTCTGTCCAATTTATACCTGGCTCTCTGGACAGAATTTAACCCAAATCTGTAGTTCTTGCTAAGACTTGAAGGTATGAGTTCACTTCTGCTGTTTTACAGATACCCATCACCTGCTTTGTTTATGATGTGGATTTCAGTACAGATTGGTAATACTAACATATCTAAAACTTTTATGTCATTTTATAAGATAGTTTGTGTAGGCCTCAGAGGATTAAAAGAGTCATAAACCTGGATGCACTTCACAAGGGTCAAAAAGACTCCAGATAAGTACAGCTTAAATTTCCCTACTTGTCTATTCCTAAGGATGGTATTTTTTCTCTCCTCGTCTTGGGACTCCTGCTCTTCCCAATTACTAGGAATATGGGCCTAAAAATTTCAATAAGTTCATAAATTTTAACTTCTTTTCTTAGTTTAAATTTGTCTCAACAGTTTTCCACTTGGCTGGCAGACATCTCCAAGTTTCAGTTGCTGACTACACTGCTCTGGATGACTATTAGTTCTGGACTTGCTAAAAACTGACAAGGACCAGCCCAACCAATGTGATCATTCCCTGTCTCTACAGCTGGGTCAGATAGCCACATACTTCTGATGGATACCCCATTGTACAGACTTTGACTAGGCTTTCAGCATTTTGAGGGGGCCCTGACAATGGTGCCCCAATGTCAGCTCAAAGCATTTCCAGAAGAGACTACGTCATCCCAAGTTCCCCACCAAAAATAGGTTGAAATGCTGGGTTAAAAGGAAACTCCCTGGCATAGGGACAAGATAGCCAACTATAATGCCCATTGACATACTAGGAAAATAGGTCATTGACACACCCAAGCATGGTGACATGAGCCATTAATCCCAGTACCAACCATAGAGACCTGGAGGTCTGTATAGACAGGCAGTGACGAGGAAGTCATGTGGCTGGGCTTAGAGCCAATGAGAAGTCAGAACAAGAAAACAATAAAAGCGCAGGTTAAGCAGGAAGAAGCTCTCTCTCTCTTATGTGGGAAACTACAGCTTAGTGGTATGCTAAAGGGTAGTCAGTGGCTCTTCTCTATTTCTCTGATCTCTTCGGCTATTACCCCTGTATTTGGCTCTATTTTTCTTATTTATTAAGATTGTTTAGAATTTCGTCTATATTTGGCACCCATGTGGCAAGAACCAGAATTTACAGGCTCCAGGCCCGGCCGGAGTTACAGGCGATTCAATTGCACACAGTCAGAGCTGCACTTGACCATAGCTACAAGTGGTTACTCGCAGCTGGAGCGGCCAGATTGCTGACTCAAGTGGTCCAGGCTTAAAGGAGCCAGTGCTACAAGCGGCTCAGGCCTGAGACAGCTCAAGCTGGAGAACATGGCTGGGCTTTAGCTTTTAGCTTTTTCTCTTCTCCTGGTAGGTAGCAGGCGCTCTCTCTCTCTCTCTCTCTCTCTCTCTCTCTCTCTCTCTCTCTCTCTCTCTCTCTCTCTCTCTCTCTCTCTCTCGATTCCCATCTCAGACACTAGGTAGCTGATTTGAAATTTCCTCAGACTTCTACTGTTCCATGCAGACTTGGTAAGTCAATTAAGATATCAGATATCTTAAAAGGATAAACTATTTTCCCACATTAAAAAATGGGAAATATCTTTACAATGGAAGGATATTGGTCTTTGATAAAACATTAGGCAGTCTGAAAAATGGAACAAGTATATGAGAGGATTAATGTTGATGGAATGTATGTAACATCAATTATACATATTTGTTTAATTACCTTTATTTTACTGTTTTAAAAGATAGTCAATTTAAGTGCCAAGATAAAAGCTTTAGAAAACCTGTTAAAATGAATTATAGAGAAATTCAGATTCAGGCAGAAGAATTTAAGGGTGAAATTATTTCAGGATTGGATTGTAAGGTTACAGAGAGAAAGCCTGTTTTCAAACAATCAAACTTAATTTATCCGATAACCATACAGCAACTACCTGATCAAGGGCATGTACAAACTAATTGGACTCCAGTTGAAATGTTAGATTTAAGGAGGTTTAAGGTTATATTATCTTATGGCATACATTCTCCATATGTAAAGCAAATGTTAAACTGCTGGTCAACTTGTAATAGGATTATTCCTCAACACTGGAAAGCAGTGGTGCATGTGGTACAGAGATGAGGCTAAGACCACGGAAAGTCAAGGGAGAGCTAGAGGTGTGGACATTTCCCAGGATCAGCTTCTTGGAGAAGGCCAATACGCTGAAATACAAAGACAATGTTTATATGAAAACCAAACCTTAATTCAATGCTGCATGTCAGCCATGAATGCATGGGACAGAATTGATGAAGCAGGAAAGAAAATTGAGTCATTCACAAAAGTTATACAGGGTGGGAAAGAATCCTTCATGGATTTCTTACAGAGGCTGTCTTCAGCAGTAATTAAAAAAAAAAAATGGTCCCGAATTCAGAAGCTAGACAGATAATAACTGAATCTTTGGCTTTTGAGAACACGAATGCAGCATGTAAAAAAATAATCAGGCCATTAAAGGCAAGATCTGCACCCTTGGGTGATTGGATCAGGGACACAATTAATGTTGAGTCTCATGACCATGATGATATGTGGATAAGAAGCAATTTCAAAAGGTTTGAGGAATGTCAGATGTGTTGGGTGTGGAAAGCAAGGTCATTTGAAAAGGGAATCTGAACAGGCCATTCCTAGAAAGAATGTTTATTCCAGGAAAAACAACAGAATGCCCCTCCCTTTGGGAGTATGCAGAAGGTGTGGTAAGGGTAAACATTAGACCAACGAATGTAGATCAACAAGGGACTGACAAGGTAATCCTTTGCCTCTGTTTTCGGGAAACTCCCAGAGGGGCCAGAGACAGGCCCCTACAGCAAATCCAGTTCAGACCTTTCCTGCCATCATAGAAGAAACCCCTACTCAGAGCAATTAAATAACCAAATGCCTATTGGAATAAACCAGGCTGCTCAGGGTGATAGAGCAGCTGAGGCAGAAAGAATAGAAAAATCAGGAGAAGCCATAAAGCAATTTTTTTCCAAACTCCTATAAATGAACAAAGACCAAAATTAAAAATACAAATAAACGATGTTTTGTAGTCTGGTTTAGTAGACACAGGTGCAGACAAGACAATAATTGCACCAGATTCTCAGCATCCAAAATCCAGATTTTTGGCCTCTTCAGGAGGTAAACGTTCAGCTGTTAGGAATTGGAACATTATCTCAAGTGAAATAGAGTGCAAGAAGGCTCGAATGTATAGGTCCAGAAGGACAGAGAGGAAAATTAAAGCCATATATGTGACTAACACAGCTATGAATTTATGGGGCCATAATCTATTCCAACAATGGAATATTCAGATTAACATTCCTCCAATCTCAGAAACAAACCATAAACTAACACATGTTTCTGAGAGAAATATCATAAGGTAGTATTCTAATGAGTGGTCACCAGACATCCAGATTGTACAAGAACAGGGCACAACAACTGATGATCTTTCAAAGACACCAACTGCTCTACCTTTAAAATGGTTAACAGACAAGCCTGTTCAGCAAGGACTTTAACAACAGAGAAACTCCAGGCTTTAGAAGAGCTGGTACAGGAGCAGTTAAATGCTCACCATATTGAAGGATCAACCAGCCCTTGGAATTCTCCTGTATTTGTTATTAAAAAGAAATCTGGTAAATGGAGAATGGTAACAAACCTTAAAGCAATTAACAAAGTAATTCAGCCAATGGGCTCTCTATAATCTGGAATTCCTTTGCTGACTCTGTTACCTAAAGGATGGCTTCTTATAGTTATTGATTTAAAAGACTGTTTCTTTTCAATACCCTTACAAGAAAAACAGAGAAAGATTTGCCTTCATGGTGCCTACCTATAATAATTCTCAACTATTAAGAGATATCAATGGAGGGTTCTCCCACAGGGAATGTTGAATAGTCAAACCCTGTGCTAATATTTTGTACAACAGCCATTGAAAGTGATACATAAAACATTTCTGAAATCTATAATTTATCATTATATGGATGATATTTTACTAGCTGATTCAAATGCAGATACTTTAGAAAGAATGTTTGAAGAAGTAAAGAAAATTTTGCCTTGTTAAGGATTACAAATTGCGTCGCCGGGCGGTGGTGGTGCACGCCTTTAATCCCAGCACTCGGGAGGCAGAGCCAGGTGGATCTCTGTGAGTTCGAGGCCAGCCTGGGCTACCAAGTGAGTCCCAGGAAAGGCGCAAAGCTACACAGAGAAACCCTGTCTCGAAAAACCAAAAAAAAAAAAAAAAAAAAGGATTACAAATTGCTCCTGAAAAGATACAAAGAGGAGATTCTATTAATTATTTAGGATATAAAAATAGGTCTACAAAAAAATTAGACCCCAAAAGGTACAAATTAAGAGAGATCAATTAAGGACTCTTAATGAATTTCAAAGATTTGGAGACATTTCCCATCTACGAACTATTTCTGGGGTGAAAAAGGATGAACTGAGTAATTTTTTCAAAAACCTCAGAAGGTGACAAGGACTTAAATAGTCCAAGAGAATTATCACCTGAAGCTGAGAAAGAATTGGCCTTGGTAGAAAAGAAAGTCTAGGAAGAACACGTGGATGGTATTGATCCAAAGCTAGATTGCATTTTGGTTATTTTACCCTCTAGGCATTCTCCTACAGGAATTTTAATTCAGAGGGGAGATTGCTGTGGGACGGTCTATATGTCAAATTGCTCTGATTGGTCAATAAATAAAACACTGGTTGGCCAGTGGCCAGGCAGGAAGTAGGTGGGACATGGAGAGAGGAGAATTGTGGGAAGCAGAAGGCTGAGGTGGAGAGACAATGCAGCCACCGCCATGACCAGCAGCATGTGAAGATGCCGGTAAGCCACCAGCCACGTGGCAGGGTATAGATGTATGGAAATGGATTAATTTAAGCTATAAGAACAGTTAGCAAGAAGCCTGCCACGGCCATACAGTTTGTAAGCAATATAAGTCTCTGTGTTTACTTGGTTGGGTCTGAGCGGCTGTGGGACTGGCGGGTGACAAAGATTTGTCCTGACTCTGGGCAAGGCAGGAAAACTCTAACTACAAATGGCGCCCAACGTGTTGGCAAGAGTTTCCACCTAAAACCTGAGAAAAGATTCTAAAACGGAACTAAAAACAGCTTCCTAATTGTCTCTCTCAAATGAGCGGCAGCCTGCCGGTTTGAGCTACTGGTGGGTTCCTAGCATGCAAGCTTGATCTGCAGTATGGCGGGAATGAGGCCTCTGCAAGTGGCACATTAAGCTGCATGGTGGATTTAGCCTTTGCTAGTACAAAAAAAGAGGTTTCTGGGCTACACGCTGTTTGGATAAAAGCACAGACCCATGATGGCTCCCAGAGCTGGCGGAAAACGTACCACCGCCATGTTGGGAAGCTGAAGTGGGCGGAGCCAGCAGCCACAGCGCCGTTTCAGGCTTAGAAGGCTGCAGTTTAAAGCAATAGGCTCAAGGTAATATAAAACATAAGCCACATAAAGATGGCTACCACACAGAGACTCTGGATTATGTTCTCTTTGATATTCGTAACTGAAGAGAAACATTTGATTGCAAAAGCTGTTGAGTTATGCCAAAATGTGTGTTTTAAAGGTACCTTAACTTCAAAATTTGGATGTAAGGATATGTTGCTTTGGAAAGGAGGCTCTGCTTTTGTTTCCACAGAAAGCCAGAGGCTATGGATTTGTTCCAGATTAAGATACATCAGGTTTGACCAGCCAAGACCACCTGAAAGGTCTCCGATGACACCATGGCCCAGATGATCCAACATCCAGAATTGTTTCAAGGCAACTGGCTCAGACGATACGGTCTCACGGACTACTCCATGATCCTAAAATTTTCTTTGTGTCCCCATAAGATACAGCGCCCCCCTCCAGCAGGAAGTAGTAAGAGAAGCTACGCCCAAATTCCCAAATATACCAAGCTGACTTTGGAGATGTGTAAAAGTTAAAACCTTCCTTTTAAAAAAAAGAAAGGGGAAGTGCTGTGGGACGGTCTATATGTCAAATTGCTCTGATTGGTCAATAAATAAAACACTGGTTGGCCAGTGGCCAGGCAGGAAGTAGGTGGGACATGGAGAGAGGAGAATTGTGGGAAGCAGAAGGCTGAGGTGGAGAGACAATGCAGCCACCGCCATGACCAGCAGCATGTGAAGATGCCGGTAAGCCACCAGCCACGTGGCAGGGTATAGATGTATGGAAATGGATTAATTTAAGCTATAAGAACAGTTAGCAAGAAGCCTGCCACGGCCATACAGTTTGTAAGCAATATAAGTCTCTGTGTTTACTTGGTTGGGTCTGAGCGGCTGTGGGACTGGCGGGTGACAAAGATTTGTCCTGACTCTGGGCAAGGCAGGAAAACTCTAGCTACAGGAGATAATATATTAGAATGGATATTTTTATCAAATAAATAGAGTAAAAAATGAAAAACTTACGTGGAAAAGATCTCTGACTTGATTTTAAAAGGAAAATTGAGACTTCATCAATTAGCAGGAATAGACCCAGCAGAAATTGTCGTACCTTTAACTAAGGAGGACACTGAAAAAATTATGGACAGAAACTGAACCTTGGCAAAGAGCAATTTTTTGGGGAGAAATTAATAGAAAATATCCCAAGAGAGATAGAATTGAACTTATAAAGAGAGCTGATTGGATTTTGCCTCGCATTGTACAGAAAATACCCATATCTGGAGCTCGTACATTTTATACAGATACAAACAAACAAGGAAAGGCAGGTTACAAATCAGAAAATTTAATTAAAGTGGTTCAAAGCCCTTATAATTCAGTTCAAAAATCAGAACTGTATGCTATTCTGTTGGTATTAATGGATTTTTTTCAGAACCTCTCAACATAGATACTAACTCTCAGTATCCTGAAAGAGTGGTATTACATATTGAGACTGCATAATTTATCCCTGATGAGTCAGAATTAACTTCACTACTTATTCAGTTACAAGATATAATCAGGACTAGGAATCACCTCTTATATATAACTCACATCTGATCCCATATGGGTCTGCCAGGCCCTCGAGCACAAGGTAATGATGACATTGATAAAGCACTGATAGGGAATGTGCTGGAGGTTAAGAATTTCAGAAAAGAAACTCACTAAAGAGGTGTAAGTTTATAAATTTGAAAGACATTTATAAGATACTTCTTTGTTAGTAATATAAGTTAGGATAGAAAGTGAATCAGGTACATTTTGGACTTACCAAAATAGGATAATGTAATATTTTCTCTGAGTTTGTCAAATGCAAATGGACTAGACATTATTGAGGTTTTTATTGCTTGCATATACTGTATATAGGTATTGTACTGATTGTATATAGTTTTTCTTATATTATAACTTTTCTTTTTTCTTTTTATTATAATAAAAGGGGAAAATGTGGTGATGTTTTAATTGTGCTGAAATGTGATTTTATTTGTATGTTAATAAATAATGTTTGCCTGGAGATCAGAGGTCACACAGCGAGGTCACATAGTGAGCCATAAGCAGAGTTAGGCAGTGGTAGCCCACGCCCTTAATCCAATCACATGGCAGGCAGAGTCTCTGTGTGGTCAAGGACACAGCCAAGCATAGTGACATGAGCCTTTAATCCCAGGAAGTGATGGCAGAAAGGTATATAAGGTATGAGGACCAGGAACTAGCGGCCTTTGTTAAGCCTTTAGGCTTTTAGCTGCAGTTCATCTGAGATCCATTTGGATGAGGACTCAGAGGCTTCCAGTCTGAGGAAACAGGATCAGCTGAGGAACTGGTGAGGTGAGGTAGCTGTGGCTTGTTCTGCTTTTCTGATCTTCCAGTATTCACCCCAATACCTGGCCCTAGGTTTGTTTTTATTAGTAAGACCTTTTAAGATTCATGTTACAGGCATATAAATAAAATTAAACCTTAAGAATACTAAAGTAAAATTATAGAATATTAACACACAAACTAAAACAAAAATTTACCAACCCCCCCTATAGAAAATGATAATACCAAAGTGGGATTTTTCTTTAGAATTTAAGCCTGATTTAAAAATTTTTTTAAAAAATTAGTCAATAGGATTTCCCATACTAATAGATAAAAGTGAAAAACCACATAATTCTATTAGATACAGAGAAAGAAAATGACAAAAATCCAACATTCATTCATGATTAAAACCACCAGCAAATTAGAAATAAAAGAGATTTTCCTCATCTTAATTAAGAGTATCTGATAAAAGTTTCACATTAATACCATAATTAGTAGTGAAAAGACTACCCTAACATAAATGCAGGCACAACACCCCTCCACATAAAATAAAGATGAATAATTTTTTTTCGTTTCTAAAGAATGAACTGGGGGCTGGGGACATGGCTGAGAATGAGGACCTGTGCTGTGGGATGGTCTGTATGTCAAATGTGTTGCTCTGATTGGTCAATAAATAAAACACTGATTGGCCAGTAGCTAGGCAGGAAGTATAGGCGGGACTAACAGAGAGGAGAATTGAGAAAACAGGAAGGCGGAGGGAGACACTGCCAGCCACCGCCATGACAAGCAGCATGTGAAGATGCCGGTAAGCCACAAGCCATGTGGCAAGGCATAGATTTATAAAAATGGATTAATTTAAGATATAAGAACAATTAGCAAGAAGCCTGCCACGGCCATACAGTTTGTAAGCAATATAAGTCTCTGTGTTTACTTGGTTGGGTCTGAGCGGCTGTGGTACTGGCGGGTGACAGGGATTTGTCCTGACTGTGGGCCAGGCAGGAAAACTCTAGCTACAGACCTGAGTTCAGATTCTCTAGCACTGACATAAAATCAAGGCATGACAGTGCATGCCTGTAAGCCCAGTGAGGGTGGGCTGGAGAGGAGACAGGCAGATCCTGGGGGCTTGCTGTCCAGCCAGTTAGCTGAACCAGAAAGCTCCAGGTTCAGGAAAAGAACCCATGTCAAATAGGTAGAGAAGCAACAGAGGACAAAACACTGATGTCACCTGTGGCCTCTACACATGCCTTTGTAGGTGAACATAAGTCCTCTACAATCCCCTTCCTGGAATCCCCTTGCCTCTTCTTTTCTCTCTCGATTCTCTTCCTCTCATCTGCCACCTCTCTCAAGTCCCCACTCTGACGCAGCCTTTCACTTTTCCCTCTCTGCTCCTTCTCCCTCCTACCTCTTGCACTAACTGTTGTGTGTGGCATGTTTGCTGAGTGGCATGCATAGTATCCATTCCACTTGGGGACCCTCTTCACCTGCTCCACCCACAACAGATCCGCTCTCTTCTACCTGCAACAAATCTGTTTTCTTGTTCACCAAAGGCTTTGCTTTCCATCCAATACCAGCAACTGGGTCTCTGGTGGGTTACCCACCTCTGACCACTCCCTTGGATGTGACACTGGCCTCAGTATTCCTTGGACCAAGCAGTAAGGGAACTGAGAAAGAATTCTTCACTTTCTTTTAATTTGCTCCAAGACCTGCTTGTGTCTGTCTGTTCTCCCTCTCTAAATGTCCTATTTGCTGCTACGTGAGAGTCAGAGATGGAGAAGCAAGCGTGTGTGTGTGTGTGTGTGTGTGTGTGTGTGTGTGTGTGTGTGTGTGTGTATAATATGACTTGGATTTAACTCTCTATGTATGAACCTAACTCTGTGTGTATGTGTATGTAACTTGGATTCAATTCTGTGCATATATGCATGTAACTTTATAACCCCCCATTCCCATCTCCTCCAGGGCAAAGACTCCCCCGAGGATTGAGTTCAACCTGGTAGGTTCAGTCCAGGCAGGTCCAGTCCCCTCCTCCCAGGCTGAGTCAAGTGTCCCTGTATAAGCCCCAGGTTCCAAACAGCCAGCTCATGCACTGAGTACAGGACCCAGTCCCAGTGCCTGGATGCCTCCCAAACAGATCAAGCTAATCTACTGTCTCACTTATCCAGAGGGCCTGATCCAGTTGGGGGCTCCTTAGCTATTGGTTCATAGTTCCTGTGTTTCCATTAGTTTGGCTAATTGTCCCTGTGCTTTTTCCAAAATTGGTCTCAACAATTCTCACTCATACAAACCCTCCTCTTTCTCGCCAATTGTACTCCTGGAGCTCCACCTGGGGCCTGGCCATGGATCTCTGCATCCGGTTCCCTCAGTCATTGGATGAGGTTTCTAGCACAACAATTAGGGTGTTTGGCCATCCTATCACCAAAGTCAGAAACTTCTCTTTTGATATTTATTCTCACAGAAATGGAATGTAAAGTCCTAGTCTTTAATGAGAACTGCTAACATATTGTATGCTATTAAGGAACACAAGTCAATAGTCCTCTTATAAATGCTCAAATTCTTTAACTGTAGTCATGCTAAGTACTAATATGATTAATTACAGGGATAAGCCTTACTTAGTCCCCTGTATATAATTTTCAAAGTTAAGCTTAAAACAAGTAACTAGAAACAAAGTTTTTCTATTCAGATATACCTAATATGCTCAAATGCTTCAGAGATCTGCAGAATATGGCATTTAAAATGCTTAATAAAAAACATGCCTGCTCCTTGCAGCACCTCTATTTCCTCCAAAGAAGATGGATGGCACAGAAGAACCTCCACCCAGAACTTGCTTCAAATGTGGCAATGCCAGTCACTGAGCAAAAACTGTCTTTTACCTCAAATGCTGCCAAGACCCTCTCCACACTGTGACAACAGGACACTGGGGAATTGACTGCCTCAAGTTGCCTAGACAAAGGAGGCTGGTCCTCCTAAAAGTTCCTACTCCACAGGTAAGTATGTCAGATCTTCTGGACCTGGCAGCCGAAAACTGATGCTTCCCTGAGATTTCAGCCCCCAACAACCGTGGAGGAACCTGGGGCAGCATGTAAGTCTCTGTCATTTTTTAATAGATTCGCAAGCTGCTTGCTCTGCAGGTTACTCACGTAAAATTTCCTTCTCAGAACTCTGATGCTGTTGACAACTGGCCTAGAGATCGCTCTGTCAGTTTAACAGCTGTCATCAAGGCAGTCTCAGTCTGTCTGTCTGTCTGTCTGTCTGTCTGTCTGTCTGTCTGTCTGTCTGTCTCTCTCTCTCTCTCTCTCTCTCTCTCTCTCTCTCTCTCTCTCTCTCTCTCTCTCCTAGAGCTACTACCAGGGCTAGACAGTTTATCTTGTTACCATACTCAGAGAAGAGATAAACTCACAGAACAGATTCCATTGTCACTTTTATTTATTTTTTTTTTTCGAGACAGGGTTTCTCTGTGTAGCTTTGTGCCTGTCCTGGAACTCACTCTGTAGCCCAGGCTGGCCTCGAACTCACAGAGATCCGCCTGGCTCTGCCTCCCGAGTGCTGGGATTAAAGGCGTGCGCCACCACCGCCCGGCCTCCATTGTCACTTTTTACTTTTATTTAAAGGAACTCACTTTACAATGACCACTCTCAGTAATCACCCACCTGTATCTCCTATGAGAATCTAAGAATGTCTTAGGATATAAGAAAGTGACTTAAAGCGTGTAAATGCAAGTTATTAAGGCGTGTAAATGCAAGTTATTAAGGTGTGTAAATGCAAGTTATAAAGGTCTGAGGGTGGAAATGAAATGTTTCAGATTTCTTTCCCTCACTACACTACTGTTATATTAAGACTCCAAAAGACCACAGTTTTTAACATTGACCTATGAGATTCTGATAAGCTATTCATATAGCTCTGGCAGAGTACAAACCACTATACTATGCCACTATATTATCACATCCACAGGCTCTGGATTTTAAATTCCTTTTGGTTGTCTTCTAATGACTCAAAGGCGTGAGTATACTGCCTTTTCTATAATGTGGATTTCAGTACAGATTACAAACAGTGGGAATTCTAATGTCTCTAAAACTTACCTTTTTGCAAACTCAAAAATTGTTGTAAGCTCCGAGGAGTCAACTTGGATCCACCTCAAACACGTCAGATGCACTCCAGGTAAATACTGTTAGTCAACAGCCTAATCTCCACCTTTCCCTGGTCTTGGGGCTCCACTCTCTCAATTACCAGGACCTAAGAAAAAAATTTTTTTCCCTAAACCTAACTTTATCTTCTGCCCTGCCAGCATCTTGCCTGGTCCAAGCAGCATCAGACGGTTCCACAGAGGCTGGACAGCAGTGAAACAACCAGTTATCTCAGGATGCCATCTCAGCATCCCAGCTTTCTCAGGTCCCCCAAAGATGACTGGTGCCCCCAGGACAGAAGGGAGCAGTCTTGAGAACTTGATGCCTTCATTCCCACCTCACCTGCTACCCCTTTCTAACTCTTCACCTTTTTATAATGAACAAAAGGGATGAATGTCAGCATTCAGGCAGTTACGCTGGCCTGTTCAGGGTCATGAGAGAATACATCATCAACTATGGCCGCTATGTAGTCCCTGTGCACTTGCTCTATACTCCCTTAAAAAGCAAGCTCTGCCCATTTCCCCACCTGTCTTCCTGCTGCTTTTCATCTCTAGAGGCTGCCTCTGTGCCTCCTTCTCCTGCCCCTTCCTTACCCCCCAATTAACCTCCCACATGAATTCTGTTGCATGATAAGACTTTCTGGTGCCCCTTGGCTCCAACCCACCAAGGTTGCCCTTTAGCCATTTTTAACTAAACTATAACACTGACCCCAAAGAATGATCATGGTGGCTTATGTGTATAATCTGTCTCAGTTAGGGTTTCTATTGCTATGAGGAGACACCATGACCATGGCAACTCTTATAAAGAAAACATTTAATTGTGGTGGCTCAATTACAGTTCAGAGGTTTAGTCCATTATCATCATGGTGGGAAGCATGGTAGCATGCAGGCGGACACGGTGCTAGAGAAGGAGCTAAGAGTTCTTACATTTTGACTCACAAGCAACAGGAAGTGGTCTGAGACACTGGGCATGGCTTGAGCATATATGAGACCTCACAACCTGCCTCTGCAGTGACACACTTCCTCTAACAAGGCC
The DNA here is from genome assembly GCF_049852395.1 of Peromyscus maniculatus bairdii. Classification (NCBI taxonomy): domain Eukaryota; kingdom Metazoa; phylum Chordata; class Mammalia; order Rodentia; family Cricetidae; genus Peromyscus; species Peromyscus maniculatus. The sequence goes on along the minus strand of NC_134856.1, from coordinate 73,630,185 downwards.
ACACCTATTTCAACAAAGCCATACCTCCTAATAGTGCCACTCCTGTTGTGAGTCATTTTGTTTCAAACCACCACATAATCTAAGCACTCAGGAGGCTGAAGCAGGAGGACCACAATGAATTCAAAGCCAGCCAGACTGTGGTATATAGTAAGGCCCTATTTTAAAAAACAAAAGGAAGGAAGAAAGACAGGCAGGTATGTTTCTTTAATCACTTCAAATAAACATTTGATTAAAGGCAACAAAAAACATACAGAGTCTCCATACAGAGTCTCCAAACTGGGAAGTAATAGTAAAAATAACAGCTCTCTATATAAATAATATAATAATCCATATAGAAAATTCTGAATGCACACACACACACAAGCTACTAAGACTAGCAAGTAGGAAGGACAAAAATCAGTATATAAAATTAGCATATAGCAGTACATAGAACTTAGCAAAGGATGGTAGGAAACTAAATTTCAAAACCACTTACAACATTTGGATGATTCATATTTGGGTATAAACTTAATGAAAGATATTCCTGAACAAAGATTTAAATAGAACATGAATAATACCATATTTGTGAATTTGAAAACCTAATATTGTTTAGACAATGATTCTTCCCCAATGTGGTTCCAACCAAAGTTCCAGCAGATTTTTTTTTTTTTTTTAAGAAAATGACAACTAAGCCGGGCGGTGGTGGCGCACGCCTTTAATCCCAGCACTCGGGAGGCAGAGCCAGGCGGATCTCTGTGAGTTCGAGGCCAGCCTGGGCTACCAAGTGAGTCCCAGGAAAGGCGCAAAGCTACACAGAGAAACCCTGTCTCGAAAAACCAAAAAAAAAAAAAAAAAAAAAAAAGAAAATGACAACTTGAGATAGAGAACACTACGCTGAAGGCATAGGGTAAGCCAAAAAGTACAAACAAATCCAACAGTAGTCTTGGGAGAAGCCCATGGCTCTTAATGCTTTAAACCCAGATCCAGGAATGATCTGAAAGTGACTCCTCCTGCAAAACTAGTTTTAGAGAAAACTTAATTAGACCACACAGCAAACTCCCAAGAGTGCTACAACCAGCAAGCCATCATAAGAACGGACCTATTGGGGGCTGGAGAGATGATGGCTCAGTGGTTAAGAGCACTGGCTACTCTTCCAGGGGACCCAGGTTCAATTCCCAGTACCTACATGGCAGCTCACAGCTGTGTTACTCCAGTTCTGGCATGCCCTATGCCCTCACACAGACATACATGCAACCCAAACCTCAATGCACATAAGATAAAAATAATAAGTCATTAAAGAAAGAGGGGCTCTATTGTTAGAGACTCACTTCCCCTGGAGATGAGACAACACAGAACAACACACTTCAGGGTTCTATTGGATATCCTGGAATTGGCTGGTAAACAGAGTGGCATGGGATAGCCATGGTTCGGGGGAGTGACACAAATCTAAAATGTATGCAATAAGAAGGAAGGGCTGTAATGGGAAAAAGAGTGGAAGGTACAATGGTCAGGGAAAATCCACTATGGAAGGAGTAGCACCAGTCTTTGTGGTTGGTTTTGCCAGGAGCAAGGCTGAAAACTGGAGAGGCTGAATTAGGAAATTTCTTAGCTGCCATCCCTGAATTGATTGTCCCTTGCCCCAGACATTTACTGTTCCCTAAGTGTGATGGCTACTCTTGGTTGTCAACTTAACTACATCTGGAATGAACTAAAACCCCAGTGGCTGGGTATACCTGCGAGAGATTTTTCTTAATTAAATCATTGGCAGTGGAAAGACCCATCTTTAATCCAGATCTCTTGATGTGGCAAGATTCACCTTAAATCTGGTTACACCTTCTGCTGGCAGCCTACATAAAGGACATGGAATAAGGAAGCCCTTGCTCTTTGCCTGCTTGCCCTTGTTCTCATTGCCAAGTTCATTCCTTCACTGACATAAGAGCCTACTTCAGGATTCCAGCATATACTGAAGACCAGAGGAGATATCCAGCCTCAGGAACTGAATAACTACTGGATTCTCAGACTTTCCATTGGTAGATACCCATTGCTGAACCAGCTGGACCACAGCCTGTAAGCCACTCTAATAAATTCCTTTTATATATATATATATATATATATATATATATATATATATTCATTCATTCTATCAGTTTTGTTCCTCTAGCAAACCCTAATACATTGAGTAGAGTATTTCAAGGGAGACATAGCTTGGTATTACCCTTGTGCCAATGGGACTACTTAGTCCACATTAGCATTTAGGTATCTGTACTGGCCTGCCCTTAGCATCCTGACAGGATATATCCTCAGTGGCAGTCAATAAGAGCACCCCCTGTGGGCATTTGTTATGTTTCCTTATAAAAGGCAGGCCTTGCCCATCTTCTGTCTCTTTCTCTTCCTTCACTCTACTCCTCAGGAACCAGTCTCTGCCTCCTTCACTCCCCTCTCCTCAATACATCTCCCATGTGGGCCCTCTTGTACTGTGTGACTCCTTTCCGCCATTTTTAAAATACAACAGTCGATAAGAAGGGATTGCTGTAGCTCTGACGGATCACGCAGCCTGAAAACTTAAGGATATGCTGTCCAAGGCTTTCCACAGTCTGTGAAAACTCCATTGGTGAGGAGGACTTGTCATGGCCCTGACAAATCACATCCCTTTGGGTACAAATATTAAAATGCCAACAGGGACAATACAGCCTAATCATAGTCAACACTCCCTTAAGCTATTCGGAAAAAAAATGCCTATTATGGGTTGAAAATGTAGTTCAGTTGGTACAGTGTTTATCTAGCATGGACAAAGCCCCAAGTTCTATCCCCAACATTGCATAAAACTAGGCATAGTGGCACACAAGAAGTAGAGTTAGGAGGACCAGAAGGTCAAAGCCCTTCTCTAACCAAAAATTCAAACAAAACAGAACAATAAAACAACAACAGAGGCAGGCAGAGACAATATTCTAGCCGGTAGTATAGGTATCCTCCCTGGACTAAAACATTCCCTTCTGAAGGGAAGACTCATAAGACCACTGAAGTTCCACTCAGGAACCTGAACTTAAAGGACTGAAAGCTCTAATTCAGAAGGCAGTGAAAAATACTGGGGAGAAGAAACTCAGAGCAGTATCCAGGTAGGTAGGGCACTATAAGGATGCAGCTTTGGTAAGTTATCACCTATTTGGTAGTATTTTTTTCTTTGAGTCAACTATGCTCCTATACACAGTTCCAAGATCAGTTCTTTGGTCTGCCATCAGTGCCCTATCCGGGAGAAAAGACATGTATTGGCCTCTCCTTAGTAAGACTGTGTAACATCTTGTAGCTATACCTCCCACACAGAGGAACTTCTCACCCTCATCATACCTTTCAATACTATGATGATTTATCTCTCACTTTTCTTTATTTATTTTAAAATTTTATTATTATTTGGCTTACACATGCCAGACAAATGCTCTCTCTACCACCAATCTATCCCCATCTCTAATTTTTAGTTTTTCTTTTTCTTTTTTCTAAGACAGAGTCTCACTATGTAGCTCTGGTTGTGCTGGAAGTCATAGATATCTTCCTGCCTCTGCCTAAATGCAGGGATTAAAGATGTGTGCAACTATACCCAGTTCAGTTATAACTTTTTAAAAATTTCAACTGAAAAAAATGTTTTTCTCTATAATATTCCTCCACTTTATTTCCCTTTTTACTTCATTTTTTCTTCTTCCTCTTTCCCTTTACCTCTTTTTATCATACTTTTTCTTCCTTTTAAAATTTTATTTACTGATTGATTAAAGTGCCAGGAATAGGATTCAGGGCCTTGAATAAGCTAGACAAGGAATCTACCTCTGAGCTATACTTTCATTTCTTCTTTTATAAAAAATTAGTCTTACATTCATTATAACAACTATGTTATTCTGTATTAGTTTTGCCCCTTTTCTGTTATATGATGCTGGTTTCGACTTTGTTTCTTTATTTAATTAGCTTATGTGTTTTTCGGTTTTTCTTGATTTCTGACTGACTTTGTTTTTGCTGTCCTTGTTCTCTTCTTCTGTAGGGCAACCAAACCTGACGTCTCAAGTGTGCTGCGAGTGTGCTTTGTCACAGCCCACACTTCGATCCAGCTGAGAGAAACTGTGCCTTATTCTAGCCAGGGCCTCGCTACACTCAAACCTTGGGATGCTGAGACTGAAAGAAGAGGGAAGGTAAAAGCCCCCAGCTGACAAACTGGACTCAACTGGGCAGAACTGGTGTTCTGTTCCTGTATATTCACCTATAACAACTGCAGGGAGAAACAGCATCAGTGCTGTGGACCCCACACTTAGGAGAAACGTGACCTTTCAGACTCTCTCAGCCCTTAAAGGAGTGGGTTTTATGAAAATGAATGAATGCCAAGAATATACAAATAAATAGATGAATGAATTTAAAAATATAGGAGATGAGTGAGACACTCAATAAAGAGAAATAGAGATTTCGAATAAGATGAAACAGAAATCTTGGAAACAAAAAACTCAACAGAAGAGATTAAACACACACACACACACACACACACACACACACACACACACACACACACACACACACACACAGAGTTCAGAGCCTCCCTCACCAACAGACTAGATGAAACAAGAAAAAGCATCAGGTAGGGCTTGCAGTTAAGGCTGATTAGTTATAATATCAGAAGTTAAGACTGATTAGTTATAACCTTCAGACAGTTAATAAAAAAGTAAGAATGAACAGAACATGGCAGATCTCAGAGATTCCATCAAAGGACCAACTAGATGAGGAGGAATACATACAATCATAAAGCATGTGAAAGAAGCAAATAAATGAGAATTAAGGGGGGAATCAAATACTATCAATACAGCAAGCCATAAACCATTCATTTTAACAATAATTCTAAATGTAAACAGTTTTAATTCTCCAAGTAAAAGATGCAAAGTGACTACATTTAAACAAAGATTCAACAATGTGCTGCATTCAGGAAGCCTGCCTCACCAGTAAAAGCTGGAAGTGAAGTGATGATAAATAATATTTTAGGCAAGTAGAACCCTAAAGCCAGAAGGTATAGTTACACTCATATCTAATACATTAAGACAAAATTATGAGAAAAAAGAAGGTACCACATATTCATAAAGGTAACACTCATCAGAAGATACAATGATTATAGACATATATACATTGAACTTGCAACACTCAATTTTATAAAACTCTGCTGGACATAAAGCAAGAAACAGACTGAATCAACAATGGTGGAAGACTTGACTCTCATCAGTGACCATTAGGACCAAAAAACAGAACAAGGGGCTGGAGAGATGGCTGGCTCAGCGGTTCAGAGCACTGATTGCTCTTCTAGAACACCCAAGTTCAAGTCCCAGCATCCACATGGCAGCTCACAACTGTCTGTAACTCCAATTCCAGGGGACCTGACACCCATGGCAAACCACCAATGCACATAAAAAAAAAATTAAATAATTAAAAAAAAGAACAAAACAACAAAAAAAACCAACAAACAAGAGACATCAATTATGTTACACTACAGATAAAAACCAATAAACACCGATAAAATATTCTGTCCCAACTCCAAGTATATACACTCTTTATCAGCACACGGTTCTTTCCCCAAAACAGTGCATACTTTAGATCATAAAGCAAATTTTAACAATTTTAAAAAAACTGAAGTAATTTATTGTATCTTCTCAGATTATAATGCAACTAGGCTAAAAATAATAGCAAGAAGAACTACACACAGAGATCATGTAAACACATGGCCCCTGAACAATATATTTGAATGAAAGTAGGCCATTGAAGAAATCAGGAGGAAAATTCCTATAACTAAATAAAAATTGAAACAATGTATAAGAACCTGTGAGATATAGGAAATGTATTAAAACAGAATGCTCTCAAACAAATAACATAGTGAGGTGTCTCAAGTAGAATAAACTAAAACCAGTAAAAGAAAGAAGGAAAAAAAAAAAGATCAGAGCTGAACTCAATGAAAGAGACACTAAAATAATACAAAGGATCAATGAAACAAAGGTTTGGCTTATGGAAAAGATAAAACTAACAAACTTGGCCAAACTAACCAAAGGAAAAAGAGGAGACCCAACTCAATAAAATTAGGAAGAAATAGGAGCTATTATAACAGATACCACTGAAATCAGAGGATCATTAAGAAATATTCTTCACAGTTATATTCCAATAAAATAGGAGGTCTAGAATAATTGAGACAAATTTCCAGACACATAAGACCTTCTCAAATTTCAAGCAAGAAGATGTGACCCACTAAAACAGGCAAGTAGCATGCGATGAGACTAAGCAAAAATGAGGTTTCCTAGCAGAATAAATTAAGCTGGATGGATTCACTGCAGAGTTTTCCAGACTTTTCAAGACAAATTAATGCCAGTACTCCTAAAATGATTCCGTAGAATAGAAAAGGGAAGGAAAGGTTCCAAACTTACTCCACAAAATAAAATCCCTTCACAGGACAAAGGACAATTTGTGGGACTTGGTTTTCTACTTCCATCATGTGATTTGCAAAGATTGAACCTGGACCATCAGGTTTGGTGGCAAGTGCCTTTACCTTCTGAGTTCTCTTGCTGGCCAGTGTTTCAGCCCTTTATGTTAGCAATAGTTAACAGGTTTACTCCAGAACAGCTCACTGAACAACAGTGAATGTACTTTAGTTTTCTTATTCAGTTAAAATCAGTGCAAACATTTACTTACACATAGAGAAATGGTGTTAGTCTGCAATCTCAGAATGTGGGAGGTAGAGGCTAGGCGAAAGGATAATAGATTTTGGGCTAGCCTGGACTACACAGTTGGACCAACTTCTACAATAACAAAAACACACAAACCAACCATCAAACATCCACAGGGTAAGGCTATATTTCAATGGTTGTGCTTGCCTGGTTTCTGAATTTGAGTCCATCCAGCTGCTCTTCCAATCAACTTTAAAAAGTGTAATTACCTGTTTTTTCTGTGTTCTGCTCCTGTTTTCCAGCCAATCATCCATTTGCTCCTCTATTTCTTCAATAGAAGTTCCATGATCATAAGACTGAATATATGTATTTTCTAAAGGCATATATACAGGAAATTCTGGTTTCGGTTTTTTAACTTTAACTTTCTTCTGTTCTAAAAAGAATATTTAAAAGAACCAATTGAGATCTGTTCAGAATAAAAAGAAATGAAAAATATTCTAACATTGTATTCATAGACTAAATCTTTGAAGAACATATATAAACAATGTTATTTTATCAAGACAGAATTGCTTTGTTGTAAATAGCTACAAGCTCTATTGAGCATTGATAATTATTTAATAACAAGCTCAGATGCTCTCAATGTGATTATGACAGGATCACACTGTTTGTATATACCTTTAGTCTTCAAAGTACCTTTCATTAAAACATTTCATTTGGGACATGGCAAAAGCTTTAATTTAGAGTCTTAATTTTTTAATGATTTATTTTTATTTATGTGTATATATATGTGTCTATGTGAATGTGTGCCACGTATATGCCAAGTGCTGACAGAGGCCAGGAGAAGGTGTCAGATGCCCTGAAGTTGGAGTTACAGGCAGCTGGTCAGCCAGTTGGTGACTCATCCAACTTGGGTGCTGGGAATTGAAGCCTGGGTCCTCTGAAAGAGCAGGAAATACTCTTTTTTGTTTGTTTGTTTTGTTTTTTCAAGACAAGGCTTCTCTGTGTAGCTCTGGCTGTTCTGGAACTCATTCTGTAGACCAGGCTGGCCTCGAACTCAGAAATCCGCCTGCCTCTGCCTCCCGAGTGCCAGGATTAAAGGTGTGTGCCACCACTGAGTTCTTAACCATTGAGCCACCTCTACTACCCTTAGTTTCTTAGTCATAACCTTATTTCATAATAGCTATATACACCACCAATGGTATATATTTGTATTTTCAATATTCTAAAAAGAAAACCTGATCTGGGAGCATCAGTCAAATGTTGCACAAAAATATTTCCAAGGCTATTCATGGTGGCACACACTTTTAAACCCATTATTTAGGAGGCAGAGGCAGGCAGTTCTCTGTAAGTTCAAGGCCAGCCTGGTTTACATAGTGAATTCACCAGAGCTACACAGAGACCTGTCTCAAAAAAAAAAAAAAAAAAAGTAATTCCAACAATACAAATACTATGGTGGTTGCAGAGATCAACAAGCAACATCATAGCTATCTCAGTTTGTGTCAGCACACCCTATGATGCTTCTACAATGATGAAACTGTCTCGCTTGCCTTCAAACAATGCCTGCTTGCAATGGACAGCAGCATTCTTTCTTCTCATCAGTGACAACACTGAGAAGCTGCTCCTTTTTCATCTGCAAACTCCCCTAGCCTCATAATCACATTTTTACTATGCAATATTTGTGTGTGCATGTGAATAGTATAATGCTACTGTGAAAAAAAACACATCAAATTTCTAGAAGAAAACAGATAATCCATAAACCTCTCAGTTCAGAGGGGAAAATGACTTAACAATGGATGCCAACAAAACTAAATATTCATTTGATAGAAAATTAGACACAATCTGCTAACCATATACAAAAATAAATTCCATCTGGGTGAAAAGAATAGATTTTTAAAACTGGAATTCTAAAAATTAACTTAAAATCATGTGCTATATAAAGGAAGAGGAAATCTTAACTTGCATCACAAATGCAAATTCTATAATAAACACAAGAACAGCATAAACACCAAGAGACAACAAATTTGGGAACAGTATCTTCAACTCAGAGGTCAAACAGAAAATTGATAAAGAGATTACAGAAAGTGATTAATTTTATAAATAAGATGGGCAACCCAACAGAAAAGTTAATAAAGGTCATGACTAGGCAATCCAAATAAATAAATCCACAAGACCACAAAACAAGAAAAGAAACCTATTCTTGGGGACACCAGATCTCCCTGGGAAGGGGGGAAATAGAAGAGATTTCATGAGTGGACTGAGGAGGGGTGAGGAGGGGAACATGAGAGATCAGGTTGGGGTGGGGGCAGAGCAGGGGAGAGTACTGAAAGAGACTACTGGAAAGGGGGGCATATTGGGGTCAGGTAAAAACCTAATGCAAGGGCATCTCCCAGGAATCTACAAGAAGACTTAGACTCCTAACAATAGCAGATACATAGCCTGAACTGGCCATCTCCTATGACCAGATGGGTGCCTAGCCCAACTGTAATTCAGAGGCTTCATCCAGCAACTGATAGAAACAGATGCAGACCTACAACCAAACATTAGGCAGAGTTTGGGGAATCCTGTAGAAGAGGAGGAGAAAGGATTTTAAGAACCAGTGGGGTAGAGGACACCACAAGAAAACTCACAGAATCAACTAACCTGGGCTCATCACAGTTTATGGAGCCTGAATCGACAACCAGGGAGCTTGCATGGGACTTATGTAGGCTCTCTACACATATGCTACAGTTGTGTAGCTTGGTCCTCTTGTGGGACTCCTAACAGTGGGAACAGGGGCTGTCTCTGACTCTTTTACTGGCTTTTAAGACTCTACTTCTCATATTTGTTGCCCTGCCCAGCCTTAATACAAGGGGAGGTGCTTAGTCTTACTGCAACTTGATATGCCATGTTTTGTTGATACTGATGGGAGACCTGCCCTTTCCTAAACAGAAATGGAGGAGGGGTGGATTGAGGTTGGGAACAGAAAGAGGATTGGGGGGGAGGGGCTGGGGGGATGATGGAGGGAGGGGGACACTGTGGTCAGGATATAAAATAAATACATTTATTTTTTAAAAAATGGGGGGAAGCCTACACTCTCAGGTTAAAGAAATGAAAATTCAAGTAATATGTGTGATTTAAAACCTAATATGAGGGTACAAATTAAAAACACTAATAGGATATACTTCTGGCAGGGGAAGGGCTCTCTCTAAATCGGGAATTATTCTATTATAATTTTGTGGGAAAGTAGTCTAAAAAGATATATTAAAGCCGGGCGGTGGTGGCGCACGCCTTTAATCCCAGCACTTGGGAGGCAGAGCCAGGCGGATCTTTGTGAGTTCGAGGCCAGCCTGGGCTACCAAGTGAGTTCCAGGCAAGGCGCAAAGCTACACAGAGAAACCCTGTCTCGAAAAAACCAAAAAAAAAAAAACCAACCAACCAAACAAACAAAAAAAAGATATATTAAAATTAAATATATAAACCTTTTCTGAGCATAAAAGAATTTGAATATAACTGCATGTATTCATATAAATATGTATATGCTTATATGTGTATGTGTGAGACAATTTACTGTTTATAGAGATAAGTTTAACAGTAAATGCCTCGTAAGAGAGATGACTACATAATTACTGATGATTTATCTATACGGAGAAATAATAAGTCATCACTGAAGCAGAGCTACAGTAATAATTTCATGGGTATTTCAATGAATTTAAGTAGCAAAAGAAAGATCAGAAAAGGATGATTCCATATTTTAAAGCAAAATCATGCTTCTATATATCCTTATGTTTATACAAGTCTACACACACATATCTGATTATTATATGAGAGTGGATATTCTATAATATGGATGATTATATAAGGCTTGGAGGGGATGAGATGAAGGAGAGGGAGTGCAGTGAACCAATGAAGAGAAGCATCACCACAGGAAAACAAGTACACACATGTGAAGGTATGCTGACATATCTTACGGGAAAACTACAGACGTAATGGACAAGACTTTACAACATTAATCTATTTGTAAATTCAGGCTTCTAAAGCCAATAAACAATAGCTTCTTAGTAGGTTCCACGCGGCGCCATCCTTCCTGTCGCGGCCGCCATCAGAGAGCAGCAGCCAAGGCCCTGCACTACCCCATGGCCTGGGCCTCAACAAGGGCCACAAGGTGACAAAGAACGAAGAATATCAGCAAGCCGAGACACAGCCGGTGGCGCGGGCGCCCCACCAAGCACACCAAGTTAGTGTGGGACATGATCCAGGAGGTGTGCGGCTTCGCGCCCTTCGAGTGGCGCGCCATGGAGCCCCTCAAGGTGTCCAAGGACAAGCGCTTGCGCTCAAGTTCATCAAGAAGAGGGTGGGCACGCACATCCGAGCCAAGAGTAAGCGGGAGGAGCTGAGTGACGTGCTGGCTGCCATGAGGAAGGCCCTGGCCAAGAAGGACTGATCCCCCACCCCAAATAAATGTTGCTACCGCGAAAAAAAAAAAAAAAAAGCTTAAAAAATATTCATTAAATTCTCTGCTTTTAAAATAATTTGAGTTTGCACCATCCAACATTTTGCACTTGGCAAAACCTAATAAATGAAAAAGTATGTATTTTCAAAACTAAATGTCTAGAAAATATGCCTAAATGACCCAAAGATTCCTATTTGCCAAGTACTCTCAATACCTCTCCATAATTGTGATTCAATAAAACCTACAAAGTTAGAGTTAATAACATCAATTTACTTCACTCAATCTAAGATTTTTCTTTTTTAGCAGTATTGTGAGGTTTATTGAGAAAAATGAGTTAATATAAAAACATATAATATCTTGATGCTGCTTTGTGAATCTTACTGAAGTTTTCATTAAATTATGATTGTAAGGCTACAGAGATGTCTCAGCAGTTAAGAGCAACTATTGCTCTCTTAAAGGACCTGAGTTTGATTCCCAGAACCATGTGGTAGTTCAAAACTGCTTGTAACTGCAGCTCTATAGGCAACCCAACACTTCTGGCCTCTTTGGGCACCTGTACTCACATATGACATATATACATATACACTATTAAAAATAATAAAATATTTAAGAATTATCTCAAGATTTGCAGGCTACTGAAAGAGAAACATGGACACCAACCCAGCCACAAAACCTCTGACCTACAATCTGTCCAGCCTGTAAAATATGCTAGGGCAATGGTGGTACAGAACTTGTGGGAGTGGTCAACCAATGTCTGACTTGACTTAAGGCCCACTCCACTAGAAGGAACCCATACCTGACACTGCTAGGTTAACCAAGAACCAGAGACTAGATAGACCAGAGACACAGGGTAAAACCAAACACAACTGGTCATAAAACAACATAATAACAAAACCCACAAATATGAATAAAATAATTCCTAATAATATCTGCTATCATCAGAAAGGCTTCCTCTAGCAGCACATGGGAACAAATACAGAGACCCACAGCCAGACATTGTGAGGAGAGAGAGTCTAAATGGGAGTTCCCCATGAAATCCTTTCCCTCAGAGCTCATGGGATCCCAAGGAAGATGAGGCAGAAAGATACAAGCCCAAGGGGATAGAGGACACCAGGAGAATACCTCTGAATCAAATACGCAAGGCACATACACGGAGACTGAAGTAGGGCCTACATGGGTCAGCACCAGGCCCTTTGTGTATATATTATAGCTATTAGCTTAGTATTTTATGGGACTCCTGACTGTTAGAAAGAGTAGGTCTCTGACTCTTAGGCCTGATCTTGGGACTCTTTTCCTTTTGTTGAGTTGCCCTGTCCAACTTTGATATGAAAGTTTTTGATGTATGTTGTTATATTTTATTATATCAGGTTTGGTTGTTATTTCTTAGAAGCCTGTTCTTTTCTAAACTACACAATGCAGAAAAATGATAATGAAGTTGACAAAAATTAAAGATTCCTGGAAGCCGGGTGTGGTGGCACACACCTTTAATTCTAGTATCTAAGGCAGAGGCAGACAGATCTCTGTAAGTTCAAGGCCATCCTGGTCTACAGAGTGAGATCCAGGGCTACACGGGGAAAACCTGTCTGGAAAAACCGTACCAACCAACCAACCAAACAAACAAACAAACAAAAGGATTCCTTGTATGTAACCTTTAAATTATATTTTAAAATACACAACAGTTTCTGATTCTGCTAACAGGGAGTACAATTGCTCTTTACTATTGTTAACACTGATACTCTCACCTTTTCCAATATACCACTGATTTGAAAACACAAGGTGGTTATATAACACAAGCCTCATATGAGCAATGGGCTAGTGATAGATTGCTATGAGTTTTACAAGGCTGTTTATTACATATCTTTACTAAAAAAGACAGACATTCCAGATGCTTGTCTATTTAAAATTTTGTATTTATTTTAGATTTTTTATTAAGTAACAAAATAAGAAAAAAGGATTTTTAAACCTGAAAATTTTAACGGAACAGAATTTAAAAAAAAATCTTTAAACAAATTTTGAAAAATGGCTACAAACCTCCAATGCAGATTTCACATGGTGATAAACATTTCATGTTTAACTCCAATTTTCATAAGGGATGTATACATTCTTAATCTGCTATTATTAGACAATTCTAATATATACTCTAAAATTTTACCAGTAAGTTGATTTGTTATAAAAATTAGATAAAAATGATAAACTAAGGAGAAAGCAGTGAAATGTAGTGAATTCCTATTCTTTTAATAGGTAAACTTGGGGTTACTTTTAAGATTTTCCTATAGGTTCATTTTCCTCCTGACGTACTTAAAAGGCTTAAAAATAGTAACTTTAAAAGTAACAATTGTATGAAAATTAATTTAGAGTTTCATTTGCCTACTTTTACTGCCCAACACAGTTAGCAACGTTCCTTCACAATCTTCTATCATCTCAATTCTTCCTATAGGCATCTACTTCAAGTAATTGTGCAGATTTAAGTATCATTTTGTAGTTGTTAGAGTATTTTAATTGAATTACATGCTCCTTGAGACAGGGTACTGTACAGAGAGAAGCTCGGCTGGCATTCACTACTAGTCATAGAATTACATACATTCATCTATTTATCCACTCACCATTTACATACTGAGCACTTACTATGTGCCAGGACACTGTTCACTGTTGCAGACACAAAGTGAAAAAGAAACAATTCCTCTTCTAAAGCTGCCCAAACACAAGAACAATTGTGACAGAAAAACTACCTCTAAAAATAACAGTCTTGAAGACACAACAGTGAACAAAATAAAGTCCTAACTTTCATAGAGTTTATATCTACTAGGAGAAAATAGATATAAACTAAGTCAATACATTCTGCTGAGTGGTAGTAACTGCTGTGAATAAAATAACCAGTATGTGCAAACAGTGTACATGTAGGACAGATGGACATAAAGTCAAGAAAAGTCTTTGTGTTCCATGGAACGTTCCTGTATTTTCTTTCTTGTATTTTAAAATTTTAAAACATTGTTTATTTTTATTTTATGCATATAGGTCCTTTTCTTGCATGTACAGCTGTGCATCACTTGTGTGCATGGTACCCACGAATGCCAGAACAGGACATCAGATTCAGACTCCCTGGAAGGGAGCTTACAGATGACTCTGAGCTGCCATGTGGTACTGGGAATAGAACCTGGGTCCTCTGTCAGGTCAGCCAGTGCTCATAGCCTGAGCCATCTCCAGATGTTTCTATTTCTTTGAGGTAGGATCTTGCTGTGAAGCTCTGACTGGCCTGGTACTCAACATGTGGTCCATGGCCTTCAAGGAGTATGCCTTCTGTCTCAACTTTCCAGGTGCTGGGGTTACAGGTGGGAGTCCCCATGCTTGACTTCTTTTCAATATTCTGATAACTTATTTAAGGTTGTTTGTATTACATAACAGTATTACAAAAGAAGCAAAGGCTTTCAAAACAAAAACAAATTTTTTCCAGGTTTACCTACAGCTATAGCACTATGTTAACATATAGTAGTTGGTTATTCATGATATTAAATACTAATTATAATTTTAGTACCAAAAGAGATTTGGTCTCTGCAGATTTTTGAATGATTCCAACTTGAAGAGTTGTATGACCCCAGGTTGATTTTTCTCTCCTCATACTGGACTTTGTATTGCTCAACAGCAGTATTTTCCATGTGTAATAAATACAGTAAAAACAAGTGACTCCATTGGAAAATGGTAAAGAAAATACAGAAAATTCAACTAGTGTTAAATTTAAAGGAAAATTTGAATTTAGATTAGTTTTATATGACATTATTAATAAAGTAAACAATATTTAAAACTCACTTTGAAGTGTTTCAATTTCAATTCTAGCCAGCGCGTCTTCTTTTTCCTTCAATTTTGTCTCCTTGTATTTTGCATAAAACTGCCCAGCATCCTAAAAGATGTTACAAGTAAATTAACATAAAAATAATTTTGTTTTGACAGTATGCTCCCTGTAACTTCCTTTTAGAACAATTCACTCATTTTCCACGTAGTTTTCCAATGACATGATGAACAGAAGAAACGGAACAAACACTTCTCTGTAATGTTTTTTGCAAGGTAGAATTTCAAGCAAACTTTTCACAGATGAAAAGGAGGATTTCCCTTCCAATTGTCTTCCACTGATTGATGTCTCCCCAATGCCATACTAATGTACAGGCGGCAGCAGCAAAGCCTACTGACTGAACCCAGTTATCTGCTGTGGACCAACGAGGTACTAGTACCATTTTTGTGTTACTGTCTTAGCTCCGGATCCTCACCACTACTGAGGATGAGCAATTCATCTCTGACTGAAAGCTGTCACTCTTCCTCCCTATCACTCTCGGAGAAGACTGTAACAGCTGTCATAGGAAACTGAAGACACAAACTCCATAGATACTCTAAAGTTTCAATGAGTGGCACACAGCCAAGTGCTCAGCAAGGTTCCAAGATAAAAGGCTAGGTATCATATAATCACAGAGATGGACAGAAACTGGTTGATTCTCTAGGCATATGACACTCCTAACGACAAAAATCAGCAAAGCAGATCTTCCCACACTCTGATGAAGTCTTATACATTTCAGAAATACCAGGCCACATTGTGTTTCCATACTTCTATATTTGGTTTGGCCTCAGGTTGGACTATTTTGATCCCTGCCATTATTTTGACAATCTCCTTTTCGTACTTGGACACTGTGTTCAAACAGCATTGCCTTTACCTCCTCCAGCAGAGCAAGTCCCTTGACTTAAACACTCACATGCTTGTATCATGTCATAGTATCACCTAGAAGATGGGACATTTAAGACAACTGAGATCTGGCACTCTGTGTTTACTGAACTGAATCAAATTGGAATACATATGAAATCTTATAAAGAAGGAAATGAAAATGCACGATTTGACTGATGAAGAGTAAGGAAAGAAGTAGGCATCAAGGGTAAGTTTAAGGTGATATTACTGTATTGTAAGGTTCCTAGAGAAGATAATTCACATATCTATCTGTGATTATGTCTATAGGAAACAAAGGAACACTACTACCTAGATCAAATGCAGATACACAAATTATCCCACCTTATTTCATTCATAATTGTAAGCAAATCAAAGGTATTTCATGGGGTCTGTTTCTTGAGATTATACTAGAACTCTCCGACTAGATAATGCATTAGGGAAATTATATAGAGACTTCCTAAAACATTTGAATACATTGTGAAAATATTTCTTTTTATTCTTTCAGTCAGACTTTTGTGTTCCTAATTTCTAGTACAAGCATTCTACAAACCATGGGTCAGCCACACAAATGTGTACTCAAAAGAGCATAGATAGTAATTCACCCAAGTACTCATCCTCCCATACTGATATACGATATATGTATATATGTGCGTGTGCGTGTGCGTGTGCGTGTGCATGTGTGTGTGTATAATATACCTACATTTCCTCAAGGTCTGGGCTAAGGTTTTATGGCCTCTTAACATTTTCCACCCCACTCCCCTAAAAAACCTTAACTCTAAAGGAGTATTACTTTGTAGCAAGTCATATCAGTCATTTATACCTTGGTGTGAATGAATGAATGAGCTTATTAGCTTCTTTCCACAGAGTAGGTTTTAATAGTAGGGAAGAAGAAAAGGCCAGGAAGGCATTGGCTCCTTGAGGGGAGTAGAAAATGTGGCACCATGCAAAAAAAAGAAGGGCACAGATTAGTTATTTATGAGGTAAGAAGAGTATAGACTGAAATATATCATCATAGTAGATAGTACAATGAGATACAGTTTTTACAAGGACAGACTGACTTTTGAGACAAGATCTCACTAGATAACCCAGTAGGCCTTGAACTCATGA
Source organism: Peromyscus maniculatus bairdii (assembly GCF_049852395.1). Classification (NCBI taxonomy): domain Eukaryota; kingdom Metazoa; phylum Chordata; class Mammalia; order Rodentia; family Cricetidae; genus Peromyscus; species Peromyscus maniculatus. The sequence continues at coordinate 73,613,297 of NC_134856.1, read as the reverse complement.
TTCTCCTACTTTAGCATCTCAAGTGCTGGGTTACAGGTATAAATCAACACAAGAGAGAAGATTTTGGAGTCTGCCTATCTTTATGAAGAAGTCAGCTCTTTTATTTTATCAGCTAGGAGACATTTAGCAAATTGTTAGTTTTCTCATTCACAAATGAGGATAACTCATTTGTGTCTAACTCAAAGGACTGTTATAAAGATTTAACATTTTACTATTTAGGAGACACTTAGGAAGCCACCTTTACAGTGGGGTCTTCCATATATTAGCTTTTTTTTAAATGGCTTCTTAATAATTTGGCATCATTTTACTTTTTACTACAAAGTAAGATTGAGTTTTATGTTTCATACCTCACCAAAATGCCTCCTGTCAAAGCCTATACCTTCTGCTTCTCTTACTTCTCCTTGTCGGCACCCTCCTGACTCAATGAAAAGACCTGTTACTACTGGGCAGTACCAGCCTCTTCTTAGAGGTCCTGCCAACCTTTAACATTTCTCCACTAAAGTTTCCTCTTCCTGCCACAGCCAAGAATCTGCTTTGAAGTAGTCATAGGAGCCTAAACCATCCCTAGGATTGTAAAGTATCAAACACTTAAAGCTACTCTAGCTACCTCAAGGTTGTTCTGCATTCTGTTTTATTACCTGCTTGTTCAAGGCAAAGAATCTCATTGTCCATTTGCTCAAGCTTTAAGCATTGATTTAAATGTTCCTGATGTTTTGTCCTTAGCTTACTTGTATTTCCAATTACAATTATAATTTGCCTTTTCTAAGAAATATTACTTCCCTAACAAATTTACCATTGTAACTAAACAATTCTGCTGTTTCAACCATTCTTGTGGATATTACAGTATAACATGCTTAAAAGTACACTACAATCAGGAAGATTCTAAGAGGAGAATGATCACATGGTGCGGCAGCTTGAAATTCTGTCTTATATAGGACAAGAGATGAGATTAGAGATAACCTGGTAACTACCATAAGCATTTTTAAGGCTCATCAAAGAAAGAACACTATGAATATTGTATAAAGTTCCAGAAATGAAGATTTTAATTTTGAATAAATATAAAAAAATAATTTTCTAATAATAAAAATTAGCTGAAAATAAACTGACTCTGTATGTAGTATTCAAGAAGAGAGTGGGTGGTATTCCTTAATATATATTCTTTTTTTTTTTTTTTTTTTTTGGTTTTTCTGTGTAGCTTTGGAGCCTGTCCTGGAACTTGATCTGTAGACCTGGCTGGCCTCGAACTCACAGAGATCCGCCTACCTCTACCTCTCAAGTGCTGGGATTAAAGGCGTGTGCCACCACTGTCCAGCCCTTAATATATATTCTAAAGAGATTCAAGTATTCAAAAGGGTTTGAAAAGACACATTGTATTTAGCACCCCCCCCAACCTCTTTGCTAATTCAAGATAATAGAATTGTTTATTGAAGAAACAAAAAAGTTGAGTCTAAGATAAACTCCAGTTTATTAACACAGGAGGTTAAAGATTTTCTGTAGATATAAACACCATATCTATTCCCCTACCCTTTGTAAACTGCCCATGACAATATAGATTAATAAATGTTTCATAAAAGAACAAACAATTCTTTACTATCTCAAACTGACCAATTAGGACTCTTTAGTACTGTATCAAAACTATGGCATTTACATTTTTCCAGAGTTTGTCTTCTTAAGGAGCTTGTAGTTCTCAGGGCTAGAACTTTCAAGAAAAGCTTTTCCTCTAGAAACAAGGTTCTTCACATTTAAATGTTCTTCAAGAGTTCAAAATCTGACTGTACAGTCATCAAACAAAGGTTTGGTTTTACATTTAGAGTGTGGCAAATATAAAGGATTTACATTATTAGTATCTGTACATGATTATGAAACATGGGTTTGTGAAGAAGCCATTGGGCTATGTGTTCAGATTTACCTAATAAACCACTGCTATATGTGTTATGCTTTTAAAGATATGTGAGGATCATTTATTATAAAATGACAGTTTCACTTAAAGAATGTGTAAAAAAAAACTACATTAAATTAAATTTTAGACTGCAGAATACGTGTTTCATGAAAAAAAGGAGTATTTCTTTTCTTTGCTTGGATGGGCTGAAGGTGGAGGTATATCTTTCTAAAATCAGCTAATAGAAAAGATCATGGAAATCTCTGGCTCTTTGTACTTGCCATGGTGAACACAGATGCACAAGCCAGACTCAGAAGGTTTGAGGTAACAGCTAGATGCTACTGAAGGCATCATTGTTCTGATCTGAGTGTCATGAGACCTGAATAATGCCCCATTTCCTAATAGCCAATAGACAAGCATCTAACCTGCAAAATAATTGCAATCTATTGGAATTTTAGGGTGATCTGTGCCTTACCAAAAATCTATCAGTCTATTATTGTGACAATAAGTTGAGTATCTCTCATACATAAAAATGTTTGAGACCAGAAGCATTTCAGAGTTCTTATTTTTCCAATGACTATTGCATATTCACATATTTTGTCCAGTTTTGGACTATGTGCACATATATAATGGGACCCAAATCTGAACATAAAATTTTTATATCTCACATATACTTTACAGACATAACCAGAAGGTAATTTTACAGACTATTCCTACTTTGCATGAAACAAAGCCAGTGGACACAGAATCATCTGAATCATGCCATCATGTCAGCACTCAAAAAGTTTGAGATTTTTGGATTTCAGATTTTTGGATGCGGATGCTCAAACGTACAATACAAATGGTGCTAGTGAGTTGTACAGAGAACATTCATTGGGAACTTTTAGTTTGCCTGACAGAGGTTTTATTATAGAGAAAAATTTAGTAAGATGTAATACTTCTGAGGTAGGTAGGTTGTAGCATGGAGAAAGCCCATACTGACATAGTAATATTAAAATAACATTCTGGCTGGGAGGTGGTGGCACACACCTTTAATCCCAGCACTCAGGAGGCAGAGCCAGGAGGATCTCTGTGAGTTCGAGGCCAGCCTGGTCTACAGAGCAAGATCCAGGACAGGCACCAAAATAACACAGAGAAACCTTGTCTCGAAAAAACCAAAATAAATGAAAAAAAAAAAAAATTCTGAGTTGGTATTTTCAGTTATGTTTTAGTTTACTTTTACTTCTCCCTAAATAACTCAAATAAGAAGCAATCTGATATTTTAGAAAAGATGGGCACTGTTCTAGAGTGGAAGGAGCAGGAAGATGTGGGAATAAGGAATGTGGAAGAGTCCTGGAGAGAGGTAGGTAGAAAAAAGACGAAGGATGTCCCATGTAATTTCACTGTTTGACAGCACCAATCTCTTGATTGCAGCTTACAAATAACCTTCCAATAGGAAAATACCATAAGTGCATTTCTGAAAACCTGTCTACAAAGTCACAGGTTCTATTACATTTTGTTGTTCCATTCACTTAATGATACATTCTTAGACTTACATATAATGTATAATAAGATTATAATAAAGAGTAGAAAAACTTACCAACTGTACACTTTGGGTAAGAGGTGAATTTCCTGCAAAGAGCTAGAAAATATGGTTTCCTCTGCCTGAGATAGTCCTATTGATAGGGATGCAAAGCCTAAAAGTTGCTTTTGCATTTGGGATGAGACAAAATAGGAGCCATCTACTTAACCTAACCCAGCACAAGTACTACCCTCCACTTTTAGAACAATGAAAAGCAGCCTAACTACTCAAAGAAATTCAGAGCAGACGCTGGCATTTTCTCTTTTCTATTTCTTATATGCTAATATACATTTTTACCCTGTTTCAACTTTCATGTATAATATGAACTAGTTGTGGCCTTTGGACAATTTATTTCACCAATCTGAGTCATGAGTATTTTTCAACTCTAAAATATGGCATCAGTGAGACTATGTATCTTTAACATTCTCCCCTAATTAACATTTTTGTGGCTATTTATGTTTTCTACATCTAGCAGTAAAACTAGAAAATTCTGTGTTGTAGTCTGTATCTCCAAGAATCTGTACCTTATTGTGCTCCTCCTACACTTACAGAAGGTAAAAATACAGAATTGTGTCTTACGTTGTGAGGTATCTCCAGTTTCCCTACATCTTTATCTAGCAGTGGAGCTTCAGTCTTAGAAACTTCAAACTTTATTTGCTTATGTAATCCCAATATCAAAAAGGCTTGCCTGCAATTTTTAAAATGTATTTTAGACTTATAAAATAAGTGGCCACATCCCTTGGAAAATCCATCTTTAACTGTGAGTAGAAGGGCAGGCCACTAAATTTCCAACAAACTTGAAGGGGCTATGCACCCTGCTCCAATTGGCTGTAAATGCTTCCTATGCTTGGATTCTGACACGAGTCTTGGCAAGCAGAAGCAACGGACTAGAAATTAATGGCTGGTGTTAAAAAAGGGTGGCCTCCAGGCTTCCTTCAGTTATGGGTCCAGGGAAAAAGCTTCTGAGAAGGATGGTTGCTTCCACAAACAGGAATTTTGTAAAGTACCAATGGATTTTGTGCTTTTAGGCTATTTTAAAAGACGGTAGAGTAATACAGGGATAATTCCCATGTCTTCTCAGCTACTGCTTTTATGCAGCCCATGAATCCTGATGGAGGTGAAGGATGTGCACACTGGATCCTTCCTATGATAATCTAACATTTAATCATGGTTACATTGGATGGGACTAGAACTTAATGTGAAAAATTTGTAACTTTAGGAAATGTTCATCTAAATAAATTTTATATATTACTAAGAAATGTTACATATCAGGTAGTAAGTTGCTAAAACAATAAATTCACAGAAAATCAAACTATCAATAAAATGTGGGCATTTAAGATCTTGCCAAGACAAGGTAGGAAGGCCCTTTAGAATATCCTGCTTCACAGAAAAGTCTGTCAGATATGCTAGGCCTGTGGGACGAAGATGGATGCCCCAACGTTGCAGAGGAACCTTGGGTAACTGTCCAGGCAGCCAGCTGTTTCTGTCATTTCTCACTTTTTTTTTTTTTTTTTTTTTTTTTTGGGAAGTTGCTTATCTACACTTCCTGCTTACTTAGGTAATATTTCCTTCTTGGGTCTCTGAGGGAGTTGAAGATTAGTTATAGTTTTCCTTGATAACAAATTCAGAAAAGAAACTCACTAGAGAGGTGTAGAGTGTATAAGTTTGAGAGAAATTAAAAGATAGTTTTGGGTTGGTAAAACAAGTTAGGATAGAAAGCGAATTAGGTACATTTTGGATTCACCAAAATAGGATAAATAATAGAGTATTTTTTCTGAAATTGTCAAATGATAATGGACTGGACATTGGTAATGTAATTCTTGACAGTATATATAGTTATTGTACTTATTGTATCTAGTTTTTCTTATATTAGTTATAATATTTTTATTATTTTAGACAAAAAGGGGGAAACGTGGTGGTATTTGTAATCTAAAAAAATAAAGCTTGCCTGAAGATCAGAGGACAGAGCCAGCCATAGAGTTAAACCTAGAGGTCAGGTAGTAGTGCCATACACCTTTAATCCTAGCACTAGCACTCAGGAGGCAGAGGCAGAGATCTGGATCTCTGTGAGTTTAAGGCCACACTGGGCTACATGAGACTGATCCAGTCTAAAAGAGCCAGGCAGTGGTGGCACACACCTTTAATCCCAGCACTTGAGATCTCATGCCTTTGCTACCAGTATTTGGGAAGCACACACACCATTAATCCCAGCATTAGGAAGGCTGAGACAGAAAGTGATATGGTTGGGTGGAGAAAGTTGTTTAAGGCGTGAGGAGATAGGAACTTTTGGCTGAGGACTCAGCAGCATGCAGTCAGAGTATTTGTGGAGTTGGTGAGGTGAGAAGTGGCTGTGCTTATTCCTTTGTCTCTCTGATCTTTCAGCATTTGCCCCAATATCTGACTCTGGGTTTTTATTATAAGATCATTTAGGATTCGTGCAACAATGTGTCTTACTTCAGGCTATAAGATGTAATTAATAACCAACTGTAGATAAGTGGCACCTCCTGGAATAGAGGGTCCTAACAATTATATTATTATGGACTCAAATATATCCAACTCCAACACACATGGTGATTAAAATAAACTAGGTTATAAAATTAAATCTGAAAATAGACAACACTGATTATATATTATCAACTTCTGCTACTTTCTTAAATACAGAACATATCAATTAAAAAACATCCCATGGCCAGAGGTATAGCTCAGCAGTAAAATGTGTGCATAGTTAGCATGCCTTAATTAGGCCATGGTTTCAAGCCACAGAACCATACATGCACATGAGCATGTGCGTGCGTGCGTGCGTGCGTGTGTGTGTGTGTGTGTAATCTCCAGAAAGGTATTATGAACCTTAAAATATTTTTGTAGATGATATATGTTGACAATGAACATAAAAGCCCAGCTTAGTCAGACTATTAAAGAACATGCACTCTGTTCAAAACTATTATGAGAACAATAAGCAGACTAGAAAGATGTGGAAGTTGACTGGGGCTATATACTTGTGAATGTTACAATTAAATTACAGCATCAGAGCATAAAAGCCTTTTGATATAGTTTAAGTTCCTTCTAATTCATACTCCATGTCCTCTGCTGATCGTTTTACTGAGATGTTCACTTATCTAAATACTTTGTCAAGCTCTCCAGCTTTGCTCATAGAGTCACGCATTACAGTTCTTTCTTGTCCACTAACTTTATCCTTTTTAAACATTCTTTTCAGATTTCACATAGAAGATTTGCCTGTTAAAAATTAACTTGCTAAATAAATATGCCTAAATCTAGAGATTTGGAATACAGTCTTTGATGGTAATATGATATCTTCCGTTTTAAAAAGTGGTTGAAACTTTTCCTCAACTTTAACACAATATGGTTTTGTGGGAAGTGCTTTATCTATGAAATTGTCTGTGTATAATACCACCTGTGGTAGTTTTAATTTAATTGGCCCCCATAAGCTCATGGGAAGTGGCACTACTAGGGGGTATGGCTTTTTTGGAATAGGTATGGCCTTGGAGTAAGTGTGTCAGTCACTGTGAGGGTGGGCTTTGAGATCTCATACAAGCTCAAGTCACGCCCACTGTCTCACTTCCTGTTGCCTGCAGATCAAGATGTAGGACTCTCAGCTTCTTCTCCAGGACCATGTCTGCCTACATGCCACCATGTCACACCATGATGATAATGGACTAAACCTCTGAAAATGTAAGCCATCCCGATTAAATGTTTTTCCTTTATACGAGTTGCCGTGATCATGGTGTCTCTTCACAGCAACAGAAACCACTAAGATACCACCTAGTACAAAGTGGCCACTTATATGTTAAGGGTCCGTTTCATCTTCCACAACTCAGTTCAAGTGGTCCCTCTTGAGTTTTCCTTGTCATACTAAATACATACAACTTACACCTTTGAACAACTGCAGGTGTCACTGGATACTACATATTTGAAGCTTAATGACCTACTAATCTGTATTCATGTGCTATAACTGGCTGGTAAGTCCTAGAAAGCATATTCATTTCCAGTGCCCCCTGTCATGCCTTGTTTTTACATGTCCTTACCATATTTTTGTTTGACTGGCTGATTTATTCTTCAACAAATGACCAAAAGGAGATTTACATATCAAATTTTTATTTAACTATTCTCATTTGGATTTTTTGTGGTGAGAGACAGAAAAGAATTTAGACAAATAGGCAATAAGAAGTCTCCTTAGGGATCTCCCATGCTAAACAATACAAGAGAACTTAAGAGTAAAAAGTGAGCAAAATGCCACTGTTCTCAATTCTGCTGGAAAATTTTAGATACATATGAACTGTAGTAAAGGAATTAGTATGTAGAAGATGAATGGGAAGGAAGTTGGGAGAAGAGTTGCTATGACAACATGTGGGTTCAGGTTCTGCCTGTGTAAAGTTCACTTGCTAGAAGCCTCTAAATCTTCCACTTCCATATACTTTGCAGCTCAGTTTTAATTAACTTTTCAGGAAATCCAAGAGTTTTACACGAGTTCTCTCAACTGACAACTACTTAACTAGCTTACTATGTACTCACAAGGGACTTTGTAAGCTCTTAGATTTGTGTCAGTCAACTTTGGTATTACAGTACATGATTCAAAAATATTGTGTAAGAAAGATAAAATATGAGTAGGCTACTAGCATAGCTTCTATAAAAACAAGTGTAATATTTTGTAAAATTCATTATGAGAGAGGCTGCATCTAGATTTAAAAGTCTAGAGGGAAATCGTAAAAATCTATAACTATAAACTTATATTCCTTCACAAGGATCTAGCTTTTAAAGAAATCAAGATGAAAATCCACCATCGAAGAACACACAGTCATAGGTTTGGTTTACACAAGGAAGAGGGCAACAAGCACTGTTGAGCCAGTTCCTATGCAAATGTTAAATAATGATTCTATATTACTGAGTAGTGAACAAGCATAAAGCAGATGCCTAAAAAACTGAGATATATGTGATATATAACTTTTATATGTAAATTGTTAGTGGCATTTTTTCTGACTACTGTGCCAATTGACTAGTCTTCTTCAAGTTAAAGTGGTTACTTCTGAATTTCACAAGTACGTTATTTAAGAACATCTCATGGAGGTGTCCCAGTGTCATCAATGGCACGTGTATTCAACATTATTCAATTTTATGGAGGATGAATTAATACAAAGGTCACAACAGATGGAAAAGAAGAATTCAGACCATAACCTAATTCTAAAAGCAACTATTCTACACTGCTTTACTGATGTCTTTCATATGTTAATGTTTTCATGTGTGCACGTGTGTGTGTGTGTGTGTGTGTGTGTGTGTGTGTGCGCGCGCGCATGGTGTGTACACATACACATACTTGGGTCATAGCACATGTGTGGTCCTTTGATCTTTGACAACTACGTAGAGTTGGTTCTCTCCCTTCACCTGTACCTGAATCCTGGAATGGAACAGGCTTACTCAACTTTTACCAGATGAACTTCTCTGAGACCCTAATGTTCTTTAGTATAAAGTACTATTTCTATACTATATACTATAAATACTATAAAGTATTTCACTATTACAATAATTATATTGTTAGTGAGAGCCAGAAAAACTAACTGTAAGTTCCTAAAGAAGAATTCAAATATCAAGCAGAAGCTTAAAAAGGGGGGGGGGGGCGGAGGGAATCACCTCATTTTCTTTCTTAAAATGCTTATCAGTAAGAAATGATTATAGCATAACGTAAAACTTAGGCTTTTACAGCCTGAAGGCTAATGCCTCAGTGAAAGCAGAAAGGCAAATGCAATCACACTGAAAGCTAAAACTTTAAAATTCAAACTGATCAAGAGTTAAGGAGTGCAGAGTTTCTAAACGTTTCTAATGCTGCAGCCCTCATGTTGTGACTCCAACTTTATAAAATTATTTTTGTTGCTACTTCCTAACCATAATTTTGCTAGTTATCCATTGCAATGTAAATATCTGATATTCAGGATATCTGATATGTGATTCCTGTGAAAAGGTCATGAGAACCACTGTTCTAGGGAGATAGGTTGTTTGCTTGTAAAACTTAATACAGTGACTGGCTGCCTGGCACCAAGTGGCCCAGGCTGGCAGGCACCACTACGATGACCAGGTATGTGGTGGAGAAATGGGAGAGAAGGAGAGGCAGCGTGGTTTGCGCACTGTGGAGACAAGCGGAACTGAAGACTTGATGGAGGTGAGGAACAGGCTTATGTGGATGGCCTACACTGTTACCTAAGGCCATAGTGATGTCTAGGTGTGAGCTGCAGCTGAAAGCCATGTCTAGGTCCATGGCCCTACTGCAGCCATGGTCTGTGTAGATGTCGGTAGTCCTTGTTACCACTGTGGGGGTCGTGGAGGATGGGATGGGAGAACTGGTTGCACCCCTTGCCAGCCGCCCTCAGTGGGAGAGCAGTCCCAAGTGTCATGGGTGCAGGAGAGATGGCTCTGGGATCCTTTACAGCCCTGGGAAAACTGCCTACCCCCTCACTGGTTGCCACAATGGGAGGGTTGGCCCTGCATGTGGGAGAGCTGGCCCCATCCCTCACCATCATGCAGGAGAGCTGGTCCTCAACCCTTGCCTGAGGAAAGTGGTTCCAGTAGAAGCCCAGACTGACCAATTCAGCTACCACTCAAGTCCACATCCAGGGCTTTGAGTTGACATTCCCTAACATCTACCCCATCTGTGACCTGCTGGAATGTGTGTAGGGACTGGTCCTATGGAACCATAGCCCCAGGATCTCCATGACTTGGAGCAACAGCAGGATATCCGAAAGAAGTTTCGGTGAGGTTCCAGTATTGACAGTGTAGCAAAAACCAGAGGCCTTGAACCAGACCAATAACCCATTGCAATCAGTATCTGCAATTAAAGCTTTTAGACAACACTCTGTGATACACTGCAACTCCCAAGGCCACTAAGATAAATGAACACGTGATGGAGAGGCAGGCAAGATAGAGCAGTGAATTGGTTTTTTTTGTTTTTCTTTTCTTTTTGGGGGGAGTCTACAAGGTTGAGGGCAGACATGGAAGGAATGGGAAATGAATGGGATTGAAGTGCATGATGTGAAATTCCCAAAAATCAATACTATAGATTGCCTTCTGCAAAGATTCTAAATTTTTTTTAAAGGTTTTGTAAGGCAAAAATTTGCCCTGAAGACAATTTTCTGTCACACGTTCTCATAAACATAGTTTGGTAAATATAGTTTTCTTCTCTCTTATTAACTGTTACTGACATAGTATAAAAACATCTGCCATCTGCATACTTTCCCAAATAACATGTTAAATAACTAAAAGTGTTTATTGAGTATAAACACAACCTAAGATTCTATAATCAATGACTATTAGCATGAACTATGCTCATAGAAAAACTACTAAACAATTTCTTAAATGATAGAAAAGTCAGACTAGGAATTTTTGTTCTATTTTCCCTTTTGGAAAAAAAAAAAAAAACAAAAAAAAAAAACACCACCTCACAAAAAGAAGAAAAAAGAAGCCGGGCGGTGGTGGCGCACACCTTTAATCCCAGCACTCGGGAGGCAGAGGCAGGTGGATCTCTGTGAGTTCGAGGCCAGCCTGGTCTCCAAAGCGAGTTCCAGGAAAGGCTCAAAGCTACACAGAGAAACCCTGTCTCGAAAAAATCCAAAAATAGATAGATAAATAAATAAATAAATACAGCATAACTAGTTTCTATGAATGATTAAAAATCCAGTTCTGCTATGTGTAGTACAGTGGGCAGACCTGGCTCTATCTTATAAACACTTCTTTTTGAAAAGAAACATTTCTCCATTTCTCCTCCAAAGTCACAATCTTAACCCAAACTCTATTACTAAACTCCAAAATTTAATACTAAAAAGTATTCTTTTACTTTTAAATATTATGGCTACCTATTGGAAATTTTCAATTTAGCAAAGGAATAATTTCATAAAATATGACTGGAATGCTAAATACAAAGAAGAAAGTGAAATATCCACATACATTCTCCTAGTTTGATCAGGGCTAACCCGAAACAAAAATTCTGATTACTGGTAGAAAACAAAATGCCCCCAATCTGCTTGAAGCTGCAAATAAAATGGGAAGTAATAAATATTTTTGTGCAAATATTCATGTAAATGTTTTTCTCTATAATGTATGGGATGCTATTAAAATAATGAAAAAGTTCATTAAATCTTGTTCCTTTTTATTAGTTATGTCTTTAAGGATAACAGCTGGTTAAACTCTTATTGCTCTTATGTCTGTCATAAAGATAGTTTATCATTTTCCTTTTTCCAGTGTCTTGGACTCCAAAATGAAAAATAAGAGATAATTACAGGAATAGTGCCTAAATAATCTTAGAACAATTGTAAGTTAGGGTTAACTTATGAACATATATTATCCATCAATATTATGAAGCATATACTACATATCAGACATGGTCATAAACTGTTTCATGAATAATTAAAAATGAAAGCATCTAACATTCTATTAAAGAAGTACTTTTTACCTGGATTAGATGAGGCAATGCTTTTAGTGTAAGGCAAAACCAAATTCCCAGTTTGCATGGAAGCAAATCATGCCATTGTGGTTTTACTAGCAATCTAAAGGATAGGAGAAACCCAAGTAACAAATCAGAAAAACAGACAAAATTGAGAAACATAATATTTTAAGCAATTGTGAAATATTTTATGAATGTCAATTTAAATTAAAAATAAAGTTTTCAATAACATATTTATGACAGTCATCACTTAATCTGACTTAGTCTTCTATGAAACGCAGTAGTTACAAACATCATATATATGTAAAAAGTACAAGAATCCAACCTATAAAATTTTGTGGGAAGAGGTTTTTAATCAAGTTTTAAAAATTAAAAAAAAAACTAATTGGAGGGGAGGGGCTGGGGAGAAATATGCTTAAAATACATTATATGAATGTGTGGAATTCTCAATTAAAAAACACAAAAACCCTAAACTCCCCCCCATTTAGACTGGGCTTTCATCACCTCTACAAAATGAATTCTCAGACCTTATGATTACTCCAGCTATAAAAGACTAGTCATTGTCAAAGTGCTCCAAAGTGCTGACAAGTAGTTACCAATACGGCAGCATAAACACACCAAGGCATAAAAATTAATGACATTTTCAGTTTGCCTAAGCATTACTCGCTGATGTCATAAGATAGAAGACAAACAGAATGGTCTTGATCTCCATCCCACATTGATCCAGTTCCTGCCCTGCTGTGTGAACAATTTAAACCCTTTATTTCTGTTATGAACCAATGAAAGAAATGTCATATCTTTTTGAGTGTTCTGCATATCGCTCACTTCCTCTCTATTTATCGTCAATTCTGAACAGAGACAGATTATTCTAGTAGCATTCTATTTCTAAAGTTCAGTAGAAAAAAATTGAAGTAAAAGACTTTGAGAGGTTAATACTATTTAGATATATGTGAACCCTTTATAAGAAAAGAAAATTTTTAAGAATTTTGCTTAGAATTTGTCTTGTAATTATGACACATTCATGTCTATACCTACAGCAGGTGTGGCAGCATATCTGACGAGGATACACACATGAAGTAGAATCATCTTACATTACATACTATTTTGTGCATGCCTACCTTTCATTTTTCTCAGAAGCACTGAGTTTTACTGCATCTGTACTTTTGCTTCCTGTCTTCTTCTTCTTTTCTCTCTTTTTTCTACCAAGCAGCTCATCCTTACCATGAAAAGAATGACAATAACTGAGTGATTTTAACATGTATACTTCAGATGCTATAAAGATTCTTTCGTAAAGAGAAAACACTAGAGCACTTATGCAAATGTATGTGGAGTCGAACATGATCAAGTAAACTCATCAGTCTTTCACAATAACTGTTGCCATGGCATCCAGCCTTACAGACACATGAAATTCAGCACTGTCAGGCATGTGCATCCCCATGGCAATCAAAGTTTTCTAGGAAGAGAAAGTATTCAACTTACTTTTTATTATTCATGCACCTTTAATAGTGCTACTTTAAAGAGTGAGTAAATAAATGATAATTCATGAATGTTTATTTATAGCATATAAATAAAAATCCATAGCAGAATAAACTATATTGCATATTAGACTGAGCAAGTTTAATAAATCCTTTAACAAACTGATCCCTGACGTTATAATAGATATCCACTTTAAATCTTATTTTATGTTTTTAAAGTAAACACATTATACAAGAAGCCTGTGACAAAACTTTCCCATCAATTACTTTAAAAAATTCTACTTAGATGGTAATAATTGGAAGAATATGGCTCTACTTTACAAAGTTTTATTATAAACTCAAATGCTGTATCTTTTTAAAAGAAAGGTTTAAAAATATTCATGTGTTTTTCTTGGCATAAAAATAAATCAAGCAGTAACTAGTGACAGTACAACTATAATACAAAGAACATATATGAAAATAGAAATTTCTCTCACTTGAGAAATAAGTGTCTAGAATTCTATGTAAAATAAAGGAGGCTAGGCCATTTGATTTATCTCCAATACTTACCAGTTGTTTTTCCAGGTAGATGGACCAAACCACAGCATAATGACCCACTGTGAGAATAATGAACAAGAGTAATGCCAGCTCAGCATTGCTCATTTTTCTCACTCGCCTGTAGTAGAATACTGGCTGTCGCCAATCTGGAAGTCCATTGATCAGAATATCATCATACCTGCAGTAGCAAATATAACAATTTTTTATGGAGAGTTTAAGATAAAGCAAAACCAAAGCAAAGCTAAAGAAAAACTTCATTTGCACCTACATTTAAAACAAAACAGAAAAAAATTTCTCTCAGAGGTAACAACTAGAGTTTACCAGCATCGCAGTGCCTAGTAAATTCAAAGCATGGTTAAATGGCTTCAGTAACAATCTTCAGGAAGGCCCACAGTATTAAGACCCTGGACACCAGATCTCAGGATTTACAGCACCCAGTTATATGACTACTGGCGTGACATGCATACCTGTCTACACTGTAGAAAATTCTTTACCACACAATCAGTAACAAAAGTTAGGCTCTCACAGAGGAAATAAAATAAAATAAAATGAGCTATTTGAATTATATATTATTTGAATGAATTACACATTAATTGAATCAAGCTCAGTGTACATTTTTTTGCTCAATACTTTTATGTCTAGCCTCGTGATAATAGTAGTTGAATGTTGAATATCTATACACATTATTTTATTAAAGCCCTTAATGACATAAATAAAATGCCTATGATTTTGCAAAGCTCATGTTCCTTTAAGAACAAAAAGATCTCAAATTAGAGAAGGACGTGAAAATAACAAATGTATGTCAGAGTTCACAATAAAACTGCTTATTTGTAAACCCTTAAGTAGCAATTTCCTCATTTGTGGCTTTTGCTGTAAGGGAAGAACATTAATACACAACAGCCTTCCTTATAGATTTAAACAATCATTCTTGGTACTATCAGGCTAATGGAGAAATAAAAATTCAACTGAATTTAAATTTATTTGTCATTTACTGAACAAATATTTTTAAGGTTAAAAAATAAGGACTAACATTTATGACTGTGAAACTCAAAATGATCACACACACTGTATGCTTAATACACACAACCTGTTAATCTTAATTGAACACAACTCATTAAATATTCTAATCACACTATTTCTAGAATTAAACCTCCACTGAAAGGCCTAATTTGGTGCAACACATTGACCAAAATATTTTAATTAAAAATATTCTGAGTTAGTGGCAGGCCTAATTACAGGAATAGAAATAGGACCTATATTGTCAGGCAGGTCAGTAGAGCTCAGTAGTAGGTTTTTCTCAAGTAAATTGACCGATCTAGGAATAATAGCACAGCTGCTAAACTGCCAGTCTTGACATGTAAATCAATTTAAATGCAACAACTGCAGTATCTACTTTGATAGTTATTAAATTGATACCTTGGAGATATGTTAAAAATATAAAGTGGAGAGGTTATTATAGAAAACTTTTTTTCAGTAGAAAAACATTGGTTATTAATGTAAAATATTATTTGTCAATCTTTAAAAACCTGACTTTTAATCACCTTTAATTATTAATACTATTAGATCAGAGTATCTGAGTAGTAAAAGAAAAGGATATTTACAGAAGTCAATTACAATATGGCTTTGTGGTGGCAGGGTTAGGCAAAATCGGATGTGAAAGATCTGATCTCCTTTTCCAGCACTTGTACTGTTCCTTAAAAATTAACTTCATGCTATAACATTATGGAGCCCTAGAAAATTTATTCTATCTTCAGAATTTTATGTTTAAATCTATCTTTTACAAACTGGCTAATTTAGACCCAGGTAAAAAGGTTATGTTAGTATGCCATAAGACCACGATACTCAAATGAGGTCCAGTGATCGTTAGGTCCCACATTTATGCTGAATTCTCTTCTACATCAGATTTCTTGAGGATGAAAAAAGGTGAATGAAAAAAAAAATCATTATTTTCAGAAATATCTCCACTGAAGTAAATTCTAAAAGGTATGGTTAATAAAAAAGTATTTGAGAATGTGGAGTTGATTCCTTATTAGCATTAATACAAATAATAAATTTGCTTTGTACCTAAATTGTATTGGAAGAAAATATAGCTGCACTCATAACTAAGACTCGTCTATCAAGTATTTCATCACCATCACTAGGAAAAGCCACTATTTTTCTACCACACGTATAAATTGTATTTAGTGCACAACCAAATCCAAATGAAAGAAAACATGAAGCAGCAGATATTTACTTGGCTATGCCTGCCACTCTGAAACACAGTGTCCAGGGATTAAGCGTATAGTCAATGCTCTATTGATTTTATTCCAATGAACATTACGGCTCACATAACTGGCCATTTGAAAGGAGAATAGCTTCTATTATAGTTCACTTTTTAGACTGTATATTGTTAAAAGATAAATTACTACCTTCCTGATGGGACATTGAAAAGACAAATATACTTCTTAAAATATACACAGACACTCATAAGTTATTTAAGGAAAAAATGTGTTGACAATACAAAATTTATAACACTTTATCATGTGTTTCTATATTTAAACACATAATGCTCAAATGCTCTGTAACTGAAATGGATACAAACTATTCTTAAATTTGCATTTAAACCAGATTAAGAATGTACAAATGCATAAATGCGTTACCAGTTAGACAGAAGCAAATCTCTATCATAAAAAAAATCACTAACATACACAAATAAAAGCTGACATGGAGCTTCTTAAAGTTTAAAGCACTAATTGATCAGTTCCACATATCCAACACATGGCTTAATGCACATTGCTTCATTTGATTTTCTTAAATACACACGATAAACATGAAATAACAGTTGCAAAATCATTAGTAGTTCCACTCTAGAATGGCAATTCATCACACCTGCCTGCTAGAAATATTGAGGAACAAAATTAAAATAATCTTAAACTACCAGCAGAAAATATTTACATTATTTTAAAATAGAAACAGAATCATAAAATAGAAACAAAATCAAAATGAAAATCTGAATAGTAAAACATGAATAAATAATTCTAGCATTTGTCAAAAAATATAAAATTGAATTTCCTATTACAGAGAATATGATTTTTTTTAGCTTAAAAAATATCAATTTCCATTTTAGGTCAGATTTTAAACCTTCCAGCAAAATTCAGTTGCATAGAGATTATATAAACAAGAAATAACAGTAAATTAAGTGATCTTAGCTAATTTCCTCCCCCCCCACGTGTGTGTGTGTGTGTGTGTGTGTGTGTGTGTGTGTGTGTGTGGTGAATCTATTGTGGCATATAGCTTTTTACATAATGCTTACTTGTCTTAGAGCTTCAATTTAAGGAAAGTCAAATTAGATGTCATATTCTCAGATTTTGAACAGATCTGTAATGAAATTTACAGTAATTCTATAATGTATTTATAAACACATTAGTAGATTTAAAGTTAATGACACATTTTAAACTGCATTTGTACGAGGCACGATTTTCTTTGGTGCATTAAAAAATGTTTAAATTTTACTAACATTGTAATATAACTGATAAAGAAAAATTTAAGTTGTATAATTGGATTAACAGAAATACTGGTTTGCTGGGTATGGAGGCACACATCTTTAATCCCAGCACATCAGAGGCAGGCAGATCTCTGTGAATTCAAGGACTGCCTGGTCTACATAGCAATCTCCAATACAGCCAAAGCTATACAAAGAGACCCTGTCTCAAAAACAAACACAAACAAACAAACAAAAAATACTAGTTAAATTTATAATATATTTTAAAACAAAAGCATGCACGTTAATATTATGTTAAGTATAATCTAGTGTACAGGCAGTAAGTAGTCTTCAGAAATTTAGATAAAAACTTGGGGAACTTGTGTAGGAATTTGTATTAGATCATAGGATGCTTGTTCTTCAAATGAGCAAATTTGCTATGGAGTTCAGGGAAGAATTCTGTGCTAGGATTCCTTAAACTCACCAGGAAAATCTATTAATTTCAAGCTATAATCTATGCATTTGAGGAACGGGGAAGTTTCAAGTTTTCAAATGTTCTTCTAGGAACCTACCTAAGAAATGAAACTTATGTTAGTACAAGGACTTTCACAACAATGTACATAGCATCTTCAACACAAAGTGTTAAAAGTCATAGGTCCATCAAATGGTGAGTGGATAAACAAAATTATTGACACAATAGAATAGTATTCAGTAATAAGAATAAAGCAGTAGAATGTAGTAGAGTATGAATAAAATTCAAAAACATTATGCTAAGGACTATACTTTGCATATTTCTGTTACTATGAAATGAACAGAAAATACAAATTGATAAACACACTAAACAGATCTGTGACTGCCTAGGGCTGGACTTCAGAGCAGGAATTGCCAAGATGGGCTTGGGATACATTTTTTTGAGGTCGAAAATGTTTAAAGACTGGGTTGTGGAGAGTATGTCTAACTCTGTACAGTTATTATACATCATTGGATTGTATACCTATAGCAGGTGATTTTCATGATATGCAATTTATACCTAAATGAGGCCATTACAAAGAAAATAAATTCTCTTTTTCTGAAGAACTAGCTATTTCATTTGTTAATGTATTTGTTGCATTTCTATTCCCTTTCCTACCAAATTCAAACAATGTATCTAATTTCAATGAAAACATAATTACATGTCTGAAGAATAAACAGCAAACACTTCTATGATAACTTTCCAAACTGTTCATGCCTAGGTTATAATCTTAAAACACTTGCTCACTGTTTATGATAAACAATTGTGTTGGTCAAGTTTATTTTGTGAGAGCTATATGAGATGGCCTTTTTAGGAAATGCAGCTGACTATTCTTTCCTTTTGAAGGAATTAGGAGTCTTACTGAAAAGATCTGCGACTCTTCTTTTTCCTGTATGTTTAAATACTCACAGGTCGCCTGGCCTCAGGCACAAGCTTTAGAGGAGTGATTCTCAGCTTGATTAGTTAAGACTTTTGCCTCAAGGAAAACCAGTTACCAAAGAGTTACTTGTGCCTCAAGGGGAAATATTACAGATATTTGTGTAACTGTCAGGTCCATTTTTTTTTTCTACTAACAGTAAGGTCAATGCAGAGGAAACTATTCCTAAAAAGATTATGTTAGATGAGTCTATGTTAACACAGAAACAATGAATAGGTAAGAAGTGATTTGCTGTGAGAAGATAAAAATGGTTTTAGTAATTAAAAGAAGTTATTACAAAGTTTACTGACTTTGGAGAGAACAACCAGCAAAAAGACAAAATTTAATGGCAAAGATATTGGAAGAATAAAGCAAGCTGGCTTTATAACACATTCTTGATGTGTGAATCAAAACTAATGGTTCACTAAAGAGAATAGTGGAGAGAGTGTCCGAAGCTTCCTCAGCCAGATAGCTAGAGGAAGACCTGGACCAAGGCCAGCCAGCTCTTGTTATAAAGCAAAGAACTGTCCTCTATTCTTGGACTTTACAACCCGGCCAACTGTGGTATTCAAATCAACAGTTAAAAACCAGGAAGGGCAGCTAACATTTTAGGATGTAGAATTATTCCAGACCATATATTTGAAGAAAAGTTTAGAATGTCATATAATGTAATTCTGGGGTTTGTGTATAGGACGTTAGCCACATAAACAAATCAGGTATTTATGCCTGCTTTAGCTTAAATCTCAAATATGTGGGTATTTTCTTTAAGATAACACTGTCAAATTTCCAATGCTGTTCACTACAGTCTCATGAAATCAACTTGTTGGACCCCAACCAGCACTATTATTGTTTGTTTTTTAAAGACTAGCGAGTCCAGAATAAAAGAAACAAACATTTTGTGTTTTATTCTGGGCTCACTAGTCTTTAAAAAACAAACAAACAAACAAACAAAAAACAGTTTATTTCACCTACAATAATTTTTCTTGAGAAACTTTGTTTGTATGTACCCAAAGGGGTAATTTAAAGTGTTTCTTACTGTGGGTCTGATTCTAAGATCTCTGAAGACCTCACACCAGATCCACATTCCACACATTCTACAACAGAGGAAAGGGCTGTGATCTCCTGAGTCACTGGCACTATAAACCACTAGAGTTTATTATCACTGCTCTTCTGAAGCGGAGTGACAGGGCTGTGTGAGGGACTGCTTCAACTCTAAGGTTACCAGACACAGGACCACTGCAGCAGACTTAGGGAAGCAGGCAAAACAAAGGAGAACGAGGGGCCGGTTGTTTTTTCCTCTTATCTTCTACAGTTCATGCAAGTCTATCAACTTACAACCTGGGCCATCTGAGGTGAAGAAACCTCAGGAAAGTACACTTACATGATTACTAAAATGATAATCTCAAACACTTAACAAGCAGTCAGGAGGGGAGTGGATCCACCAAATGAATTCAAAAAGGAGCTATTTCTAATATAGTGAAAAGAATGGAAATTTGGTTGAAATCAAGTACTCCTGATTGTTTCCCAGGGCATAAACACCCACATTAAAAGTCTGTTCTAACGAAGCAAAACTTACTAACTTTACTATTCATGATTCTAGTCTGTAAGTAATGAAATAGCCTAGGAAATAGGTTCAAAAAAAATGAGCTCTGCTCTACACAAGACTGTAAAACAATGCATTTCTTGGAAGAAACAAAAAACAAAAAACAAAAAAACCTAACCTAAAACAGGACTTTTAAAAGCTGTAGAATGAAACTTGCCCATCCAAACTCAAAAGCACAAATAAGCACTCACCTCTGCCTTCTTTCATCATCCTTTAAAACTTCATAAATGGCCACCAACTAAAACAGAAGCATTACTTTAAAATAAAAATACTTTCAACTGTAAGAAATCACACAGGAGGATGAAAGTTCTATAACGCACATGCAGAGAACCCCATGTGCTCATCTATGCCATAAACAGTAAAAATCCAATTATAAGTAACATTTTATGTTTTTGGAAGCAATTTTAAAAACTGGTTGATATCAAAATAAAATTTTGTGAAAGGTGTAAAAGTAACAGTTTACCTTTAAAAATTTTAAGAGTAAGAGCACAATTAAGACAAGAAAATTATGACAATCATGACCCTCCAACAACTAAAAAACTTTAAATGACACAAAATGTTGAAAAAAGTATTCCATTAAAAATCAAAAAATCTAAATGTTATATATTTAAATTTCATGTTCAAATGAAAATATTCTATTTTAGAATTCCTATGTCTAGCATAAGCATATTAATACAACTGTCACTGTAATAAATTACATTTCACTTACTTGTCTAAACTGAGTCTCTGCATTCTCATCTTTATTCTTGTCTGGATGTAAGGTCAGTGAAAGCTTACGATATGCCTTTCTGATGTCTGCAGATGAAGCATCCTGGGTTGGGAGGGGGAGGGGAAAATACAAAGCAAACTTTGTCAGA
Organism: Peromyscus maniculatus bairdii; assembly: GCF_049852395.1. Classification (NCBI taxonomy): domain Eukaryota; kingdom Metazoa; phylum Chordata; class Mammalia; order Rodentia; family Cricetidae; genus Peromyscus; species Peromyscus maniculatus. The sequence goes on along the minus strand of NC_134856.1, from coordinate 73,592,055 downwards.
AAGAGAAATTCCCAGAACCTTGTTAAGATCTGAGAAGACAGCCAACCAAGTGCAGGACCCCAGGCAATGTAATTTGAGCAATCAGCCTAACAACCACGCTATGCAGCTAGCCTGACCCACATGACTGAACAATTATTCAATCTAAATTGGCTCTCCTCTTAACTTTCATTACCATAGTCATTTAAAGAAGATGGTATTTGGCAAAACTTTTCCAACACTTGCCTCCCTAAAATTAACCAATAAATCTTTTCCAGTAATTAAGATATAAAAAAGAGACAAATTAAAAATTAATGTATCTGTGTGCTATCAAAGAACTTTATTATTTACTTGAGAATCTTAAAACCAGTTTCTGAAGACCAAGCTTATATATACATAATATTTTTTATTATTTCTACTGAAGTTATCATCCAGAAACAACTTATGGAAATCCAATTTCATATGTCAAGAAGTGTCGATTTGAAGGGAGTTAAATTTGCACAATTCAAATAGTTGTAATTACAAACAGTCATGTACTTTAAAGGGTATTTCGACCATTCTACAGTCTCCCCAGTCTGATTGGTAGAAAAAACTTGCCCATTATTCATGCATGATTAATACAGTTTAAAATATATACAAGGTCACAGTAGTCCAGTGCTTCAGATTAGGATGTTAAAATAATAGTAATATTATTTGTACAGATAAAATAAGAAAACATCATTTACATGGCTAGGACAAACACACCAAAGTTCAAAACTTCATCACTACTATGTTTAAAAACAGATTCTTAAGGCAAAGTGATAAGTAAAGCAATTTATTAAATTTTGTCTGATAGCTACCTATCCAATTAATTACTAAAATTATTTTTACTAAAAAGCTCAAATAACTGAAAACCCAAACTAACACAAAAATCTATATACCAGGGGCCAAATAGTTGTTGAAGAAACAGATTTGGAGGAAAAAAAAAGAAAAAAAGACTATAATTAGTCTGTCAAAGCTTCCCTTTATAAGCCATTATTTCCACTGTTAGTGTGGGGGGTGGACTTACTGCTTCAGGCTAGCATGCTACCCTAGGTGTGACTACCTCTAGGACTTCTCAGGGCTGGGGAGTTATAAAAACAACAAAATAAATCTTATAGGTAATATGTTTGTATTATTTCATTTTAAGTTTGCTTAAGGAAAGGATGTGCTTCCCACATGAGATGACAGGTAATACATGAAAGAAAGGGGTTATTTAATGGAAATCTATGAAGAAATCTGTCATGAAAAGAGGCCATGTGTCAAATGAATAAACAGTCTCTAATTAAAATTTTAAATATTATTTTTAAATTAATACTGTATGAGAGAAAATACAAAAGCAGATTATAAATAAAATATGAGTTTATATATTTTTTATGATAAAATCACATACATCACATAACATCTTATGACTTAAAAATAAAAATGACTACAGGTCACCAAAGGCATTTCCTTGCTTCTGGTCTTATCTGCCAGAATTTTCTGTCACAGTATGCATCCCAAATATAAATACAGCCAGATAGTTCTGTTTCAACACCTCCAATTAAATTTAGCAAAACAGACCATTTAAAATCTCTTTGGCTTATACAGAAAAAAAAAAAAACTTGACAGGGTGATGGGTGAGCTGACCGACTAATGCTGATATCAAGAGATGTACTACATTAATTTGCCATGATTCTATTACCTCTAAATCTGATATAGTTCACTAGCAGGCAAAATATGAATTATCTTAACACTTGGATAACCTCTGTAATGAAGAGACATATTGTCACTCTTAACATTTTTTAAATGTAATATATGCTAGTCAAAATGGAATGCTGTGATGAAGCATCAGTGAAGAGGCAGGATAGAGAACTCCAAGGGCTGCCCCACCATAGACACAGTGAATAACCTGGCAAAACTGTCAGGATCAACTTTATCTGAACCCTGGAAACCAGTCAAAGCTTATGGCAGTCAGGCAAGCACTTAAGATTACATGAAGCTCATTCTCAGTAAGGGTTCTAAAGGCACCAACCTCCATTTATGGTGTGAGTTCCCAATGCAGGAAAAAGCACAGCTGACCTGTTCTCAAAGAATTATGGTTGTTTTGACCTGTCTGCCTATTCTGATATTTTAAAGACTTTCCTTTTTTGTTTTAAATCAAGTTTAGAATTCTAAAAGTGTACAGACAATGATTGTCAAGAACATTTAAAGGTGACCAATGAAGTGACTGTGGTTAAAGGCCCTTATGACCAAATCTGATAAACTTGAGTTTGATTCCTGGAACCCATATGACAGAAGGAGAAAACCAACTCCCTTAAAATTTCCCCTGACCTCCATAAGGATGCTGCAGTGTGTTGACTAACTGCATGTGTACACGTGCACCCACACCCACACCCACTAAATGTAAAATAAAACCATTTAAAGGAGAATTGAATCAGTGCTGTGGAATAATCCTTTTGTACACTGTAAAGATTTGTCACTCAAATTTAATAAACAGCTGACTAACCAGTAACCAGGCAGGAAATATAGGCAGGACAACCAAACTGAGAATGTTGAGAATGCTGTGAGGAAGAAGGTTAGAGTCAGGAGTTGCCAACAGATGCAGAGAGAAGCAAGATGGGCACGTACTGAGAAAAGGTACTGAGACATGTAGCAAAGCATAGATAAGAAATATGGGTTAATTTAAATGTAAGAGTTAGCTAGTAACAAGCTATTGGCCAAGTATTTACATTTAATATTAAGTTTCTGAGTGATTATTTGAGAGCAGCTGCTGACACAGGGAAACCCCATCTACAAATCAGTCAAGGGGTAACAGTTGTGAAGAAAGACTTTGGGGAAGTGTCTTTGAAATGCTCCTTCAAATTCCTCGAAAACTAGAAGACCGTGTGCATGCCCAGAGAAGAGTATGTGCTTAGAGAGACCAGGGAAAGTGCTGACGTTCTCACCACTGGTTATCTTCAAGCGTTGTGTAAGCAGCAAGCACAGGCTAAGAAAGAGCTGTCAATACCCAGTTGAGCACTGAAAGCATACTCCAGTTCACTGGCTGCGGTGGTTTGAATGAGAATGGCCCCCATAGGCTAATACAGCTGCATGCTTACTGCCCAGTTGAAGCGTTTGGAAGGATTAGGAGATGTGGCCTTGTTGGAGGAGGTGTGTCATTGTTGGAGGAGGTGTGTCATTGTTGGAGGAGGTGTGTCATTGTTGGAGGAGGTGTGTCATTGTTGGAGGAGGTGTGTCATTGTTGGAGGAGGTGTGTTGTGGTGGGCTTTGGGGTTTCAAAAGCCCAGTGGATGTCTGTCTGTCTCCACATTGCAAACCTCCCTCTTCCTGCCTGCTGTCTGTGTGGATCAGAATGTAAATTTATCAGCTATTGCTCCACAAGCTTCCTGCCATGATGATAATGGACTAACCCTCTGAAACTATAAGCAAGCCCCTAATTAAATGCTTCCATTTATAAGAGTTGCCTTGGTCAGGGTGTCTCTTCACCCTGAATAGAACAGTGACTACGACACTGGCCAAGCCTGGGACAGTCTCATTTGTCTGCAGCTCACTTTTGTCTCCTCCTCACTCTGTCTTATCTCCTCACCTCTTCCATGTGCCTTAGGGATCCCTGCAAAACCACCGGCTGACTACTAATCTAAGCAGAGTCCAACTGCCACACACAGCCGATTAGGGACATTCTATAAACTTAGTTTAGAATAGTCATTAGACAAACAGCACAAGCTCTAGGGAGGTAGGAAAATATAATTGCCATGTTATGTATTTAAAATGTCTAGAATTATACATACATTTTAAAAAACCGATAAAGAATGCAAAGAAAGAAGAAAACTGGTTAATACACAAGAGAAAAAAAGAAATTAATAGCAGTTGTCTGACAAGTCTAAACATTGGACCTACTAGACAAAGGCTTTAACTCTTAATATGGTCAAAGAGCATGTACAAACAACGGAGGAGAAATATGGGAACATTCTCTTTCCAAATCAGAGTATCAGCAAAAAGACAGAAAACTTGAAAGGGTCCAAACAGAACTACTTCTAGACTTCAAAACTACAGTAACTGAAAAGGAAATGTCACTAGGTCACGCTCAACAGCAAATCTTCATGGATAAAAGAGAGACTCAGTGAACATGAGGATAAGTCAGAAGGATGAAAGAAAAAACAGATTCTGGAGACCTTTAGGATACTATGGAGAGTACCAACATGTATGTAACGAGTTCAGGAAGGAGAAAGGAAAGAAAAAGGATGCAGTTTTAAAATATTTGCAGAAAAAAAAGAGGAATGGAAAAATTTTGGAAAATATGAATCGCTACATCTAAGATTCAAGAAACTTTAAGTGGGGTAAAATACAGAAATCCAACACAAATATTATCAACAAAATATAGAAAAATCAAGGGCAGGTGTGTTGGTGCATCCATGTACTGCCATCACTTGGGAAGCAGAGGCAGGAGGATCTGAGTTAAAGGACATTACAAAAGGAAGCACTAACAGGAGACCTGAAAAACAAGAAAAAAGGCATCCCCACACACATGCACACAGAAGAAGGAAGGAAGAAAAGAAGGAAGGAAGGAGGGAGGGAGGTAAGAAAGGAAGGAAGGAAGGAGTAATTGAGAAGATGCATTAAAATACATTTTAAAAAAGAATGAGTAATAGAAGACCATTCTCAGTAACAGACTAGACAATTGTATTCTAGACTAAAGCAGAAAACTCTAGAGATACTTTTTTTCCATTATGTTTAGAATGCTTAAGACTGACCTAAGAAAATCCATAAAATACCAGGATTTTATCACTGGTGGAGACTTTGTACTGATGATTTTAGAAAGATTTTCATTCATTAAAAATTGATTATAGGCTGGGCATAGTGGCGCAGGCCTTTAATCTCAGCACTTGGGAGGCAGAGGCAGGTGGATCTCTCTGAGTAGGACAGCCTGGTCTACAAAGGGTGTTCTAGGACAGCCTGGTCTACAAAGGGTGTTCTAGGACAGCCAGGGCTACAAAGGATGTTCTAGGACAGCCAGGGCTACACAGAGAAACCTTGTCACAAAAAAAAAGTTGATTATGATTATTTTTCTCTTTCTCTCTCTCTCTCTCTCCCCCCTCCCTCTCCCCCCCCCTCTCTCTCTCTTGCATGGGGGTTGCTTTTTTGTTTATTTGTTTTGTTTTACACCCCAAGCCAACACTGAACTTGATAAATAACTGAAGATTATGCATGCATGCTGCTGGGATTACAGGCATGTGCCATCATACAACTATATGCTAAGGCTCAAACCCAGGGCTTCCTGTAGGCCAGGTAAGCATCCACCAACTGAGCTACACTCCCAGTCAAATTTTGTTTTTTTTGAGCGCAGTTTCATTTAGTGAAGGCTGGCCTTAAACACCTGGTCTCCCTGCCTCCCCCTCTCCTGTGCTGGAATTACAGGCATGTATTACCACATACAGTTATAATTACTTTTCTAACTTAAGACTACTGGTATGAAGCAAAGATAAAATTAAATAGTTATTTTTTTTCTAAGATAAAAGAAATCACTAGGAAAGTTGGGAAATATTTTGGCACAAATGAAAACAAATCATGGAAAAACTTACAATGCAACAAAAGCACTACTTACAACAAAGTTTACCATTAGATATATATATTTTTTAAGGAAAGAAAGGGGGGCTGGAGAGATGGCTCAGCAATTGAAAGCACTTGCTGCTCTTGCAAGGGACCTGAGTTTGATTCTCAGCACCCACATCTCTATACCTCCAGTGCCAAGGACTCATTGCTTTCTTTTAGCCTCCAAGGCACTGTACACAGATGGTCCACGGTCCACATACAAACAGATGGTCTTGGACAAACACAAGGTCGTTAAAATTAGAAGCAAACAAAAAGTGAAAACTGGAAAGGAGGGCAAGAACTTAAGCTTCTATTTTATGGAACTAGAAAAATAGTGAAGTAAATCCAAAGCAAGCATAACAAAAGATATAAAGGTGTGCATAGCAACAAACTAAAGAATATAAAAACAAGCCAGGCAGTGGTGGTGCATGCCTTTAATTCCAGCACTCAGGAGGTGAAGTTTGGAGTCAATTGTTGGAGTAGGTGTGGCCTCGTTGGGGAAAGTGTGTCACAGTCTCTTCCTGCTGCCTGTGGATCCAGATGTAGAACTCTTAGCTACCTCTCCAGCACCATGTCTGCCTGTGTGCCACCATGCTTCCCCCATGATGATAATGGACTAAACCTCTGAACTGTGAGCCAGCCCCAAATGTTTTCCTTTATAAGAGTTGCTGTGGTCATGGTGTCTCTTCAAAGCAATAGAAACCCTAACACAATTGGAAAGGCCAAATGGAAGCCACTGGAGTTGCCTGCACCAGGGAAAATAGTGAACCAAAAATAGTATCAGAGCCCAGGAGTAATTACAGAAATTAGTGCCAGTATCAAGGACTTGAAAGATTCAGGAGTGGTGGTTCCCACCATGTCTCCCTTTAACTCTCATATCTGGCCAGTAAAGAAGACAAATGGATCATAGAGAATGACAACTGACTATCAAAAACTTGAAATCAAGTATAGTGACTTCCATTGCAGGTGCTATATGTGGTGTCTTTGCTTGAGCAGATTAAGACATCTTGTATATGGTATGCAGCTATTGATTCAGTACCTGTCCATAAGAACCACCAGAAATAATTAAATTTCAGTTGGCAAAACTATCAGTCTATTTTGCAGTTTTATCTCAAGGGTATATTAACTTAATTAGTGACAGCTGTGGTATGAATGTAAACTGTCTCCCACTGCCTCATATGTTTGAACACTTGGCTCCTTAGCTTGGCAGTACTGTTTGTTTTGGAAGGTTGTAGAATCTTTAGAAAGTAGAGTCTTGTTGAAGAACTTGTCACTGTGAATGGGCCTTAAGGTTTTATAACTTAGCCCCAATTTGACTCCTGGCCTTCTGGAAAGCAGACACAATGTGACCTCACACTCCTGCCATCACAACTTCCCCACCATGACAGACTGTATCTCCTTCAACTGTAAGCCAGAAGAATCTCTCCTCCCTAAGCTGCTGCTTATTAGGTATTTAGTCACAGCAATGAAAAAAGTAACCCACACAGTAACTATTTTTTAAAATACAATACCATAGCAACTTACAAATTTTATATATATATATAAAATCCACAGTTTTTCAGAGCATAACTAAACATTTAAATTACAGATGACCTAGAAATTAATGAAAGGAAAACATTTTGCATCAAAACTTATGAGAAAAAATTGAAGAGAGGTAAAATTTTTAGGAGAAAATATGAGTATCTTTAAATGTTATTTTTAACAAAATAAACTCAAAGTAAATGAACCAATACCTAACCTAAGAAATAAACACAGAAAACAAACAAATAAACAAAATGACAGTAGAGGAGTAAAAACACAAATGCTGAAATTAATGAGGCAGAAAGTGGGAAAGACCAGTTCTGTACCAAGCATGAATAAAACAAATATATCAGATAGAAACTATGCTACTAGTGACTTAAGCCTAAGGTTACTAAATGGAAAGTGTCCATACCTGCTTCATCTGTCTTCTCTCTGCTTATGTACCTTCCCAGAACAAAGCTAAAATCTGAAAGCTTGGCCCAGGAGGTTTATAGATACAACACCGAACATTAAATCTGTCATTATCTCATACATTTAGGCATGTATTCCCTTTCAGAGACACACTCTAATTCCAGTACTTTATTCCCCTTTATAGGGCTTGTTTTCTGCTGTGAGTCTGAACTGTCTTGTTCTTAGTCTCTGTTCCTGAATGTGAGCCTAGAGCCTGGTCCCCAGTGCCCACCACTGCATTACCTAGCTTTTTCTCTGATATTGGTAAGTGTCTTAGTCCAATTTTCTGCTAGTATGCTTCTATTTCACAGTCTGGAAACTGACAAAGATGGCTACAATCACTGATAATATTTCTTTCAAATCCATGTCACACCACCAAAACCAGACATGTGCCATGCCTACAAGGAGAAAAAGCCAGAGTGGCAGAAGCATGGCTTCCACTTGCTTAGTGGCCATCACATTTAGAGCACTTGTACTGCAGGATGAAAGCACACCAGTGTTTAGGAGCTCATGTCCACACAGACACTAACTGTTCTTATTACATACATTTGTTTTCTCATATTATAAGCAAATTTTAACAGACAATCTCATTTGGTAAAAGTAGAAATCAGAAAGGGGGAATGTTATCTGCATAGAGACTGGTAATATTCTGTAACATTTTTTACTTTCTCTTCAAGGATTTTCAGGGTGAATTTCTAAATTATTCATAATGCAAATTGTAAATTTTTAGAAGATGGTAGATAATTCTTCTATTTTTAAGGTCTTATTGGAAAGTATAAATGACATATCTTGGAAGCTCCCTGTCTTAAGTTTCTCTTCTATTGCTGTGACAGACACTTATGACTAAAACATAAGTAATCACTCTTATGCAAGTCTACAATAAAAATGAGCTACTATGGCAAAAAGAAATAGAATATGTACAGTTTGAGGCGAAAAAGCACACCAGGAACGTTAATGTTAGATCCAAGGCTTGTGATAGAAGGAAAAGTCTGATAGGTGTTGTGGGATGTTTTTCTGTACACTGTGAATATGTGTTGCTCTAATTGGCTGATAAATAAAGCCATTTGGCCTATGGCAAGGCAGCTTAGAGGCAGACAGGAAATTCAAGCAGACAGGAAGAGAAAAGAGAGAGAGAACAGACACCAGCCGCTGCCAAAGGAGAAGCAGGATGCCAGCAGACTGGTAACACCACAAAATATGTGGCAAAACACAGATTACTAGAAATGGGTTAATTTAAGATATAAGAGCTAGCTAGCAAGGAGCCTGACCCATAGGCCATAAGTTTATAAATAATATTAAGCATTCGAATGATTATTTTATAATTAGCTGCAGGACACAAGTGGGAGAGATTGGTCCTGACCGCAGGGCCGTGCAGGACTGGAGAAAATTCTGGCTACAGACAGGAAATGGAATAAAGGGAGTGTATCCTTAGGTCAAGATTCCAACCAGGTAATTCAGCAATTTGTGAAAAGAAATGGCCTGAGGAATATTCTGTTTCTAAAAGGCACAAACAAATCAAAGTTTATGCAAATGTAATTCAAGGAGGGGGCCAGGCTTCATTCCAAGCAGGTCATTTGGTTCTGGGTTTGTTGTCATGAAGGATACATGAGTAAAGGGGTTGTGGAATCCTCCTCTGCAGTTAAGGAGAGCTGCTGAGGCTGGGCATATGGCAGGAGAGTTCCTGCATGCAGGCGCTGAGAGGCCATTGTGTGAAGCTGTGAATACAAAGCCAGGATATTGGTGGTGTGCTAAAGCATGTCTTCCAGGGAGTGCTGCACACAGGAAGAAGATTATAGGCCCAAGAGAGAGAACTGTGTTTCAGTCAACAAAGCTAGAAGGGCAAAGCCACTTAAGCCCTTTGACATAAGACAAAGAGTTAGAGGATTTGAAGTTTGCATTGCTGGGTTTCCATCTTGCTTTGGCCCAGTATTTCCTCATTATGTCATTTTCCCTTTCTGGAATGGAAAGGTATATTCTGTGTCATTGTATGTTAGAAGTATGTGATTTGATTTTTGATTTTACAGGAGGTTACAATTAAGAGACTGCCCTGAGTCTCAGAAAAGACTTTTAAACTATGTTGAGACTGTGAAAGAATATTGGGGACTTTTGAAGTTGGACTAAATACAGTTTGTATTATGATATAGTCATGAGCCTATGAGGGCCAGGGAGTGTAACGTGGTGGTTTGGATGAGAATGGACCCCATAAGCTCATATTTGAATACCTGGTTCCCCATTGGTGAAACTGTATGGGAAGGATGAAGAGGTGTGGCCTTGGGGCAGGCTTAGAAGTTTCAAAAGCCCAGGCTATTTCCAGTGTCTTTCTCTCTGCCTCATATTTGTGGATTAAGATGTAAGCTCCCAGCTCGTGCTCCAGGGCCATGCCTGTCTGCCCGTTGCCATGCTCCCCATTGTGATGGTCTTGGACTCGAGTCTTCTGAAACTGTAAGCCCCCAATAAATTCTTTCTTCTATAAGTCATGGTGTCTTCTATAGGTCATGGTGTCTTATTACGGAAACAGAACAGTAACTAAGACAGACCCTAGACTCTCTTCTCGTGACTTTCTCTTCTCTATTCACCAGCACAGGCCAAAAACCTAACAGCAAAACTCAATTCATTTATATCCTGCAGGTATTTGTGTGATTCACTAATCCAAATGTTTCCAAGATCCTAGCCTAAATCACCTCTTCTTGCTGTCTATGGAGGTACAATCTGTTTCATATGCCATGGCTTTGAAGGTTGATCTCCCTTCTACTCCAGCATTATTCAAAGGAATCTCCTACAGTGTGGGAAATACATCTACATTGTCTGACATTATTAAAGTTTGGGATATGAGCTGTCCCCTCAAAAGGCTCATGTGTTGAACAGTTCGTCCCTAGCTGATAAATCACAAAGGTGACTTCATCAATATATCAATCCATTGATGAGTTCATAGTTGAATTGTTACTAGAAGCTGGAGCTTTAATTGGAGAAAGTTTGTCAGTGGGAGTGGATTTTTGCAGGTTATTTCTCTTCCTGGGCTCGTTATCTACGCTTCCTACCCTCCATGAGTTTTGTGCTATCACATGCTCCTTGTCATGAAGTTCTCCCTCATTATAACCTACCAGCAAGGGAGCTGGCTTCATTTAAAAGAAGGGGAAGGTTTGTTTTAGCTCAAATTCAGAGGTTACTTTTCAATTGTTCCTCAAAAAATACTTTTTCACAACACAACGTTGATTAGTCCAAATAGCCACTGAGTACTTGAGGTAATGGGCAGCAGCTACAGGATGAGACTTCAAATTTTATTTCACTTAAATTTAAATACTTATACATTGTTAGTAGCTACTACTACAATTAGTCTATTTCCAGAGTGCCTTCTCATGTTATAGAAGAAAAACTACATGTGAGGTAGGTATGGCCAATCACATGCACTTTGGTATAGAATGAACACATGTGGCAAAGAAAAGCTATTTATTTACTTATTTATTTAGCGCTGGGGATTAAATGTACCTATATCACTGAGCTCCATTCCTAGCCCAAAGACCCCTTGAGATAGCAATGAGGTTGCTGGCTTTCCTATAACAGTGTTAGCAAAAGTCCTACTATTCAACCATGGTGTTGGCCATTCCCTTGAATGGGTGAAAGTGTGGTTCTAGAACTGACAAATGCCACAGTACTCATTGATCACATGACTTTCTTCTTTCAGAATTCATAGCTTAACACAGGTGAGAGACACTGAGTTAAGTCTAGGGTAATCACAGAGGAAATAAAATTTTTGCAGGAATGGCAATGAACCTGTTTTGGAAGTCTCTAGGAAGAAATACTACATGTGATTTAGAGTCTGAAAAAACAGTGTGAACTTTGCATACATAAATATTTTTGTCAAATGCACTCAATGATATAGGAACAAAATAAAACAAAAAATCTTGTAACTTGTTGATTTCAAGCATGCATACATGCTGATACTGGTAATAACACAAAAAAAAAGAAAAATAAAGATATGCTGGTATCATTTAGAGATGGGAAATGCTAAAAGAATGTTAGAAGGGCAGAGAAGGCCATGAATTTACCAAAGAGAAGGTGTTCTGGAAATAGTCAACTGGAAATGTGAATTTAACATCTGGATACAAAAAATTTAAGCTCAAAGAAGAAGTTTGTAGTGTATATAAATTTAGAAGCAATTGATATTTGAAGAAAAGTCAAATGTCAGGTATGATTAAGACAGCTTAAACAAAGCATAGAGTGTAACCAGGCATGATGGTGCACGCCTTTAATTCCAGCACTCAGGAGGCAGAGCCAGGTGGATCTCTGAGTAAGAGATCAGAATGGTCTACAAAGCCAGTTCCAGGACATCCAGGGCCACACAGAGAAGCCCTGTCTTGAAAAACAAAAGAAAGAAAAGAAGAGAAAAAAGTATAGAGTGGTACTATACATAGGCTTAAATAAGCTTTGAACAGTGTCAAGTATTTGCTACAAGAATTAGCAAAGACAACTAAAGAGACAAAATCAGAAAGGTAGATATAACATCAGAAAAGTATGCGGTTTCATTCCAACAATGAAAGAAGAGTCAGCACTATCAGCGCTAAGGACAGGTTAAATGAACACTGAACCCTATCACCCACTGGCATAACTGTGGTGGAGGGTTGTCTAACAGAGGAGTGAGTACAAATGCCAACAGGTCGGGGTAAGGAATGAAAGACACATAGAAAAAACAAAGAGGATTTTTCAAGAAAATTGGAATGAGATGTGTGGCTAACAGAAGCTTCCTTTTCTTTCTAAATAAGTATATCATTATAAACAGCAACAACAAGGGTCCAGTTGAGAGAATAACTGAAGTACAGGGGATAGACAGGGTAACAGCACACTTGTATGGTGGGGAGGGCAGAGGGCAGAGCAGAAGCCAGAATATGGAAGACAAGCTGGCCTTCAAAGAGGGGATATTTTGGCAAGAAGGCTTGTAAATCCTTATGAAGATCTGAGTCTATGCAGGTTAGTTAGTGGAAGCTGAAAATAGGCTGAGAATAAATGTTATAAGTCTCAGGACAAATGTCATGACCAATAAAGGCTGAAATGGAAATGGTTTGAGAGAACAGTAATTGAGGTTGAAGTTGGTAAGAGAGTTCTATATTACTTAAGATTTATTTTATTATTTATCCATGGGGTGCGGGGGATGGTGTGTATATGAGTACAGGTCCCTGCACAGGTCAGAAGAGGGTGCTGAATTTCTTGGAGATGGAGTTACAAGAGGTTTTGAGCCACCCATTGTGGTGCTAGGAATTGAACCTAGGGAACTCAGAGTAAATTAATTTGAGGAAATTCAGACAGAGTAAATGCTCTGAATTGTTGAGTATTAACTGTAATCTCTGGTGACTAGGGGGTTCTTTTATATCTTTTATCAGAGTGGGTATAGCTGAAAAAAAGTCTTAGAATAGAAAAAAGACATGTCCTTGGAAAGGCCATAAAAATGGTAAACACTGGTTTGGCTTAGCTGTTCTTTTAAAGGAGATCTAGATAGATACTGTTTAGCCTAACCCTCTCACAGGAGTACTTCTTTATATTTCCAATTTTCTACAAAAGAATATAATTTAAGTAATTAAAAAAAATATGAAGGGGCTGCAGAGATGGCTCAGGAGTTAAGAGTACATACAGCTTTTCTGGACAACTTGAGTTCAATTCCCAACACCCACATCAGGAGGCTCACACCACCCTTAACTCCAGCCCTAGAGGGACGTGACAATTCTGGTCTCTGTGGGTGCCTGCATGCACATACACGGATATACGTATATAATTAAAACTATTAAAAATGAAATTTTTAAATTAGACAAAATAATCAAAATTACACTGATTTCTTTTTTTTCTTTTTCTTTTTCTTTTTTTTTTTTTTTTTTTTTTTTTGGTTTCTCTAGACAGGGTTCTCTGTGTAGCTTTGCACCTTTCCTGGAACTCACTCAGTAGCCCAGGCTGGCCTCGAACTCACAGAGATCCGCCTGGCTCTGCCTCCCAAGTGCTGGGATTAAAGGTGTGCTCAGCTCTGATAATTTCTAAAATGAGTTTTTCAACCCCTCTGCTTTTCTATGTGAGAATATTTCCTAAGAATAAATAACACTTTATAGTCTATATGTAATATATAGTTAAATGGCCAATAAAAATGAAAAAATAATCACTGAGGAAAAGCACGTCAGAGTTGCAATAAGACACCACTACATACCTCCCAGAATGGTAGGACTTTATCAAACTTTTCTCTGATTTTCTGTGTTAATTAGAAAATACCAAGTGTGGTAGTATGAATGTAATTGGCCACCATAAGATCATAGAGAGTGGCACTATCGGGAGGTATGGCCTTGTGGAAGAAAGTGTGTCACTGCAGGGGCAGGCTTTGAGGTCTCTTTTGCTTAAGCTTCACTCAGTATCACAGTCAACTTCCTGTTGCCTTCTGATCAAGATGTAACCAGCCACCATGTCTGCCTGCATGCTGCCATGCTCCCTGCCATGATGATAATGGACTCAACCTCTGAAACTGAAAGTGAGCCACCCCAATTAAATGTTTGCTTTATAGAGTTACTGTGGTCATGGTGTCTCTTCACAGTAACAGAAACCCTAACTAAGATACCAAGAATTGACAAGGACACGGAACAACTGCAACATGGATGTATTGCTGAAGGGAATATAAACTGTTCAGCCATTAGAAAACTGGAGGTATCCACTAAAGCTGAACATAATAAAAAGCCTCTGAGCTAGCAATCTGATTCCTAGGCATCAAATATACACATATGCTCATCAAAAGACTCATCATGAGTGTTCACAGAAGCATTGTTCATTAATATTCCTAATTTAGAAACAACTTAATTATTTACAAACTGTGAGATAGATAAATTTGGGTCTCTGTAGCATGAATCTTAAAGAGTCTTTATTAATAAAACAAACCTGAGGCCAGTTATTGGGGTGAAATGCTGGAAGATCAGAGAGACAGAACAAGCCACAGCTAACCTCACCTGGCCAACTTCTCAGCTGATCTTGTTTCCTCAGACTGGATGCTTCTGTGTCCTCATTCCAATGGCTCTCAGCTGAACTGCTGCTCGAAAGCCTGAAGCTTACTTAACCAGTTAAAAGCTTAACCAGCCAAATGCCTAACCAGGCCAAATGCTTCAAGTTTCTGGTCTTCACGCCTTATATATCTTTCTCTTTCTGCCGTCACTCCCTGGGATTAAAGGCTCGCTTTCTGGGATTAAAGGCGTGTGTCACCATGCCTGGCTGTTTCCAATGTGGCCTTGAACTCACAGAGATCCAGAGGGATTTCTACCTCTGGAATGCTAGGATTAAAGGTGTGAGTGCCACCATTTTCTAGCCTTTGTATCTAGTGGCTGTTCTGTCTCTGACCCCAGATAAGTTTATTAGGGTGCACAATATTTTGGGAAACACAATACCATCACAAGTCTCTCCATGCAATGCAATACATAGCTACCAATGAATATGAGTGAACACTAGCTCTATACACAATAGACAGATTTTGTAAGGTTAATCTTAGGCAAAGGAGCCAAGCAATCGGAGTATATATACTATGTGATTCAGTGCTTATAACTGTGTGAACAGTAACACTAATGGATGGTTTCAGAAAGCAAAATAATGGTTGTCTTTGGAGAGAAAGGTAGTAAGTGGGAGGGAAAACAATGGGGTCTTCTGGTAACATTCTGTTCCTTGACCTTGGGGATTACTTGGGACAATTTTGCTGAAAAAAAACTGATTGAACTATATACTTTGGAGATTTTCATTTTTCTGAATTATTAATTTTTGCATCTCAATGAAAAGTTTACTTTAAAAAACTGTACTTCTCAAACTACTTTGGCAGATTTGACTCTCTAAATGATATTCTTAGAAAAATGGCAACAATCCAACAGTTAATAGAGTGTATAATGCCAATATCTAAGCAAACTCTCTTATAAAGAAAATAAAATATAAAACAAAAAACCCACTACACGCAAATTAAAGAAAATGTTCCTGTAACCAGCTCTTTTCCAGAAGCTTACATGGTTAGTCTTCCTCCTTTCCTTTAACCTGAAAAAAAAAAAAAAACAAAAGCCAAAAACAACAAAAGGAGAAGAAAAGAAAGAAACAGAGAAGCCTAGTTTCACATTTCCCAGCAGAGAAGCTACCTGGTGTACTGAAGGCTTGATATGTTCCTCCCTCATGGCTCTGGTTAGTTTTATGACTGTAACTACAACAATTTGAAATAGTTCTTCTTCCCTATTGCAGAATAGATATAATTTATGAAATTTTAGAGGTAAGTCAGTAAGTAATAAAAAATTAGTATCAGAGTAGTCTACACAATGATACTGTATACCTTTTTGTGCATTTTAACAGATGGGGAAAATAGGAATTTTAGATTTCATTATGTAGCCACTGCTTATAGATTATTTCCTGATTATTGCATTTGAGAATATATTCCCATTATCCCCCACCCTGAGGAAAAAATAATGTATTTTTCTCCAGTATTCCACTTGACATGCTGCTCAAAATTTTAGTCAAGTTGGAAAACCTAGCTCTAAAAGAGACATTGATCTCATCACCACCGAGGCACAGAGTACACTGTAGGAGAGGAGGATGGAAAGAAAGTAAGAGTCATAGACACAGAAGTGGGGGGGGGGAGATATCTCTTGAATACAACACAACCAGTTATACACATGAACTCACTGTAGTAGCTGTTGTTGCATGCACAATATTTACACGAGTTTGGGCCTTTCAACACTGCATCTCAGAGGGGAGAGGGGATCTTGTGGCCCCATCCTTCCCTGCATGACTCCTGGAAGTTAATGGCTGCTGGGAGAAGGGTGTCAACTTCTTCAGTGGTGCAGTCAATGAGAAGTTGCCCATACTCCCAATAAATAACCTCCCACCCATGCTTATGCAAGCATCATAATTAAACTTAGTGGATCACTCCTACAAAATAGGACATAAAGTAGAAGGGGGGCTTGATGGGAGGTAGGTTTCACCAAAAGAGGGATAGAAGATGAGTGATGGTAACAGGAGAGAATGTTCTCTCTCTCTCTCTCTCTCTCTCTCTCTCTCTCTCTCTCTCTCTCTCTCTCTCTCTGTGTGTGTGTGTGTGTGTGTGGTGTGTGTGTATACAACTAATCATTATATACATGCATGGACAGATCAAAGCGTAAAAAATAAAATTTTAAAGGGAAAGGAATTTGGTCAAATTTGTAACCCCACTTTTGCAAAGACCATAGAGTGGGGCCAGATAAAGGTCACTGAATTTTAAATTCTAATTAACTTGTTTTAAAGAATGAGTAAAATGCTTAGCTGGATTGGGGCAATTATAACAACAGGTAAAACAGAGAATTATGAAAAAAATTAAATGTTTTAATGATACTTGGGCAAATAAAAGTTTAACTAGAAGTCTGATGTGATCTGAGAAACAAGGAGACAATGGAGGTGTTGGTGACAGAAGATGTAAGTAATGCTGGTTCCTGTGGGAATAAAGAATATGGTAATGAAAAGGCTATTGCAAAGAACAGTGGTAGGAAAAGTCGGTATTTCAAACATTATGAAAAGGATTTAACACAATATTCTCCAAATAAGCAACAGACTGCATTCAATATTCTGAAGTAAAAACAATTAGAATAAGGCATATGCAACAGAAATGATCAAATGCGAAGTTCTTCTAAAAACTACTCTTGTAAATCAATGTATATATTTTCCTTTGTATACTGTCACAGGATAAAGTTATAGCACATTGTAAGTCAAGCTAAGAACATGTGTAGAAAGGGGCTGGACAGATGGCTCAAAGGTTAAAAGCACTGGCTCCTCTCTCAGAGGACCCGGGTTCAAATTCCAGTGCCTATATGGCAGCTCACAACTGTAACTCCAGTTCCAAGGGATCTGACACCTTCACACCAATGCACAAAAAATAAAGTTAAATAAATTGTTTTTTTTTTTAAAAAAAAGAACATGTAAAGAAAGAATCAGTTATCTAAACAAAAACTAGAGAAGTTTGAATAAAACAAACCTGTTATACATGTTTCATCATGCAAAATGAACACATTTGCAGCTAGATTATAAGTATGCTATTTATATGTTGCATTAAACTTCATTTCTCTTTAAATGGTCTAACTATCAAAGTAACCCCCAAAATCTATTTAACTTGGCCCTAGGTGGCAATCATTTTATTAAAGCAAAGAAAAATCAAAATACAATAGGTATAGCCCAATAAACCTGAAAATGATATAATTAACAATTCAGTTAAAAGCAGAGAAAGAAAGAGAAACTACATTCAAATACATCCAGAACTTTTTTCAACAGTCTATTCCTGGTTTTAACATATATGTGACATTAAAGGGGAAAAAATGAACCATCAGTCTTAAACTAGTTAAATATCTGCCAATTCCTTTTCTGTGATCTGCTTTGTGTTTGTTTTAATAGAAAGAAAAAAAGTCAATGAAAATACACATCCAAAATTTAAAACTTTTAACAACTGTAGGTAAAACCAACAAAAAGGCACCCCCACCCCCAAGCCTGCC
Organism: Peromyscus maniculatus bairdii; assembly: GCF_049852395.1. Taxonomy (NCBI): domain Eukaryota; kingdom Metazoa; phylum Chordata; class Mammalia; order Rodentia; family Cricetidae; genus Peromyscus; species Peromyscus maniculatus. Next base: position 73,574,023 of record NC_134856.1, on the reverse strand, counting down.
AGTATGTGATCTCCTGACCTGCACGGTAGAAAGAGAACTGACCTCTGTAAGCTGTCCTCTGACTGCTACTTGCATGCATGGCACATGCACACACGCACACACGTAATAAAATACATTTCCTCTAACGTAACTGAGGGCTGATAGCCTACTGGGACAAATAGAATTTCTCTGAGCTACCCTTTACTACAGTCTTCAGTTAGGAGGTAGGGAAATAAAGCTGATGTTAGTGGTACACATTTTAAGGGATGGACACTTTAGACTTGTCTTAAGCTTTCTGTATACTACAGGTCACCAACAGAACCTGGAATTACAGTTTTTCCAAATCAATTCCAACAATACTGATTTGAAAAACATCGTGATAGTGCACCTACATGTTTCAAATTTAACACTTTGTCATTTACTTTGTTCCTAGGATTACTTTGTGCAATCCTTTCTGTCATCCTTCTAAAGTAGCAAATACACAGAAGTTCAAACACATGTAACTGACAGAAAACTTGAACACTAATGATTGCAAGTTGGTAAGGAAATGACTGTTAAGTACTAGTATTTTTATTAAAATCTACTTAGTTAAAGCATGGTATTAGATATCTCAAAAATTAAACTATTCTTCAAAAGTAAAGCATCATTCCATCTCAACCCATAAAAGATCTATTGCTAAATTTGTCAATATAACTGACTAATAATCATTACTTTGAAAACAACTTTCTTGATAAGCTAAGCTCTGAGTGAAGGCTTCATAAAAATGGCATTACCAGTTCCTTATCTGAGTAGCTCAGACTTACTCTGCTGACTGTAACATGTATAGTTCTGTGCAACCACATGGTTTTGCAGGAACTTATGTTATGACAATATACCAAAATGCTTTTAGTAAAGCCAAATTAAGGTTCAATGGCACGTTATATTGATAAAGGTTTTCTTAAAAACTTCAATATAGTATATGTATATTTGTATATATAAACGTGCAACAATCATTGTATTTAAGAGGTCAGAGAGCATGGCATAAAAAGTACCTATGATCAGGAAGTTAAGATTTAAACTGGCTCCTTTAATCCTTTCCTTTACAAGCCCTAACAAAATCATCACTACTTTACTGCAAAAGAACACATCAGACAACCTGTATCTTCTTTACTCCTTTAAAAAAAAAAAAAAGATGGTATGTTGTATATAGACACATATACAAATACAAATTCACATATACCTGTATGAATATGTAAGTTAAGAAATTTAGCTAATGGGCTATATTAAATGTCAGAATATCTAGATTTAAATGTCTCTGTACAAACTTGAAGCCTCTGAATAAACACTTACGATCATGATTTATAAACAAAGTACCCAATTCTTAGGTTTATTTGCTGGTCAATTTAAATTTCAGTACATGTGTAAATTCTTATTATCCCAAACCATATAATTTTATGGGTTGTTATGAAGCACTAAAGTAATTTTACCTGACTACTTATAAACAAACTTTGTCATATATGATTTTTAGTGTAAAAGAATTTAAGCTGTGGCTTTTCATGCCAAAACATCACATCTAGTCGATTAAATTTTAATAATATTTAAATATAACATTTATGCCATTTTATAAAATAACTCAGTATTCATGAAGTTTACATCAACTTTTTACTTACATATTACTCATCTTTATATACTTTTAGAAATGTTAAGAATGTTCTAACAAACAGTACAAGAGTTTTAAAAGACATGTTTAAATTCTAGAATAGATGACATTTCAAATGAGCATACAAATTCATTTGAACATTCAAATCCACATAGTAAATTTACATAATCTATATAATATTTAATCTATATAAGTTTATATCTCTATAATATTAAAAACAAAAGAACATAAAATGACTAGAAAAGATACACGAAAATCTATAATGCTTAAAATATTTAATAGAAAAGGTCAGGCGATGAAGGCACATGCCTTTAATCCCAGCACTTGGGAGGCAGAGGCAAATGGATTTCTGTGCATTTGAGGCCAGCCTGGTCTCGAGGGAGAGTTCCAGGACAGCCAGGGCTACACAAAGAAATGCTGTCTTGAAAAACCAGAAAAAAAAATTAATAAAAAGATCTAAGGTAAGTTCTTAACAACAACAACAACAAAAAAAAAATACTTCTACTCATATTTCAACGTTGTGTTAAGCTCTATCAGCTCCAAGATGAAAAGATGACTATAGGATATAGGCTGAGGGGCTGGAGAGATGACCCAGTGGTTAGAGCATTTGCTGCTGTATATGAGGACCCAAGTTTGAACACACCACCCACATATATTGGCTCACAGCTGTCTGTAATTCCAGTCCAGGGGATACAACAACCTCTTCTGGGCCTCCAAAGGTACAAAGCACATGCACACAAGGCACAGATGTACATATAGGCAAGACACTCTTTAATGATATACACATTAAAAAAATTAAAATAATTTTAAAGCAAGATACAGGTTGAAATAATCTGATTTAAGTCATGTTATGTGTTTTCATAATACAAGAGTTTAATACAAGCCAGGCAGTGGTGGCGCATGCCTTTAATCCCAGCACTCAGGAGGTAGAGCCAGGCAGATCTCTGTGAGTTCGAGGCCAGCCTGGTCTACAGAACAAGACCCAGGACAAGCACCAAAACTACCCAGCGAAACCCTGTCTTGAAAAACAAAACAAAACAAATAAACAAAAAGTTTAACACATGTACAACTGTATCTACTGAAATTTTCAGTCTGCAGAACATCTTGAATTTCATGAATTTACTTTTTTCATGCTGTAGCTCAATTGGTCCATTAATAAGCAAACTAAGTCAACACAGACATCAAGGTAGTATGCAAATTTTAAACAGTAATAAAATATTATGTAGTTGATATTTTTAGAATAAGTAGAATAGTTATAAATTTTCCCTATAGTCCCTAATATTTACATTACTATTATTTCTTACTGGCAAACAATTATTTCATTACTTGCAATGTCTCAAAATATAAACTACAGATATTACATATAATTATATTTGCATAATATATGATTTTTTTTATACTTTGTACCCACTTGCCTCCTATGACATGACTGTATTAATCTGTATTAATAAAGCACTAATTAATATAGAAATTTTGCTTCTGGGCATCAGCTTTGATGAATTTGGAAATGTATCATACAACCACAATTTTTGTGCACTACCACAGCTGTATCTGGATCCACCTAAGTTTATTCCCTAAATCATGTTGACTTCACTTAAAAGGTACTAACATAAAATTTATATTTAAAAGTAAATTAAAATCCTATCTTTCTTTGAAAAATGCATCTGCACTTTACTATAGTCACATGGCCTTTCTTATAGTTATTGGATCTTTAAAAAACTAAAAGAACACAGAAGACTAAAGTCAGAGGGTTTATTTATCAATATAACTTGCTTTTTAGTTGAATAGTCATGGCCTTATGGGAGAAACATTAGTATTTTTTATCTGTTTGGTCACAAAAATTTTAGTGAAAAAGAATGGGACATTTAAAAGGAGGGCCAGACTAAGAAATAGTTCTGCAGTACAACTTCACTATTTTTTTTTCCTTTCCCCAGAAGAAAATAAGCGTTGGAAAAGTACTTCAATAGCTCTTTCAGGGTAGAAGGTAAAACAATCCAAATTGTTTTAATATATATTTATTTTTTAAATGAAGTAATTATTAATGATGGAAAAGGAAAATATAATAAAAAGTTCATGATTTTATATAAAAACTAGTATTTTATTTTGAAAAATAAAACTAGATAGCAAAACTTTTTGCTAGGTCATCTTATTTTAAATATTACTGAAAACCTCTCTAATAGAAAGCCAAACTTAAACACAGAGTGAAGATACCAGTCAAACTAGCCCAGGACCAGTGGAACAAAGCTGGCCAGACACACTTCAGGAGTTAAAAGAGAAATCTGTTTTTTGGAATTCTGTTTTAATAGCAAAAACTGTTTAAGTAGATTTTTTTTTTCTTTTTGTTTTGCTTGGAGATAGTGTACCATGTAGCCTAGACTACTTTCCAACTTGTTAGGTAGCCCAAGTGGACACATGATCCTCTTGCCACAGCCTGGAATGTTGGGATTTCAGGCAGGCACCACTAGCTTGGCCAGGGCTTTGTAAATGCTAGGAAAGTACTCTACTCTTTTTTTTTCCTTTTAAAGTGAATTGTTTTGACAAAATGGAAATTTACTAAGCATGTAACTACTACAGATCTCCTTGTACTCTTATGCTCAACATCTCTAAAAAAAGTCTGTTAACTAGACTACATTTCAGGAATTTAAAAAAAAAAACTATCATTTTCAAAGTAGAAAAAAAAAATTCACATACTCAAATTAACCAGATCCAAAGACTATCTAACTCAATGAACTTCTATACAGTTAGAGCAGCCGTTCAAAATGGAAGCTATGGAGCTTCACATTTTATACTTTCACTATCAAATATATTTTTCTGCACTTAACCACTATCAAAACAAAAAAAAAATGACAGTTAGAACTAGAAAAACAATTAGCTTTATACCTTCTTTAATGACTAGTATTCATTACTTACTGATATAGAAATATATGATAAAGAAATGATAGGATAAAAGGGTAATTATTGAATCTACTTTAATAAAAAAACTGTTAATCTTACATATTTTACATTAATAAGGATTTTTGTTTATTGATACAAATTTAAAGTCAATTTTGTTATACTGTATGTATATTTCTACTCTTGTTTAAGATACTATGTTTATGTAACTCATTTAAAAATATAATGTGTAATTAAGAAATATAGATTAATAGTTATCTATAAAAGTCAAACTTATAGTCATGTTAGTTAGGTTTTCTAGGTATACAGAAATATATTTCGGACAGATAGGTAATCTTCAAATACTTCAAAGACCTACAGAATATGGCATTTAAAATGTTTTAATAACTTGAGACACATCTGCTCCTGGTAGCAACAATTTACTTCATAAAAGGATGACGGGCATTGAAGAAAGTCCATAGGAGTTTGCTTTCATTATGGCAAGATTAGCCATTTGAGCAAGAACTGCTTTGGCCTTGACTCCTTGACTGTATTCTGTATAAATTGGACATGTAGGACCCAGAGGAAAGTAACTGCTGAACTTTGCCAAAACAAGGTGGGACGGTCCTTCAGGATTCCTGTTTCACAGAGAAGTCTGCCAGATACTCTAGGCTTATAGGCTGAAGATGGATGCCCCAACATTGCAGAGAAACTTTGGGTGACTGTCCAGGCAGCCAGATGTCTCTGTCATTTCAAGAATTTTGGAAGTTGCTTACAATGTGCTTCCTGTTTACTCAGATAGTATTATATCCTTCTGAGGTCTTTGATGGAGTTGAAGACTTGATAGATAAAATTATAGTTTTCCTTAGTTATGATAAAAGATAAATTAGATATGAAGCTTTAGACTCACAAAGATAGGATAGATGGTAGAACATTTTCTTTAATTTTGCCAAATACAAATAGACTAAATATTGTAATTATAATTCTTGCTTTGATAACTGTTTTGTTATATGTAAATTTACTATGTTAAAGTTAAAACTTTCCTTTTTTTGATTAGACAGAAACGGGAAATGCTGTGGGATGTATTTCTGTATGCTATGAAAATATGTTGCTCCCATTGTTTAATAAATAAAGCTGCTTTGTCCTATGACAAGGCAAGATAGAGCCAGGCAGGAAATCCAAGCAGAGATACTGGAGAAGGATGGAGTCTGAGAGAAGCCATCCAGCCTCCCAAGGAGCAAGATGCCAGCAGACTGGTAACACCATGACCACGTGGCAATATATAGATTAATAGAAATGGGTTAATTTAAGTTGTAAGAGCTAGTTAGTAAAAAGCCATAATTAATACAAGTCTCTGAATGATTATTTGGGAACAGCTATAGGACCTGGCAGGACAGAAAAGCCTCTGTTTTCAGCCTACATTTGGTCCTTCCTCGTCCCCTAATATTTAGCCTTTCTTGTTCTCTTTTCTACATGTTATAGTGCATCCACATGTGCATTTGTTTACATAGACAGATACATTGTTAGCTATATTTCACATAGGAGGAAGAAAATAGCTTTTTTTCTTCCTGAGATTCTGTGACTTTGCTTAATACACATTCTAAGTCCATCAATTTTCCTGAAAAATTCATTATTTCAGCTTTCTTTAGAGAAGAATGTGTATGTATACACATACACACACACACAAAGTATATACACCATGTTTTCATTATCCATCATCTGCTGATGAAAAATGAGGTAGATTCCAATTCTTTACTATAACAAATAAAGTAGCAATAAACATAGGATGCAAATAAGGATATAGAGTTCTTGGGAATATTCCCAGGAATTAAATAGCTGGATCCTATGGTAATTCTATTTTTAACTGAGAAATTTCCAAATTGATTTCAACAATGGCTGTATTAATTTGCACCCCCACTAACAGAAAATAAGGGTTCTTTTTTTCTTCCTATCTTCTCTAACACGGTTGTCAGATTTACTGACAATATCCATTTTGACTAGGATGAAGTGGTATCTCAAAGTAGTTTTAATTTACATTTCCCTGATGGCTAAGAATACCGAACACTTTAAATAATAATTTTCGTCCATTTGTGTTTCTTTTTTACATATTTTAAAAAGTGTTTATTCACTTCATTTGCCCATTGTTAGTTGGAAGTTTTGTTTCAATGCTTTTTAATTTCTGAAATTCTTTGTAAATTTTGGATATTAGCCCCTTGTTTGAAGTGTAGCTGGTAAAGATATTCTCCCATTCAGTTTGTTCTGCTGATTGTTTCAAACATTTGCTATTATCTGGGAAGAATCTCAACTGAGAAGATACCTATAGGCAAGTCTGTTGGGCATTTTCTTGATTAATGACTGATGTGAGAGGGGCCAGCCCTCACTGGGGGTGGTGCTACCCCTGGGCAGGTATAAGAAAGCAGGCTGAGCAGGCAATGAGGAACAAGTCATAAGCAGCACTCCTTCATGGTTTCTGCTTCAGTTTCTGTGTCCAGGGTCTTGCCTAGAGTTCCTGCCCTGACTTCCCTCGATGATGGACAGTAATGTGGAAATGCAAGCCAAATACCCTTTCCTCCCCAAGCTGCTTTGGTCATGTTGTTTTATCACAATAGAAACCCTCAGACAAATATCCTCTGTTTTCTTCCAGAAGTTGCAGGTTCTAAATTAAAGAGTTTTGTTCCATTTTGAACTGATATTTGTAAAAAGTGAAAGAATCTAATTCCATTCTCCTGCAGATAGAAATCCACCATTTGTTGAAGAGGCTATCTTTTTTTCCAATGTATGTCTTTCCTTTGGCAAAAATTATGTAAGCATATCTTTGTGGTTTTCTGGGTTCTCTATTCTATTCCACTGATCTTATCTATTTTTAAGCTAGTCCCAGCCCTAGAGTATAATTTGAGGTTCGGTACTGTAACACTTCTAGTATATTCTTACCCTTTAGGATTGCTTTGGCTATTCATGGTCTTTTGTGATTCCACATGAATTACTGGATTGTTTTTCTTAAAGCCGTGAAATATGTTATTGCAATTTTGATGAGTATTGTACTAATTAATATTGGTAGTAGAGCCATTTTTTTGCCAATCCAGGAGCATGGAAGTCTTTCCATCATCTAGTATCTTCTGTGATTTCCTTTTTTAGTATCTTTAAGTTTTCATTGTAGAGACCATTCACTTCTTTGGTTAGATATATTCCTAAATATTTAATTTGGGGAAGTTATTTTGAATGGAACTTTTTTTTCTAATTTCCTTCTCTGAAAGTATGCTGTTGGTATAAATGAAGGCTAGTTGTGTTTGTTTGGTTGTTTAATGTTGATTTTGTATCCTGCATCTTTACTGTTTAGTGTCTCATTTAAACACCATTTTCCTAAAAAGAAATCTGATAGCTATTTTCTACTTGGTTACTCTTTGTCTTGACACCAATATCATTTTTATAGTATTAAATTGAAAATGAATGCTCTAAATTTAATGGGAAATGTTTGTCCATAAGAATGTTTCTTTGCTAGCCAGGCGTTGGTGGCGCACGCCTTTAATCCCAGCACTCGGGAGGCAGAGGCAGGCGGATCTCTGTGAGTTCAAGGCCAGCCTGGACTACCAAGTGAGTCCCAGGAAAGGCGCAAAGCTACACAGAGAAACCCTGTCTCGAAAAACCAAAAAAAAAAAAAAAAATGTTTCTTTGCAGATACACCTAAACAAGCTTTTAATGCTGGGAGTGTTTTTATATAACACAAATATACCGGTCAAAAAGCAGAAAATATAATCAAGCAACATAAATGACAGCAAAACAACTTTTCCTCCAACAAATTAAAAACACTAAATGTACATGCCTGTAGCACACGACAACTACATGCTTTGTTCTTTCCCTTAGAAGTTTAACATGTACAGTTAACATGGGATGAAACCATCATTTCACATGGAAGTCCTTCCACAGAAATGCAAAATGTCAGTTTCCTTTGGCAAATGAGATCCTTCAAGTTACAATTTAAGATGAAGCTTATTAACCGTAATTACTTTATTTGATTATTTTATTAATAACTACATTATTATTTATTGGCTACCATTTATAGATCATTACAGTAGCCCTTGGAGTTTCCTTACCCATAAGAAATTGAACATACCTTTTCAAGTTCACTTCATTAAACAATTGAAAGCTGATTTAATGCAATTATCTTAAGCTCAATGATATTAATAATAAAAAAATATTTTAGGTGTTTCTGAAGTATTTCTAAAATAGATCTGAAAGACTAGACAAGGAAAGTAAACCAAATAATGTAATTTCTCTGGTTCTATACACACCCTGGAAGGAATCTGTAGGGTATTTGATTACAAAAGAGAAAATCAATTGTTCTGACACTATAAAATATAATTATCAAAAGTTACTGCAAACTATTTCAATAAGCTTTTAGTCTCAAATATTTTTTATTCAAGAAAATAAAATATGTAAAACTACTGCATACCATTTTTCATGCATTTGCTATGAATTCCCAGTTATATATTCTCATTCAACATAACACAAGTGACCTACCTAAAGTCAATTCTAAACGAAGTCTTATCTGAGACTTTCCTTAATATTTTGAGTTCTAAAAATACCAATTGTAAAGCCATAGGATGCATTCACTAAAATATAGTGATACACCAAAAGAAAGGTCTTGTTTTATCTTAAAAGAAATAGACACTATAGTCAACAGGGAACTGAGAATGTAAGTAAGCATCATTGTAAAAATGATGAACACCCTTCAATACGTAGTGATAATGTATTTACATTATAAAAAGAAAACATTTCTGGTAAGAAAAAAGTATATACTAATAAAAAAAACAATTTATACAAAAATTCTTAAAGGTTTTAGTTAATGTTTCAAAAATGGAGAAAAACTGAGAAAAATAATTTATATTTTAATGACTCAAATGCTAAGTGGTAACAGGCAAATCAATACAGGTAATCATTTTTGTTATGGTTACAATGTTGTTTTTAAACATCTGAGTTTCTATTAATAGAGAATATTTTATTAACTTGCTAGATATGTAAGCTAATTTCAAGCAAATTATATTATAAACATACTAATATTATTCCCCAGTTTAAAGCCTGCAGTACAGAATAAGAGTAATGAGTAATTTATTGATGAGCTAGATTGTTCAATATTTACATATACCCTATGCACAAAGAAATACCTACCAACAAAATGTGATGGCAACAATTGTGTCATTAATAAAAAAATAGCAGCATTCAGATTTCCAAAATTACATTTTTAATACATATACAGTATAAATGTGAAAAATAATCACATTTTATTTCAGTCATAATTATATACAAACTAATAATCTTCTCTTACAGTTAAGACCATCATCTCTTAAAACCTAAATTAAATTAAATCTAAACCTAAATGAAAGAGATATGTAACTATGTAAAGAGATATGTACATATCTAAAGAGATATGTAACTATGTAACTATTTTACATTAAGATGTTCTTCCTTGTTGATAAAGAACAAAGGTAAGTAAAAGTTAAGTAAAGCTAAGTAAAAGTTTTAAAAAAATTCAACACTATGCAAGTTTATTATTTTAAATTAGACTCCAGTCCAACAAAACATATAATACGTATATATGTCCATAAACTATATATATAATTATAATTCACAAAATGAACTTGTATATGAAGTTAGTAAGTCATGTTATTAAGGTAACAAATGGATAAAATCCATGTTTAAAATGGATATTGTTTCATAAACAAAACTATATTTTTAGTTGTTATTCGTTGATCAGATGGTTTTATTATAGGACAATATAAAATTATATATACATACATACATATATAGCCAGTATTATGCCAGGATTGAAATGCAATGCTCTCTTAACTAAAGTGTGAAAAGATAATAGCCATATCAATTAAAAACATTAAGTTCATTTAATAATGAAAAAACACCAATTTGAAATACTTGATTTCTTATTAAAATCTTTCACTAGCTTATTGGATATGCAATGTCAGTTTAATACTACATAGAAACATATTACTAATACTTTACAATACTTTTTTTCAACAAATATCAATGACAATGATATAAAAATTTAAGACATTTAGATAGCCAATTTTTCAAATTACTGATGGGTTTGGTGAATTAATTTCTCTGATTACAAGTGACATGAATTTATTCTTAAATACTATTTTTTAAAAGTCAGTTCTAGATTCAATGTTATGTAAAATAATCTAAAGCACACATTTGGAAAGGCAGCAACCATCCTCCCTTAGAAAGTCCTGAAGCTCCATCTAGAGGCTTTTCCTCCCATCACTGTCACTTGCAATATAAGTAATATCACCTAGAAATGTGAATAATATTGAAATGTCAGATATTTCCTTTGTACAGACCCTTTTGTTATTCATAATGAGTTCTTGCCCTAACCTTCTCCGGGTGGCTCTAGCTCCATCACTGCCATCAAGTGGTAAAAAACTAAAACTGAACCTAAAAATAGAAAAGAAAAAAAGCAGAGACAGGGAAAGAACTGTGTGTAGTCTTTACCACTTACCCACTCGCTGCAGTACAAGTTTCTGTTCTTCTCCTGTGTCGTTTACTATCTGTATCAATTTTTTGGGGAAAAACAGTAGCATTGTTTCCTTGAAAAAAGTATCATTGTACTTTTTTCCTCTTTCTGTGTGTGTGTGTGTGTGTGTGTGTGTGTGTGTGTGTGTGTGTGTGTGTGTGTGTTTCAATACATGGTTTCTTTCTCTGTGTAGCCCTATCAGTTGTCAGTCCTGGAATTCGCTTTGTAGATCAAGCTGACCTCAAACTCCAAGATCCGCCTGCCTCTACCTCCAGAGCACTGAGATTCAAGGTGTGCACCACCACCACACCCAGATTATACCTGGCCTTTATTTTAAATCTAAAGCTTTAGTTGCAGATTTTTAAGTTTGCAAATATATAAAAAGTACCTTGAATTACATGCATTTATAATGTTTCATGAATTACTTAGCTGACAGGGATAATAGGAAGAAAATAAAGACTTGCTTAAGATTACTAAACTTATGCAACAGCAGCTAGTAAGGGGTATATATTTTTCTTATTGCCTATACAAAATAACCTAGGGCCTAATCAAGTGGAAACTGTCCAGTTTAATAAATTGTACCCTTGGACTGTTGTTTCAACAATGGTTCCCAAAAATTGTTATCAACAGCCTGTGAATGAGGAAAAATCAGGGTAGAAATATCCTGCAAGGAAAACTCTATTCTTTTAATGAGACTTTAATTTTTCCATAAGAAGGCTATTTTTAAATTTCAGAGATACTGAAAACTTTGTAGCTTTGATTATCGGTATAGGTTTATGTATTAACAGCTTAACTAGAGCAGCCAATATCCCTAGTGGAGACTAAGCACTATTCTGTGTGTTTCATACGTAGAATTTCAAATAGACCTTTGACAACTCTATAAAACAAGCACAACTATCATTATATTGATAAAAAAAAAAACAATACAAAACAAAAATAACTGAGGCACAGAAGGGTTAAGCAATGACCCACAGTCACAGAGCTACTGGGGTTCTGATACTTAAGCAGCCAGCCTGGGCCATCCACTCTAGTAATGACTTTTACACAAGGCCAGTTTTCTCCATCCATGCACTACTGACATTTTAGATCAGATAAGTCTGTGTAGAAGTTGTTCTGTGCACTGTAGGACATCTAGCCACATTCTTAATCTCTAACAACAAATGCCAGGAGTGTGGCTTCAATGCCAGCCCTCCTTTTAGCTGAGATAACAAAAATGTCTCCATACTAGTGTCTCCATTGTTAAATGTCCCAGCTAGGGGAACTGAGAATCATCAATAGACCTTTAATTTGTAACAATGAAGATAAATTGATGGAAAATGAAGTTAAGTGTTTCCTAATTTTAAATTAGTTACTGCAACACAGAATATTACAATCTACAAATACTTTAGAATGGTAATACTCTAAGACTTACCTAAAATCATCCAATGAAGAGCAAACTTGATAATGCAAGGCTTATATAGATAAACATGAAAAAAATTAGAAATAGCTATTTCTAGCAAATAGAACTGAGGAATAAAGTAGAATAGAAGACGGCTACCTTTTATTTTACATTTTATATTACATTAGCTTCTTTTTCTGAGACGTGGTCTCATAAGTAACCTTGGGTTGTCCTAATGAGATCCTTCTTCTGCCTTGTGTACTGAAACTACAAACATGTTCCATCACATCAGGCTTATTTTCCTCTTTAATGTTTTTCAATGAACAAAATCATATATGTTAATCATATACAATGTGGGTGGGTTTTTTGTTGTTTGTCTGTTTGTTAGAGGCAGTGTAGCCCTGGCTGTCCTGGAACTCATGCTGTAGACCAGGCTGGTCTCCAACTCAAGAGATAGCCTGCCTCTGCCTTCCAAGTGCTGGGATTAAGGAGTATGCTACCACACCCAGATTCAATATATTTTAAAATGTGTATATTACAGAATGGCTAAATTAAACTAATTAACTTAAATATATATCACCTTACCATCCTTCATGGTGAGAACACTTAACATGTACTACACCTTATTGAATTCTTATCAAACTATGCAAGTTTTATTATGTTTATTAAAAATAAAAAAAACCCTATTCTTGGCATAATCATTTCAGTTGCATTTGCTTACTTAGTGAATTGTTTCTCATGTATTTCTCCATTATATTCATCTCACATGCTAAAACAGAGCATATAACAAATTCATGATTAGAATAACTATGCCTGATTAAACAAGAATTAGTTAACTATAAGTTGGAAAGCTGGCAAACTGAACATCAATTAAAATGACACTGAAAGGTATTGACTTTCAAGAATGATACTTAAAGATCCATAAAGGTAGACAGACATTTTTCTTGTCAAATAATTCTTACATATTTTAAAGCTAATTTGCAATGTATTTTGTTAGTTCTATAGCAAAATTTCTTATTATTTTCAAGTTACTTTATAATTATCCTTTAAGGCAAGCCGAATAATGAGGGTCTCTCGCTTCACTGGACTTTATCATTAACATTCTTTTCCTCTTTTGTTTTTACTGCTGCAAACTAAGTTATACATATTGTATTATATTTTCTACCTTAAGTAAATTTTCCATTTGCTTCAAAAATTTAATGTTTGTTCAAGTGAGGTTTACATCCCACTAAAGTTAATTTAATGAAATCTACTTAAAATGTTATCTTTTATCAACACAATCATTTTGTACTCTATCAATCTGGTAACCAAATATTTTTCATACAGTTAAGCTATTTTTCTATCACTACAATTTTTACTTGAGCCCTTATTTCTGTGTTTTCAGTTGTTTAGTTTTTCATATTTTGCTTTCCATTATTCAAGTAATAATGAAGAAATAAAAACAGCCTTTTTCAATACCCTATTGCCAAACAATCAGTTGTTATGCAATACTATGCTTTTAAAAACACACTTATTTTCATTTATGTTTACACGCAGAAATATTCTTTGTATTATACCATCATTAAGCAAAGTACTTTTCTTTGTGAAGCTGCTAAAATTTATATAAATGCATCAGAAAAGAAAAATATCATCCTCAGTCATTAATCATTCTGATTAATGTTTTATACTTGTGTAGAATTGTATTTAAGTTTAAAAATCTCATTGTAGTTTTAGTTTCATACACATCTTTGAACACGCACACCAACATAAATATGTACATATATGTACACAAGTTAGGACAACCAAAAGTTACTTAAGAGACCATGTCTTAGAAAAAGAAGTTAATGTAATATAAAATGTACAATTAAAGGTAGCCGTCTTCTATTCTACTTTATTCCTTGGTTCTATTTGCAAGAAACAGTATGCTCAAAACGTGAATGAAAACAGAACTCATAATGCCTGCTCTGTCTCTTCACTAATTTGTTTATTGGGCTTACTGTAATATTCATCATTTTCATACAAACTATCCTACTTAACAGCAATTTTTAAAGGTTTGACTATTATTAGAAACATAATTGAGAATGCCTCTTGTGTAAATCATATGCTATTTTAACATAAAATTATAGAGAAATGAAACTAAAACTACAATGAGACTTTAAAACAGATATTCTACATAAGTATAAAAATATTAATCAGAGCCAAGTGGTGATGGCCCATGCCTTTAATCCCAGCACTAAGAGGCAGGCAGATCTCTGTGAGTTGGAGGTCAGTCTGGTCTATGGAGTGAGTTCCAGGACAGCCAGGGCTCCACAGAGAAACCCTGTCTCGAAAAACAATACTACAACAAAAAAAATCAGGATGATTAATGACTAAGAATTATTTTTCCCTTCTGATGCATTTATGTAAATTTTAGCAGCTTCACAAAAGACATTGCTATTCATTCATTCATTCATTTGCTGTATGGGTCCCCCATGCACTCCAGAGCATACATACAGAGTCCAGAGGAGAGTTAGATCTCCTCCGACCCTGTACCATCTTTTATGAATTTAAAACACAAATTGTACATTTAAAACAGATGTTTGGGTCAGCAAAATGGCTCCTTGCTGACAAGCCTGACAGAGTTCAATCCTTGGGACTCATTTTGGGGAAGGAAAGAACCAGCTCCATCAAGTTAGTTTCTGCTTCCACATACATGCCATGACACATGGGCTACACTCTCTTAAGTAAATAAATACACAAAATGTAATACAAAAAAAATTTAGTGTTTGAACAAAATCCCCAAACCCAGTTTCAGAGCACTTCTATCAGTCCTAAAGTTCCTTATGCCTCAGTATATAGATTCATATTTCCTGGGCAGTTCAGATAACAGAGAAGATAAGATTTTTCAGACCTACTTAAATATTAGATTTAACAACAAAGATCACTTTTCTCTTTTTTGGCAGTATTTTCCAGCTGAAATCTTACTAAAATTTATCAGCATGCTTAACTCAATTGGGAAGGAAATTACAGGTATAACTGTTTTTTCCTTTACACAAACTTGTACTTGCAATATCTGGATATAGTACACATGGACAACACCAACGGTAAGCCTTACCAAAAAACCTCTGCTATGATATAAACGTATCAATCTTGAGATGTTTCTCCTAAACATGGAGAGCACATCTTAAATTACTTGGTAACAACCCATTTAACACATGTCTTCTAAACTTGAAATTCTATGTCTAAGTGAAATTTCATCATCTAAAAATTTTGGTGTCATTCTTGACTCATTTTCCTCTCAGTCTACACCCAATTCATTAGCAAATCCTACTAGCTTATACATCAAAAATATACTCAGGAAGGTTGGGCAGATGCCTCTGTTGGTGAAGTGCTTGCCACACAAGCATGAGGACCTAAGTTCAGATCCCCAGTACCCCTAACAGTCAGCCTAACCAATGGGTGAGTTTTAAGTTCAATGAGAAATCCTCTAGCAAAAAAGAAGGCTGAGAGCTATAAAAGCCTGGACATTAAATACCTATGGTCTTCACATGCATGTGCACATACATCCATGATTACCCATACCCACACAAACATGTAAAGTCAAGCCATCTTCATTTCTTACCTGGATCATAGTAAATCCTAATAATTTTTCCAACTATAACCCTGGTATGGTATCCTCTCTAATGGTTTAATGCTGGCACAGCAGCCAGACACATAAAAATGAAAAATAGACCCAGTCAAAGTCTTTAATTGGTATCTTGGGAATTACAATTAATATTATAAACTTATCACAATCTAAATTAACTTATAACAGTCTAGGTGATCACTTAGAAAATAATTTTAAAAGATACAAAGCAGGAAAGAAAAAAGGAATCAAAACTGTACATTAGAAAAATAATCAACTGAAGGGCAGGGGGTATGGCTCAGGGGTGAAGTACTAGCCTAGCATGAGGAATTGCTAACAACTGTTTTGTGAGCAAAACCAAAAATTAAATAAACACAAAAAAGGGCTGTAATTGAAGATATGAGGAACAAAAAGCAGTACAAAGAAAACAGCAGATGCAGGCATGGTGGCACGGGCCTATAATCCCAGCACTGGTAAGGCTAAGGTGGGAGTATTGACTATCTAAAGGTCAGCCTGACCTACAGAAAAGAATTCTGTCAGAAAATGAGTTTAGTCTTTTTAATTCTGTGTATACTCGCGATACGGACACTTGGTCAGTTGTACAGCTAGCAGAGACTCTTGTCCAGTCCTGCAGGCTGCTTCTTCACTAGACGGATGGGGACCCCCTGCTTTTAGTTTCATGAGGTTCCACTGTCAACTGCTGGTCCTGATTCCTGTGCAGTCCATTTAGAAAGTCCTTTCCTGGGCCTTGACATTATCCCTACTTCTCTTCTAGCAGTTCAGGGTATCAGCTCTCGTGTTGAGGTTCCTTATTACCTGAAGCTGGATTTTGTGCAGGGTGAGAGGTAAGCACTGAGTTTCATTCTTCTCCATATAATTATCCAGTTTGTCCAGCATCACTTGTTGAAGATGCTGTCTTTTCTCCAGTGTGTATTTTGGGCCTCTCTGTCAAAAATCAGGTGGTTATAGGAGCATGGGTTTGTATCTGGGCCCTGAATTTTACTTCATTAATGTGTGGAACATGGAACTAAACAAAGAGCTCTCAAAAGAAGAATACAAATTAGAGAAATATTTTTAAATGTTCAATGTCCTTAGCCACTAGGGAAATGCAAATTAAAACTACTTTGAAATTTCATCTTACTCTAGCCTCAGGATGGCTAAGGTAAAAACAAACAAACAACAAAAATCAAAATAACAATAAATGGAGGGATGTAGGGAAAGGAGAACTCTTATTCACTGTTGGTACGAGTCCAAACTGGTACAGCCTCTGTGGAAATTAGTGTGGAGGTTTCTCAAAATGCTCTAAATAGATCCAGCTATACCTCTCCTGGACATACATCCAAAGGACTCTACAGGATCATAGTTGTTCATTCATGTTCATTGCTGCTCTATTCACAATAGCTAGGAAATGGAAACAAGGTAGATAATGAATAGATAATGAAAATATGATACATTTACACAATGGAATATTATTCAGCTATGAAGAAAAGTGAAATTTTCAGGTAAATGGACAGAGATAGAAATAATCATTCTGCGTGAGGTAACCTAGACCCAAAATGACAAATGTCACATGTTCTCTTTCACATGCAGAAGCTGGCTCTAAATCTTTAGATATATGTATTTAAACTGGAGTGCTCACAGAGGTCAGGAAACTATAAAGGACCACGAGGTGGAAGACTTGCAAGGAAGGGGACATAAAATGCAGGTGATATAAAAGGGGAATGGGAACTAATAAGAGCAAGAGTGATTAAGTCAGGTGGGATGTGGGGTACAGGAGGGAGTATGGGAAGGGGCAACTAACACTAAAGACCTTTGAAGGCCACATGGAAACATATTACTGTAGAAGCTTCCTAATATATAAACATATTATTATATAAAAAGATTTCAAATGGAACTATCCTATAATAGGGGGACAACATTCCAACTAGACCCAATACATTACCATTAACAAGGCCAAGAATATGTGGCTGGGTAGATCACAAGCCCTAAAGGAGAACCTACTACTATTATTCTACTAAACGGACATTGCATTAAACTGTCCCTAAGTACTTATCTTTATACCCATAAATCAGTACATCTCTTAACCCTCATCAGAGAGGCTTACTTTTGCAGTAGATGGCAATTAACAGAGATCCACAATTGGTCAAACTGCAGAGAATAATGGACTTCAAGATGTTCAGCCCTAAACAGGACTGTATCACCCTCCTCCTCCCCCTCCTCCTCCTCCTCCTCCTCCTCCTCCTCCTCATCCTCATCATCATCATCATCCCAAAGCTCAGGGATCATGGTAGAAGAGGGGGCAGAAAGATTATAAGAGCCAGAGGTAGTGGATACCTACAATCAATTAGTGTTTTCTGGTCATAACAGGCCAGCTGCACACACGAATTCACATCAGGTCTGGCTGTTTGTACAAGATCTGTGCTAGATCAAGCTAGACAAAATCCTAGTCTATGTGGGCATGGGGTCATGAAGTCCCACTCATAGCTGAGGTACTATTGCAAATTGATGGCTGCTGGGAAAGGGAAGGTCAGTTTTCATAACGGATGTGTTTCTCTGAGAGGCTTCCCATGCTTCACTAGATAGCCTCATACTCATTCACATACTGGCAGCACTATGAACTCAGTGGACTTGAGAGGATGCTAAATATTATCTGTTGCAGAATACTCATTTAACTATGCAAAGATGTGTTGCACTTTTTTTTTTAACTATGTAAAGATGTGTTGCTGTTTTACCTTACCTTCCTAAGGCACCTGACTGGTCTAATAAAAAGCTGTCTGGCCAGTATCGAGGGAGGAGGTATAGGTGAGACTTCTGGATAGGGAGAGTAAGTAGGGGGAAGAATTTAGGCTCAGCAGAGAAAGAAAAGAGACTACAGGGAGATAGATGCCAGGGGCCAGACAGACAGACACAGAGGAAGCAGGAAAGTAGGACATACGTGTGGTGATATTTTATTTGTGCTGAAATGTGGTGATATTTTATTAGTGCTTTAATAAATAAAACTTGCTTGGAGATCAGAGGAAAAGGCCAGACACAACACAGAAGTTATGCAATGTTAGCATATGCCTTTATCACTTGGCAGGCAGGATCTCTGTGAGTTCAAGGCCACACTGGGAACAGAGCTAGGCGTAGTAGCACATGCCTTAAATTCCAAAAGTAGTTAACCATGGAGGTCTGGAGATCTATATAGACAGACAGGAAATGACAGAGCTGGGCAGAAAGAGGAAGTAGGATGTAGCTGGGCAGAAATAGGAAATAGGATGTAGCTGGGCAGAAATAGGAAATAGGATGTAGCTGGGCAGAAATAGGAAATAGGATGTAGCTGGGCGGAGAGAGCAAATCAGATGGCAGAACAGCAAGGCATATAGGCGTGGGTAAAAAAGGAAGTTGCAGCATTTGGAAGCTGCTCTCAGTAGAGTACAGACAGGCATCAAAAAAAATAAGATAAAATAAAAACAAGCAAACCAGAATAGATCAAAACAAACAGGGAGGGGGAGGCACAAGAAACATATACTGACACTGAGACACACACATTCACACAAAAAGAAAACCCATAGAAACAAATATGTAAGCAAAAGATCTGTAAGAAAAAAAGTCCACATAAAGTATTGTGAGACAAAAAACAAAGCAACAAAAACAAAAAACAAAACCCTCCAAAAATATAACTGAGTTCCTTTTGTGTTGGCTCTTACTGCTGGACATGGAGCCTGTGCTTAAGTGGGGTTCATATACCCATTCAGACTCCTCCACTGGAGAAAAACCAATTTTTATTTTGCAAGTGGTTATCAATTGGAGATCGCTTCTGGGCTAAGGTAGGGGGCTTGTGTCTACTTCTGCTCTTAGCATGGGACCCCATCTGGCTTAGCCCTGCAGGCCCTGTGCATGCTGCCACAGTCTCTATGAATTCCTATGTTCCTTCGTCCCATTATGTCTAGACTGCCTCGTTTCTTTGGTGTCTGTATCCCCGCTCGCTGGCTCTTACAATCCTTCCACCTCCTCTTCACAGAGTTCCCTGTGTTCTGAGGGGAGGGATTTGATGGACTGAGAGGTCTCTCACTCTCTACACATTGTCCAGTTGCAGTTCTCTATCTTTGTTAGTATCTACTACAGGAAGAAGCTTCTCTGAGAATGGCTGAACAAGATACTGATCTATGAGTATAGCAGAATGTTGTTAGGAGTCATTTTATTGCTATGTTCCTTTAGTGGAATGGTAATATTACATTTCCTCCTAGGTATGGCCTAACTAATCTCAGGCCACCAGTGAAGAGGCAAGGATGGGTTCTACCTAATGGAATGGGCCTTAATTTCAATCAGATAGTGGTTGGTTACACCCACAACTTTCTTTCTTCTTCTTCTTTTTTTTTTTTTTTTTTTTGTTTTGTTTTGTTTTGTTTTGTTTTGTTTTGTTTTTTGAAACAGGGTTTCTCTATAGTTTTGGTGCCTGTTCTGGATCTCACTCTGTAGCCCAGGCTAGCCTCTTACTCAGAAATCCGCCTGGCTCTGCCTCCTGAATGCTGGGATTAAAGGCGAGCACCACCACCGCACGGCACTCCCACAACCTTTGTGCTACTCTTGTACTCTTGCACCAGTGTATCTTGCAAGCAGGTCATCACTGTAGATTACAGCGTTTGTAGCTGGGCTGGTATTTAAACTTTCTCCTCTGGTAGTGTGCAGAGTACCTTCCAGTACTATGAACACTAGTCAGTAGCAGTGAAGGCTCTAGGTAGGCACCAACCTGTCTTCTTTATTCAGTAAGTTATGTAGGTGTACCTGTAGCAAGAGGATCTTAACATCAGTTTTTGAAGAGCAATCAATAGCCTTGGCAATAATTTGGGTTATTTGGGGATTCCACAGTGCCTCTTTGGCTAACAATTCAATCAAATGTAACCTATTTCCAGCACTGGAGATTTAATTTGCTCAAATAAGATGTCTAGTTGGGGCTTTGTCTCCTCTGTTATTTGTAATTCCAATTTAGATTTTTTTTTTTTAGCTTCTACTGCATTAGGTTTCCATACACCCCTTAAATGGCTCTTAGTTTTAGCTGTCCCTTACCATATTCTATCCCTTACCTCCTCTTACCCCCCACTTCCCATTTGATCCTCCTGTTGCAGTTACCTTGCCCCTGTCCATAGATAACTATTATTCTATTACTCCTTGCCAGGGAGATCCTTCCCTCCCCCATAGTCCATTATATTTAACCTCTGTGGTTATACAGATTATAGCCTGTTTATTGAAGACTTAACAGCTAACATTCACATATAAGCAAATATATACTTTTTTATGTATTTGTCTTTTGGGGTCTGGGTTATCTCACTCAGGATATTTGTTGTTGTTGTTATTTTCCTAGCTTAGGGTGGCTATAATTTTAAAGTGGAAAATAACCAATGTTTGCAAGGATGTAGAGAAACTGGAGCCCTGAAACTGTACTAGTGGGGATGTAAAATGGTATAACTACTGCAGAAAACACCATGCCCATCCATAAAAGGACCTTAAAACATTAAGTATCTAATTACTCTATGCTCCATCAATTCCACTTCTAAGTGTATACCTCAAAGAATTGAAAGCAAAGACTCAAGCCGATATTTGTACATCAGTGTTCTCAGCAGTGATGTTAACAACAGCTAAAGATGAAAATAACCTAAATCTTCATCAACAGGTAAGTAGTCAAACTAAAGTGGCATATGCCTACAATGCATATTATATTACCATTAAAAAGACTGAGATTCTAATACATTCAACAACAGGAATGAAGCTTGAATACATTATTCTGAGTGAAATGTTAGTAAAAATACTGTGTGATTGTGCTTATATGAAATATCAAGAAGAAGCAAATTCATAGAAACAGAAAACAAACTAGAAGTTACCAGGGGCTGGGAGAGGAACTGTTGCTTAACAGGTAAATAAAGACTCAGGTTAGAGGTGTATAAAAAAAAAAAAACCAATAAATAAAAGGAAATAATAGTGATATTGTAGAACACTATGAATGTACTTAATGTCAATGAATATTACTTCTAACCATGGTTTAAATGCCAATATTCTTGCTATACTCACTTTACTAGAATTTCTTTTTTTAAAAGCCTAAATCCTAACTGGGCCTGGTACTACAGGCCTATAATCCTGTAGTAGAATATTATTTTAAGGTGTGTTACTTTTGTTTATGCTACATTTGTTTAACTCTGTGAAGTTGTATTACTGTGCCTGTGTAAAACACCTGCTGATCTAATAAAGAACTTGCCAATAGCAAAACAGGAAAAAGGATAGGTGGGGCTGGCAGGCAGAGAGAATAAATAGAAGGAAAAAACTAAGAGGAGAGATCTAAGCTTGAAGAGCCAGAGAAGCAGAAGGACTCCAGGGGCTAGCCATCCAGCCATCCAGCCACACAGCCACACAGGAAGCCACAGAGAAAGAATAAGATTTACAGAAGTAAAAACAGGAAAAGCCCAGAGGCCAAAGGTAGACGGAATAATTTAAGGTAAGGACAGTTGGCTAGAAACTAAGTCAAGCTATGGCTGGGCATTCATAAGTAATAGTAAGTCTCTGTGTGTGATTTGTTTGGGAGCTGTGTGTCAGGCCCTCCCCCCAAAAAGACCCAAATCCCCCCAATAACAGTTTGGCACCCAACATAGGGCTCTTGAATTTCCATAGGGCCGAAAGCTTAAGGGGGGGGGGGGGAGGACACGGCTGAACAGCATTGCTAAATAAAAATGGCAAACTAAGTAAAGACCACAAGCTAAGTAAAAACCACCTGTGACAACACAGGTACTGGCTTGCACAGCTAGGAAGGTTGATGCAGTTTTCAGTCACAAACCTCTAACTGGGGCCTGAGCTTTAGGTTTGGCTTTCACAGCCCGAGAAGCGGGCAGAGCCAGCTGAGAGCCGTACGTGGAAAATCCAGGTGTACCTTAACAGTTTAAAAGTTTGCTCATGTAGTCAAAAAGGCTAAAAGACACACAGTAAAAGATCCAGACAGAAAAACTTCCAAACAGGTTCCAGTGTGTTTTACAATGTACATAGGCTTAAGAGAAAGAAAGAAAAAGGGTATGGACAGTCATAGAAAAAAATAGTTTAAAAATAATAAAGTCTTTAAAAGAGAGTAAAAGTAATATAAAAGAAAAAAGCCACATAAGATGGGAAATACACAGATCCTGTATATTATTGTGTTGATTTTGAATTTTTTTATTGTTGAAAAACAAAGGACAGCTCCAAGGAGACCTGGAATTATAAGAGGGATTGTTGAAATAAATCAGTCTATAAACTTTAGGAATGTCTTAACTTATAAAAAGTCAAAAAAAAAATGTATTTGTCAAATGGAAATCAAAAATGCTTTGGAGTTTTGTTTCCAGAGGAGACAAGAGGCTGTGGATTCCTTCAAGGTTAATATGGATCAGATTTGATCAGGCGAGATCTCCTGGGACTTGACAAATGATATCTATCAGCAAAGGTTACTACTGGTCTCCCCAGGACTTGGTCATTATCTCAAAATTTTCTCTCTGGGACCCTAAAGATACTTCGTACACAGACAGCAGGAAAAAGTATGGAGAAAACTATGCCGACATTCCTCAGAGGGATGTGGGAGGCTTTTGGTTATTTGGTGGGTTATGGATGTGTGTTATAATTTAGGAGAATATAGTATATTGATACAAATTTAAAATTATTTTGTTAACACTGTACATATGCTTCTACTCTTTTTTTTTTTTTTTTTTTTTTTTTTTGGTTTTTCGAGACAGGGTTTCTCTGTGTAGCTTTGCGCCTTTCCTGGAGCTCACTTGGTAGCCCAGGCTGGCCTCGAACTCACAGAGATCCGCCTGGCTCTGCCTCCCGAGTGCTGGGATTAAAGGCGTGCGCCACCACCGCCCGGCTTCTACTCTTGTTTAAAAGATTTTTGTCCATTGATAAAAAAATTTTAAGGTTATATTTATTACAACATATTATATGTATGTTTCTATTTTTGTTTGAGGTATTGTGCCTATGCAGTTCATTTGGAAATGTAGGGTGAAGTTCTAGTTTTGGAAAGCTATTATTGTAAACTATATAGGATAATCAGGAAACATAGGTTAGTGGTCAGTCATTTATAACAATCAAATCTGTAGTTATGTTAGGTATACTTTCCAGATCATATAGAGATATATTTTAGATAGATAGTCTTCAAACCTTTCAAAGACCTACAGAGTATGGCATTTAAAATGTTTTGTTAACTTAAGATTTTTCATGACAATGAGACACATTTGTTGCTGGCATCACCAGTTTACTTCAGAGAAGATGATAGGCATTAAAGAAACTCCTTATGGAGTTTGCTTTCATTGTGGCAAGGTTAGCCACTGGGCAAAGAAACTGTTCTTGCCTTTGACTGTTGACAATGTGCTGTGCAGAATGGATATGCAGGACATAGGAAAAAAAAAAAAGACTGTTGAACTTTGCCAAAACAAGGCAGAACAGTCCTTCAAAACTCTTGCTTCACAGAAGAGTCTGCCAGATATTCTGCAGAACACAGAGGAAAATGATGAATTTTTGTCTGTACAAGGCAGGACAGTCCTTCAAATTTCCTGCTTCATAGAAGAGTCTGCCAGATACTCTAGGCCTGTAGGCTGAAGATGGATGCCCTAACATTACAGAGAAACTTTGGGTGACAAATGTCTCTGTTGTTAAATAATATTACATTCTTCTGGGTCTTTGATGACATTGAAGACTAGATAGTTATAGCTGCAGTTATCCTTAGTTAAGACAGAAAGTAAGCTAGGTGTAAAACTTTGGATTCACTAAGATAGGACAGATAATGCATTATT
Organism: Peromyscus maniculatus bairdii; assembly: GCF_049852395.1. Lineage (NCBI taxonomy): Eukaryota > Metazoa > Chordata > Mammalia > Rodentia > Cricetidae > Peromyscus > Peromyscus maniculatus. Next base: position 73,549,267 of record NC_134856.1, on the reverse strand, counting down.
TTCTTTGAAAATGCTAACTACAAATGGACTGAATATTGTAAATTAATTCTTACTTGATAACTACTTTTGTTGTATGTAGTTATACTATGTTAAAAGATAAAACCTTTATTTTTATTTAGACAAAAGGGGGAATGTGGTAGAATATTTTAAAGTGTGTTATTTTTGTTTATGTTGCATTTGTTTAACTCTGTGAAACTGTGTTACTATGCCTGCGTAAAAAACACCTGTTGGTCTTATAAAGACCTGGCCGATAGCAAGGCAGGAAAAAGAATAGGCGGACTGGCAGGCAGAGAGTATATATAGAAGGAAAAAAAACTGAGAGCAGAGATCTAAGATCTAGGAGGCAGAGAAGGAGGAGGAATCTAGGGGCCAGTCACCCAGCCACTTGGCCACACAGCAAGCCACAGAGAAAGAGTAAGATTTACAGAAGTAAGAGAACAGGAAAAGCCCAGAGGTCAAAGGTAGATGGAATAATTTAAAATAAGGAAAGCTGACTAGAAACTAAACCAAGTTAAGGCATTCATAAGTAATAATAAGCCTCCATGTGTGATTTATTTGGGAGCTGGGTGGCAGACCCCCCAAAAAGACCAAAAACCCCCAACAACAAAATCCCACCGACATGAGAAGCAGAGGCAAAAGGACTGCAGGTTCAAGGCCTGCCTGAGCAACTTGGTGAGATCCTGGTTCAAAATAAAAAAGACTGGATAGATAGCTCAGCAGTTAAGAGAACTTGCTGCTCTTACAGAGGACCTGAGTTCAATTCCCAGCAGCCACAAGGCAGTTCACAACTGTCTGTAATTTCAGTCCAAGGGGATCTGACATCTTCTAGCTTCCACAGTACTGCATGCAGGTGACACACAGACATACATGAGAGAAAAAAAACGACACACATGAATTGAATTGAAAAAGAAGTAGAACACCTGCCTGGTATGTGTGAGGCCTTAGGTTCAATCCCCAATAGTAACTACACACACACAAAGTGCAAACACACTCCCTCTGGAAGCACTGTATCCTTGCAATCACATCAAAATGCTCTACAAAGTTGTAAGGACCAGAGATATCTTATCTGTGAACTCACTTGCAACTGTTTTCCCTCTTTTTTTCCACATATACCCACTCCTCGATGTCCCTTGAGCACACACTCATAGACCCTTCTACCTGAAATGGTCTTCCCTCTTACTATTATTGCTCACATTTCTGTACTTCATGGATTTGCTCAGTGAGCATTCTCCCATATCTGAAACAACAATCCTCCACCCAACACTATCTCTCCTCTCTCTCCACAGGATTTTAACTATATAGTTTAATATGTATTTCATTTGTTCATGGTAGTTTTCTTCTGCTAAGATGTAAATAACATAACTGCAGAATTCTGATTTGTTCAATGCTATGTCCTTAATCAGTAAAAACCATACAGCAAGCAAGAAAGATTAATGAACAGTAAATTATTCTAAAAACCAATGTATGCCTATTGGTCAATTAATAAAACTCACTTGCCATTTCTTAAACCTTCTTCAAATTAGACAAAATTCTATTTACTCTAAAGTCAACCGTACCCATCTAGGCTGGAACGAAAGCCCTTTATCACTGACTCTCCTACCCATTCCACTGGCGTGTTTTATTTGAAAATCATTCCTACTGCTCTTGTACATTTAAAGTTATCTCAAATTCCCCTATTCATTGTAACAGATGAAAAGAATAATATGCTGAAAGACTGTAAAATGAGTGGGCACTAAAGAATAGTTAGTCACCAATGTAATTTTCTCTCTAGGAACCTGTAAGTTTTTTCTTTATGTGTATGGTGTATGTGTGCCTATTCATGTATACACATGTGCATGGAGACAGATGTGAGTATTCACGGGTTTTGCAGAGGATAGAGGTCAACAATGGGTATTTCCTTCTATCACTATGTGGATATGTGGGTGTCACATTGGAAACTACACTTACTAACTTCCTTTGAAGGTTGTTTGAACTCTGATGAGGTGATAATAATGGACTGTGAACAGCTATGTGTGATACTGTGTTTTCCCTTTCTTGTGCACAGATGGTTGATAAAACATGAGTCAGCAGAATTTGCAAAATGAGCTTCCTCTCTAGCTGTGCACTATTTCTAGACTATGATATAAGAAGGGAACAATCTTCTAACCTACCTCAGCCTCCATATTTTAGGATATCTTTGTTACAGGGGCTTAGCCTTTATTCTAACTAATGCCTTTGAAGAAGCCAAACAGATTTGGGAAAGAACCAATTTGTTCTAGATGTGAGGAAGACAACTGAAAGAAAAGTGAATAAAAAAAGAACTAGGGCTATCTGAAGAAATAGCTGATTCCAGGGCTGGGTAGGGGAAATAGAAGGTATGCCTGAACACTGTGGTGTAAGAAAACAAACATATGCTTAAAATATGGCTGGATTAGAGTACTAAAGGAGGAAAGAGGGATGCAGGCAGGCAGGCAACAATGAACAACAAAATGTTATGCTAGGTAAAAAAAAGCCAGACCCACATTTTAAAAAATTCTAAGCAAGGAATGTATAGGAGATTTCTAAAGAACGTGAAACTAAAGGTACAGAAAATAAATCAATGCTGCCTGGGGTTACATGTTAAAGTAGGAATTGGCTGCAAATGAAATAAATCAAAGACTTTAAAATAATGGAAATATCCTAAAATTGGGCTTTAATGAAGAACAGGAATTCTTATTTTTTTCCACTTGTGGACAGACCACTTTTGGCCAAGAAAAATTTCATGTATATGTGTTTTGCCAACATGTATGTCTGTGAACCACATGTATGCAGTGCCTGTGGAAGCTAGAAGATGGTGTCAGATTGCTGGGACTGGAGTTCCTGGCAACTATGTACTGCCATGTGGGCACACTAGGATTCAATCCTAGGTCGGAAAGGGTACTTGACCACTGGTCCATTGCTCCAGCTCCTAGTATTCATTTCTTTTTGTCCAGGAAATTATTATGTGACCCTAAGCATATAGGTACAAAAATTATAAATACAAACCAAGTATTTATTAATAATTGTAAAATTTATTTTAAAGTAATTCTTTGATATGCCTGTAATTCTACCAATTATAAAAGATTAAAACAAATGTGCATAATAATGAAATGGATGTGCTTGTTCACTTTTACATAAAGAATTAAATCTTAGCTAAACATTTACTACTGCAGGACACAGATTTTGATTTTGCAATTATTGATGCTGAGAATACCATTTCACATAAACGTGTAGTACAAAATACCAGAAGTATGTTTAGGGTCATTTCAGAAACCACTGGAAATTCTGCTTCAATATCAAGGCAAAATTCATTTAATCATTTTTCTTAATGAAACTCACCAATAAAGCAGTGATTTTTAAAAATCAAACAGTCTAACTCAGTATATTCTAAAGATATCCTAATTTGATACATGCTGAGGAATGACAGTTGGAAATACTAAAACTGTTTGTTTTCCTTAATTAGCTCACTCTGTTTCTGTACGAGGAGAAGAGTTTGTATGCACAGAATAAAACACTGCACTCCTTAACATGTCAATAAATCTGGACTCTTAGCTGATGAGTTCCAGCGAGCATTGGCTGGCACTGTGTGGAATGACCACAGGCCTTGTGCAAAGTGCACATGCTATGCATTCAGAACCAAGGCTGCAGTGAAGTCACTCTGTGTAACAGAGACAGGAACTGCCACAACACCTTGCAGTCAGTTCCCATTTGAGATTGAATTAAATTTTGGTCATTGCACTTTCAGAAACATTTGCTATTGCCAAATTTTCAATGCCTCCTACATTTAGGTACTTACTTACTTGGAATTTTCACTTTTCCTGGGTAGTGCTTATATTAAGACAGTTTTTGAAGACACTGCACATTAGCAGCCAACTGCAGCTCCCAGCCAACCATGAAACTGCAGGGTAAACAACTGACACTCCACATTCAGGATGTTGCCAAGTTGTATTTGGAAGAGTAGCTGTACTATGAGAAGTAATCTCATAGTAAATCAAGGAGTAGCTGTAACTGTAAACCTCACCTAAGAACTCAGCACCTGGATAGTTTTTTATTCTTTTTAGTAATACCAAACAGAGAGAGACTTCTTGAAAAACTGAACATCAATAACTGAATCAGAAACAATTCAACTGAATTGGATTTAGGGGATGTCTGCAATTCCTCAACTAATTTATTTTATGTGGTTTCACTGTTCAAAAGTTATAAATAATATCACTTGTATCTTGTAACAGAGTTCTAAAAAATATTAAAACTATATGATAAAAGGATTGACATCATTTTCCTTTAAAACCATCTGTAACATGGTATGGTACAAAGTTTACAAGTAATTCACTACAAGACACTTGACTATTGAATTCAGCCTTCATATCAATGACCATATATTCCCTTCTCCAGTTCTACTTCTGTTGTGCGATATTTTGTGTTTTGACAAATAAAGCTTGCATGGAGTCAGAGGGTGGAGCTAGCTACTAGTTAACCATAGAGGTTTGGAGGACTGTAGAGAGAAGGGACTAGAAATGGTAATGCAGGGCTGAGACACGATCTTGGCTCTTTTGGTCACAGGAACAGACGATGTAGGAAGTCACTGGTGGCTGCCCCTCTGCTTCTCTGATCTTTCTGGTTTTTAACCTGATATCTGACTCCTGGTTTTTATTGATAAGATTAATTAGATTTATGCATCACACTTCTGACCAGGAGCTTATGTATTACATAGGATCAATGATTCTGATTCTAGTTAACCTGTATTAGTCTTGGCATTTTCCAGATTTTTTTTCAGTGTAATATTTTACTTAGTTCCTGATTTTCATTGTATCTGAAATTTTATACAATTTGTAAAGGTGAAGATGGCAGGTAAAATTACTGCACATATTTAAGTGATCATTATAATTGTTTAGCAAATTTATTTATTTTCTAATAGCATTTCTTGCACCTCATTATTTTGGTCTTTCTAAATTTTATAAACTGAACTTTTTTTTTTTTTTTGGTTTTCCGAGACAGGGTTTCTCTGTGTAGCTTTGCTCCTTTCCTGGAACTCACTTGGTAGCCCAGGCTGGCTTCGAACTCACAGAGATCCACCTGGCTCTGCCTTCCGAGTGCTGGGGTTAAAGGCATGCGCCACCACTGCCCGGCTAAACTGAACATTTTTTTTTTTTTTTGGTTTTTCGAGACAGGGTTTCTCTGTGTAGCTTTGCGCCTTTCCTGGGACTCACTTGGTAGCCCAGGCTGGCCTCGAACTCACAGAGATCCGCCTGGCTCTGCCTCCCGAGTGCTGGGATTAAAGGCGTGCGCCACCACCGCCCGGCTAAACTGAACATTTTTATTACATACAAAAAGTAAAAAAATGTAATTCAAAGTTACAGTAATGTAATTGTGTACTAACAAATAAAAAATGTAATAATTGCCATGGGTTAGCTAAATTTTTTTTCATTGTGGCCTTTCAAATATCATTTTAAAGGTTAAAATAACTAATACATTCATGGTTTCTTTTATTCCTTTACTAGGTTGTTTAAAGGAAGTCAGAAGAAAATAAAGTCACAGTTATATGAGATCTTAAAACGAAAATATAGACATGGCATTAGAACTAGGAGAGACTAACAGACATTTTAAAAATGAAGTATCTGAAACTTATGGGGGATAGAAAGTATTTACAACCCTGTTCAAATATTTGTTCTTGTCCTTTCATAATGAACTGTTGATGCTGACAAACTTCCTTCATTGTCAGAATCTCTAAAGTTGGCACACCAAAGATTTGTTCTCAAAAATGGATCACAGTGGAATATGGAGTCATAATATTTTAGAGGGTCTCCCCTATATTATACTCTAATTGTCTTTTATACATTTTATATCATACTAACCTATAAAAATATAGCTTCAAAACTTCCTTCCAAAAATACATTTGACAGTATAAAATTGTAATACTATAATATTTACATTATAAAACTTGATAATTTGATTTTGATTCTATATTACACCTGGTTCTCTAGAAGGAAAGAAATTAAGAGAATGAACACATATAATAAAGGAGGCTTATCACAGTGGCTTACAGGCTGTGGTCCAGCTGGTCCAATAATGGCTGTCTACCACTGGAAAGTACAAGAATCCAGTAATTGTTCAGTCCACAAGGCTGGATGTCTCAGCTGCTCATCAGTACACACTGCAATCCCAAAGAAGTAAGCTCCAATGCGAGGAATAGACTCGCCAGTAAGTGTGAGAACAAGCAGGCAATGACAGCAAGCTTCCCTCTTCCATGTCCTTCCTAGAAGCTGCCAGCAGAAGGTGCATCCCAGATTAAAGATGGATCTTCCCACCTCAAAACATCCAGATGAAAAGTGGGTCTTCCCAGCTGGCATGGTGGCGTATGCCTTTAGTCCCAGCACTCAGGAGGCAGAGACAGGTGGATCTCTTGAGTTTGAGGTCATCCTGGTCTACAAGACAGGCATGGTTGTTACACAGACCTTGCAAGGGTGGGTCTTCCCACTTCAAATGATTTAATTAAGAAAAGACTCCTCAGAGGTGTACCCAGCTGCCTGGTTTCTAATTAATTCCAGATGTAGTGAAGTTGACAATTGAGAATAGCCATCAGAGATACATATAGACATTGTAAAACACCACAATCAAACAAATTAATGTATTTATCACCCTCACATAGTTGCTTTTTTATGCAAGATATTTCTAAACTTTAGTTCCATACTAAACAGGGTGACAATTTCAGTTTATAATAACATAATTCTGGCCTTCAAAGTATAAAAATATCTGTCTAATAATATGTGTGACTTAACACCTTTAAATTAGGAAACTTTAGATCTGACTCATCCATAGTTCAGTAACAATTAGGAGTAAAAACATCTGGATACCCTTTACTTACGACAAATGATTAACTAACTGTACATCTTACCAACATAATTCATCTTTATAAAGCAATACACTCCCTAATACTAATCTAGAGCCTTGCACATGCTAGGTAAGCAGTCTACCAACGAGCTACATCCTTAGCCCTGAGGAGCTAAACTAATTTTAAGAAATCATATTTTATCCTTTTCTTTGCCATATACTTATCAAAATTAAATTACTTAGAAGGTTTTAAGGCCTATGAAAAATTTAAAAAACACAATGTATCTGAAAATAGAATTTGAAGAATCTTTGAAATAAATATTAGCATAAAAATTGATATAAAAACAACTCAATTTTTAAGTAAATACCTTCATTTGAGAAGCACTAGATATTTTGTCCTTTTAAATAACTTTCCATATTAAACTTCTGCCCATGGTAGAAAGACTTCTAAAATTTCTTTTCTTTCTTTTTTTGTTTTTTCTAGACAGGGTTTCTCTGTGTAGCCCTGGCTGTCTTGGAATTCACTCTGTAGATCAGGTTGGCCTTGAACTCAGAGATTAACTTGCCTATCCCTTCCAAGTGCTGGAATCCCACCATATGCCGCCACCACCACCCAGATAAAATTTATTTTCTAAAAATAATAAATAATAAATTAATTAAATATAAATATAAATAAACAAAAATAATAAAACAAAAGCTTGATGTCATAACTCAAATTATTTCTATGGAAATTGTCATTAGCAATGAGTATAAAACAGCTCTATGAAACAGAGCACTTCCTAGTCTGCACAGGTCTTTTGTCAGTACTCAAAAAAAATGTTTAGAAATAAGAATCTACAATTTGAGCTAACACTCTCCCCATTTTTCTTTATATTTCTATTTTATACCCAACAGTGTAACATTAAGAACTGCATTCTGCTATAATTGTTGATTGATATGAGGTATGATCTAGCTATTTTGTTTTCAAGGAAATTTTTTTAAAAATATAAATGAATTTTACATGAATGAAATTTTAAGTTAAAGACACATAAACTATAACCCCCAATTTTATTATTATTAAATTCAATAATAAAATTATTCTACCAAACTGGTATAAAATTTTCTAAATGATTATTCTTAATCACTGTATTTATCTCATTGCAAGGAATTACCAACAATTTTGAAACCATGCCAGCTTTTAGACTACACTTTGAGCACTCTTTTCTCAGTCAGAGCAAAAAAAGGAAAAGAAAACCAGAAAATATACTAATCAGGAATGAGCAGCTAAAGCTTTATTAAGTATTACTCTGATTTTTCTATTAAAGAATAAATATTTAAATCTAAGAGAAATGCATTAATTTAACTCTACTCTTAAAATTAAGCAGTGGCTTTAACCCTATTTGAAGGCCCGTGCAGAACTGAATGAAGTTTGAGCATGCATCAATTTAAATGAGAAAATTTGGGCCTTTAAAGTAAGTCCTACAAATGACTACTTTATCTAATCTACTGACCTGCTTCCCCAAAGAGGAACTGCTATTAAATCAGTCTTATGAGTAATCCCTGCTTGTCAAACATGAGTGGTTACTTGCTCCAAGTGATCAGAAAAGCCAAAGCCATAGTCTGTATAGAATGGACTGATCACCCACTCACTGTTTTCTTTTCTAACTACTGCTGGAGAAGAGCTGCTCATAGGTTCATATATTGTACCAAGAAACTGGAAATAGGGTAGTTTTCAGTTGAAAACAAAAAACTAGAATACCTAAATGTCATGATACAGTCCAATAAAAAGTCCTACTTTGAAAAAGTAGAAAGCTGACAGGCTCTTAACTATGACACCATTTTTCAAGTCAGCTTCCAACTTTGTTTACAATTTTATAAACCAAGGTTAACTAAAAATATTAAAACTGTCAATTTACCAAATAATAAAATCCTCTAAATGAAATTAGTATGTTTAGCATCTATAGGACATATTTGTACCCAATTACCTCCTTAACAGGGCTACTTGTTTTTGGATGTATACTCTAAGTCTGGATCTTAAAAAATCAAAATTCTTCCAGTCAAAGAAGAAATCTTATGCTTTTGGCATATGAACCATCATCATGCAGGAAGTTAACAAAGGCAAATGTAGCACACTGAACGAAGCTGGCAGCTTTTGAGTTTCTAGTAACCAACACTAATACTGAAACTGACTACTTGAAACAAGAGTGACCATACTCCACTACCAGGGAAAACCAATCTGAAAGCCAACATTAAACCAAAATTATTTTAGAATATTCTATTCAATGGGATTCTATCGTTCTATTTTGGTCTTAACAAAGGAAAGATAAATTTTCAATCACTTAGCTTGAACTCATCTTCTCTTCTACAATATATGAAATGGACATAATGGAATTTGGCTACTAATAAATTCTTATATTGATAGATAGCAATTCTTCAAATATGTATATATCCAAGTTTATTCATATTAAGTAAATGAATTATGTTTCAAAGTAAATAAGAGATAAGTCTGATTTAATACAATGTGGTACTGTTAACAAAATTATCTTTAGTAATCACTTATCAAGCTCAGTTTTATGCTTACTCTTAAAAACACAAGCAAAGTGTTAGAAAAGATGATAGAGATAAAGGTTTCTCTAGTTTCAATATGACTGTCAAGAATAATAGCCTATCAATCAAGTCTTAATTATTATTTTTCTATAAGAATTGTTATGCTTAACCTCACTAGTAAAAAGTGAAATGAAATAAGATGAGATTTTTTTTTAAACTCTCAGGAGTACAAAGATGTAAAGATCTGACTATAATATTAAGTTCTAATTAGAGTATTGGGTGTATAAACTAGTACAATCACTCTGAAAGTTGGCTCTAACAGGATTAGTACTATGCAGCCTATTCCCAGATAATCCACTACTAGGCATACAACCCACGGCACAAAATATACTTGATATCACAACATAAGCTTTTTGCTTGATACCTATAACAGCAGATAAACTTAGTAACACAACTCAGAATTTAACACATTTATTTCACAAAAAAGTAAGTACCCTTAACACTATTTCCTATTGCTTTCTATTCTTTGTAATGTAGATTCAAACCTACTAAGCTGATTTCATTACTTGCTATGTGGAAAATACTGCCTCCTCCCCCACACACCCCCAAAACCAAGGACTATATACAAGAAACATCTATAAGGTTGTTCACTATGGTGATGTTTAAAATAGGGAAAACAATGATTATAACTTAAACATCTATTAATAGATAACTAAAATGCCACATACAAAGTAAAATGAAGCTGTTATGTTTTAATTAGAAATTGCTATATAGTTTGCATACATCTTTCTGTGTATGTATAATATATGTAGAGTGAAAATAAACAGCCAAACATATCTCACAACTAACATTTATGTACATTTCTATGAATATATACAAAGAGTTGGTAATAAGAAATAGTCTGGAAGTATATATTTCAATATATTAATTTATAATAGGGTAGGGTACTCACAATTAAAGTCTGGTTAAATAGGACTTTTAGCTATAGATGTTATGCTTTAATTTTTATACAATTTTTTAAATATGACTTTCAAAGAAGTACTGAAAGGTTGAACTAAGTTTTGAGATGTAATTTAGTAAAAGGGGAGCAGAGAGAGAAGGAAATGCAGAGTAGTTGAACTGAGTATGCATGTCCATCTGCTCAGATCAACTAGTAAGAGTAAGGGAGAAACCATTAAAAAAGAAAATCAGGGGACTAAGGAAAGATGAGGGAGGTGTGTGGCTACAGCTGGAGTAAAAAGGCATGAAGTGGTCTGAAAGGGCAGGAAGACAAGGCCTGACAACTGGTAAACTGACCCATTCCTCATTGGTGGCTCAACTGTATAAATAAAAGAGTGGCAGCTTAGTGGGAAAGTACTTAGCAACTCTGTTGACACAGACAACAGAAAGGGCCACTAGAGTGGCAAACGGAACTGTGCAAGGCCAATTAACCCTTTCACCTTAGTGTTTTATTCTAGCTCTCCTACTTACTGTGCCCGCTAGAGCCACACTGATGTGTGTTAAGACCAAACGCAATGATAAATCATGGTTACATGTATTGATGAATTCTGCAAATTTCTTGAGACACATTTTTGGTATCCTAAATGCCTCCTTCACTACTCTCATCTGGTTTTAATTAGGAACCATTTTCAAAGAAGAGAGGTTATTCAGAAACTCAAATATACACATCCTTAATTAAACCATAAATTGATAACTACTCAAGTTTTTTGGCATGAAGGTTTTTTTGTTTTGTTTTTTTTTTGTTAGATTCACCTCAGTTTTCTTCTAGTAAAGTCAGATGAAAAGTAACTTCAAATGGGCAAAATGGTACTTGAGAAATTGTAGAATATGCTGAAGGGGTTTATAAGTCACAGGCCTTAAAGATGTTGCATGAGCAGCTCTGTGACTACACTTTATTACTTTTAAGAAAAATTTTGCATCTTGAAGAGCAACATATTTCTAAAAGACAATAATGGGTTTACTGCTGACTCATCTTCCCGCTTCCCAAACAGGTATATGGCTTCTTTTAAATACGTGGGTTTGAGAGCAAGGATCCTACTTCCACACACTCTAAAAACTAGAAAGCCACACAGCAACAAGGTGTTCAAACATTTGGTAATGAACATCCTGTGAAATACTGGCTTATGTGAAAAACCTTATTTCTATGAAGTATGTGAGAATGCAAAAAGATGTGGTTGTTCAATGATAAACTAAGGCCATCCACATAATTGTTGTGTCTTTTTATTACATTTTTGTTTTGTTTTTAAGACAAGGTCTCATGTAGCCCAGTCTGGACTCAAAATCCCTTCATAGTCAAAGCTACTCAGATTTCTGATTGTAAGGTCTCAGCCTCCCAAATACCAAGCTTACAAGAGTGCAACACCACACTTAGCTCTCTATTTTTCCCACTATTCACACCCTCTAAGGCATCAGCATTACCCTACTACAGCAAAAATATCATAGTGCTAAGTTTTCTCCAACCACACTAGTTATCACTGAATCTTAATAATAACTTAAAAATTACTCCTTAAAGCCAGGCATAGTGGTGCATGCCTTTAATCTTATCACTTGGGAGGCAAAGACAATTGATCTCTGTGGGTTCAAGGCCAGCCTGGTCTACACAGTGAGTTCCAGGCAAGCCAGGGTGACATAGTGAGATATGTCTCAAGCAAATGAACAAACAAAACCATCTAGTCAAAATGTTAACAGATATTTTGAGGATAAGTCTAAAGGAATCCAGCCCAACAAAGATTAACAGCAGCTTGAAATGGTTACCCCTGCCTTTCAGGAGCAAGGGATTTTCTCAGCTCTGGCTTTTCTCAACTCTTCTTCTAAGTCACAAAACGCAAAAGAGCTGAAGAATTCTATCTTCTTGGGACAGAGGCTATATTTATTGATTTCTATGGCCATATTAAGATCAGTGAAGGAAGAGACAAGCCTGGTGGGCTGGCTGGCTTTCCTCTTAGTCTTTTCATAAATGCAGGTTACCCCTCAGGGCCTTCCTATTTATCTTTCCTTTCATAACACCAGTACAATCGTGGTAAAAGGAACTCACTAAGAGCAGCAGCATCGGTAAGGAGCAGCAGGGCCAATGGTAAGCAACAGAAAAGGGCAGCAAAGAACCCTAAATCTGCTCTAGCAAGCCAGAGCACACGGATGCTTTCTCAGAGGTAGGCAGAAACTGGAGCAGACATTCATCACACTGCTGTCCCCCTACTTCCTGAAGTATTCTCATGAGCCAGAAGCAGAATCCTAGGACTCAGTTTTCAAATACCAGACAAAATTCAGGAATTTATCTTAACTATCATCAGACTTTAAGAGAAATAAAAACAAAATGATACACTATGCCAAGTAAACACACTATTTAGCTAAACTGCAACCTAGATAAGTCTAATTAAGTCATAACATGAGGTTTCTATAAAGCAAGTATTACCAGATTCCTCTAAGAAATTCACTTCCTTCTTTTCTAGATAGCCACATAAAGTAAACCATGAATTGAAATAAAATTTCTGAAGGTGAAGTAACTTCCAAAAGTAGTAATTATTAAACAAGCAAAAATTCGCATGGCTCAATGTACAGATACATGTAGATGTGTTCTGAATAACTGCTAAGTCAGTTTGGGGTGTGAGTTTAGACCCAATTCCTAGACAGGTGACCAAAATATAAACACCCAGGAGCTAACAGTCAAGTATTAAGTTTTTTCCCCTACTAAATAAAGCAAAACACCCTAATATAGCTAATATAGTATGCAAGTCATTAAGCTAATATCCCTGAGCAACTGTGCCAGAAATGATACTTATAAAACACTCTACTTGGGATCAATTTTCAACTTTTATTCAAATAACTTCAAACAACACCCCTAGATCTCTCCTACGAAGAAGCACACTCAGGAGGTTTAGTGGATTTTAAGAATTGGTTACGATGGCAGATGAAAATGCTGGTGGGGATTTAATTTTTTAGGTCTTGTTGCTTTCATTAGCATTCCAGAACATTCCGTACATTTTGAGGACTCCACCCCAATCCACTTTTTCCTGCCGTTTCTGCAGTTTCTGGGGCTATGATCTTGCAACACATGAACCCATATATAGGGTCCTAACAGAAACATCTGACACTTGGAGAAAGTTCATCTAAAGGAGAAATGAAGGAAAGCAAATTAAAGACAGAATCCTAGTAAAGGAGACACCCTTGTTTGCTTTTTTCCTTTGTTTGATAGCTTTACTGATGAGACCGTCTGCAAGTCGGACTACAGGACACCAGATAAGAAGACTGTCAATCTCTTTACCTTAGCATAGCAAAGCCTGATAGAGGTCTTCAACTGCTGTGATGTTTTTTATAATAAAATCTTCTGGAATCTTTAGGAGGAAAAGAATTTCTTTTGAGACAAGGTCTCTGTGTAGCTCTGACTGACTAGGAACTCACTATGTAGACCAGGCTAGACTTGAACTCACAAAGATCCACCTGCCTCTGCTTCCTGAGTACTGAGCCCTAGATTACAGGTACATGCCACCATGACCTGCAACTCTTTAGAAATGTAACAAGCCTGTTTAGTAATTATATTTTTGTATCAAAGCAACTATTTTTCAATTAAAAATTGACCAGATCGCTTCCAAAATAACTGATTTTAGGACTGGGGTAGTGGCAATCCAATGCCTCTTAATATGGTACACTAAAAGGGCACATCAATTGTGTGCTATTTATGATGAATATATACATCATATGTATGAATTTAATCATAAAGAAAATTAATTTTCTTTTCCTCCCCCTCGTTTTATACCCATTTGTTCTCTTTCTTTACTTATTTCTAAATGGTCTTGATATGCAGCCACACTGGCTTCCAATTCTAGTTCTAGTGATCCTCCTGTCTCAGTCCTCCAATTAAGTGGGACTACAAGTGAGTGCTACCATGCCTGGCCCACCAGAAAATTTTAGAGAAACCCCAACTAAAAGCTTTTCAATATTCCTAAAAAGTATGAAAGTCCAAGAAGAGAGCTCAGGCTAGAGTACAAGATACTGAAGAGATAAGACAACTAATTGTGTGACTCTGGACCAGAAAAAGGAAGTTGGCACAACCACCACTAAACGTGAGCAGATGTACAGATAAGCTTGGGCTGGAGAAATGCCTCTGGTCAGTGTGTGTACTACTCCTGCAGCCATCTTGGTGGGCTCCCAACCGCCTGTGACTCCAACTCCAGGGGGATACGAAGTCTCTGGTCTCCACAGGCACTGGCATTCACATTCAATGTAGCCCCTTCCTACCATACACATAATTAAAAATAAAATAAATCTTAATTAGGAAAAAATTTACAAGTAAGCTAACAAATTGTATCAATGTTAACCTTTTGGTTTTGAAACATTTTCTAAGATTAAGAAGACATTTGAGAAAGATGGGTGAAAAATATAGAAGAGGTATATTATCATTTTTATCTTTTAGTGTGTGTATGTATGTATATGAGTACAGGAGCACATGCACCAAGATGTACATGTGGAGGTCAGATGATAACACAGGTGTCAGTTCTTGACTTTTAACTTGTTTGAGACAGGATCCCTTGTTGTTTACTGTAACATACATTAGACCTGTAAGCTTCTGGGGGATTCTCCTGTCTCCACCTCCCATCTCAACTTAAGAGCACTGTGATTAGAGACAGTGCTTAGATTTTGAACTCAGGTCCTCACACTTATGTTTCAAGCACTTTACCCACTGAGCCATCTCCATTGTTCAAGAAATGTTATTATTTTTGTTGCATTCTTAAAGGATGAAAAAATGGTTTCAGGATGGAAGTCTAAACAAAAATGTGTTCGATTCCATTTTAAAAGGCTTGCAGGGGTGTTTCAAACAGGGACTCACTGCATAGCTCCAGCTGACTGCAGTTTGCAGGGAGCCTCCTTCCCCAGACGAAGTGCAAGGACTGCAAGTGTGAGGCAGCACACCCAGCTTCAAACAACGTCTGAACTCAGTGATCACACATCTCCTTTACCTCTTCTCCTCACACTATGTTCCTCTTGAAAACTGTCCGTTGTAAACTTTGCTTGTAGCACCCCTCTTAAAATTTAGTTTGTCAGTGTCCCTCTTAAAATATTCCCCCAAGATTGTTTATAACATCCTAATAAGAATGTGTTACATTTCTTTTTTTTTTAATGCTCATCTTGCTATATGTTTATTAACACAAATTATGGGTGGAATTTAGAAACAGCAAAGCCAAATAGTTGGCCTAATTCAACATGTAATCAAATGAAATGAGCATTTATTTCTATTAAGTTCAAACTAGATCTTCTCATTTTATACTTATGCAACTGATCTTCTTAAGCAGACTACAGAATTACATTTTTCTTAATTATTCTTATCTTTTCAACTTCTGCTATGAAAACTTATTGTGAACCATAATTCTCTCTTTCATTTACTAGCACTGTACTAACTACATACCATCTGGCATGAACTACAAATAAGAATCTGTTGGGGCTGGAGAGAGAGCTCAGCAGTTAAGAGCACCTGCTGCAGAGAACCCAGGTTCAGTTCCCAGCATCCACATGGTGGCTCACAACTCTCTATAACTCCAGTTCCTGGAGATCTGATGCCCTTTTCTGGCCTCTGTGGGAGCCAGGTACACACATGATGTACATACATACTTGCAGGTAAACACTCATATACATAAATTTAAAAAACTGTAAAGTATTTGCACTGGGACTGAGATGTATGTAGGTCAGTAGCAGAGCATGAGATCAGCATATGTGAAGCCCTAGGTCCCATTCCCCACACCCTACCCCAACCCCCACAAAAAAAACTGCCATGGATTTGAGTGGTCATAACTGATTAGAAGACTAGGCAATAGAAAAATCCAGTAGTTGGGTTAAGTTTAGAGGAAGCTTTTAAGAATAAGTAGCATTTACTTTTTGTTTGTGTAGTACAGGGAAGGTCTCAAGCACACGAGGCTACATCCCCAGCCTTCTTTTTACTTCTTGAGACAGATCTCACTAAGTTATCCAGGCTGGTCCTGGATTCACTCTGTGGTCTAGGCAGACCTTTAATTTGCTGCAGTCTCCCAAGTAGCTAGGATTATAGGCTCTGCCATTGAATCTGCTACCATTTTTAAATGATTTTAATTGACAGGTAATAATTGTAGTTACTTACGGAACTCAACAGGGGATTTCAATACTTATGTATCTAATGTGTGGTGATATGAATCAAGGCAGATCTATTACCTCATTCACATGCTATTTCCATGTGCTATGAACATTCAAATTCCTCCCAACTAGCTATTTTGAAATCAATTCTTGTCAGCTATACTTATATTACTATGCTACAGAACATGAGAAATTATTACACCTATCCAACTGCATCCTATATCTGTTATCTATTGCTTCTCCATCTCCTTTCTCCTATATTGTCTCTGGGCTCTGGTATCCATCATTCTATTCTTTCTTTATTTTGAGATTAGTTTTTAGTTTCCAAACACATTTCTGTGTTTCTGTGACTGATTTACTTAATATAATATCCTACAGTTCTACCTAGATTGTTGGAAATGACAGAATTTCTTTTTTTGTTGCTGAAAAATATTTTATTCTGCATTTACTTCATCCACTCATCCAATATACACCAATTCCCTATCTTGAGTATTGTGAACAGTGCTGCAATGGAAATGCAGGTCTCTTTTGGACATACTAATTTAATTGCCTTGTGGCTGTATACTCAATGGTGGGACTGCCAGCTGATACTGCAGTTCTGTTTCTGAATAAGCAGCATTTGGAAAAGTAGGTAAGAATACAATGATGTTGTGATCTTCATATTTGACTTTTGGATACCTATTTGCTCATTAATTTATAGTTTATTATTATACTAATATGTGGTATACTAGAAAACATAAAGCAAGTCACGGTGGTATATATCTGTAATGCCAGAAATTAGGAAGTGGAGGATGAGCTCCAAACCAGCCTGGACCACATAGCAAGGCTGTAGAAAGAACAGAAAGGAAGAAAAGAGGGAGAGAGGGAGACAATTTATAAAAGTTATAAGGGATAATTGAACAGAAGTCCTAATATTTTCTTCTTTAAGTAATTATTTTTTGTACCACTGGTTACTATGGGTAACCACTCCCCCACTTTTGAGTCTAATGTTCTAAACTAGGTCTAAAACAGAGTATGCCATAATTTGTCCATTCCTGCAATAAACCAATCAAAATATAATGCCAGCACATATGTAACATTATATATATATATATATATATATATATATTAATTGAGACAAGGTCTCACTATATAGTGCTGTACAGCAGGCCAAGGGGACTATAGGCTTGATGTTTGGATGTATAGTGGTCTCAATATAAGATCAAGAGGGATCCCTAAGCTGCCTACATATGAACTACTTCTCTACGTGTCTTAGGAAAAGGAGTAAAAGCAACTATAAAGCCACACAGAAGTGGACAGAAGAGAAACATCCACTTAAGATGAACCTGAAAATTAAAATTCTGCCAATTAAGATCCAACCTACTTAAAGTATTGCATTTTATTTATCAATGGGAAATTATTTACTTCACAGTCTAAACTTATGTTCGGAACTGCACATCAGTCCCGAAGTCCCTCTAGCCATCTACAGCACAGCAGTTAGTTGGGAGCACTTTCGCAACCTACACATCTGTACACTGGAGCTCTGCTTCCAAAGCCTCTAACAGTTTCTGGGACTGTTTCTAACTAGGTTCATTTCATGGCCCATATTATCAAAAGTGGCAAACTCAAAATCATCTTATTTTTCCAACTTCCAGAAATGTCTAATTGCTGACTTGACGAGCCCCAGGAATTCCTTAGAGTAACCCCAAACTATAGCTAGTATAGTAGCTGAGGTCTTCTCTCGATGAGACCAGAGGTGATGAAACAAATGACCACTCACAACTGCCTGTATTCTTTTTTAATGACTCTACTGTGTAGAAAAATCAAAGTGGTTTTTCCTGTGTATTTTATAACGCATCACAGAAAGACTGATATTCATCAGTGCTTCAAAAGAAGGCGGTGAATGAAGTTTTAAGTAGGAATAAGAATTATGCTTTGAGCTTTACATAAGAATAAACATATGAAGCATTATTATGCAAATTGTCTCCTAATCCTTTTAGATGTAATCTAGTACGCTGGATAACCATCCATCTTGGATGTGCTATAGAAGATTCCTCTACAAGGTACAGATATTGGTAAGGTCTTTTCCAACTTCAGAATTCTAGTGCCAGTTCTTTAATTTTTGTTTTGTCCTTGGCTTTCTCTCAAATTGAAGTATTTTTAACATAATTTTTGAGAATTTATTATTTGACAATTTCAGACATACACACACATGTATTTTAATACTATTCATCCCTATTACTTTCCTAACTCATCTAGATCTATTCCCCATACCCCCTCCCAACTATCTATCTATCTGTCTGTCTGTCTGTCTGTCTTTCACTGAGTCCAATTTGTGCTGCCCATATACACATCCATGAGTGTGGGGCCCTCCACTGAAGCACCTTTACCATCTCAGACTCTTGTGTAATTTCTCTCTTGTATGAGGTTTTGGAACAACAGTAGCCAGGTAGATGTAAAAAGTGTCAGATTAAGACATACTTCTTTTCATTGGTGCTTATGAAATTATAAAAGGTAAGGAAAAGGAGGAGTAATTAATAATGCAGACCAGAGGAAAGTAGTACTCATTGGGAGATATAGAGACAGCACAGGCAATCACTACAACAGAATGGCCACAGAACTGCTCACTGGTATTGCAAAGAGCTAAAAGACTGGCACAAATAGTAACTGCATCCAGACATCTCCTTTGAAAAACATCTAATTAAAGACATTTTAATAATCAAAATAGGTGACAACAGGGAATATAGTGCATATTTAATAGCTACCAATATATGAGATTGGTTGAGTAATAGAATAAATAGGGGCACTCAAAGTTAAAATTACAAAGTATGAACACTGGTAATTCTTGGTACACAGAATCAGGGCTGGGAGATGCTCAAGGGGTAAAGCATGTACCACACGAGCATGAGGACTACAGTTTGCATTCCTAACACCTGTGTAAATGCCAGGGCAGATGTGGCTGCATGATAGTAATCTCAACACTTGGGAGGGAGCCACAAGGGATCCCCACAGCAAGCTGGCTAGCTATATTGGCCAAGTCTGCAAAACTCTAGGTTCAACTGAAGGTCTGTGCATCTGCGGGCAGGCTAGAAAGTGATTGTGGAAGACACCCTACATCAACCTCTGCCCTCCATATGCATACGCATATGCATACACACACACACACACACACACACACACACACACACACACACACACACACAGCCATGTACATTCCCTCCACCACACACACACTCATACGCTTACTCAAGAATACAAAAACAAAATTACAGAATCATAAACTATAACAGGTGAGTCAGCAAAAGCAAAAGGCCAATTTTAACCAAACATTACTGAAAATCACCCTGATCAAACAGATCTGTTCAACGAAGTTCAGATAACCATTGTTCCCAGAAGAACAGCATGAACTATATCAACCAAAGTTTTAGAGAACAAAAAAAAAGCATGCACAAAATGTACAAACAACTAACTAGGAAGATGATATCAGGCATAAATGGAGCAATTCTAAACCAAGCAAACAAAACACCCTTCACACTCAGCCTGGTGACACGGCTCAGAGGTAAAAGGCACCTGCTGTCAAGTCTGACAACCTGTGTTCAATACCTAGAACCACACAGTGGAAGGATAGAACCCAGTCTCCAAGTTGTCCTCTGATTTCCAAGTATACAGTTGTGAGAGAGACAGACAGACAGACAGACAGACACACACACACACACACACACACACACACACTGTAAAAAAAAAGGAAAGAAAACTACAAACTTGATAAAACAAATACAGTAGTTAATAATCTCAAAATATTTAACTATATCTAAGCACACAGAAATTGCAATTCTCAAAGCCTGTGTTATCTAGTATGTGCTATCCATGCTAGACCTAAGAAACTAAAATCTTAGTTTTAATTTAAATTTAACAACATTCTAGTCAAACTTTAAGCATGCTTAGAGCAATCTGAGTTTGTGATTTGTTTGTTTGTTTTTTGAGACAGGGTTTCTCTGTGTAGCTTTGGAGCCTGTCCTGGAACTCAATCTGTAGCCCAGGCTGGCCTCGAACTCACAGAGATCCACCTGCCTCTGCCTCCCGAGTGCTGGGATTAAAGGTGCGCGCCACCACCGCATGGTCTGAGTTTGTGATTTGTAATATCACCTGTATATCTTAAGAAATCACAGTACAGATTATGTATTTTCAATAAAATTTAGTATTAGAAAGGAGGTGTGCTGGAAGTACAAATGTAAAATATACATCACATTTTAAAGTCTACTACAAAATGCTAGATTCTGAAATATCTTGTAAATAAAGCTTTGCGTGTGTGTGCGCGTGCACATGCGCACGCAAGCGAGTTGCTACAGTTAGAACCATGGTGGTCTGTACTTGTAATTTCAGGACTCAGGATCACCAGTTCAAAGTTAGCATGACTTAAATGGCAAGATCAAAGCCAGTCTGAGCTACACAGCAAAGCTCTATTTCCAAAGATTTGTGTCTGTGGAGGGAGGACATCTAGGTAGTAGAACATTTGCCTATCATGTGCAAGGCCTTGGATTTAATCTATAGAGCTACAAATAAAACCCAAGATGTTGAAGATTTTTGATATATGGATTTAAATGAAATATACTATTAAAGTTAATTTCGTGTTTATATCTTATTTTTTTCTAAATTACATTTGTTGCTGATATATATCACCAAGTACTGTTCTTACTGTCTGTCAAGAAATCAGGAGTGTCCACTATGAAAGATTTGTAAGTAGAGTATTTCTTCTCTCCTAGTGCATAAAACATGACTATAGGCTATTCAAAATCTGTATATTTTATATGCTACAAACTCATTTGTCTCTTCATACAGTAAGTGGCAATGGATCACTAGAACACGAAGAGTCTTTCATATTGGTTCCAGGACCACTGGAAATCTCAGAACCTAGGAGTACAAGTGCTTTACGTGAAATGAAGTAGTATTTATACACAACACTCTTTCTCCTGTATAATCCACATCCTCTCTTGAAGAGTTGAAGATAGCCCTCAGCTGTAAAGAGCACTTGCTGCTCTCAAAGAAGACTGGGTTTCGTTTGCAGCATCCGCATAGCAATTCATAACCAGCTGTAACTCTTAGTTCCAGAAGATCTAACACCTTCTTCTGGTCTCCACAGATACCAAGCACACATGTGGTGGCCAGACATACATGCCTACAAAACACTCATTACACATTAAATACAAATAAATCTTTAAAAAATACTAAAATCATATTCAAATTAAGTATAATACTGTACACAATACAAACACCGTATAGATAGTTGTTACATTGTATCACTTAGGGAAATGACAAAGTCTGTACATATTCGGTACACACACACAATTTTTTTCCAAATATTAAGTACATGAATTCCTTATCTGTGGCTGAACTGCATTCCTCTCAGTTACTGCAGACTGATAACATTTAGTCAGTATTCTACTATCTAAGGTAAGTAATCATGCAACTGAGTAACATTAATACAAACACTTTGGCTCTTCCTTTGGCTTGATTCCTGGGCTCACGTTTATGCTTTTATTTCTATGACAGCCAAATGAGGGCCTTTAGTTTACAAAAAGTTTTGATAAGCCTAATTTGAAGGAGACTTTTATGTTTAATCTATTTACTGTGAGAACCACACATATACCAAGGTGTTCCCAGCAGGCTTATGCATAATGTAAGACACACTGAAGTATAAACACATAAGACAATACATTCATATCTAGTGAATTAATTGGGAAGCTCAGTTCAAGGTTCCTGCAGAATACACAGGAAATCTCTGGCTCTCATTTTTACCTGTCTTAAACTGTATTCTTACTTATGCCAACAGTTGTGAAAACACAACCCCGCAACATTCTTAATGGCAATATCCGAAAAAGACCACAAGATGGAGATATTACTCCATTATTTTTAATATTTGTATTTATACATTTTTTTTCATACTTTCCCCCAAAGGTTAGTTACTCTAATACATTCTTTTACCTTATAAGGCTTTGCACATGCTAGGCAAGTACTCTACCACTGAGTGCAGTTAGTTATTTCTCTTTTTTGAGATGAAGTTTTGCTATTCAGCTCAGAATGGCCTTGATCTTACCATGTAAGACAGGCTGGTTTTGAACTGGTGATCCTAGTTGCTAGAATTACAGGTGAGGGCTACCATGCCTGCCTTGAAAAAAAATTACTGACAGGAGCTGAGGATTCACCTTGCTGGTAGAGTGCTTGTTCTACATTCAGATCTCTTCATCAACATAAACTATTTTTCAGAGCTTGACAACTTAATTTCACAAATTTAGCTCCAAATGACTATTAACTATTGCCAAAAATAAAATCCTTAAAGATTTATTTACAATAAAGATAATGTGGGGGCTGGAGAGATGGCTCAGAGGTTAAGAGCACCGGCTGCTCTTCCAGAGGTCCTGAGTTCAATTCCCAGCACCCACATGGTGGCTCACAACCATCTGTAATGAGATCTGGCACCCTCTTCTGTGTATATAATAAATAAATAAATCTTAAAAAAAAATGTGAAGAATTTTGTGCTATAGGCTTTGAAGGCCATTCAAAACTCTAAGTTTTGCTAATTGTTAAAAAAATGTCAGCACTGTTGAAAACTGAAGCTTTTCACAATAACCACTTTCAAGATTAACCTAAATTAAAGGTAAAATACATCTAACAGTGTGATACCAACAGCCACATTAATTCCATAGAACTACTATGAAAATTACATCATAGTCCCTTGCACTTCATCACATATTTAAAGTAACATGCTTTACTTATACCAGGAAGCCCATTTCCTACTGTGGATAAAAGACCCATAAAAAAAAATGCTGTAAGATATAACTAACTGCAAATAAAATCACAATTTCCAGCTTTAGTGTAGATAAATGATCCATACAAAAATAATGTAAGACAAATTAACTACAAGCAAAGTCACAATTCCTGACTTTCCTACATTATTCTTATTGTCCCTTAATGCCCATAAATCAACTCAAGCCACCAACTATTAACACAAAACACCACTTAAAAGTCAAAAAAGAACATAAATATAATTAATATTATCTTTTTTTTTTTTATTTTTTAAGAGACAGGGTTTTGCTACATAACCCTAGATAGCTTGGATTCACTGTGTAGACCATGATGGCCTAAATTTGAAAGAATTCTCCTATTTCTGTCTCCCAAGTGCTAGAATTATAGGTATGTGCCACCACACCCCAAATAAATACTAATATTTTGTTTGTTTATTTATTTGTTTGGTTTTTCATGACAGGGTTTCTTTGTGTAGCCCTGGCTGTCCTGGAACTCACTCTGCAGACTAGGCTGGACTCTCACAGAGATCTGCCTGCTTCTGCCTCCCAAATGTTAGGATTAAAGGCATGCACCACAACCACCTGGCTAATACTAATCTTTTAAATAAAAGTGTGATCACTGAAAAATATCTGCCGATAAAATTTGCAACTTCTAAATTTCTAAAAGTCCGAGGTTTCTTGGCAATATACAAATGCAATTGATCATGGAATACCCTACCAAATCTTACTTTTTCAGTGGTATGAATCAAATTCTAAAGGACTGGCTAGAAATAAGAACTTTCTGTCTTTCTTACCTGGCATAGTTTTAAGCCCTCAGATTTCCCTATAGTCCAGTAAATGACAGTGGTGATGTTCTTCCTTCTGGTCTCAACTTAATGTTCATGATACATGTTATAGATAATACCACAAAGCTTTTAAAAATGCTTGGGCCTTTTATAACACGAGTTATATGCATTCCTCAATTTGTTTAACTAAAGAAATTACTACCTTTTAGAATTCTTTTGTTCTCAGTTGCATTTGGATACTGCATGTCATTTATTTTATTCTTGATCTTGGACTCAGTTTAATATAAACAACTCAAATTCTATTCCTGACTGCACACAGCTTAATGGTTACTGCCATAGTAGCAACTATTAAAATAGGCACCCATTTAATAATGAAGCATACTGTTTTATGAACATTTTATAAGCAAAAGTACAGAATGTGGCTTGCCCTTGCTTTTGCAATATGCCTGATTACATATGAGATCTCAGCTACTGGTGGTGGTAAACAGGGATACTTATTGAAAAAGTAAATGGATGCTAACTTTACTTAATTTAGTATCCAATAAGATAAAGAATGAAACACAAAGTCTAGATTAAATTTCTAACTTAAGTCAGACTTCCATCTCTATCAAGAAGTGTAAGTAATACCATAAAATATTCAGCTCTTAAGATATACTGAAAATATTTTACATTCATTTGTATAGGAATCATCTTTCACAATTAAATGCTTTATAACAATAAAATTGATTTCTGCCAAGTACTATGACTATAGCTTTGTTAAACAAGATCCAAGGTCCTACTTTCCACAATTAGAAGTCTCCCTTCACTCAAACTCCATTCCTTTATCTATTCACACTATTCAAGAAAGGCTTTGAGCAGTTTTAAATATACACAAAATTCACTGGCATCTCACCACTCAAATATACCCAATAATGCTTGTCTTGGGAAATATTTGTACAGTATTATAGTAACAGTTCACACAATGATTCCTTCACTGATAGAAAACCTAACAAATCTGGGAATCCACTTAATATTGAAAACAGGCATCTTATAAAAGTACTTGTTACTTTTAACTGCCACAAATACTCTCCCCTCACTAATCATTAAACCAAATATCTATTCCTACTTCCATCCTATAATCTACTTTACTCTAAACCTTAAGAAAATAGGATTTTGAAATCTGCCACATTAGTCACTAGGTAAGATGCTGAGCTAGTCAACAAGATGTTAAAATGGACCTCTATTGAGTAACTGTAACCACAGAAGCCAATTCTACTTTCCCAATTCAATGTAAAATATTGTCTCTGGAAGTAAAAGGTAAGATATCTGAGTGTTCTACTGATTAGTACTAAAACGATTATGAACATCAGAAAAGACAGCTAAAAAGTTTCTGTTCTATCAGCTCAAATGGTATGTGGCAAAATTTCCGCAACAGACTTGCCTTTTCCTATAAAATGTACTTAGGCAATCCTCACTAAGCTACAGTAAGCCTTTTGTACACAAGAAAAATAAACTAATTCTAATAATCAAATCTGATTCAAAGTTGTATATGATTAAACAAATATTTATTCATCTCTAAGTCTAAACACAATATGCCAACATGAGGAATACAGCTGAAGGGTGATCTACCATTCTAGAATTTGCTTATCTCCCTTTTCCAAATTAAGAAATAATTCCAGATCATAATAAAAAGGAGGAGCCTAATTACATAACAAATTTCCAATTTCCTGCTTCACTGAAAAGTCTGCCACATGCTCTATGCCTATAGGCTGAAGATGGATGCCTCAACATTGCAGAGAAACTTTGGATGACTCACCAGACAGCCAGATGTCTCTGTCATTTCTAGAATTATGGAAATTGCTTGCAATGCACTTCCTGTTTACTTAGGTAATATTATGTCCTTCTGGGAGTTGATGGAGTTGAAGACTAGATAGTTATAATTATAGTTTTCCTTAGTCATGATAAAAGATAAATTAGATATAAAATTTTAGATTCACAAAATTAGATGATAGAATGTTTTCTTTAATTTTGACAAATACAAATAGACTAAATATTGTAATTGTAATTCTTGCTTGATAACTGTTTTGTTATATGTAATTTTACTATGCTAAAGTTAAAACTTTCCTTTTTGATTAGACAGAAAAGGGGAAGTGCTGTAGGCTGGTCTTTCTGTACGCTGTGAATACGTGTTGCTACTATTGGTTAATAAAGAAGCTGTTTTGGCCTATGGTAAGGCAAGATAAGAGCCAGGCAGGAAATCCAAGAGAGATACAGGAAGAAGAAGGGCGGAGTCTGGGCAGACGCCATCCAGCCACCCAAAGAGCAAGATGCCAGCAGACTAGTAATGGCATGGCCATGTGGTAATATATAGATTAATAGAAATGGGTTAATTTAAAATGTAATAGCTAGCCAGCAATAAGCCTGAGTCATAGACTAAACAGTGTGTAAGTAATATTAAGCCCCTGAGTGATTATTTTATAAAAACGGCTGCTGCCCCAGTGGGAACAAGAAACTTCAGTCTACACAAGTTACCTTTTAAGTACCAAGAACTAGTTCCTATCTACAGCCCCAAATTTTTCTGTTCAAACTCCAGACGTGAATAACCAAATACCTACATGCCAGCCCTACTGTGCTTAACAGAAATGGCAAATTTAGTGGGACCAAACACCAAACTCTCAATTTACCTTCAACCAGAATCCTCATCCAGGCCTCTACAATTCAGTAAGTAATCTTTAGAACTGTCTTCAATCTCTCTTCTGTTAAACCACCTGTCTTAGTTTGTTTTCCTATTGTGATAAAGACCATGACCAAAAGGGAGGAAAAGGTGTATTTAACCTTACAGCTTATGTTCCATTCTGAAGAGATGTTAGAACTGAAGCAGAGGCTGTGGCTTGCTTCCTATGGCTTACTCAGTCTGCTTCCTTATACAACCCAATACTGCCTGCCTAGGGATGGCACCACCAACAGTAGGCTGAGCCCTCTTGTGCCAATCATTTGTCAAGAAAATGGCCCAAAGACTTGCATACAGACTAGTTTGATGGATGCATTTTCTCAAATAAATGTCCTTCTTCTCAGATGACTTTAGCCTATGTCAAATTGGGAAAAACAAACAAGACAATAACCAGCACACCATATGAGTGAAACCTTGTCTGCTTTATGATCAAATTAAATCCAGAATCTAATCACTTTATACCAATGTTACTGCTACCACCCAGGCCTGTTACATTCTACACCACCATTATTTCTCTAAGTAACTAACACCTTATAAACTATCAACACAGAGACATGACCCTTTTGAAATTTACTTCAATTCATCAACATACTAATTTTAGAAGGACTCAAGCATTCAATTTATAGCATGATGGAGGCGCATTCAGTGTGGTAGACGAGCAGCCAAGGAAGAGTAAGTGCACAGGTCTTACTCAGGCGTCTATTGAGTATTTGAAGGAAGCCAGTGTGGTTGGAGCAAAGTGATGTGGAATAGTATTGGGAGATGTGATCCCAGTCATAAGTGGTAAGGACAGATCATATAGGGACTTGCAGGCCATTATAAGGACTCTGAATTTGACTTATAATTAACTATCTGGTCCCTAGAAAGTCTTCCAAGAAAGCTAAGATTCAAAGTAAAGAATTTTCCAATCTACTTTTCTGTGTCAATAGACTAAAGTTTCTTCTGACTTTCTTTTCTGTTTCAATACAGCTAAACACAGATGTACAGATTAAAATAATTTTCTGGATTCTTTTCAAATTTTACCAAATTTTCTCAATTTTCTATACATATTTTCCCATCTTTCCTTACAAAGTTAAGGTCTTTAGTTGTTCATACTGACTAATTCAGTGCAAATTAAATAGCATGAATACAAACCACAACAGTGCACAGATAAGGCTAGATTAGATGACCTAATCTTTTTTAAGTATGTGTATACGTGTATGAATTTGTATCTGTGTATTGTGCCTTAATAGGGTGTCAGATCCCCTACAACTGAATTATAGGCAGTTGTGTGCTGAAAAACACAGGTACTAGGAACTGAACTCCATTCCTCTGCAAGAACAGCAAGTGCTCTTAACTGCTGAGCCATCTCTCCAGCCAACAGATAATCTAAAGTTGAAATCACTACTGCTAAGTCTCTGTATTCTCTTTCCCTCTCTCTCTCTCCCTCTCTTGTTTTGTTTTGTTGTTGTTGTTGTTGTAGTTTTTGTTTTTTTTTTGTTTTTGTTTTTTGAGATAGGGTTTCTATTGTAACAGCCCAGGCTGTCCAGGAACTCATTTTATATATCAGGCTGGCCTTGAACTCACAGAGATTCACCTGCCTTTGCCTCCTGAGTGCTGGGATTAAAGGCATGCACCACCACCATCAGCCTCTGTATTCTCCTAAAGAAGCTTAATTTCTATAAACAATTCAAAAGCATAGTCAATATTTTCTTTATTGGTTATGGTTCTACTTTGCTTTCTGTTTCTGTGATAAAACACACAAAAAAAAATTAAGAGAGAAAACAGTTTTTTTGGCTTACATTTCCAAGTCACAGTCCATCTTTGAAAGAAGTCAAGGCAGAAACTGAAGCAAAGCCATGCAGGCATGCTGCTTACTGGCTCGCTCGCCTTGCATTTTATATAACTCAGGACCACCTGCCCAGGAATGATAGCACACACCGTGGGCTGGGCCCTCCCACATCAACCATTAGTCAAGAATATGCTCCCACAGACTTGCTTACAAACCAATCTGATCCAAGCATTTTCTCAATTGAGATTCCCTCTTTAAGATGACTCTAGCTTATGTCAAGTTGACAAAATAGTAGCCAGCACAGTTATATATAAAATTTTCACTAGCTACAGAATTTAACCAATCTTAATGAATACTAAACAAGTGTTCTCAATATTAAAGTGAGTCTTAAGCTAGCAAGATAGCTTAGTAGTTAAAGGTACCTGCTGCTAAGCTTGACTAAATTTAATCCCTGGGACCCTCATGGAAAGAGAACACCAACTCCCAAGAGCTGTCCTCTGACCTCATGTTTGCCATCATATAAACAAACAAACAAACGAGTGAGTGAATAAATGCAATAAAGAATATTCCTAGTATTAGAGAGACAGCTCAATGGTTAAGAGCACTAGCTACTCTCTCAAGGGCTCCAGGTTTGACTCCCAACAGCCACATGGCAGCTCACAACTGTCACAACAGCCTGAGCTAGACAGTGAGACCCTGTCTCAGAACCCAAACCCAGCCAGGTGGTGGTGGCACATGCCTTTAATCCCAGCACTCCGAAGGCAGACACAGGTGGATCTCTAAGTTCCAGGGCAGCCAGGGATACACAGAGAAATGTTGTCTCAAAAAACAACAAAACTAAAGAAACAAACAACAAAACCAAACACAAATAAACCAAAAAGATAGTCTTCATTTTCATTACTTACCGTTATTAAATACACTGCATTATCATTTACTTTGGAAATGAGGCATAGTTTTTCTCTATGGCACCAGGTAACACTTTACAGTTACCACAAAACCATTTGTGTCTAAGAATTTGAGATGTGAAATACTGATTTACTTGTTTGTTTGTTTGGCTGGTTGGTTGGTTTTCAAGACAGGGTTTCTCTGTGTATCTTTAGCTGTCCTGGAACTCACTCTGTAGATCAGGCTGGCCTTGTAAACTCAGAGAGATCCGCCTGCCTCTGTCTCCCAAGTGCTTGGATTAAATACGTGAGCCACCACCCCCGGCTGAGATATGAAATATTTATATTATAACTCTTACAAAAAAACGAGAACTGTTAAGTTCAGTTCCATGGCAATTTTATACTCAATAATTTTATATACAATCATGGAATTAAGATGCAAGGATTGAAAGTTAAATTTCTACTTAATAGTTCAATTTAATTTCCTTTGAAAGTTTACTATCTCATAACCTGTAGGAAGAGGTATATTTCCTAGCTAATCCTGTTAAGTGTGTCTTTTTTTTTTTTTTTTTTTTTTTAAGCTCCACAACTTATGTATTAGGTGAAGGACTTAATCAGATCTTGGGAAATTCTTTCATTCCATAATCATGAAGTTAGTGACATGTCGACTTTTCTGTTCACTGTTTCAGGTAGATCCTGGATAAATATCCTCACTCAGTCACAAGACATAAGCTAAAACCAGAACAGAAAGGAATAGAAAGGCAAAGACGTATGTATACACCACTATCCCGGGCTCATCTTCCAGCAGTTCCCCAAATACTTCAAGCCCTGAAGGATTCACAGCTTCTCCTATGAGGAGAGGCTTCAAATTCTTCCAGATTTCTAACTGTAAGACGAATACTAAGTAGCAGGCTATAACGATTACGAAATACAGTGCAAGAAAACTGCTAACACACGCTGGGCAAAAGGTATTCTTTCTTCCCGGAAAGGACGAGGGAGGCAGGCAGGCAGAAGTAAAAATATGTTTAAGTGGGAAGATGACAATTTGGGGTGACACATAGTTACTGTGTCACACTTGAGGCGGGGTAAGTGTAAAAAAACGGTCTACCCACACCTCTCTTCCTTCTCCCTTCAGCGCAGCTTTTGGGGGGTGGGGACAGGATGGTTTCCAGAAAGCCAAAGAAAAGGTATCCGCACCCCCAGGGCTGGCGGCACCGTCCAGGTCTGGCGCTTGGACCACGAGTTCCGAAGTTGGCGCGAGGGTGAGGGACTGGGGAAAAGGGCTGGCGGTCGAGAGGACCCGGCGGGACGACGAGGTCCGGGCCGCCGCGGGCCGCGCGCTTACCTGCTGCACCCCGAGGAACTCGTACAAGTTCGACTGCACCTCCTCCACCAAGTCGAACAACTCCAGGTCAGCGCTCTCCCAGGCGCGCACCGGCCCCACGGCCGCCAGCAGCAGGAACAGCAGCCGCGGCCACAGCGGCCGAACGGAGGACGCCAGCGGCCCAGGGCGCCGGCGCTGGGGAAGCCGCGCGGCTCCGGAGCCGGGAGCCCGCATCGCACTGTGGGCTCCGAGAGGTCGGCGGCAGCCACGCCGTGCGCCGGCCGAGAGCGGGGACGTGGCGGGGGGCGCGGGCTGTGGGGGACGGCGCCTGTCAGTCAGGAGCGCGGGCGGCCGCCCGGAAGCTGCTAGCCGGGCTGCCGGCCCCGACGGCAGCACCAGCAGACTCGGAGAGGACCACAAGGCCGAGGCTGCCCGAGCAGTGACCAGTCGCAGCCGGCTCTCCCTTCCCGGACCCTCGCCCCGGGCCTCGGAACAGCTGGGGAGCAAGCGCCGGCACCCAGGCGGCCGTGGGGGAGAGGCTTCCCCAGGCCTCAGCCTATCCCAGGCCTCGCTTCCGGTGACATCATGTCTCCTAGCAACTGTGGGGCGGGGCCGGGGCCGGAAGTCGGAACGCCGGGCGCTCTGGATCCTTTGCCTTGGAGAAGAGCCTTTCAGTGGCTGGCACTGGGGTAGACTGCACGTGTGTCTGCGCTAGCTGAGAGACGTGGACAATTATAGACCTCCAGGGCCCGAAACGCTTGCCTGTAGGGTTTCCTCCCGATGCTTCCATCTTGCCCTCCTAAATATTCACCATTAAAAGCACATTTCAGGATTGATTAGGCTTTCTGCTCCCGCGCATTTTATTATTCGATCAGTAAAGATAGGATGAATTGAACCAATGACTAAAACACAGATCCACTCCAGTATGTTCGAAGGGGAAAAAAAATTAACCAAGAAAAAAATATATACTTTAATTATGAATTAAGATTTGCGGGTATATGTCATGTAAATAAGTCTGTAACTCCACTTCCAGGAGATGTGAAGCCCTCTTCTGGCCTTTGCAGGATCCTGCACACACATGATATACATAAATTCAAGCAAGCAAACACATACATATAAATAAAATTTGAATTATTTTAATCTTAAATTTATATATACCCTTTAAGTAAAACTAATCTTGGGACTAGAGTTGACTCAGTCACTAATACCACTTCTTGCTCTTGCAGAGGACCTGAGTTCTGTTCCCAGCAACCCTTTTGGGATGGCTCACAACCATTTTAACTCCAGGAATTACACACATACTTATATATACACATAAAACTTAAATAAATATTTTTTAAAAGACCTCATCTTAGCCAAGTGGTAATGGTGCGCGCCTTTAATCCCAGCACTCAGGAGGTAGGGGCAGGCAGATCTCTGAGTTCGAGGCCTGCCAGGTCTACAGAGCAAGTTCTAGGATAGCCAGAGCTTTACAGAGAAACCCTGTCTCAAATACCTCTCCTCCCCCTCCAAAAAAGACCCTCATCTTTACCAAGTCCCTAAATTAAAGCTAATGTTTGCTTATTCAATGTGTGGAGTGTCAAAATAATATGACAACAACAAGAAGTATTACCCAACATCCATCTCTTCTTTATTTGATCATCATATTGAGTACAATATTATTTGAAAGTGGTGCAATATTGCCACAACTGTAGCAGTATTATTCTGAGCTCTTAGCAGGCAGCCTAGCATTTCCCTCTTGAACTTTGTGTTGTCTAAGAACTCCAAGGACTTACTCAATATTATTTTCTAAGGCCAGGCTGACACAGAAGTAGAGTTACCTATTCAGCATAGTGCTTTTCACAGACAAAGGCATTGATCTTGAAAATTCTTCCTGTCCAGTTTCAATAACACTTTCTTCTCTGAGATGATGTTCTTACTGCTTTACATCTCTGCAAAGACCGCTATTCAAATTTGGCATCTTTATGTTAACCATTTTGCTGCAAAGGGCAATGCAATTGAATAAATCTCTTGTTGATGTCTGGGCTAAGGGAGCAGCCAGTTATCAGCTATTTTCTTCCATGGTGACATTTACTGATCCTAGGCATGAACTTGTTGGCTTTGGTCTGGGCAGAGGGCCTTCACATGGATAAAAAGAAACCAGTGGCTGGGCGGTGGTGGCACAAGCCTTTAATCCCAGACTCGGGAGGCAGAGCCAGGTGGATCTCTGTGAGTTCAAGGCCAGCCTGGTCAACAGAGTGAGATCCAGGACAGGCACCAAATCTACACAGAGAAACCCTGTCTCGAAAAACAAAACAAAACAAAAAGAAAGAAAAGAGATTTAAAAAAAAGAAATTGGTGGAATATTTATTAGAAATTATATGATGGACTAAGGGTACAGAGGAGCCCCAAACATATAGCCAGCAATCCCATAAGACACCTGCTAACTCCTGGATATTGCTTGAGGTTGAGGAACTGTGCTTAGAGTAAAACGATCTCATGTTCTACCTGTATGAGGCTACAAGTCCATATACAGCTAACTACCTAGAAGGAGGAGCCTACCTCACATACGTGGACATTATTCTTCACACTCAGGACCTTTACAATTACTTCTGTATGGTGATATTTTATTTGTACTGAAACATGATTTTATTTGTATGTTAATAAAGTTGCCTGGGGATCAGAGTTAATAGCAAGCCATAGCAGAAGCCAGGCGGTGGTGACGCACACCTTTAATTCAGATCACGTGACAGGCAGATCTCTGTGTGTTCAAGGATACAGCCAGCATGGAGACACACGCCTTTAATCTCAATACCAACCATAGAGACCTGGAGGTCTGTATAGACAGGCAGTGGAAAAGAGGTCATGTGGTTGGGTTTACAACCAATGAGAAGGCAGAACAGAAAGTCAATAAAAAGACAGACACACAGGAAGTAGGTCTCTTGCTGAGGGGAAGGACAGCAGCGGCAGGAAGGGTAAGAAGGAGGTTTTAAGTCTCAGCTCTCAGCTGCTGCTCTGACCTCTTGGGCTTTGAACTCTGCATTTGGCTCTGTGTTTCTTATTTAATGAGACTGTTCATCTACACTTCTGAAGTTATGTGAAGTTTTATTCACATAAGGGCCAAGGAGGTAGATACCTTTCTGGTTCTTGATCAAAAGTTCAGAGGAATCATGAACAGAAAGGAACCGGAAGTTGACTGAGTCTTACTAACTCTGCATCCCAAGCATGGCCTAGCTCATCTGTGACTGTGTGGAGGATATCACACACTCACTCTATTTGTCTAATTTCCATTTTAGTGGAAAATAGCATCTATGTTGTCTATGGGAATTTTATGCAAAACTCTGGGATATGTGGTTGATTTTAAGTGTAAGATATGACAAAAACAGGATGGTTTGGTCAATGATAAAAGAGGAGGGGAAAAAAAGATAATAGAAAACCCACAGACAGGCCAGATGTTGAAGTTTAGATAAGAACTTTGAAATCACTATTACAAAATAAAATGGAAGACGGAAGGTGGATAAAATATATAGGAAGGTACAGAATTTTAACAGAATCCATGGGAAAATCTTGAAAAATATATGAAGTCAAGAACTCAGTAAATGAGTTAAGCTGAAGACTAGATATAACAGAGCAGATATTAGTAGGTTTGGGGGAAAAATCAAGAAAAGAAAAAATACTCAAACTGAAGCACAAAGAGGAAGGAATAGAGGAATAACAGAACTTGAAAGGCAGGTGTGCAATGAATAAATCCAGCATAAGTATAACAAACTCAAAACGATGAAGAGAGAG
This sequence comes from Peromyscus maniculatus bairdii, assembly GCF_049852395.1. Lineage (NCBI taxonomy): Eukaryota > Metazoa > Chordata > Mammalia > Rodentia > Cricetidae > Peromyscus > Peromyscus maniculatus. The sequence goes on along the minus strand of NC_134856.1, from coordinate 73,514,794 downwards.
GAGAGGGCAGAAATAGTATTTGAAGGGATAGTAGTCAATTTTATAGAAGTAATGGCAGACATAAAGCTATAGATGTAAAAAAAATCACTCAACATGAATCATAGACCTAATGTAAATGTTAAAAATTTAAAACTCTTGTAAGCAAAAATGGGAATAAATATTAGTGACCTTTAGGGAACCACTAGATATGACACCAACTACATAAATGCCAAAAGAAAAGAAAAGATAGATTACACAAAAATGAACACTTTTATATTGCAAACTATATCTAAGATAACCCCTAACTGAATTCTAAATATTTGTCCTTAGACCAACAGATAACTGTAGTTCTCACCCCTCATCAAAGAAACTTCTCATCAAAGAGACCATTACAGAAACCCACAACAATCAAAACGCAGAGTTATGGAGCCCAGTCCCAACAGATACATCTTCAACACAACTTCTGCACCTAAGGCTCAGGAGTCAGTGGGGAAGAGGGGACAGAAAGATTGTAAAAGGAAGTTTGCTGTGAGACTGTGCCCACTAGAAATGTCAGAAAGTACACTCATGAAGTCTCACTACCACGGTTCCCTCAACATGACCTGAATAGGGATGGCACCAATAGAAAAGCTAATGCAGAAGGTGAAAGCTCACAAGGCCTCAACCCTAGAAAAACAACTACAGGCAACTAAGGAATCGGAGAGCAGGAGAAACAACAATGTCCATCAGCTAATGAATGGATTTTTCTTAAATGTGGTATGGCTAGATAATCATGTCAATATTATTCCCGATGGTGTTATTTTTCATCAATAAAAAGCAGTGAGGTATGGATACTTGCTATAACACAGATGAACTTTGAAAATATGCCTAGTGAAAAAGGCTAGTCACAAAAGAGCATATTATGTGATTCTGCTTAAGCAAAGCATCCAGACTAGACAAACTTCGAAGGTAGATTAGTGTTTTCTTAGGGCTGATGGCAGGGGATGTTAGAGATTCACTACAAATGGGTGCTAGCTTTCTTTTATGGAGAAACTTGAAATTAGATTGTGGTGACAGTTTCAGAACTTTGTCAATACACTGAACCTGTTGGCTTGTACTCTTTAAATGGATTGATTGTATGCACAGCAATTACATCTTGCTAAAACTGTTTCTAAAAGGAGGAAGAAAGGGGCTGGAGAGATGGGGAAGAACATGCACTGCCCTTGCAGAGGACCTGAGTTTGGTTCCTGCTGTACAATATTTTGTTTGTGTTCTGATAAATAAAGCTTGTCAGGAGATCAGAGGGCAGAACTAGCCTCTAGTTAACCATAGAGGCCAGGCAGTGGTGGCGCACACCTTCAATCCCAGCACTTGAAAGGATCATGCCTTTGATTCCAGCATGTGGGAGGCTCATTTCTTTAATCCCAGCACTAGGGAGGTGGAGACAGGAATATAAGGCAGGTGGAGACAGGATCTCGGGCCCCAATTCGGTGTCGGGATTCGTAGAGGTAAAAACTCACAAGTGGCTGCTGTTCTGCCTCTCTGATCTTTCAAACAAGCTTTATTTGTCATAACACAAACAAAATATCATACAACAGGTTCCCAGCACCCATGTTAGGTAGCTCACTGTAACATGGATTGGCATGAGTCTTTTTAAACCTCAAATCCCACCCTGAGTGATACACCTCCGTCAAAAAGGCCACCCCTCCTAATCCTTCCCAAACAGTTCCACCAACAGAGGACCCGGTATTCAAACAAATGAGCCTAAGGAGACCATTCTCATCCAAGCCACCACACTCAGAAACACCTGTAACTCTGGCTTCCATGTATACTTGTACTCAAATACACAGCACACACACACATAATTAAAAGGTCCCCCCCCCCACACACACATAATTAAAAAGAAATCTTAAAAAAAAAAGGGGGGGAGAACAGAAATAAAGCAAACACAAGAACCTTAAGAACAGTAAATTCAATAAAACAAACTCAATTGTAGTTAAAGTATAGAATAGCTTGTGGGGTGTAGTGAAGGCAATAACTTGAAAGAGTATTTGTAGTCTTAAACATATTACAGGAAGAACTAAGCTAATTCAAGGAGTTACATGTGCCCACACAAGGACTTACATAAATAACTGTGGAATAGGGGCTGGGGAGATGGCTCAGAGGTTAAGAGCACTGACTGTCCTTCCATAGGTCCTGAGTTCAATTCCCAGCAACCACATGATGGCTCACAACCATCTGTGATGAGATCTGGCGCCCTCTTCTGGCCTGCAGGCATACATGTAGACAGAACACTGTATACATAATAAAGAAATAAAACTAATATATATATATATATATATATATATATATATATATATATATATATATATATATATATATATATATATAACTGTGGAATAAACCAGAGTGAAATTTTCAACAAGGACATCTAATTGTGTCGAGTATGGCATTTATGCAAGTGAGCCAGGAACATAGCAGTTCCCATATGGCTAGAGTCCTCTTTTGTAACTCAAATTTGTAGGTTCTGCTATTGATAGGGCTTAGGTATGATTACAACAGTATAAGGCTAAGATACATTAAAATCTATTATTGGCAATGAAGAAGAGAGGGAGACGCCAGGGTGTTGGGTGGTCGTCCACACGGGTTGCTAAGAGGAGGAGTTCAGGTGTTGTTAAATGTGAACAGGGGCACTGTACTGACCTTTGCTTCCTATGGGGAAACTGCATTAGTTCTTTGTCTTGGTGCTGTAACAAAATACCTAGTAAAAGCATCTTAAGGAAGGAAAGGCTTATTTTGTCTTGTAATTCAAGAGTACTGCCCACCATGGTGGACAAATCAAGGCAGTATAAGCATGAGCAAGCTAGTTGTGTTGTATCTACGGGTCAAGAAATTAAGAAAAACGGATGCTGGTGCTCAGCTCACTTTTCTCTTTTTATTTCTCCTGGGACCCCACCCAGCATATGCAATAGTGCCACCCATATTTAGGATGGGGCTTCTTACCACAATTAACCTGGTCTAGAAATTTCCTCACAAGTATATGCAGGTTTGTCTCTTAAATGATTCCAGATTCTCTCAAGTTGACAATCAATATTAACTATCACAGGTACTATTTAATAACCAGGTAAAGGACTCAAATAGACTTAAATAAGCTATCTGATAGTATAGCCTTTACTTTGGGGTAAAATCAAATGTAACTATACCAAACAGAATTGAGTATAATATTTGTTATAGCTAAAATTTTAAGACTGACCTGAAAAAAGCATTACCTACCCGTTTCATGTTTTAGAAATACCTGGCTCCCATTAAATCCTGAAATGTTCTCATTAGCCTCCATGAGGCTGTTCCTCAAATACAGGGATGTGTAATTCTAAGATAGCATTGTTCTTTAATGGAACATTATCTTCACTCAATAATTTATTTGTCCAAATACCATCCACTAATTTATATTGAGTTGACAAAGGTTAGAAAAATATTGTTTGGGAGAAGCACTTCCTTGGTAAATAATCCTTTTTCTACTGCAGTATTGAATTTTAATTGTTTTGAAGGTCCTCATAAACAAATACAGATGTTCTTTGTGTTATAAATAATAAATACATTTCTAATGTGCTGACACTATGATTTTCACTTTGGTGAATAGCGTGCTACAGAGTCAGTCTCACAGTTAATAGGAATATGGATTCTAGAACGGGACTGATTAAATTCAAATCCTGGCTCTACTCCTTACTAACTAGCTGATCTCTGTGCCTCTGTTTCCACATCTCTAAATTTTGGTAACTAGTAGGTTGCCAAACTGTAAGGCTGTTCGGCAGCTGAGAAAAGCAGTGCCTACCTAGTATATGGTGATTGCTACTTAAATGTCACTGTCATTTCTGAGACATCTCTGCCCACAGGGCTTTAAGATTTCTGCAAGAAAATCTTACCCATTGGCAAATGTTTAGATCTAGTCTTTAAGGGCATTTATTATCAAACCTGGGCTGTGATTGCCTAGACATTTATTGAACCCATCCAATCCTTTGATTGTTCAGGATGATAGGAGATAAGACTCTCTTTACAAAATAATACCTGGGTAATAGCGCCAATTTAATTTTTTGTTCTAATCCCATAAAAACAGTAGTCATGATTTTTCCTGCTAGTTAGATATTGAATTAAGAGCATATGACCAATTTAACAAAATGAAGGAAAAATATGTACATTCAATGATGGGATCACAGAAGAGCCAATGGTCATTTTCATCCTATGCTAAGTAGCTCCAAATTTTCAGAGAGCAATATATCTTGATTCTTGTGGACTTCATAATATACCAGTAAGATCCATGCTAAAATGCCTTTTTTTTTCTATTGTATGGCTCCAAGACTATCATCTACTTTATGAAGGTTTGCAGGTACTTACTCAAATCATTCTATGATTTGAACCTTAGTTTCCCTCCTTTGAACAACTCAGACATTTTCCTCTACCAGCTCCTCAGTTCAGCCTGGGTGCAGCGATTGTTGTATTTTCCTCATATACAAAGGCTCCAATTAGTCTTCAAAGGGAATTTTAGCAGACCTCTTCACCGTCCATTCTCTTGGGCTGAGCAGCTTGGGTTTGGCACTCTGCCGCTGGCCTGTAATGTTGTTTGTGATGCCAAATGGGAGAACAAAGGGAGAACAACGTTGCTGCTCACCTCAGTCAACAGGCCCCAGCTAAGACTTTAGAGATCCCATGTCTCATGATGCTTATTATTAAGTCTACTCCAAGGAGGCGGCATTCTTTACAATGCTAAATTAGCGACATGGCTAACACGGAAACAAAGAAAAATAGACTAAGGAAAACTGAGTTCAAGTGAAATCAGGGACATGGTGGCTTGCTGCCCCAAATATGACTTCTCTATTTCACCCAAGTTTCCAAGCCACAGAGCACAGCTTCATCTCTCCGCCTTTAATCTGTGATACTTTATTAATTTCGCTTACCACAGAAAGCATTTTAGTGCCAAGAGTCTCCACGTCTTTTAACTTAAAATAATAATAAAAATAATTTCACCACCAGGGGGCAAACATTTCTATAGGCAAAGGTTTTTATTCTGTTTTATTTTGTCCTGGCACACATGTAGGGGGTCACAAGACAACTTGTGGGAATTTATTCTTTCCTTCCTTGATACTGGTCTCAGAGATCCAATTCAAGTCTTCAGGGTTGGGGGTGGATACCTGTAAGCACTGAGCCATTGTATCTGGCTTATAAACCTATACGTATAAAAAAATCATCTTTATGAGGGAGGAAATTCTGCAAGTTGTTGTGAACCACACGCTCTTATATTTACTATAATCTTTAAATGCTTAAAAAGAAAATGTCCACAAGGAATAATGGCACAGACCCATAATCCCAGCACTTGGGAAATGGAGACAGCAAGATTGTGAGTTCAAAGATAGCCTGGCTACATAGGAAGACTCTGTCTCAAAACCCAAAAAACAAAACCAGGAAAATCTCTTTCTCTTCTTCCCTTTGTCTTTCATAAATTTGCAAATGAGGAAGAAAATAGAATTGAACTGTTAAATGCTAATTCCAGTCCTTATCTACAGTGGGTTTTCCATGGTTTTAGTAAAGGGTGTCTTCTGCTCAGCCTGTTTTAAGTTAACGTAATTAGTTCATGCACTCAGTCTTTTACCTCCATCTAAAGTTGGACTCACTGACTCTTGACTCCTGCTTTGAATTGTACTTTGCCATTAGCTAATTTTGTAACTGTGAGATGAAAATAACTGATAAGCATAACAAATGATATATTAACCCTTTTGAGAGCTTGATACCACTAAGCCAGAGTCCTGAGAGATAATAAGTAAAATTCTCATTAGGGTAAATTATTAGTAGGAGACAACGATAAGAATCTCTTTCATGAGGGCTAGGGAGATGGTTTGACGGGTAAGGTTGGGTGTGGTGGTTTGCATCTATAATCCTGGTGCTGGGTAAGCAAAGACAGGGCACTCCTGGAGCTCACTGACTAGCCAGTTTAGCTAAATTGCTGAACTCCAGGTTTGGTGAGAGACCCTGTCTCAAAAAATAAGGTAGAGAGCTATAGCTACAGGAAGACACCCAACAATGACCTCTGCCCTCTACACAAACATGCAATACATACAAACGTGTACACACAAACATGTATACACACACCACACACACACACACATCACACACATACATGCACATACACAAATACACAAAGAGTTATTTCAATGAAAAATTTGGTTCAATATATGTAAAATTTATTTTGGTGATGTTTCAGAAAGTTTATTATTTCTGACTTGTAAGTTGGCAATATATATATAAACAGAAGCCACGGTTTTTTAAATTAAGGAGTCTGTGGTGTAGGAGAATACCATATTTTGTTTCTCTTAGATTATTCCCTTCCATGTTTCCTGGACCTAAGTACCTGCTAAGACCATTTGCCCCGAACTGATTATAACAATGCCACGATTCCAAATTACAGATGGCAGAGGATGAAAATGCCGCCTTGGACTGGCAAGATAGGCTGTTTGTCTTTTCCCTTGACTGTTCATCCTAACTTGGCCATTGTCTCTAATTTTAGTCTCTAGCACCAGAGCTGTCACCAGGAGCTACAGAACAGGCCAGGTACCACTGAGTGTTCATCAAACGTGAAATCGTATAGAAATAAACATTGAAAGTAAACATAAGGTGAAAAGTTGTAAAAGGTATTTAGTAGCACACTAGTGAACATTCCACAACCTGTCTTCTGCTAAATTAGTGATAGAAAGAGATTTGAAGATAGAGGAATATTTTTCTGTTGTTTGTTTTATTTTTTCTAATTTTTATTCTTTACAATTCCACACATGTATACACTGAATTTTTATTCACTCTATGTGGTGGTTTGTGTAAGAATGGCCCCCATAGACTTAAGTGTTTGAATACTTGACCCATATGAAGTAGTGCTATTCAGAGGCGTGAACCTTGTGGAAGTAGGGGTGGCCTTGTTGGAGAAGTGTGTCACTGTGGGGGCGGGCTTTGAAGGTTCATATGTGTTCAAGCCCTGCCCAGTGAGACAGTTCACTTTCTGCTGCCTGCAGATCAAGATGTAGAACTCTTAGCTCCTTCTTCAGCACCATGTCTGCTTGCACACCACTATGCTTCCCACCGTGATGATAACTGGACTGAACCTCTGAAACTGTAGGACAACCTCAATGAAATGTTTTCCTTTATAAGAGTTGCTCTGGTCATCGCGTCTCTTCACAGCAATAGAAACCCTAACTAAGACACTCTACTGTCTGCCCTCTCTTCTCCTCTTTCTTTTGTTGAGACCTTTCTTTTTCCCAGACAACTCTTTTCTACTTTGATGTCTTTTTCTTTTTTGTATGGGAAGAACACACTGAATTTAATTATGAATGCTTGCAGGAGCATGAGTCGGGAGTTATTTACTGGAATAAAGGCGATTTATCGATGGCTACACTACTGAAAAAAAAGTGATACCCCTTCCCCAGCATTGATTAACTTTCCATAGTCCCTCAGCTCGGGGTGGGGCTCGTGAGTCCCTCCCCTCTGCATGATGGAATGGTGATGGGTCCAGTCTTGTGCAGATCTTCTGCAGGTCACTCCCATCTGTTGTGAGTTCATGTACTCACTGGCCAGTGTCACATCCATGAGATGCTGCTTCTCAACAGTCCTCCCCAACTTCTGGCTCTTACATTCTTTCTGCCTCCTCTTCTGAGATGTTTCCTGAACCTTCAGAGGGGTGATTGGTTGGCTTTTTAAAAATTATTTTTAAGGTATCTGGGGATGGAGGTAACTGTCTTTAACCCCAGAGGAAGAGGCAGGTGGGTCTCTTTGAATTCAAAGCCTAGTCTACATAGAGAGTTCCAGAGGCCAGCCAGAGCTACATAGTGTGTGTGTGTGTGTGTGTGTGTGTGTGTGTGTGTGTGTGTGTGTGTATTTCAGGGGCTGGCAGGGTGGCTTAGTGAGTAAAGGTGCTTGCTGCCAAACCCAACAACCTGAGTTTGATTCCCAGAACTCATGGTGGAAGGAGAGAACTGGGTCCCACAATTTGTACACACACACACACACACACACACACACACACACACACACACACCACAAAACAATATTGTTTTAGTGCAAATGGACAGAATCTTTCGTGGTTTTGACTGACTGCTTCTCAGCCACCAGATTCTCAAAAGCTGCACTTTCCCTCTGCTATTATCCAGTCCCCACTGGCTTCAGCTAGTCCTCTACAGGTGTACTCTGACAACTCTTGCCTTGAGCCAACTTTCCTTTTTGATGATGACAACTGTCAGTGAAACATCAGTACAGCATTATCTGGTGCTTTTCCCAAAAACTTCAACACCACACATCTCTTAAGGTAAGCTCACAGGACAAGATGGCCACTCATGGAAATGGATGATAGGAAATCTATGACACAATTCTTTTTCTTTTCTCAGAAATGACTCAAGTCAGTAATAAAATCTCTGTACCTGAAACTTTAAAAACATGTTTAGAATCTTCCAAATAATCCAAAATTTGTGTGTTAGAAAATTTTTTAACACCCCACTTTGAAATTAGTTTTCATGAACCTATACAAGATCAAGAAGAATGGGAAGTTACTAAGCTAAACTTTAACAAAAGCTCTTTCAGGATTCCCCAGGAACTGAAGAAAGTCCATGACTAAATGGCAGCCCTAACTATATAGACAGTCCATGCATCTATATCTCTGAGAGAGGAATTTTTCTTATCACTGATAGCCATTAAAACTATGTCTCTAGATGGGTAGTGGTGGCACACGCCTTTAATCTCAGCACTTGGGAGACAGAGGCAAACAGATCTCTGTGAGTTCAAGGCCAGCCTGGTCTAGTGTGAGTTCCAGGACAGCCAGGACTGTTACACAGAGAAATCTTGTCTCGAAAAACCTAAAACAACAACAACAAAAACAAAAAACAAACAAAAAAGAAAACCTCTGTTTCTCTGCTGGGTGGCACATGCCTCAATCCCAGCCGGTAGAAGGAGGAGGCTAAGGCAGAAAAAAACATGAGTTCAAGCACATCACTACCTTATCTAAGAATCTATGTGGGTAAAGTGGCATGCATGTGTAGTCTCAGCTACTCAGGGGGCTGAGGCAGGAGGGTCACTTACGCCTCAGCCTCCTACTTTTTGGGGTTACAGGCATGCACCACTACACCTGGCTGAAGTATGCTTACTTACTATAGTTTGATTAAAAAGTCACATGGCTGAGCGGGAGTAATAGCTCAGCAGTTAAGAGCACTTGTTGCTCTTGCAGAGGACACAGGTTCACTCCCCAGAACCACATGGTGGCTCCCAACCAGTCGTAACTCCAGTTCCAGAGGAGATGACCCTCGTCTGACTTTTGTCGGCACCAGGCATGCATATAGTATATATAAATAAACGATTGCAAACCACTCATACACATAAAATTTAAAAAAGAAAGTCGTATGGCTCCTCATCACACTGAGAATGAACTCCATTGACTTCTGCCTGTCTGAGACCTCATTTCACACCATCCTTCCTCTACATGCAATGGTCTTTTCCTTCACAGCACACAAAACTCATCCTCTGCCCAATGCTCTTCTGCTAGATCTATGTGTAGCTGGATTTATCCTTTCATTTCGGCCCACATTCCAATCCTACCACCTCAGACAGGCTTCTCCTGACCTAAACTAAAAGTTGCCCGACTGTCTTGATCACTTTTCTGTTGCTGAGACAAAAATACCCCCAACAAAAGCAACTTGAGGGAGGAAGGGTCCATTCTGGCTTGTAGTTTGAAGACACAGCCCGTCATGGTAGGCAAGCCATGGCAGCAGAAATTGGAGGCCGCTGGTCACATGGCATCTGCAGTCAGGAAGCAGAACGCAATGGATGTGGGATACAAAGGGCTGGCCTCAGTTTCTCTGCGTCCCACAGTTCAGGGTCTCCTGCCCAGAGCATGGTTCCACTCACAGTTCAGATAGGTTTGTCCGGCAATAATCACCATAATTAAGAGAACTCCTCACAGGCGTGCACACACAGAGACCATCTTAAAGGTGACCCTAGACCTTGTCATGTTGACAATTAACACTTGCCATCATACTGACCAAACTCTACATAGCACTTGCCACTTTTGGTTGCTTTCAGTGTTCACTCAACGTTTGTGTATTGTCTGACCCATGGGATGTATGTGCCATGATAGTGGTCACGTGGCTCGTCTCTTTCATTCCTCCCAATAGTCCATATTAAGGTTTTACTAAATATTAAATTAAAAAAAAAAATGTTGTGCAGGGCGGTGGTGGTGCATGCCTTTAATCCCAGCACTTGGGAGGCAGAGCCAGGCGGATCTCTGCGAGTTCGAGGCCAGCCTGGGCTACCAAGTGAGTCTCAGGAAAGGTGCAAAACTACACAGAGAAACCCTGTCTCGAAAAAAAAAAAAAATGTTGTTCCTCTCTGAAGGTGATAGCCTACCATATGTTGGGCCAATCTATGAGTTAACATAATTAACTGGTGAATTGTCCAAGGGGAATATGAGAGAATACAGCATCTCAGAATAAGTTATTCTTATGCTTCAACAAGTATGAACTACATGGTCAAAAATGTGACAAACGGAACCATATGCAGCATTGATACAAATCCTTGGCTGCACTTTTTGGTGTAGTATGCAAGTATGCAAGTCCAGTATGCACTGAATTATTCATGCCTTTTTAAAAGGAGTCAGATTCAGATGCAATATCACAGTGAGTCCTAGAACATAATATTTCTCAGTCACCTAACATTTCTCATTAACATTTTGAATGAATAAAGCTGAGCAGACTGAGGGGACGACTCAATGGGTAAAACAATCAGTGTGTAAGCATGAGCACTTCAGCTTGGCTCTCGAGTGCCCACATAAAAAGCTGGTGTGATGGCACATGTTTGTAATATCAGTGCTGGGAGGCAGAGGCAGGAAGGTCCCGGGGCTCCCCGGCCAGCCAGTCTTGACAATCAACAAACTCTTAACTCAGTGAGAAATCCTGTCTCAAGAAAGAAGGTAGAGAGTGACAGAGGAGAAAACCCACTATTGACCTTTGACATGCATGTGTAGTAACAGGTGCATACATATGTAAACAAGTAAGGAATGTATTTATCTTCTCAGCTTCAACAAGACACACCACAGATAATTCATAGTTTGTCTCAAAATTTATCTGCAAGTTCAAAGACAGGTCTTCAACACCCTGAGCAAAGATTACCTATGAAAATGCTAAAGTAGGGGGCTGGAGAGATGGCCTAGTGGTTAAGAGCACTGACTGTTCTTCCAGAGGACCTGGGTTCAATTCCCCGCACCCACATGGCAGCTCACAACTGTCTATAACTCCAGTTCCAGGGAACTGACACCCTCACACAGGCAAAACACCAATGCACAATAAAGAAATTAATTAATTTAAAAAAAAAGAAGAAAGAAAATGCTAAAGTAAAATTGTGTACTCCACAGGAAGTATTTAAAAGCTCAAATCAGTCTTTGTTTCTGGTCATCCCCATATCAGTGGGGGCATTACATTCAAAAGCAACACCTTTTGGATTTCCATTAATACTTCTTTTCATTATATTTAGCATCATGTATCTTTTCACATAAGATCATAGATGTGGCCACATGTAGTGGTGTATACTTGTAATCCCAGCACTTGGAAGGCTGAGGCAGGAGGAGTGTGAGTTCCAGGCTAGCCTAGGCTACGTATTAAGACCTGTCTCCCCCAAAATTCATGGTTATATTTACATTTTGTTCCATGATGATGTTTCAAACTGCATATTCTTGACATAAAAATATTTTTTAAGCACTTGGGAATATTTTCATTTCCACCAAAAAAAAAAAAATAATAATTGTTCCTTTAAAATAAAACTAGAGTCCTCCTGTTAGAATTATCTTATTTAGGAAATAAAAATACAGGACCTATAATTAAATTTCAATGTCTGACAAATACACTCAAATGATCTTCTAGGAAGCAGTAATGTCTTCATAACTTTCTTATGAGTATCTTTAAATGTCAGCTGTGGGCCAGAGAGATGGCTCAGCAGGTAAAGTTTCCTGCCCTGCCTCCAAGCCTGAGTTTGATTCTCAGGACCCACAAGATAGAAGGAGAAAATGACTCTTGCTGGTTGTCTTCTAGTCTCCACAGACATCATGGCACATGTGTGTGCACATAGATAAACACACACACACACACACACACACACACACACACACTAAACAAACAACAAAACAAGCAGGTTCTAAAAGGTAAATGCCAGCTGTTACCGAGTTGGGAATGCAAGGGACTTTGACAAAGAAGCCTGGAACGACTTTAAAACACACACAGGGGCTGAGGCGAAATCTCAGTCCATAAAGTGCTTGTTATACAAACATGGGGGTCTTAGTTTGGATCTCCAGAACCCATGTAAAAGGCCAGGAGTAACTGGCTGGGTGGTGCACGCATGTAACCCCAGCCTTGGAGGCATGGAGGGAAAGCAGGTAGATCCTTGAAGCTCTCTGGTTAGCTAGGCTTGCTGAATACCGGAGCTTCAGGTTCAGTGAGAGATCTCTTCTCAGAAAATAAACATGGAGAGCAGTTGAGAAGAGACATCTGACATTGTCCTGGGTCCTCCACAGGTACTCAAATACACATACACACACTACTACACCCCTACACAAACACAACAACACACACACAAACCTGTACATGCATACATGAAACTTCAGCTTCCAGCACTCCGGGAATCAGCCAGTGAAGGATTTCATGATGCTGAACAACTAAAAAGCAAATATTGACGGAGCGAGTACACATGAGGTTAAGCAGCTTAGGCCCCAACTGAGTGGCCTGCACCCAGACAGCATTGGGAAGCCAAACTTTCCGCGTCAAGCACAATTTGTTTTGAACACAGGAAGAAGGCCGTGGTGTTCTGAGCAATGCAAACGATCATCTGTTGCTCTCACTGTGCCCATATCGCTCACCTCCAGAGGCTGCAAAGGATGAGCAGGAAGAGAACGGAAGCACAATGTGCATGTGCCAAGGAGAGAAATGAAAGGTTCAGTTCGTGTAACTCTTGCTGGCTTCAAGCCCATGATCTGGCCTCAGCCTCGTGAGTGCTAGGATTATAGGTGTGCATACTCAGCCATAGTTCAGGACTTCAGCTACTCAGCACCCCTACTTCAACTCTGAGAAGAGACAGTGGGACATCTAATCAGTTCCTCAAACACAACTGAAGACAGGAGTGTGAGGACAGAGGTCTACCAATGCCTCCTGTTATCACCACGTCTGTGCCTGGAAATCCCTTGTTCAGGCAGTAGGAAGGTAGAATTCAGATTACATAAATATCAATAATTAATACCAAAAATGGAGAAATAATTCTTAGAAATACTTACGACCTAAACATCATAATAGATAACCTTGATGTCAGAAGTATATATTGAATATTGACTGCAACAAGTGCATACACAAAAACTGACCATATGCCAAATACTTCACAAAGTATTACTAAATGTTATGACACTGAAATAATAAAATCACATTTTACCAACATGATATCCACAATACCCTTTCAGATGTGGTGGTATGCCTGTGTAATGTCAGCTGGGGAAGACGAGGCAGGAGAATTGCAGGTTTGAGGTCAGTCTGAGCTCCATGGCGAATTCCAGGCCAGGAGGGCTACACAAGGAGCTCAGACTCCTCACTCTGATGTTAGGAAACCTTTCATGTGCTTAAAAAGTAATAAACATGCACACCTGGATAATCTCATGGGGAAGTCATTTTGGAATTAAATAATTGGAGCTGGATAATAACAGAAAAACTATATAAAATTATGAAATTCAGTTAAAGCCACAGTTAAACAAAAATTGTGGTCTCATAAACATCTTAGAAAAGGTTTAAATGTTAGTAGGTCAAGAACAGTTTTTCATGATTATAGAAAAAGAACAGCAAAACAAATACAAAGAAAGTAGAAGAAAACATGGTTAAAAACAAAAACGGGCACCAACAAAACATAAAACATGGAGATTCAAAACAGCCAAAGAGCAATTCTTCTTACTTTTTTTCCTTCTTTCTTTCTTTTTTTATTTTATTTTATTTATTTTTTTTGTTGTTGTTGTTTTGAGACAGAGTTTCTCTGAGTAATAGCTCTGGCTGTCCTGTAACTCACTTTGTAGAGCACACTGGCCTCAAAATCACAGAGATCCCCCTGCCTCTGCCTCCTAAGCACTGGGACTAAAGGTGTGTACCACTACCGCCCAGCCAAAGAACCATTCTTAAAGAAACCTAATAAAATCAATATATTTCTAGTGAGACAAAAAGGTGATAATTCAAATACACGGATATTTCTGATAACCAATATCAGAAAAGAAAAAATTGGTCTAGTGAGTTGACTCATCATGTGAAGCCACTTGCCACTGAGCCTGAGAACCTGAGTTGGATCCTGGAACCCACAGGATGGAAGGAGAGCGAGCCCACCCTGCAAATTGTCCCAGGACCTTCATGGCATGTCTGCATTCCAACCCACACATGCACACAACATATATCAATAAATGTAATTTTAAAAATAAAAAGGAAAATGAAAATATTATTATGAAAGCTAGAAATTCTAAACAAATAATAAAAACAGCTATGTTTGGTGGCTCACAGCTAGAATCTCATTACTTGGGAGACCGAGGCAGGAGGATTGCTGTGAGTTTGAGGCAGCCTGAGTGGCAGAGTGAGATGCTGTCCCAAAAACAAAACAAAAATAAAACAAAACCCTTACTAAGTAAAAAAAGAGTAGTCAGGTGTAGTAGGAAGGTTTCTCCAGTCCGGCCAGGCTCCGTGGTCCCTCAGCCACTTATAAAATAATCATTCAGAGGCTTATATTAATTACCAATTGCATGGCCTATGGCAGGCTCCTCATTAGCTAGCTTTTATAACTTAACCCATTTCTATAATCTATATTTTGCCACATGTTCCGTGGCTTTACCTGTCTGCTGGCATCTTGCTCCCTGGGCAGCTGGCGGGTGTCTCCTTCCAGAATCTGCCTTTCTCTTCCTATCTACTTGTATTTCCTGCCTGCCTTTAAGCTGCCTTGCCATAGGCCAATACAGCGTCATTTATTAACCGATCAGAGCAACACATATTCACAGCATACAGAAAAACATCCCATAGCAGTCAGGAATAATTTTATGCCAATGAATCTGGAAATGTGGATGACATGAACATATTCTAGCAAAGTATAATTTACACAAAATATCACAAGAAAATGAGGAGAAGAAATAGTCTCAACGTGATCTTTAAATACAGTTGAGGAAATTGAACTAAGAGCTTTTTCAGGTTCATTTGGTTTTCTACTAAATTCTAACAGGTAAGGAATTATGAATTTCAGTGTATTCTTATATTTTTCAGATATCATAAAGGAGAGCACAACTGTGTTAGACTTCTCACCAGGGTGACAAATGCTGGTGAGAGATGGTTTTAAAAGAGAAAGATTCATTTTATCTCATAGCTTCAGAGGGTTCGGTACATAGTCACATGACCGACTCCACTGTCTCTGGGGAAAATACTATGGCAGACAACACGTGACCGAGCAAACCTGCTCCTCTCATGGAGGCAGGAGAGAAAGAGATAGAGATGAAGGGCCAGGAACAAGATACACCCTTCCTAGTTACACTCCTGATACCTACTTCCACCTAACACGCTCCATCTCTTTGTTCCCATCAGCCTCTACAATGCCATTAAATTATGAATCTATCTACCTATCCTGATCATCTGGCTTTACATTTAAAAAGTTGATTAGTGAGTTACATCGGATTAGGGGGAAATTTCGTATAATTATCCCAGCCCCCAACTCCAGCAGACATCCCTTCTACCCACGGGCCACTCCTGCTGGGGAAGCAGGTAGGCTAACTGCAGGTCTTCACCTCCGCTTCTGCTCCTCGAGATCCAATCCCCCAGTCTTACCCCCAGCTCTGTAGCGGAACACCTGCTGTGGTCTCCCTTTTCTTTCCAACCCCATCCTCAAGAGATCACAAACATCTCCTCCTCCAGCCTTCCTCATGCTAACTCATCCCATTATCCCAGCCTCCAACACCAGCAGGCATTCCCTGGGAACACACCCAGCTGAGCAGGTCAGAGAAACAGGTCCACAGAAGATCTCCTACCAGGCAACCCACAGCCACCACACCCTCCTAAAATCCAAAAAGAAATGGAAAGCAAGGAACAAAACAGCCACCCAACAAAGACCAGACCAGATATCAGCACCTCGACCTATAATCATCTCAATCCCAGGTGCCTAGACACTAGTGTAGAAAAAACCCACAGTAATAGCCAGGGTTATATGTTCATGAGAGCTCAGCAACCCTGCTGTAGCAGGCCCTGAGTATTCCAACATAGCTGAAGTGCAAGAAAAAGACTTAAAAAAACCTTTATGAATATATTAGAGGGAGGACCTTAAAGAGGAAATTAATAAATCCCTTTTTAAAAAAATCCAGGAAAACACAAACAGTGTAAGGAAATGAATAAAACTGTTCAAGACCTGATAATGGAAACAGAATCAATAAAGAAAACCCAAACAGAGAAATTCTCTGGAAATGAAAAGTTTAGGAATTTCACCAGGGACTACAAAGGAAACAGAACACAAGAGATGAAAGAGAGAATCTCCAGTGTTGAAGGTATGATAGAAGGAATGGATATATAAGTCAAAGGAAATGTTAAATTAAAAAAAAAACTCCCGACACAAAATATCCAGGAAATCTGGAACACCATTGAAAAGATCAAATCTAAGAATAATAGGAATAGAGGAAGGAGAAGAATCCCAGCTCAAAGGCCCAGAAAATATCTTCAACAAAATCACAGAAGAAAATTTCCCTAACCTAAAAAAGGAGATGCCTATAAAGATGTAAGAAGCTTACAGAACACCAAATAGATTGGACTGGAAAATGAAGTGCCCCCGCCACATAATAATCAAACACTAAACATACAGAACAAAGAAACAATTTTAAAAGCTGCAAGGGAAAAAGACCAAGTAATACATAAAGTTAGATCTATTAGAATCGCACCTGACTTTTCAATGGAGAATCTAAAAGCCAGAAGGGCCTGGACAGATGTCCTGCAAACTTTGGAGACCACAGATACCAGCCCAGACTACTATACACAGGAAAACTCTGAATCACCATAGATGGAGAAAATAAGATATTCCATGAAAAAGCCAAATTTAAGCAATATTTATATACAGATACAGCCCTACAGAAGGTGCTAGAAGGAAATTCCAACCTAAGGAGGTTAACCATGAAAACAGAGAATAAACCATCTCAGACCAGTGTACACGTACACACACTACCACCACCGTCACCAACAACACATTCATCTCAACAGACACAGCAAAAGTGTACAGCACACTGACCCATGTATTTCTTCTACGGAGTACAAGTCAGCCTTCATGGAGGAATAAAGCTGCCAAGGAGATCTTTTCACAGTAGAGTCGGAAACGGAATCTTGGGAAGGAACCCTCCTTCATCTCTTACTGTTCCGTGTTACAAGTGAGAAGGAAGGATGCTTAATTATGAAAAACAAAATCACTCTGTGGTTAGGTAAATCTATGGGAGTTCCTGAGGCAGGTACGCCATTTATGTTTCCTGTACTGCAGTGGGTGGAGTGATAGGATAAGGTAAATGGGTTAAAATCATTTCTTTAACAAATCATAATCTCTCTTGTACCCAAATCCCTTTCTCTCTCTCTTTTTTAAGCCTCTGTCATTGTTTTGCCCACCTCTTGATTTATGTTTTCCAGCAATCGTTGCCGTCAATTACATTTTCCATCCACTGTGGCTGCCATCTGCACTGTGGTACTCCGGAGAATTTTCGTCCGCCTTTAAAAATGGATATTCATGGGAAATGCAGCTGGCTTGTTCTTTGACGTTGCCTCTTAAAACTCGGTTTTTAAAACCATGCTTTCAATTTTATTCTGACTTCTAAATATTTTAAATCTCTGTAATAAAGCAGCTTCATCAGAGGAACTGTTGGAATTGTGGAAGGGCTTAGCAAACTGTAGCACGAACCTTAAAAGTTCTTATTAATAAAAACAAACCTGGGCCAGGTATTGGGGTGAATACTGGAAGATCAGAGAAGTAGAACAAGCCACAGCCAACCTCACCTCGCCAATTCCTCAGCTGATCCTGTTTCCTCAGACTGGAAGCTTCTGAGTCCTCATCCCAATGGTTCTCAGCTGAACTGCTGCTCCAAAGCCTGAAAGCTTAACCAGCCAAATGCTTCTAGCTTCTGTTCTTCACGCCTTATATACCTTTCTGCTTTCTGCCATCACTCCCTGGGATTAAAGGCGTGAGTCACCATGCTTGGCTGTATTCTTGAACACACAGAGATCCAGGTAGATCTCTGCCTCTGGAATGCTAGGATTAAAGGTGTGAGTGCCACCATTTTCTGGCCTCTGTATCTAGTGGCTGTTCTGTTCTCTGACCCCAGATAAGTTTATTAGGGTGCACAATATTTTGGGGAATACAATACCACCACAGCAAACTTTGCTCGGTTTCAAGCTAACCTTCCCAGCTCTCTCTCCAAAGCCAGCCCTCTGTCATTGTGTCAGCCGTCCCAGAGACTATAATAATGCTGCAACTGGAAATCCCAATGAATCCTTCCTATGTTTTTAATTCTTACTAGCAATTCATAACTACCAAATACATAGAAACACCCCCCCCCCCGTCCAGATGTAATCTACCATATTTGGCGTAAAATTTTGAAATGGTAAATGAATGCAAATGGTTAATTAACCTAAGAAGACAGGCAGTGTTCTGAGAAGATGGAATGGGTAAAATTCTCCATTTGAGGATTGGAGTTTGGACCCCTAGCATTTGTAGAAAAGCCAAGGACATGGCAGCCTGCCTGTAAACCAGGCCAAGGGAGACAAGACAGAATCCCTGCATCAAACTGACTAGTCACCTAGTCAAAATGGTGAGCTCTGGGTTCAGCAAGAGCCTTGCCTGGCAAACAAGGAAAACACCTGATGTCAACTTCAGATTTCTCCATGTGTATATGCACATACATGTGCTCGCTAGCACACATACCTATACCCAAACACCTTCTGAACATACGTATACATGTGCAAAAAGGTCACCTTGTGAATATTTTTAAAAGTCTGCTTTTACAGATAACAATAATGCATATAAGTGAATGTTTTAGATCAAAGAAACTGAGCTTTGTTTTTACATTAACACATTATAAAAAAATCGCAATACTTTTGAGCTGTGATGGCAGCATGGTTTCTTTAAAAAAACACAGTGAGGTAACTACAGAACAAATAGTTCTAGTTGTTTTCTGTCTCCAGGGCATTTATTCAACAATTACATTTCAGCAGAAGCAGAAAATGTCATGCACAGGAATGTTCTCAAGTTCATTATTAATCATTGAAAATAAAAATACATGTAAAATCAAGTGACAGAATGTAACAGAAAGTGGCATTATACAACTATTAAGTTGTATAATCACTGGGCCGAGGTGTAATTCAGTGGTAGAGAATTTACTTAGCATGCCTGAGGCCCTGAGTTCAACACTCGCACTGAAATAAACATCACTATTAGTATAAACAGTAAGGAGAATTATAATTGAAAACTTTTCTAACTTCAGAAAATTTGAAATAAATTACAGTATGTGATAAACATAAGTACCAACTACCTGAGGTCCAGGGGTCAAACTCAGGTCTTTGGGCTTGAGGGCAAGTACCTTTACACAGAGCTATCTCACTGGCCCCCAAATACAGTTTTTTAATGATTTAATTCTCAGTAAATGTTGGATTTGTATACTATTTTATATTCCTATGTACCAGAGGTTGCACATAAATTTCTCCAGGTAAAAAAGGGGTCACGAGGGGAAAGTTGAAGACCCCGGTCTAGCTCATAGTAAGCCGGGAATTGATGCAACCTATTTTTTGAGATGGGCATGTGAGGTGCCAGGGGTGGGTGGATAGGTGAGTGGGTAGATGGCACAGGGAGCTGAGGTAGGTTGGGGGGTTCAGGATGGGTTGAACCCAGGGCCACCTTGAAGTGAGGCAAGTGTTCTGCCAGAGAAGGTTACTTCCCTGCTGTTTTAATTGGTTATATTGACAGGAGATAATTGACACTCACCTCTCTTGGAGCAGGTGACAGACAGCCTCTGGTGGCTTTCTGGAATCCCCACCTCCTGGTAGAGTCTGTCACCTTTCCTTTCAAGTGCCTTGTGACTAGTGGCTTACTTCTAACAAAATACCACAGCAGTGTTGAAATCTTATCTTTTTTAGCAGGGAGAAAAAGAAAAGGTGAACAAAATCCAGCGTGTATCTTTGAGGGTTTGCAGGGTAGTGTTCGGTTTTGCTTTTAGGTGGTGACCAGTAATGAAAAAATATATATCCCTGGGGCTGGAGAGATGGGCCAGCATGTAAAAGCATTTGCTAGGCAAGCGCCAGGCTCTGAGTCCCAATCCCCAGGGCCCACTAAAGCTACAATGCCTCAGCATGCCCTGTAATCCCAGCACTGGAGACCACAGCAGGCAGACCCAGGAGTTCACTGGCTAGTCAGCATAACCAAAACCGCCAAGTTCAGACTCAGACCTTATCTCAAGAGATTAAACAGAGAGCCATATTTTTTTTTTTACCATGAGTGTTAAACTTCCACACATTAAAAACAACAACAGTACCTGTAAGCTAAATTCAAAGGCATGAATACAGTAAATATTAAAAAACGACAGGTTAACAGCCCTTTTAGACATTAAACACACACTGAGATTTTTCTCCCCTTCGTAAATGAAGTAAGCCTCGCCTCGTCCAGAGCATGAGACCCACAGGTATACTAAACACAGCCATTAAAATTAAGGGACTAAAGACCTAATTTTTAAATGAGAGATTTATAGTTTGCATACTAACCAAGCTTTTGAAGTTAAACTCGCATATACATTTTATCCGTCAATGAACATAAGCACTTACTCTGCGCCAGGTACTATTTTCAGATGGTGTGCACGAGCTGCCAACAAGACACATACTATGCCCTGATGTCATCAGCGAGGCCCCTTATAAGAGTTCTAAGGTCACCAAAGGATCTCATCGCTGAGATCTGACTGAGGCAAGAGATTTCCATTGCAATAAGGTGTTGGTGGCTGTACAGAGCACTGTGTGGAGGGGAACTCTCAAAAAGATTGACAGAGAAGCAAGGCGTAAATTCCATTTCTGCTAGATGCTGTAATGGAGTTTCTTTCTTCCAGACTCTGCAGGAGTCTGTTCCCCTAAATGCTCCAAGGATTACAAACTTTGAATCAAACATTTCTGACCATAAAAGTTAATTATCCAAAGTTTTAACCATATTTAAACTTGTACGGGGTCCAGGCAAAGGAGAAAATTCACAAAGAGGCTTTTCTTTTTCTCTCTCGGTTTTTCGAGACAGGGTTTCTCTGTGTATCTCTAGCTGTCCTGGAAATCACTCTGTAGACCAGGCTGGCCTCAAATACAAAGATCTGCCTTCCTCTGCTCCCAACTGCTGGGATTAAAAGTGTGCACCATCACCACCTGGCTAATAAAGAGAAATATTTATTGAAACAGAGACACAAATAATGAGATGCCACCCAGGCGCCTAAAATAGAGCCCAATTCTACCAGTATTCTTAAATCTTTTCTATTTCACATACTGTAATTATCATCAGCAACACTTTCCATTTGCTCTTTTTTTGTGATATTTTATTTATTTTAAATATGCTATAAAACTCAATCAAAGCTAAAATTTCAAACTACTTCCAATTTGCAAAACCATGAACCCATGCCTTTAAATTTTAGAGTGTAAAAAGGATGTCATAGTCATTTGAGATTGACAGAAGTAGCCCAGTCATTTAACATTCATGGCTATTGGGAAAATTAACATAGCAAAACATCCTCTTGAATAATTTATTTTCAACCACCAACCAAAACGCAGAATCATGTCTTGCTATTAATGATTAAAAAAGTTGGGTTCATGTCAAAACAGTAATTTTTCATATGTTTTGATCCACATACCAAATATACTCATATTTCTATTTGGTGTTTTTCATGTATTAATCATGTATTATATACTTAATGGGTTCCAGTTATGTGCCAGGTGATCTTTTGGACTGACCCAAGCTGGCATGGTGCCTCTATGTGCTATTCTTCTAATCAAACAAAGGAGAGAGATTCTAATTAATTACCAAACCAATGAATGGTGTGAGCACAATAAGAACACAGAGGGACAGTCATAGTCATTTGAGACCTGTTATGGCAGCACATACATATGGTCCTAAAACTCAGGATGCTGAGGCAGGAGGTTGGCAAATTCTAGACCAGCCTGGGCTATTTACTGAGACTGTCTCAAAAGTTGGAGGATTAAGGATGTTGCTCAGTAGTAGAGCACCCGCCCAGCAGATGCAAGGCCCTGAGTTCCATTTCCAGCACCAAAACAAGACATCAAACAAACAAATAAATAAGACGTTCAGTCTGGTATAGTTTCTTGAAGGAAGTACGCCCTGAGGTGGGACCTGCGGGGTGCTTAACCTATTTACAGTAAGAAGAGAGAGACCTGTGGAAGACTGTGGAAGAAGCGGAGAGTTTGCAAGAGATTAGCTGGATAGGAGCAAGTAAGGGCCAGTCATAAGGACCCTGAAGACATAGTGATACTTGTCCTTCACTTCTTATGTGTGCATTCGAGAATCTTCCTGTCTGCAAGGTGGGAAACAGATAGAAGAAGGGTTGGATGAGGAGAGCTCTTTCAGGATATTTGTTTACACTGTAAAGATGTGTCTTTGCCAAGGTGCCTTCTGATTGGTTTATTAAAGAGCTGAATGGCCAATAGCTAGGCAGGAGAGGATAGGCAGGACTTCCAGGTGCAGAGAAGAAGCCAGAGGGACGAATCTAGGCACGTAGATGCCAGTGAGATGTGGGCCAAGTCGAACACACAGAACGGAAGAGAGCTAAAAAAGCCACGTGGCAGAATGTGTGTTAATAGAAGCAGGTTAATTTAAGTTATAAGAGCTAGTTGGGAACAAGCCTAAGCTAAAGGCTAAGCTTTCATAATATAAGAAGTTTTTGTGTCCTTACTGGGGATCTGGCAGTCCTGACAAGAAAGTACTGCTACAGAGAAGAGTTAAAAGACCATGTCAATTATCTGATGAGGGATGACAGGAGGGGTGGGCTTAATACTGAAAATAAAGGTATTTGGAGCTGGAGTGGACAAGACTCTGTAATAAACTAAAAATAAGAAATGTGAATTGAATTTGTGGTCAAAGTTGTCAATAACAAAATGTAATTGATTCTGTAATTAAAGCTAACAGTGAGATTATGTAGTCTAACCTGTATAAATAAATCTTCAGTAGTAGATATAGTAAGTATATTAAGAAACATTATTTCAGGAAAGATGGCCTTGGCCATAAAGTTTAAATTCACATCTCTTAACAGAAGACAAAATTTATCTTTGTCACATTGACCATCCTTTAAAAAAAAATTAAAAGTTTTTCAGCTGGGCATAGTGGTGCACACCATTGATTCCAGCCCGCAGCACTCAGGAGGCAAAGGCAAGTATATCTCTCCATTGGAAGCTATCCTGAGCTACAAAGTAAATTCTAGGGTGCCAGGGCTACACACAGAGAAAATCTGTCTTGAAAAACCAAATAAATATATAAAAGTTTTGATTACATATTGCTGTGGGATGTCTTTCTGTATGCTGTGAATATGCGTAGCTCCCATTGGATAATAAATAAAGTTGTTTTGGCCTATGGCAAGAAAGCTTACAGCCAGATGGGAAATCCAAGCAGAGATACAGAGAGAAGAAGGGCGGAGTCAAGAGAGACACCAGCTGGCACCAAAGAAGCAACAAGATGCCAGCAGACTGGTGATACCACAGCCACAGGGCAACATATAGATTAATAGGAATGGGTTAATTTAAGATGAAAGAGTTAGCTAGCAAGAAGCTGAAGCCATAGGCTATATAGATTGTAATTAATATAAGCCTCTGAGTGATTATTTTATAAAAAGCTGTAGGACCATGGGGCCAGGTAGGACCAAGAAACTATGATTACATCCTTCGGGACCGAGCAGGACTGAGAAACTTCTGGTCACAGCATGTATTTATTTAATTACTTATTTTTCTGTGTGTGTGTCAGTGTGCACATGCACTAAAGCAACGTGGAGGACAACTTGCTGAAGTCTGTTGTCCCTTCCACTTTGTGGGTCCCAGTGGCTGAACTTGGGGTGTCAGGCTTGGCAAGTGCCTGCTCAACTGTCTCACTGAGCCACACATTGACTGTCTAGGTCCTTCTCCCCTAAATATCTCCACTGAAAACAAAATCATGCTTTCTTGTCAAATCTGAAGAAGTTCCAAATTCATTTGCAGTATCTCCCCTATCATTCGCGGACACAAGGCTAACACAATATAACCTATTGGTCCTTTCCTGTTTGGAACTGAGTTGACCTTAACAGAAGTGACATGAACATTAGGGAAATGAAACTAATTTAACATGAGGGGCCTTGCTGCCACAAAAGGGCCTCAGTGATTACCTCAGTCAGTGTTGTATTGCTGTGAAGAGACATCATGACTAAGGCAAGTCTTATAAAAGAAAGCATTTAACTGGGGCTTGGTCATGGTTTCAAAAGTTTAGTTCGTTGTCCTTGAGTGAAAGCCAGCTATACAAGTAAGCTAGGCACCTTACATACTTATAGAGTCGTTGGGAAATAGCTCTGGCTGTTGGTTATGCATAAGATGCCAAGATTTTTGTCATCTGATCCTGCTGTCTTGGCTGTCATGGATTAGATTTGGGAAATCTGCAAAATGCCAGCCAATAAAGGCCCTTCCTACGGGGACAGCCAGGCTTTCCATCACGTGGAAGTTGTGTTTATAGGCTCAGGAAGTACAGGGCCAAAGAGAGCAATTATAAACTTCTGTCATGAGCATGGGAGAATCACAGGAGACAGAAAAGTGGAAGTCCACTTTGAGCCCATTCTCAAAAGCAGCTAAATACCAGGAATTACAACGGAACAAGATGATTCTTTACATCCTGACTACAGGTCCAGTTCTCCAGAGACTAGACTGTCCTGACACCTCTCTGGGTCTTTCCAACTTTCCCTACTGTCTTAGTTCCTGATGCTGTAACACAATACTACAAGCTAGTAATTTATAATACTAGAAATGTGTTATTTATAATTCTAAGGGATAGAAGATCTGTGGACAAATGATCTGGCCGACTCAAAGTTTGTTCACACAGCGGAAGGGCGGCAAGGCAAACAAGGCTCAGAGTGTTTCCATAAACTTGTTAATTCTGTGCACGAAGGCTGAGCTATCATGACTTGATTATGTCCCCAAGGATTCCACCTCTTTATCCCATCATCTTGGGATTCCAACCTGTGACTCTTGGAGAGACCCATGCATTCCAATAAAGGTACCCGTCATTGGAGATAAACCTCCCGGCTCTCATTCCCTTCTAGCTAATGGGACCTTCTTAACACAGAAAGTGCACAGAACATCTCACGTCTCTGGCCTCTAGACTTACAGATCTTATAGTGATAGGACTAAAATGGACCTGAGAGATAAATTATTTTTGGCTCTCTACACCTCACTTCAAGGTGGGCATGGTGGTAGGTACCCACAACTCTGCACTCAGGAAGGTTGCAAGTTCAAGATAAGCCTGAGCTACATAGGAAGACTATCTCAAAATACCAGCAACATTTTTTAAATATTACTTCAAAAGAAAGCATAAGTGGGAACAAAATACACAATAAAAGCAGAATTGCTTTGACTGTCATAGATTCGGGTACACAGGAACCCAGCTGCTCAAGATGCCCTTCCTCTTGTCCTGAGGGCACTCCTCAGAAAAGATCTTGAAAACTAGTTTTTAAACCCTAGGGTTTTTGTTGTTGTTGTTGTTGTTGTTTTAATAAATAAAGAACTCTCAAGATGTTAAACATGTTGCCTAAATCCTCACAACTACCAAAACTAGTTGGTGCCAGGTGGCAGGGAACAGAATTCATTCATCCATCCCTCATACAGTTCTTAAAGACTTGATGAATAAAGGTTGTGAACTTTGAGGTGTCCATGATATTTTATATACATTCACATTGCGGAATGACTAAATCAAACCGCTTCTCATTTGCATGATTTCACATTGCTATTGTTTTTGTGCTTAGAACACCAACGATCTCTCTCTCTTAGCAATTCAAATCTGCAGCTCACTGTCATTAACTACGTCACTACACTGCACAGTGAATTTCTTGAATCTATTTCTCTTGTCCCATTGAAAATTTGTGTCCTCCAACCAACCATTTCATTAGTCCTGGGTCCCCAGTCCAACCTCTGGTAATCCCAGTTTCTTTATGAAAACAAAGAACTCGAATTGAATGTAAGTAAGACCCTGCGACATTTGTCCTCCTGGAGTTGACTTAATTTACTTGCCATTCATGGTTCATCCATGTTGCCATGAATGACAGGCTTTCCTCCATTTTAAGGCTAAATGGTATTCAGTCCTACATTGCCCTGCTCATCTAAACTCACAGTAGTGGCTGCAGTGATCAAATTTCACATTACTTTAATATAAAAGTATGTAAAATTTATGTTAAAAGTCCACACAAGTAGACGTTGATATACTCACTAAGCTCTGTTAATTAATGAAATTTTCCTGCTGTTCTGGCTATAAATATTTATCACATAACCTGAAATCTGTTCTCTTTTTTAAAAAATACGTGATATCAGGACTTATTGGCTCATGCAAATTGTGATCACATCTGGTTAAATATTGATACCCAGAGAATTTTACTGCCATATCCTGTGAGAAGCTATTGAATTGTGGTCTGTACATCTGAAGTGATTCTACCCTCAAAATAGGATTTTACTAGGTACTTGGGAGGCAGTGAGCTCTTTGTCTGAGACAGGTATAAAGAGCTGCTGCTGCTGCTGCTGATCATCTGTGATCAGTTGCATTTTGCCGTATTAAAAACAAAATGAAAAGGGATTTCAGAAGCCAGGAGTGGTAGTACATACATGTGGTTCCAGCACTTGGGAGGGTGAGGCAGGAGAATCATGAGTTTGATGACCATCTGCATTACACAGCAAGACCCTGTTCACCAAAAGGAGATGTTTCAGGGAGTAGATATGAAAATACCCAAAAAGCTGTTTTGCACACAGTATGTTCTGTAGGGCAATCACCCTGTGAGGCACTTGTATGTTGGTGGTATCAGCTCTCCAGTGGGGCTTTCTGAGGCTATAATGAGGCACCTGAACTTGATGACAGTGCTGAGGAGTTAGCTCATTGGAAAAAGAGCCCAAAGGTCATCCAGTTAGGGTGACGTAAAAATGGAGCAGAGGAGATGGAACGAGAGCAGCTTTGTCACCCTCTCCTCACAATGTATCCTTTTTATCACCATGAGTGACAGTATGCCCCATCTCATAAATCCAGTCCCAATGTCTCACGTCTAGAAACAAGATTTTAGGCCAATTTATCTCTATTTTTCAGATTAAAGATACCTCTGATACTTTGAATTCACCTGTGTTCCAGACCCAAATACATTATAGACTGAAGTTTTGTTTTGCAAATTGCTTTTTCTTTTTCTGTCCTCCCTCTCGGTCTCCCCGCCCTTCTCTCCCCGCTTCTCTCCCCCCCTTTTCCTTTCCCTCTTCCTTCTGCTTCCCCTCCTGTTTCCACTTCCTCCTCCTCTTTCTCCTTCCCCTTCTCCTTTGCCTCCTTCCTTTCCTCTTTCTCCTCCTTCCTTCTTCTGAAGACAGTTTCACTATGTAGCCCAGCCTGGCCTCAAATTTCCCATCCTGCCTCAGCCTCCCAAGGGCTGGAATAACACCCATGTGCCCTCACACCCAGTTCCTAACTCTTCCTAGAAGAAATCCAAAATGCGCTTTCTTTTCCTCTGCCTTCTCTCCTCATTAAAGGGATGTTTTTCAAAGCTTTAACATTGTGTATTTCTTGTTAAGATGCAGCTTTGACCCTACCTCTGCTCTTGGGATATCCAAACATTGCACTGTGTGCTGGCTTTGTGTCTGTGATTCTGATTGTGTCTATGAACCATGAGCCACCATCTTTCAATGTCTCCCCCTCCCTCCCTCCCTCTCCCTGCCCTCCCTTCTTCCTATGTTATTACTCCAAGCTGAAACCCTCCTTATCTGCATCAGGGATCTGTCTTTATTGCTCATTTCTTCTGTTTACTTCCCGGCTTATTATCTAACTCTCAAGAACAAACAGATTCTGACGGACTCCTGGCGCTCCTTGCCTCCTCCTAGGTGGTCACTAAGAGGATGTGAGATCAAATTTTTCATACAATTATCAAATGAATGGACAAAAGATACAAGACATCTGGACATTTCGGCAAGCATTTGTGGCATATGCATTAGAGGAATGGAAATGAATTCCTTGGGTCACTGATACCACAAAACAGATCTTAGATGGGGCCATAAACAGCGGGCAGCCCAACGCGAAGCAGTGAGGGCTGGATGATCTTGGTTTAGATTAGCGGACCCCATAGGGTTTAAGGTCAAAGCCAGTTTTGTTTAACATCTTCATAAATAATCTGGATGACAGACTTTTAAAAAGCCTTTTAATTACATATTTAAGTGACTTCAAGCTGAGAGATGCAAAACACAATATGAAGCAAAGGACTAGAAGAAGTGAAGAGGGAAAAGAGGTTTTTTTTTTTTTCTTTCTCTTTTTTGTCATTAATCAGGAAAAGTATGATAGGCTAGTAAGAGAGCAGTTTCAAGTCACATTATTAAAGGGGGGACACAAGTAAAGAAAGAACAGTGTGAAAGAGGCCATGAACGCAGTTTGTACCGTGGTACAGACACTAAAAGGGCCGTTGTTACAGAGTTCTCGCTCTTTCTCAGTCCTTCCTTTACCCCCCACCCCCTTTTCTTGAGGTGGGACCCAGGACTCTGCGTATGTTAAGCAGGCACCAAGCTTTACCCCCCACCCCTACAGCAGTGTGTGGGACGAGTAACAGCTCCATGAAGGACTGCATTGAGTTCTTTCCCAGGACACATGCAAAACCACCCATTTAAATGCCAGCATGACTCAGAGCCATTAATAATTTTACGCTAGTCATAAAATACTGTGCACGAATTCTTGCTTTTTTTCTACTTAGCCTGTATTTATTTTAATCTTCAAATGAACGCTTATAAAGACTGATGGGGCTGATACGTGCATGGTTAGAACCATAGAACCACCGTCACACTCTGGTATTTAGTGTGTGTGTACATGTGTATGTGTGTGCTCAATCACTGACCTTAATTTTTGAGCCAGGATCTCCCCCTGAACCTGGACTCACTGATTCATCTAGGCTGGCTGGCCAGTGAACCCCAAGGATCTTCTTGGCTCCGTCTCCCTGGCACTGGCCTGGCCTGGCCTGCTGCTGGGCCCAGCACCTTACACAGGTGCTGGAGATCCCAGCTCAGCTTCTCATCAGTGCATGGCAAGCACTTTACTGACTGAGCCGTGTCCCCAGCCCTGGAAAGCACTATAGAATCACTCCTCCAAATCCAAGCCTCTAGCAATCGCTTGTTTTTATTATCATAGTTCTGCTTTGCTTTTTTTTTTTTTTTTTTTTTTTTTTTTAGGATATCCCATAAGTGGGGTCAAGCATTATATAACCTACAGGAGGATTGTAATATTGAGTGAATTCATTTATTTGTTTTGCTAAGAATAATCCTTATTACATAAAACCAACCATTATGATTGCTTTTTAAAAACTGCAATAGTGCTAATCATACGAACATGTACATCTGGTATAACAAATTTCTAGAACTTTCTCATCTTATGAAACCGTTACCCTCCCTGTCTATTGAACAATTTCCTTTCCTTGCTACCCACAGCTCCTGGCAATCATCATGCAAATTTTTGTTTTTAGCAGTTTCGTTCTCCAGATAGCTAATAAATAGAATAATACAGTAATGATCTTTTTGTGACTAGCTTACTTAACTTAATATGGTGTTCTGAAGGTTCATCTGTGAACTAACCCCTGATGGATTTCCCGGGCTATGGTGGAATAATATCCTATTGTATTCCATATTTCCTTTATCCATTCATCTCTTGAAAGACATTTAGGTGGCTTCTACCCCTTGGCTATTGTGAATAATGCTTCAATGAACTAGTCATAGTATGCAAATATCTCTGAGATCTTGTTTTCAGTTCTTTTGGATACATGCCCAGAAATGGAATGGCTTAATTATGTGGTAATTTTCCTTTGAATTTTTGGAGGAACCTCTATAAATGATGGGACTATTTGACATGTCTACCAACGGTATATCTGAGGTCCAAATCCTCCATATCTTCACCAGCATCTGGTTTCTATTGACTTGCTTTTCTTTCTTCTTCCTTCTTCTCCCTCCTCCTCTTCTTCTTTTCTTCTTCTCTTCTTTTTCTACTACTTCTTCTTTTTCTTCCTTTTCATCTTCTTCCTCCTCCTCCTCCTTCCTCTTCTAACAATGACCATTTTAATGGGTAGAAGTTTTGATTAGTATTTCCTAGTTATCAATATCTACGTCCATTTTGTGTTGCTGTTACAATAGGCTGTTTATAAAGAACAGAAACCTGTGTCTTACAATTGTGTGGGCTGGTAGTCCATCATTCAAGTCTGGAAGGCTTGCTGTTTGTCGTGGCCTCATTCTCTACCTCCAAACTGGCAACTTGAATGCTGAGAACCCCAGAGTGTGAGTACCCAGAGTGGAGGAACACTGTGTCATCACTTGGCAGAAGGTGGATGGCTAAAAGGGACAAAGTCTTTCCATCATGCCCTTCTGTGTGTGTGTTTTTGAGCACATGTGCATGGGTGCATGAGCACCAGGCTGGCTGGCCAGCAAGACCTAGGAACCCAGCTCGGTCTGCTTTCCATTTCTGGAATTACAAGCATTTACCACTTCACATGGCGTTTTACATTAGTTGCTGGCAATCAAACTCAGTCTTCATGGTTTAAAGGCAACCCCTTTACCTATCGAGCTGTTTCCCCATCCTTATCAAGTTCTTTCTAAAGGACAGCTTAGTCTCCTACATCGTGGCTCAGTCACCTTGTAAAGGCCTTGCTTAATACTGTCACGTTGGCAATGACTAATTTTAGTGCACACTAACCCAGGACAGGGAGCAAGCCCAGCAGCAACAAGAGCAGCTCCTGAGGTGAAGAGCTCAGTGTCATGAGATGTGAGAGAAGAAAGTGTCTGAGGAGGGAGGAGCCACCCATCTCCAGGGTTAAGTCAAATGATGTAGATAAGAGGCATAAGAGGAGGGAAAAGAAAATAATCCCAGGCCCATGGTGACACACGCCTTTAATCCCAGCACCTGGGAGGCAGAGGCAGAGGCAGATTTCTGAATTTGAGGCCAGGCTGGTCTACAGAGAGTTCCAGGAGAGCCAGGGTTACGTAGAGAAACCCTGTCTTGAAAAACAAAAATAAAAACAAACAAATAAACAAAAATCTCAGGCTTTAGTGACAAGGAAGTAATTTGAAAGAAATGTCATCAGAGGGACGAGAGACTGGGATGGGGAAGAGAAATGGGCGCAGACTAAAGAGCTTAGCTGTGGGATTGAGCACTGGAGACAGGTGAGGAGCCAAGTGTCTCCGGTATGCATGTGATATCTCCTTTGTGAAGAGGCGTGAGGATACACGGAGAATGGCAATTGTGCTAGAAACATCTGTGAGAAGCACCCTCCCTCAACAGCTAGCCTCAGTCCTCAGATCCCGTATCCTCGTCCATTTAGGCATAACTGCAGTGTTCGGGAATCATTACTCATGTTCCTCCTTCAGTAGCTTTCTCAGAAAGGAGGTATGGTCATGTGTCTACTGAAGATGTCATGTGTCTACTGAAGATGTCATGTGTCTACCGAAGATGTCATGTGTCTACTGAAGATGTCATGTGTCTACCGAAGATGTCATGTGTCTACCGAAGATGTCATGTGTCTACCGAAGATGTCATGTGTCTACCGAAGATGTCTTGTGTCTACCGAAGATGCCGTGTCTCCTGTCATTGCCCTGCTGTGTGGCGGATGCTTGGATACCCCATCGCTCTTTAAATGAGCTCTTCATGTTTTCTAGCTTCCAGTGTTGAAGATGGAAAGGCTGATACTTGTTTTATTCCATTTCTTTTAAGGTAATCAGTTCACTCTGACTGAAAAACTCTAAGACTCCATGCTTGTGACCCCAGAACTTCAGTAGGCTAGGGTACTTGTCATTGTTCTAGCTGACACAGCTTGTGGACCACCATCTCATAAAGACCCAAGTCTTTCTTCATTCTCTTGCTTCTTGGGCTTCCAGCTTGTAGTAGCTTTTCCTCCATGGTTCATGAATTTGCTCCGTGGGATGGTATATGTTCTTCATTCAATCTAAAACTGAAGGTGTGTTCAGCATCACTTGTTTCCAACTCGTCTATTGAATTTGAGGACGCACAATCAATTCCTAATCTTTCTGAAAGCCACTTCTTCAACATCTACTACATTATTACTTAAATTCTCCTTTTTTCCCCCAAGATGACACCTCAGACATGTTAAACAAATGTTCTACCTCCGAACTACACCCTCAGCCCCACCCAACCCTTGCTTTTGTTGTTGTTGTTATTTTTGTTTTGTTTTAGATGGAGCCTTGCTATAAATACAGTCCAGGCTTGACTCAAACTCACTATGTAGCTCAGGCTGTCCTTGAACTTGTGGCAATCCTCTTTTTTTAACCTCCGAGTGCTGGACTTACAGACATGCATCACCATGCCCCACTCTAAAATTTTCTTCTAGTCCTTCAACGAAGTCTGCTTCTGACTGCCAGCTGCATTGGTTTTACGAGAGCAAGCGCCATCCCTCAAGTTAACGTGTCCTCCTAAAGAGAGGCCTTCTTGGCTGATCCTGATCTTTTAATACAAAAATCCCAGAACAGGTCAAGAAGTGAGGTTTCTAGATAGATATTACGCGGAGGAGTCTTCTGGGGACAATTGGTGCTCTTCACTCCAAAAACAACGGGACGCACACCTGGTCCCCCCTAAAGACCATCCTCTTTCACCGTTGATGAGCCTCATTTCAGACACTGATGCTCTGGACCTGAACTTCTACACAGAACCGCAGAGGGATTTGGACGTTTCCCTAGGCTTCAGCAATAGGGACAATGGCTCGGAAATCAAAAGGAAATGGAGAAAGGAGTTTGAACTCAAAATACCCTTCAACTTGATTTGATTTTTAAATCTTTAATTCTTACCACTGCCCCAGTACACAAACACAAAATGTCACCATTATCTTTACTGCATTGTGATGTAAAGTTATATAGCATGATTATTGATATAACTAGTAAATATATATAATTTGGGATATTTATGGGAATTGAAATGGGGTTTCTTGACATAGTTCATACTGGTCTCAAACTCAGAATTCTCCTGCCTCAGCCTCCCAAGTGTTAGGATTTACAGTCATTGACTACCAAACCCAGCTTTAAATAAACTAGTAAACTGAGCTGTATAATTACTTGAAGAACCACAATAAAGCAAATTTTTGATTATTTAAAGTTGAATCTTAAATATATTTTTGTTGAACCAAAAAATAAAAACATTTATATAAGACCTATACCACCAAATACCACATATATTTTCAGTACTCTGTTAGAGATTAAAGCATATTTATAACCCAGGGCAGGGTTTGTGGTTTAAAGTTACCACATGAAAGAGCATCTATATTGGTTTCTCAATAATTTTTACCTAAATTTATCAAAGTTCATCAATGAACTAACATAGAGAGTAGAAATTTAACAGAGTTACAAACTCTAACACAGAAGGATATGAGGGAAAGATGGGAGATGTTGAGTTACCCATCCTAAACTCTGTTAATTGTAAAAGGTTTAATCATTCTGGCTCAGTTAATG
The DNA here is from genome assembly GCF_049852395.1 of Peromyscus maniculatus bairdii. Lineage (NCBI taxonomy): Eukaryota > Metazoa > Chordata > Mammalia > Rodentia > Cricetidae > Peromyscus > Peromyscus maniculatus. The sequence goes on along the minus strand of NC_134856.1, from coordinate 73,481,063 downwards.
TCTCTAAATAAATTATAAGTTAACAAAATGTTTGTCAGGGCAAACCTTGATCCAGGCTTGTCTCCATGTGAGGCAAACAGTGGCCGCTGGCCAAGGACACTGCATACTCTCCAGCTGAAATCTGAACCGGCTCCTGGGAGACCAGAGAAGCCTAAACAAACACCTGGGCCCTCCAAGCTGCTTGTTATTTCCAGTTTTTAGAACAGCACTCTCTGGATTCCTTTATAAAAACAAAATATATCACATGCTTCTACATAGAAGAGGCAGAATGCTCAGGTTGCCACTCCAGTTTGGTTTTGATAAGGAATGATGCTTGCTTTAAAATGATAGATAGCCGGGCGGTGGTGGCGCACGCCTTTAATCCCAGCACTCGGGAGGCAGAGCCAGGCGGATCTCTGTGAGTTCGAGGCCAGCCTGGGCTACCAAGTGAGTTCCAGGAAAGGCGCAAAGCTACACAGAGAAACCCTGTCTCGAAAAAACCAAAAAAAAAAAAAAAAAAAAAAAAAAAAATGATAGATAGATAGATAGATAGATAGATAGATAGATAGATAGATAGATAATTATTGCTCTCTACAATCTTGCATTTGCATGATCTCACTTCTTTTGTGTAATTTTTTTCCATTCTATGTTTTGCTCTCTCATGGATTTAGTGGCAGATCTGTGAATAGGCAAATCCATCTGCTACAGTAGTAGTTGATGCACTTAAATAACCAACAGTCAAAGGTGATAAATGGATGCGCCATCGACAGCCGGATGCTGGCAGCCCCACAGTGCCAGCAAAGCAGGGGCTGCAGGTGCAGCTTCTTCAATGCAGCCCTCCTGTGAGCAGCCGAATGCAAGCGACACTGGAATGCAGTTTTCCAGTTGATCCCCAAACTGAAACTCCCCATCACATTCAGCCTGCATGAATGGCTGCCGAGTCACCCAAGTTTGTACCTTGTTGGAATTTTCAGGAAGAAAGACTCCCTTAGCAGCGTTTCTGAAACATGCGTCAGTTCTCAAGTGCCGCCAGACTCGGCTTGTTTAAGGGGCACGTAGGGGACTTGGGATAATTGGGCAGCATTGGAAACTATCAACCAAAAGCTGTTCCACACACACGGTCGTGTGTGTGTGTGTTTGTGTGTGGGTGTGAGTGTGTTAATTGGTTACGGTACCCAGGACATTGCACATTGTAGATAACCACTGAATTATACCCGCAACCCTTATTTTAAGGCAGGGTCTCACCAAGTTGCTCAAGCCAGCCTTGAACTCTCTCTGCAGCCCAAACAAGCTTTGAACTTTTAATCCTTTTGCCTCAACAGGCTTGTGCCACCAGGTCTGTCTTGTGTTAATCTGTGCTGTGTGACAAAAAGTCAAATTGCATAAAAATGATTTCCACAGTAGTACAACAGAGTGCTAACAAAATAGACAAGTGAACAAGGAAGATGTACCTCCTTAATTCACCGGTTCTCTTGTGAGTGCACTGAAGTCTTTATGAAGGAAAATAAAAAGTAAATATTTTCAAATGAATTAAAATGTCACTGGTACATGACGGAAGAGTGATAAAGTTAACAGATTTGGAAACTATTGGCTTTTCAAGCTCACATAAAAGTGGCGTTTTATTTTCAGATTAATTTCCTAAATATTTATGTAATGGGAAAATGTTTTAATTATAGATAATCTAAAACAAAGCAGAATTACCTCAACTTTGTCATGAAGCTTACTCATGTTGCTGAATTAAAGTCAATGCGTGTTGCCCTTAACGCAGGCGCTCCACAAAAATGACTGACTTCTGAGGCTCAGGCGACAAGAACGTCTTTACCATCACATCTAATTTGTGAGCCGAAGCCAGGTTGGTCTACACGGCAAGTTCCAGGCCAGTCAGGGCTATATAGTGAGACCCTCAACAGATAGGGAACCTATCTGCCCTCAGTAGTCCTCTCCCAGGATCTGGGAAGAATCTACAACCAGCTCATTATCTAATATTTGATGATAGGAAATGAATCTATGTACATGAAACTCTTTAGTCCATACACTTGATTCTTCTGAGTCAGTTCTCTCTACACAGCTTCTATTCTGCTCTCATGCCTAGCTCCTTTCTTGCCTGATTTCTCTCTACATTTATCTGCTGTTCCCTCTAAGTTCTATCTTAATTCTCTCGTCTTAATTCTGCCTCTGCTAGGTTCTCATCCATCTAGTTCCTTCCCATCTTAGCTCCTCTCCCATCCCCTTCTCCCTCATCTTGCTCTTCCCCATCAGGCTCTTCCTCATCTTCCATCTCGTTCCTCTAGTACTCTCTTCTAGCCCTTCAATCTAGTTCTTCCCCATCTAGTATGTTCCTCTCCAGTTCTCACTCATCTAGTTCTTCCATTCTCTTTTCTCTTCTCCATCTGGTCCTCAAGTTTTCTAGTCAAAATCCTCCTCTAAGTCTCCTTATACCTCTCAGTTCTCTAAAAGTCTCTCAGGAATCCAGTTATAAACCCAAGCAATAGTGATCCTCCCCCTCCAGCCAGGTCACCAGGCTTGAATTCCTACAGGATCATAAAAGGCAGGTAAGAGTTTTCCTCAGGCAGTGACAGTCAGGCTTTCTTTTACAGATCAAAAAGGGAGTGGTTAAAGGAAGGGGTCAACTGAGTGCTAATGACCGGTTAGTAGATCAAAAAGGGAATTTATGTGCTCAATCTACATTCCTAGAAGTGGTTAGGTAGGAAGTGAGGAGTGTATACTGTTAGTAAGGCTGTAAGGAAGGAGGGTCTCAGCTTAAATTGCACAAGAAATAAAGCTATCCTCCTGACCTAGGAGACAGGTGTTGTTTCATTTGGCCTTGGATGCTTGATAGGAATCTTAGATAAATACACTGTTAGGAGTTTTTGGAAGCACACACAGCATACAAGAAAATCATTGTAGGAACCAGCCAATATATATACAAAAGCTAAAATATCACCAAGACTTCTTAAGCCATGGCTTGACCTTTGGAAAAGTCCTTGACCTTTCCAAGTAGTAGCTTTTGTGACAGTAGCTGGATTCGATTACATTTTCCTGGGGCTTGCAGCAGTGTGGCCCTTGCTTAGGGTACCTCTGAGTGGGCGTGGAAGAAGTGGTCTGGAAGCTCATCCAGATGTATTCAGATGTAGACCACAGAACTGTTTTTTTACTGTATACTTGAGCAAAGGTCTGCCATGTGTATTCAAAATGGAGCCTTGTATTGGCAATTTCCTTCACTGGCCTCTGGCAGCTTACCAGAGCAATACCTTCCACATACCTAATGTGTAGCCAAGCTCTGGGGTCAAGCCTACAACCCTCACCCCATCCTCTCCTCTCCCACCCACTCACTCACGATCTTTGAAGATGGAGAACTACAGCAGCTTTCCTAGGTGGCCAGGCTACCACAAAGGACACACGTGCTGTATGCGTCTCTCTCCTCCTCCTTGTCCTGCTCTCCTGTGTGGTTCAGACCCTGTCACGTTTTCTAAGTCTTCTCTCAGAACAGGAATTCTTAATGTGTCTGGGTGCGAGCCAAGAGCATGCCAGAGTTCTGTCTTCTGGCGGAGAATTGGGAGTTGTGGCAAGATGTCTAAACTGTCAAATGATGTTACCACGGCTCTTCACTCTCAGGGAGTCAGAGTTGCTGTCTTACTTTCCTGACTCTATGGTGAATAGTTGCCTGTTCGTTGGTGCGTTGATTATCATACGTATTTATTTTAATATAAAGGACTTGGCCAAGAATGAGTTGGGGGGTGGCATTACTTCCTATTGAACCCCATTATTTGCTCATAGCTGTTTCCATCTACTGGAAAAGTGAAGAGGCTCAGTTGCTTAGCAATAACAAAAAGGGACATTGACTCATTTATGCCCCCAGGGGAAAGAACAAGGTGAGGGCCGATGCCATGGCCAGAACCTAGGAGATGGAGGTTTGCAAGCCAGGGGGAGCTAACTTGTCCCGAAGGAGGGCTGGGAGGGAAGTTCAAGGCTGCCGGTGACAACCAGCCTGCAGCAGAAATGCAAATGACCTGTTGCATTTCTGTACTTGTTCTTTAAGATGATTCTGTTGGAAGTTGCAGCTCCTGGCTGGACTCTAAGAAGGTCACTCTGGCTTCCGGATCCTGTACCCACACCTTGTTGGACTTGTCTGGCCCTTCACGATACATGCCACCATCCTCTCAACTACTTAGCCTTTCAAGTGAGGGTGGTCTTCAAGTATGTGCTGTCTAAATGCAACCAGAATCTAGGCAAGTGCTCTTGGTATTTGAGAAGTTTATGCTAAACATTTATGATGTCATTATCTTCTACCTTTTAATTAACAGATTACCAGAAAATCACACACTTGGACAAATTATTTCAACTACTTATATTTAATTATTTCAATCCCACTATAATCTACCAATGAATTGAAACCACATATATATAAGGAAGTGTGTGTGTGTGTGTGTGTGTGTGTGTGATGTGGTGTGTGCATATACATATGTGTGCAGTACTACAGTAAATATACCAGGAAAATGCTCTACCTCTGAGCCATATTACTTCCAAGATGTGAGTTTTTTGTTTCCTTTTTAAAGATTTATTTTTGTTTATGTGCCTGTGTATTTCTTGTGGGTGTATGCTTACAGGTGTGTGGGTGCTCTTGGAGGCTGAAAGAGGGTGTAAGAAACCCTGGAACTTGTGTTACAGGTGGTTATAAGCCACCTGCTGTGGCTTCTGAGAACCAAATTCAGGTCCTCAGGAAGAGGAGCAACTTCTCTTGACCACTTGAGATCTATCTAGGCCCTCAAGCTTAAGTCTTAAGATTCATATCCAGGGGAAATATAGACAGGGGGGAAATTAATACACAGAAATAATTTTAGGTTTTTTTTTTAACACAAACAACTTTATGTATAATGATTTTACTTATAAGCAATTTAACTTAAATGATTTAAATTTCATAATATATTTAGATTAGAAATGACATTGACTATGGGAATGAATTGTAGAGAGAAATGATGGCATACCATTCAAATTAGGTTGCAAATTTCCTCCCAAGAAACACAGTTAAATAAAAGGGTTTTCCTGACATCTGATTATTAAAAACAAATGTTATCTTCTATTTTCGTGATAAAACACCATGATCAAAAACAAACTGGGGAGGAAAGGGTTTATTTCAGCTTACAATTCTCAGGTTACTCTCCAGTACTGAGGAAGTCTTATCAGGAACCTGAAGACAACAGGAACCGGAAGGCAGGAACAGAAGCACAGACCATGAACAAGTGCTTTTTACTGGCTTGCTCCTCATGGCCTGCTCAACTTGCTTTCTTATACAGCTCAGGACCACCTCTCCAGGGAGGCACCACCCACAGTGGGCAGGGCCCTCTCAACCAATCATTAATCAAGAAAATTTTCCACAGGCTTGCTCACATGTCATTCTTGTGGGGGCCATTTTCTCAATTAAGATTCTCTTTCCCCAAATGACTCTAGCCATGTCAAGTTGACAAAACACTAGCCAGCACAAATGTTTCCCCTAGTTTATCATATGAAATATTCAGAATTTCTTGGTCTAATGTCCTTACCATCTCTGAATGGTGGACATGATGGCTGAATCTATATGAGAGACTAACGTGCCCTTTAGTGTGTTCCGGGTGGATAAAACCAAGCATACTGAAGGTAGCTGTGGGAGCTCAAGACACTTGCTTTTTTCTGAGGCCTCTCTTCTGACCTGGCTTGCTCCAGGGGAAAGCACTGACTATGAACACCGAGGGAACTATATGTCCCTCAAATGAGCCACCATTTTATTTATGTCTCTCAATTGTTTTGACAAATAACAGCCATCTCAAGAAGAAAGCAGCAGATGACTGGAGATTATATATTTTGGTAGGGGGCTGGATCAGATTATAGTCTGATATTTTGAAGTATATCCTTTATTGGGATTTGATATTAGATAGTATATGATAAAATTACTGTGTCTTAAAGATAACTTCTATAAGAACCTTCTTCTAGATAAGAAGCTCTTAAAGATAACTTCTTATAGAAGCTTCCTTCTATAAGAGTCAAAAGATAAGTCAGCTTTAGAACTACATACTTGGAAGGATTTGATTAGCTGGGATGCTTTGTGGTATTAGCCAGTAAGAGTTCAAAGCCAGAATGCATAATGGCACACATCTTTACTCACAGCACTGGGGAGGCAGAGGCAGGAAAATCTCTGTGAGTTCAAGTCCAGCCTGGTCTACATAATGAGTTCCAGGACATCCAGACCCTATATCAAAAAACAAAAACAAAACAAAAAACCCACAAAAAAAAATAAATAAAAATGCCAGAGACACTGGGAGAAACTTGAAATTTAGTGTGAGCTGCTTTCTTTTTAACTGGGGTTTTCAGTAATGGCGATCTTTCTCTTTCTTTGTTTACTTATTCCGATGCCCTGGGTGGACTGGACCTGAATTATTTGCGGTGTTTAGTCTAACCTACTCAAGATATTTATTTCCAGAGAGGATGAGGCATGGGTTGGAAATTAAATGCCTAACAAGCACTCTATGATGTGAAGAGGAAGTAATTGAAATTAATTCACTAAATGTATTAATATTGATTTTGGCTGCAAGTAACACAAGACCCAATACAAAATTGAATTTCAAGGATTGTCTTACATATAAACAAGTCTAGAGAAAGTCAGTCCAGGGCTGGAATGGGTGCTTAGGGAAATAAAAGGCCTGGGGTCCTTCCATCCTTCAGCTTCATTATTCACACATGTGACTTGTATCTTCAAGGTCAAAGTAGCTAGCTGTCCATCTCTCAGCATAAGTACCGTATACCTACCAGACAGGAGGAAGGAGGCAGACAAAAGGCCCAGAGGGACATGCCAGCTGGGTGCGCTCCATTGAAAACCATTCTCAACCACTCCCAGCTTCCCATCCTACCAGCAAACTTCCTTTACCCATCACTGGCAGGGGCTGGGTCGCATGGTCACCCCTAACTGCCAAGGGCTCCAGCATGGTGGATATTTTAGTTGGACATGCTGTTCCTTAAACAAACTCATGGTTCTGCTAATAATGAAGAAGGTAAACATGGCGTTTAAGAGAGTCAGCCACAACAAATCTTTTATCAAAATATTAACAGAAAAATAAAAAGCAAATCGTCCCTTGCGAATGACCTAGGTTGTATAAACCAGTGAACACAGGATAAGAAAAATCACTAGTGTGCTAAGTAAAGTTGTCTGTGGGTGGTACAATTGGCCATGATGCTCATTATCCTATGTTAAGTTTTTCTATGTTTTATTAAAAGAAATGCCCGTGTCTTTATAGTAAAGAAAACAAATAAAATGTGTGCACCGCCTTTATCTGCTTCCTGACCTGCTTCTCCTATTGGTCCTCTACTGTGCCATCCTGAATATGATAAACCACTGTGATGGCTATTCCTGGTTGTCAGCTTGACTATATCTGGAATGAACTATAATCCAGAAATGAAGGGCACGCTTATGAACCAGATCTTGAGGCAAGGAGACAACATGCCTTTGATCGGGATCTTGAGTCTGGAAGGAACACCTTTAATCTGGGCCACACCTTCTGTTGGAATACTATATAAAGACAATGGAAGAAGGAAGAAGGTGTTCTTCACCTGCTTTCCCTCATCTCTGTCCATCTATCTATTTCTTCTTTGAGATCCCAGCAGACCAGCTGAGACATCCAGCCTCATGGGACTAAGCAGCTTCTAGATTCTCGGACTTTCCATTTATAACTAACAATTGTTGGACTATAGCCTATATGTCATTCCAATACATACATACATACATACATACATACATACATACATTCCAATAAATTCCCATATATATCATCTATCTATCTATCCATCTGTCTATCTACTTAAACACAGAGAGAGGGAGAGAGAGAGATTCATTCCATAAGTTCTGTGACTCTAGAGAACCCTGACTAATATAACCACCATAGTTAGCCTCACTTGCTAACCTGATACAGACTAAAGTCTCCTGAGAAGAGGGAACCTCAGCCAAGAAATTTCTCCCATCAGATTGACCTGTGAACATGTCTGTGAGTCGTTTTCTTGATTTACAATTGGTGTGGGAGGGCCCATACTACTGTGGACAAGGCCACCCATGGGCCAGGTGGTCCCGAGTTGTATAAGAAACCAGGCTGAGCAAGCCAGAGGGAGCAAGCCAGTCAGTCGTGGCTCTGCTTCAGCTCCTTCCTCAGGCTCAAGCCCTCTCTTCACTCCATGATGGACCTGTAATATGTGACAAACCTTGTCTCCCCCGAGTGGCTTTTGGTCAGTGTTTTATCACAGCAACAGAAACATAAGCTAAGACAAGCACTATTTTCTTTAACCTTTTTCATGGGCATCTGACTGTGTGCTCCTGATAGTGTAGTTTTCTTTTCAAAATAAAGTCCCTGTCTTTAGCACTTCACTCTGGTAAAGATACTCTGTGTCACTGTAGAAACATGGCCAGACATCGGGGTCGGTTCAGCTGAAAGAACTCTGAGCCCAGAGACAAGAAATGTTCCAGAGTCTCTTCAGTGTCTACATGGGATCATTGTTTTTTCTTTTACGTTAATTAATATTTGGGGGGGAGTATCCGGTGGCCTTATCTGTAAAACAATGTCTTAAACACCATAAAATTCCACCCCCATCCTTTGAGACATGGTTTTATGTAGCCCAGGCTAGCCTCCAACTCTACATATAGTTGAAGATGTCCTTGAACTTAGGATCCTTCTGTCTCTATCTTTAGAGTATTGAGATTTCAGACATGTGTCACCATGGCTGTCTTAAGCAGTGGTGGGGACAGTACCTTAGGCTCTGTGCATGCTGGGCAAGCACCCTACTAACTCAGCTACACAAACAGCCCAAACCAACAATTTTTAAAAACCATCTTTTCTCTTGGTCTTTTTAATTTCTGTCTCAGAGCAATCCCCCCAGTGTCCAACGCTCATCTGATGGCTTCTGGAGTATTCATCGTGTGGAGAAGGCCCTGTCTTCCTTGTTTCTATTTCCACACATGGTTGTTTCTCTCTCTCCTTCAGACAGGGGTGTGGGTGATGCTTCAGGCATAGCCCAAGATCTCATTTCGGCTTCTCAGTGGTTCCTCTTAGATGTGCCATCACTTCGAACTGATGGTTTGTTTAGGGAGAATTCACCAATCTTTGCCTCTAGCTCTGCCTTTTCCAAACTTCATCTTTAGATTTCCATCTACCTACCAGTCATATGGAATTTGTATTTTCTAATGTCACCACAAACACAACTTGTTTAAAAACAAACTCATCTCTATTCCTATTTACCTTGATTTTGTTCTGATTTCTCTGACTGGCACCATTTTGTTCTTAGTATCTGGGGCTTGAAACCTTAAAGATGTTCATGACTCCTTCCTCTGTCTTGCCTTCCACATAATCTTTAATTCTTCACGAGGAGTAGTTTTTTTTTTTTTAACCATCCCTTCCTTTGTATTATTGTTGCAGATACGTAAACTAGAGCATCATCTCTACTTTGATGGACACCACGGTTTCCTTGCAAAGAATCTAGCTATCTTTCTTTCAACCCAAGATATACACCACATCTGAATTGCTTCTTTGACATTTTTTGTTATTCCCAAATTTGGTTAGCTATCTGAATGCACAAATCAATGTTCTCCCTCTTTGTAGAAACTTCTACTATTCCCATATTACTTGAAAATGCATCAAACACAACACTAAGAGAAAGAGGAAATGGACTACCAACACATGAGAGGTTCCTATGTGAACACAGATCTGTTCTCTTTAAACAACAGATACAATTCTGGGAAATAACAACAATAAAACCCTTCTTATATTCCTAGTGAGGTTTGGGAAATATATCTTTTTTTTTCATGGAGCAAAGACTTTTTAATGAATATATTTTACAAATACACAGGAGAATCATGCAATGCTACCTGCATTGGATGCAATCCTGGGCCACAAGTCTGCATATTGCTTTGTGATTGGACCTGTGATAGCAGAACCTTTCACCTCGCCTTCATTGTTTACTATGACTCCTGAATTGTCTTCAAAATAAAGGAACACCCCCATCTTTTCTTCAATACGACTTTCGTTGTTGAATTACCACCGCTGGATGGACCTTTTTTCTTAGTTCTGGTTTGCCATCACCATGTCGCCCACACCAGCAGCAGGAAGTCTGTTCAGTCATCCCTTGATTCCCTTCACAGAGATGATATACAAATTTTTGGCTCCTGTATTGTCAGCACAGTTGATCACAGCTCCTCCTGGAAGACCCAGGGAAATCCTGAATTTTGCTCTGGAGGACCCACCACGTCCTCGCTTCAACATCTTGAACGCCCGGAAAGAGTCAGAAAGCAGGAAATATATCTTTAAAACAAGAAGGCACATGCACTTTCCTTTGCTGGGCACCCTCTGGTTGCTGTTGAAATGGGCAAGTTCACAGAACCCAAGAAAGTTGTTCTGGTCCTAGCTGAATGCTACTACAGATGCCAAGCCATCGTCATGAAGAACATTGAGGCTGGCACCTTGGACAGCCCCGTTACCTGTGCTCTGGGGGTTGGAAGTGACTGCTGTCCCTACAAATTGACAGCCAGCTGCCGTAGAGCAAGAGGAAAATTGCCACGAGATGGAAGGTCAAAGATTTAGTGAGAATGTGGAACTCCAATCATCTCACGTCCACCGAACACCCTGTGGACATCCCCCCGGACAAACGGTTGTCAACAAGGAAGTCTTCAGAGAACCAGCTCTGAAACAGACAGGAGGCCAAGGTTGAGTTTGAGGAGTCAGTCAAGAACAAGCGGTTCTTCCAGAATCTTTGGTCTGATTATGGTTTTGTGGTGGTTGTTACTGTTGCTTCCATCATTGAAAATAATACATGAAACAAGAGAGTAGTTGCTTTTGAGAAGTAGCCATCAAAGAAGAAAACGCTTTTAGAAACTGAAAATAGAAGGCAAGAGAGAGAACTGACTCAGCGGGTAAAGTGCTTGCCACACGAGCGTGAGGACCTGGGTCCAGATGCCCAGCAGCCACACGAGCGTGAGGACCTGGGTCCAGATGCCCAGCAGCCACACGAGCGTGAGGACCTGGGTCCAGATGCCCAGCAGCCACACGAGCGTGAGGACCTGGGTCCAGATGCCCAGCAGCCACACGAGCTTGAGGACCTGAGTCCAGATGCTCAGCAGCCACATGAGCTTGAGGACCTGAGTCCAGATGCTCAGCAGCCACATGAGCGTGAGGACCTGAGTCCAGATGCCCAGCAGCTGTGTGAGCCCAAACACTTCGGTGTGGGTCTGCAATCCAGCATCTGGGTAGTCAGGAAGATTCCCTGGGCTTTGCTGGCCAACCACTCTAGCCAAACTCTGGGTTCAGAGAGAGACCCTGTCTCAAAAAATTGAGGTGCAGAGTAATAGAGGAACACACATGCAAATGCACACTCATGGATATGTATGGACATGCATGGGTTTAGACATCTCCCCCACACAAGCACACAAAAGAAAATATAATGGCGAGAAAACTAGCACTAAAAGACTTTGTGTCAGCTGCTTTTCTCATTGTTCTGACAAATAGTTGACAGAAACAACTTGAGGGAGGGGAGATTTACCGTGGCTCACCGTTCCAAGGAGTTCCAGTGCCTTGTGGTGGGAAGGGCATGATAGAACAGTTCCTGTCTACAGCAGTGGTGGCTGACACTTCTTCATACAGAGCTGGATGGGAAGCACACTGTGACAGGAAGGGGCTAGAGATAATATCCACAAGGACCCACCTCCCCGTGACCCACTTCCTGCAGAGAAGGTCCACCTTCTGAAGGTTCCATTGCCTCCCAGAATAGTGCTACCATCTAGAGATCTCCACATGAACTCCTACAGGATATTTCACATTCAAACCACAGTAAATATCTTTCCAAATGTGTAATAAAGAATAGGGAGGAACTCGATAAAAAAATAAATAAATAAATAATAGACAGAAATAGATCTGGGGCATTTAGCATCCAACAGACAGGAATTCCTGGGAGAGAAATGAAAAGGCTTAACATAAATTTCCCAGAGATGAAGGTCATATCATCTTTAAAAAGTCTTAACATAAAGGATGGTGAAAAATGGAAAAAAAAATCCCATTGAGATATATAAATGTAAAAGAAAAAAACAGTTTTAAGGAGGAGGTAAGCCAAGAGGTCCTGTTCTAAATAAAACATCAAATGGGCATCTCATCAGTTTAGAAGGGATAAATGCCATCAAAATTCTTAGGGAGAGTAGATTTCAATCTGTACTTTTATGACAATCTAAATGACCAATTAACTTGTCAAAGAGAAAAAAAATGCTCTCTGCCATATAGCAACTCTCCAAATGTACCTCCTCTTCCTTGATTATATTTCAGGACTGTGACAGGAAAAATGCTTAAAAACCATATCCCCCACCCCCTGCTTCGCCCTGGTCAACCAAGTAAGGAGATACTTGATTTCAGTAACACCCAACTGAATCTTGGAGAGAGAAAAAAAAATGGGAGCTATAAGACAGGGGGACGCAGACTGGAACGGGAACTGTGTACAGGGTGACGCCGCCTGGAACAGGAACTGTGTATAGGGTGACACAGCCTGGAACGGGAGCTGTGTACAGGGTGATGCTGCCTGGAGTGGGAGCTGTGCACAGGGTGACACCATCTGGAATGGGAGCTGTGCACAGGGTGACACCATTTGGAATGGGAGCTGTGCACAGGGTGACACGCTGGTCAAGACAGGAGTCCAGACTCTACAGGACACTTTAACATGGGGATCCAGGAGGAGAGGGCGGACTCTACCCTTGATTGTTTTGGGGTCTTTGGAAGCACTCCACAAGGTAGAAGCACACAAGGCAATGGGAGGGAAATATTCCAAAACCAAACAAATTTGATATAATAAAGGAAATATAACCAACATTTGGCTCTTCTGTTAAAAAAATGATCACATAGTCAACATATGGAAAGAAAGCATTGTTGTTGGTTGTCTTTACTCTTTTAACTCTCTGGTTCTTTGGGGTCTGCCACCCAGCTCCCAAATAAATCCACACAGAATCTTATTATTACTTATAAATGCCTGGCCTTAGCTTGGCTTGTTTCTATCCAGCTTTTCTTAACTTAAATTATCCTGTCTACCTTTTCCCTCTGGGCTTTTCCTTTTCTTACTTCTGTAATCTCTCACTCTTACTCCATGGCTGGCTGTGTGGCTGGGTGGCTGGCCTCTTCTTTTCTTGTTCCTCGATCTCTCTTGCTTCCCCATCCCTCTTTTTCTCCTTCTGTTTATTCTCTCTACCTGCCAGCCCTTTGACTTGTCTTGTTTTCATTTTTATTTTATTTATAGCCCTACTGTCTTAGAATTCACCATGTAGACCAGGCTGGCCTCAAACTCACAAAGATCTACCTACCTCTACCTCCTGAGTGCCAGGAGTAAATGCTTCCTCACACCTTATATACCTCTCTCTGCCTAGACATCACTTCCTGAGATTAAAGGCATGTGTGCTTCCCAATACTGGGATTAAAGGTGTGTGCCACCACTGCCTGACCTCTATGTCTAATCTAGTGTCTGGCTCTGTCCTCTGATCCTCATGCAAGTTTATTAAGGTACACAATATATCACCATAAAGCAGAGATACACAATGTTAACAATCAGATAATTGCTGTGGGATGTCTTTTTGTACACTGTGAATATGTGAATATGCGTTGCTATGATTGGTTAATAAAAAAGCTGCTCTGGCCTGTGGTGAGTCAGGTTATAGCCAGGCAGGAAATCCAAGAGAAAGATAGGAAGAAGAAAGGCGGAGGCAGAAGAGATGCCAGGCTGCCACCCAAGGAGGAACATGCCAGCAGACTAGTAAAGCCATAGAACATGTGGCAAAACATAGATTAATAGAAATGGGTTAATTTAAGATAAAAGAACTAGCTAGCAAGAGGCCTGCCATAGACCATACAGTTTGTAAATAATATTAAGCTTCAGAGTGATTATTTTATAAGCAGCTGTGTTACCACAGGCCAGGCAGGACCAGGGGAACACAGGACTGGAGAAAACTTCAGCTACAGATAATTCTCTTTACTAATAGGGCATTTCTACCTATGGAATGGTGTCAACCACAGTGAAGCCGAACTAGAAATACTCTGTCTTTTGGTTGGTTCTAAATCCAATCAAGCTGACAGTCAGAACTAACCATCACTGTCAACTTTATACACAAATTTATATAAAATTTAAAATTCAGCCCCTGATCCCTAAAGTCTCATAATGGGAATACATTTAGCACATGTCTGAAAATCTCCAGTCTTACCACTTCCTAAATTGTTTAAAACTGTCCATGCAGTCTCTCCTGAGACCCAGGAAATCCCCTAACTGTGGGCAAGGAAAATACAATGGCACACAGGAAACATGCCCATTCCAAAAGGGTCATGACAAGAAAAGATTGGACTGAAGCAAAATCAGAACCCAGTGGGACAAACACCAATTCTTGAAGTTCAGTGTTCCCCATCTGGGACTCAGTGACATTATCTGACCTCCAACAGCATTGAGCAGCCCCACCCCTCTGGTTCCAGGCACCTGAAGCACATAGGGGCCTATTACACTGGTGGATGTCTGCTGGCATCCGACTGCCTTGGTTCTCCAATGCACCGTGGGGACTTCACTTGCACAGCTGCATATAATACCTTTTCAGAGCCTCTGTTCAGGAAACCCAACTCTGTAGCAAGAATCTTAGAAGGTCTTATTAATAAAGACAAACCTGGAGCCCGGTATTGGGGTCAACGCTGAAAGATCAGAGAAGCAGAACAAGCCGCAGCTACCTCACCTTGCCAATTCCTCAGCTGATCCCTGTTTCCTCAGACTGGAAGCCTCTGAGTCCTCATCTGAATGGATCTCAGCTGAACTGCTGCTCAAAAGCCTAAAAGCTTCATGCCTTGAATACCTTTCTGCCTCCTGCCATTACTTCCTGGGATTAAAGGCGTGAGTCACCATGCTTGGCTGTTTACAGGGTGGCCTTAAACTCACAGATATCCAGGGGGATCTCTGCCTCTGGAATGCTAGGATTAAAGGTGTGTGTTACCACTGCTTAACCTCTATGTTTAATATTGTGGCTGTTCTGTTCTCTGACCCCAGATAAGTTTATTAGAGTGCACAATACTTTGGGAAACACAATACCACCACACAACTCTGCTATTCCTTGCCTGGTCTTAGCAGGTTTTTCTAAAACCTTGGTGTAAGCCTCCATCCTGCGTTTTGTATGCCCACCAGTTGAGCACCATGTGGACCATGCTGCTAAGTTTTGCTGCCGGTCTGAGATGTAGTCTGGCTTCCTTCTACCACTGTGTCAGCCTTGCAGTTGAATCTGGGGAAACAGGTGGTTGTTTTCCAGCAGAGAATCTCCTCAGCAGCAACCCCAGCTCAGTCTTTCTCTTTTCCAGGGACTCTGCATCTGGGCAAGCTGAAATCTTCGATGGGGGGTGTGAGTCTTACCTTTACGGCTCCTTTGTTCCAGTGTAAAACGAAAGGATTTTCCTTAGCTGTGCTCAGCCCTTTCACCATTACAGATGCCTTTTCTAAATCTTCCTTGTCAGCTATTTTAAATGCGCCCAGGCTCCTTTGCTCATCAACCTTGATGTTTTCCGGGTCGTTCTGCTTGACTTGCTGCCTTTTCTCACTGCAAGTTGGGTAAGAGAGGTGAGCAGTAACCAGGACATAATCTGAATGCTATGCTGTTTCATCCAACAAACCAATTCACCCACTATCGGGGGCACAAAGCCGAAAGCAGCAGTTTCTTTGTTAGAATATAACACAAGGAGCTCTGGTCCTTTTCCCAGCAGAGTCCTTGCTCCCCGCTGAAACCTCATGAGCTGGACCTCCGCTGCCCACCTTTCTTTCAGCATTCTGGTCTTCGGAACTCCCGTCAGCACAGCCCATTACTCTAGGACTGCTGCGTTCCAGGGCACCTCTAGCCTTCAGCCCCAAACTTTTCCATATTCCTCCCACAAACCAGTTCCTAAAACCTCTGAACCACACGACCACGTTTATCACAGTAACTGCCCCCTAATTTTCTGTATTAGTGATTATTTTTTTCTCGTTGCTGTAACAAAATACAGAAACAATTTAAGGAAGGGGGAGCCTTATTTTTATCGTTGTTTGAGAGACTAGTCCACCGTGGCCTGGAAGGCATGGTGGCAGGAGGGTAAGGATGGTACCCACACGGTCGGGAAGAAGAGGGAGGTGAATGCCGACGCTGCGCTTACTTTTTCTGTTTCATTTAGTTCAGGACTCCCGCCCACTGGAAGATACTGCCTACAATCAGGGTGCACCTTCCCATCTCAAACTGCTTTGGAAGCAGTGTCCGAGACACACTCAGTCCTTTGTTGCCTAGGCAATTCTAAATCCCATCAAGCTGACAGGATTCTCTATCACAGTGCCCTTTCTTTCTTTACTTTGCTCGGTGTGTGCTCTCCTCATCTAAATCCCGGCCCCCACCCCCACCCAATTAGGAAAGATAACAAAGAAGACAAAGTTCTCCTCCCAACTTAAAGAAAATGAAGAAGAAAGATTAAGATTTAAAAAAAAATCAGTATTATTAGGGAAGATGGATGACGAATAAAATAGATATAATAATCAATAACTTTAAAAATATTTATTTACTTTATTTTGTGTGTACGAATGTTCTGCCTTTGCATGGATGTCTGTATACCACGTGTATGTCTGGGGCCTGCAGAAGTCAGAAGTGAACTTTGGAGCCCAAGGAACTGCAGTTAGGATGGTTATGAACCACCATGTGGGTGCTGGGATTTGAACCAGAGTCTGAAGCAAGAGTAATGAATACTTTAACTGTGTAGTCATCCTCTAGCCCAGTATCTCTTTATTTATAACAAAAAGAGTTAGAAAACTAATGAAAGTATTGTATTTATAATATCAATGTAAAGAAATGAGAGCAAGGGTAGGAATACATTCAATAAAAAAAATAAACAAATTTACAAAATATTCAGAGGAAAGAGTTCACAGCAGACAATGTTCCTAAAAAAAAAAAAAAAAAAAAAAAATCTGTGGGTTTAATATCTGTGGTCAACCAACCTCGGATTAAACAACTCAGAAAACAATGGTGTCTGTACTGAGAGAATACAGAGTTTGTCCTTAGTTGCTGGCAATACTTTGGGAGGTTCTGGAAAGTTTGATAGGTGAGATCTAGCAGAACAATTAGGTCATTATTGTACTTTTCTAACTATGGCTCTGTGTAATGTTAGGGGTTTTTGTTGTTATTTTGTTTGCTTTTTGTTTCTAAGACAGGGTTTCATTATGTAGCCCTGTCTAGCCTGGAACTCACTCTGTAGACCAGGCTGGCCTAGAACTCACAGAGATCCACCTGCCTCTGCCTCCCAAGTGCTGAGTTAAAGGCGTGTGCCACTACACTCCACCAGATTTTTTTTTCTTTTTGAACTGGAGGTTGAATTCAGGCCCTTATGTTTCAAAACAAGCACTCTACCATCAAACTACAGCTCCAGCCTCTGTCAGATTTTAAGCTTCATATAGATAGGAAACATCACTAATCTTCAAAACTTACAGGAGTGGCTGGCTGTAATGCTGATGAACATTTTTGATTCAGTGAGTGGTACAGTCCCTTGGGTCAATAAATGCAGTAACTTGAAGGGACAAGCAGACCCATGCCCTTTTTATTGTGCTTTTTAAAAGCTATGTGCTTTTTAGTTTAATTAATGGTGTCAGAATTATAAACCAGTAATTATGATTTTAACTGTGATTCTTTGAATTTTACCAAAGAAAGAGAAGTAGAAAGGGAACTTTTTGGAAAGAGGAGGTTCTGAGGGAGTTGGAAGGGTATAAGAGAGAATAATGAGGAGTGGATATAAAGTGTATTATACATATAAAGTTGTGGAAAAGAGAAAATTGGAGATGAAAAGGGAAATGTTACTATAGACTCTAATGAAATACACGGAGTCATTAGGGAGTACTTTGAAAAACTGGAAAATCTAAAAGAAATGGGAAAAAAGTATTAGACATAGATGACCAGACAAATTTAAGTCAAGAAGATATAAATAATTTAAATTAGTCCATAGGAATCAATGAGATTGAAGCATAACAAAATGTTTCTCAACAAGGAAAAGTCCAGGACCAGATAGAGGTACTACAAGGTACTACTAAACCTTTAAAGAAGATCTAATACCCATGATCCTCAAACTGTTCTGTAGATGTAACCAACCGTCTTATTAAATAAGAAACAAAGAACCAATGTAAAAGAGGAAGCCAAGAGATCAGAGCTCAGAGCTAAAATCTCACCCTTCCTCCTGCGGTGGTCCTAGCTTTCCGAAAGAGAGCTATTTCCCTGTGTGTAAGTTGTTTCATAGTCATTCTGCCTTTTCATTGGTTGTAAACCCAAACACGTGACTGCCTCATCACTGTCTGTATGTACAGCCCCCCCAGGTCTTAAAGGCATATGTCTCCAATGCTGGCTGTATCCCTGAACACACAGAGATCTGTGGGATTAAAAGTGTGTGCCACCACCGCCATGCTCTGTCTATGGCTCTAATAGCTCTGACCCCTGGGCAACTTTATTTATTAACATACAATCAAAATCACATTTCAGTACAATTAGAATACCACCACACTGTTCCTTAAGATAGAAAGGGAAAACTCTACCAGTCCCATTCTGCAAAACCAGCATTATACCCATATCAAAAGTGGATAAAGATACAACAAGAAAACTACAGGCCAATTTCCCTGGTAAGCACAGATTCAATGTCAGTAACATTTTTTTCAAGTTGAATTAAAGATGCATTAAGAAGATCCTATATCGTGATCAAGCTGGTGACAACTCCAGGGATGCCAAGTTGATTCAGCATACACAAGTCAATAGACATAATCTAGCACATAAACAGGCTTCAGGACAGAAAGTACAGAGCCATCTCAATTGATGAAGAAATGGCCTTCAACAAAATCCAGTACCCACCCCGCCCCATGATAAAAACTCTGCAGAAACTAAAAATAGAAGGAACATATTTCCACTTAATAAAGGCTGTATGTGACAAATCTATAGTTAATATTAAAAGGGAGAAAGCTTTAATATCTTTTTTAAGATTTGGAACGAGGCAAGGGTCCCCACTCACTCAATGCTTACTCAATATAGTGCTTGAAATCTTAACCAAAGCAGTAAGACAAGAGAAAGAAATAAAAGGGATTCAAACAGGGAAGGAAGAAGTCAAGTTACCCCAATTTCCAGATGACGTGATCCTCTACTTAAAAGACCCCACATTAGCCACCAGAAACCTCTTAGACCCAAAAAGCACTTGAAGCAAATCAACAAAACAAACAAACAAACAACCCATAGCTTTTCTAATGCTCTGAGAAAGAAATTTGGTGGAAAATCCTATCCACAATGGCTTCTAAATAAGTAAATAAAATACCTAGTAATAAACTTAATGATGGTCAATGATCTCTACAGTGAAAACATCAAGACACTGAAGAAATAAAGAAGACACTAGGAGATGAAAAGATCTTTCATATTTATGGCTGCACAGAATGAAAATTCCTGTATTTCCAAAGCAATGTACAGCTTCAATGAAATCCCCATCAAAATCCCCCTGAAATTCTTCACAGAATATGAAAAAGTCCTAAAAGTCTTATGAAAACACAAAAAGGCTTGGACAACTAAAGCATTCCTCAATATAAAGAACAGTGCTAGGCCAGGCCTGGTGGTGCATGCCTTTAATCCCAACACTCCAGCAGCAGAGGCAGGAGGGTCCCTGTGAATTAGAGGACAGTCTGGTCTACATAGTGAGTTCTAGGAGAGCCAAAGCTATATAGAAATCCTGTTTCAGATAAAACAAAACGAAACAGAACGGTTCTGGAGGTGTCATACTATATGATCTCAGATTATATTCCAGAGCTATTATAATAAAAAAATTAATTAAAGTGTGATACTTGCAAACACACATACAGAAAACCCCCACAAAAATCAATGGAAGAGCATAGAGAATCCACAGATAAACCATACAGGTACAGTTACTGCCTAATTTTTGACAGCGCTGTCAGAAACATACTGGAGAAAAGACAGCCCCTTTAACCACTGGTGCTGAGAAAAAGAATGTCCCCATGCAGAAGAACAAAATTGGACCCACATCCCTTATCCCACACAAGCCCCAATGCAAAATGGAGAAAAAGACAGGGATATGAGGCCTGAAACTTTGGAGCTGATGGAGGAAAACACTTCAAGATGCAGGCATAAAGAATTTGATGATCATGACTCCAATTACACAGGAAATAATTTCAAGAAATTGATAAATAGAATTACATGAAATCAAGGAGCTTCTGGACAACAGAGGTAACTATCACCAAAGCAAAGAGAGCCTACAGAATGGGAAAAACATCCCTCCAATCACTTCTCATGCAGAGGACTGGTATCAAGAACACACAGAGATTGCAAAAATTAACACCAAACCCCCAAATCATCTGGTCAGTAAATGGGCTGATGAACTGAATAGATGATTCTCTAAATAAGAAGTATAAATGACCAATTGATACTTCAAAAGTTATACAACATCTTTAGCCATCAAAGAAATGCAAATAAAACTGCTTTGAAGGTCTACTTCACCCAATTAGGGAATCGCTACAGCCAAGGAAACATGACAAGTGCAAGAGGGGACACGGGGAAAAAGGGACTCTTTGTCAGTTCTGGTGGGGTGGTATCTTTGTGATGCCACCATGGAAACCAGTATGGAATTTCCTCAAAACACTAAAATAGAGCTACTATATGACCCAGCTATACCATTCCTGGTTGTATATTTGAAGGACTCTATGTCAACATACCACAGAGATATTTGGGCATTCATCTTTATAGTTGCACAATAACTAGGACAGAATCAGTCTAGATGTCCATCAAAGGGTCAATGGATAACAAAAGAGTTTTTATATATATGTATGTATATATATATATATGTATATATAAATAATGTGTTAGAATTTTCTGCATTTGTCAAGAAAAATAAAATCATGACATTTGCAGGAAAATGGATACAAATGGAAATCATTATGTTAAGTAAAATAAGCCATCTCAAAAGGCAAATACCATGTGCCTTTGTCATATGTAGAACTTAGATTTAAGTTTGTAAATGTAAGTATACATATGTGTGTGTTTATTTGTACGTATACAATAAAATGAAATTCAAAAAGGGGTCATGATATGGGAAGAAGAGATTAATAAGATGGGAAATAGAGAGGGTAATGGCAGTGTCTTAGTTAGGGTTTCTATCTCTGAGCAGAGACACCATGACCATGGCAACTCTTAAAAAGGAAAAACATTTAATTGGGTGGCTTACAGTTCAGAAAGTCATTCTTTGTCATCATGGCAGAATAGACGTGGTGTTGACTACATCTTGACCTTGCAGGCAACAGAAAGTAAACTGAGACCTGGGTGTGGCTTGAGCATATATGAGACCTCAAAGCTCACCTCCACAGTGACACACTTCCTCCCATAAGGCCATACCTACTCCAACAAAGCCATACCTCCTAATAGTGCCACTCCCTATGAGCATATGGGAACCAATTACATTCAAACTACCACAAGCACACATAATAGGATGGCAGTGTTGTGGTATATTTGTACACTGTGTGAAGATGTATTGCTGTGATTGGTTTAATAAAGAGCTGAATGGTCAATAGTTAGGCAGGAGAGGATAGGCAAGATTTCTGGAGAGAGAGGAAGAGGAGGAGGAATCTAGGCACAAGGATTTCACCAGCAGACTCAGAGCAAATCAGACGTTTCATACTGAGGAGAGAGGTAACTGAGTCACATGGCAGAATGTAGATTTTAAAAATATGGTGTTTTTTTTTTTAAGCTATAAAAGCTAGTCGGATACAAGCCTAAGCTAAAGGCCAACCTTTCATAATTAATAATAAGTCTCTGTTGTTATTTGGGGGCTGGTGATCCAAACACAGTCTGACAAGAAATCTTGCTGCACATCAGAAGGAGGGTCTGACTGGAAACAGGATTGGAACCTATGGATGGAGGAAAAGCCATGGGAGATGACAGTGGGAGCAGGCATGAATGAGAACAAAGCATAGTGACATGTACACATGAAGATGGAGTGACAAAACACATGACTTTGTATGTATGCTGAATAATGGAAAGAAAGAAAAACGACCATTTAATACAATGGTATCACAGGAAAACAACTTTTGAACCTCAAAATATCCAGGACAATCATGAGAGTTTTAGTGGGGGTAAAAAAGTTTTCATTAAGAAAATTCTAACAACTTGACCTAATTTTGCTAAAACGGTTCCCTGTA
This sequence comes from Peromyscus maniculatus bairdii, assembly GCF_049852395.1. NCBI lineage: Eukaryota > Metazoa > Chordata > Mammalia > Rodentia > Cricetidae > Peromyscus > Peromyscus maniculatus. The sequence continues at coordinate 73,458,857 of NC_134856.1, read as the reverse complement.
CTATAAGAGGATGCCCTCAGAGAGATGGTCACACCTCCCATTGTGGTTCCTAAGTACACAAGGCCCTGTGTTTGATACACTGCCTTCCTGTTACCACAAGGCTGCTGTTCAGTGGGAACCCAAGATGGCTGCACTCTTGCCGAGACACACTGGCTGTCATTGCCTGTGAGGGCACCTTAAGGTTAACTCTCAGCTCAGTACCAGAAATGCTGCTCATTTGGAAGCTAAGAATTAGAGTGGTCCTAGAATAGGAATGTAGATTTAAGCAATTCTCTTCCTGTGTCACTGTCTAAAGTGAACCTTGTCTCAAACATCTATCTCTTCCATTTCTAACCTTCTTTTTTTTTTTTTAGGAAACTCCAATGTTGTGCAATGTGACATCATTGCTATTGCCCCACGGGACTTAGATGCTAGTTATGTTATCAATCTTTTTCTCTTTGTGTTTCAGTTTAGATGTTTCCTATTGGCTTATCTTCAAGTTCACTCATTCTTACGTGACTAGTGATATTTTAGCAGATGTTAGGTCATCTCAACAAACAATAAGCAGAAAAATTTCTCAGTTAAATGACATCATAGATCAAATGAACTTTAGAGCTGTCTAGAAAACATTCCATCCAAACACTACAGAGTACATGTTCTTCTCTGAAATTTATGCAACTCTCTCTAAAACAGACATCTAATTGGATGCAAAGTCTTAAGAAACACAGGAAACTTGAAATAATTCCTTATATTTTATCCAGCCACAATGGAATAAGACTAGAAATCTGCAGCAACAGAAATCACAGAACACACACAAACTCATGAAGACTGAACAACACACCATAGAATGGATCGCTGAAGAAATTAAGAAGAAAATTAAACAATTCCTAGAAATTAATGAAAATTAAAACATACATATCAAAACTTATGAGATACAAAAACCATGTAAGAGAGAAGTTCATAGTTCTACAATCCTACATTAAAAACAAAAGTGAAAACAGAAAGACAAGGTGATCTCAAATAAACAACCTAGTGTACTTCTGAGCCTTGGAAAAGCCAAAAAGAGCCAAGTCCAAAGTCACTGGGTTAGGACAGAAATTAATGAAAGGCAAACTAAAAATTACAAAGCATCAATGAAACAAAGAATTGGTTCCTTGAAAAGATAATTCAAACCTTTAGCCAAACCAACCAAATGAAAGAGAGATAAAAGCAAAATTAACAAAATAAAGGATGAAATGGAGGCATTACAATAGCTATCAATGAAATCCTTAAAACCATTAGGCCATATCAAAAACAAATATTCCACCCAGTTGCAAAATCCTCTTTGCTTTCTGACCCCAGAGGTCCATAGGGCTCTGCCCTGCCGGGATCCTGGCCCTGCTACAAATTCCTAATTGTTTGGTGGAGGTGACAGTGTGCGGAAGAGTTAAGGGTAGGAGTATCCTGGCCTCAGTGGCGGCCTTAGGAGGAGGCTAGCCCTGCCTTCCGGAGTCCCAACTAAGTCCACATGCCCCCTGCTCACAGAGATTCAGAGCCTGTAACAACTCTTCCTTCCTACTGTTCTGAAGACTGGGTGTGTTGGGGAGCGGAGAGTGCAAGCCCCTTCTGGTTTCTACTGACCTTAGCAGAATACAATACTCTGCTTCAAAGTTTTCCGCTGATGCCCTTTCTAGCTATGTATCCCGCTGTGGTGATCCAGTTTACTGTCGCTGAAGTGCTGGGGTGTCCGGCTCTCACCTGACTTGATAAGCTCATTTCCCAGGATGTTTTCTTGCCCCTCTCCCAGGAATATGAAAATTTTCTTTTTGCTTTCCTCCCCCAACCTCCGGTGGCTTTGTTATCCGTCATAGAGCTCATATCCAGGCGGAGGTCTTCCCCTGTGTCCTGCCCTGACTGTTAACTTTCACACACAGGTAGATGTCATAAGAAAGCAACCCGCAACAACTTTGAATCTTTTCTGTATTTATACCCTTCGGCTTTCGAAGACTGACAAACGAGAATACAGATGGCCTTAATTTTTACTCAATTCCTTTCTTTTAGGTGGCTGCCCCTTCCTTCATCATCTTGGCCACTGACAACCCAGTCAGTGTGAACTTCCTTCCCAAAGGCCTGAGGCCCCTTGCTTAGAATTAGGCTGCTTGCTCTCCATGCAAACTTGTCACAAGCTGGAATCTTGTTGATGTGGGTTTTCCCCCACTGGCAGAGCGGAAGTAGCATTCTTTTCAGCTTCTTAATGGAACAGATGCCATGCTAATTTCCACCAACAGAGCATTAAGTAAGTAAAGCAGATTGAATCACTGCCGTACCATGTGATCATTAAACACGATGATGGAAGTGGTGAGTCCCAGATCTGTTCCTTATCCTTGCATGCTCTCTGGGCGCCTGAGGCTGATTCCTATCCAGAGCATCTCTCCTCTGGCCTAGAGCTGACTTTGGCTGATGGGAAGGGAAGGAAGTGCTGATCTATAGTTCTGACACTGCCCTTGCTCAGCTGGGCTCCTCCTATCTCAAAGCTTGAATAAACATGTCTGTTTTGGGTGGTAATGGCGCTTACTCTTTCTAGGTCTTGAGTAGTGAACTGTCCGTGGATTTCCCTAAGCCCTGCTTATCTGTTTACAATGGTCTCTGCCATAAACTGTGCCAATCTGAGTTCTGCTGAGGCCCAGGCCTGATACAGAGACAGACTTTATTGCAAACACAAATATTTTCTTTTAGACTGTTAAAATTATTAGTGTCACTGTGAGAAACACAATGAAGTTTAAGTTTGGATCTCATCATCCAAAGATTATCTTAATGTTTTCATATGCACTTTTCAAAATCTCCCCATGAATATTTATAGGTGTTATGTTTAATAAATTGAATCATACTATATATTTTTGTGATTTTTTTCCATTTAATATTGTTTGGGATTTTTCCATATCAACAAATACAGACCAGCATCTCCACATTTAATGGTTCATAATACTTCATTGATTTGGTCTGCTATAATTATTTATACTATATTAATGAAAATTAACAAAGCATCTATTGCATTAAAAGTGAATGTAATACGGAGTTTAAAATATTCAGTATGGGGTGATACAAACATTATTGTGGTAACCATCTTTCTGTATATGATTTTATAAAAAAACACTTAGCTCATTTCTCTTTATTTCTCTAAGGGTAATCTCTGGAAATGGAATCACTATTAAAATGAGATAGTTTTCAAGTTAGATGCAGAGAGAAACAGCATTCTCAATCCAGGACAACAGATGAACCCCAGAATGTAGAACTAAATTTGGCTTTCAGATAGATGGGAACTAATTTTTTTATAATTATTATAAGGATGTTTCACTCAATACTTGGGGCCATAGTTCTTACATACATTAGGTGAGAATCTGGGAATTAAACACAGGGCCTCATATGTGCTAAACATATGTTCTGTATCTGGGCTCTATCACAGGCTGTAACTATTTTTTTAAAAATATTTGGTATTTTTTTTTTAATCCAAACTTAACTTCATGTCCTATATTTCTATTTTCCGACTATGGTGACCCTTCTCTGAAAAGGAAGAGACAACTTCATTGCATAGGTCTTCACTAACTGTGAGGATTTCAGAGCTTTTGGTATTGTTAGTCTGGTTTTTTTAAAGTTTCAAAGTTACTCCCTTTAGTTAACAAATCCAGTACATGTTACAACGCGATATTTTCTTTTTTCTTCTTTCCTGGTGCTGGAAATGAGGCCCAAGGCCTAGTGTATACTGAGGGTGTGCTTTGCTGTGGAACAGCATCCCCGACTCAGCTTGACCTTTTCTGTAGATGTAATTCTAAATGGTTTTATTAAATAAGAAACACAGAGCCAAATGCAGAGTTAAAAGCCCAAGAGGTCAGAGCAGTAGCTAAGAGCTGAGACTAAAACCGTATTCTTTTTTATTTATTTATTTATTTATTTATTTATTTATTTATTTATTTATTTATTTATTTTTATTTCACATACATTGGTTTTTTGCCTTGGGTGTTGGGTCTCAGGAACTGGAGTTACAGACAGTTGTGAGCTGCCATGTGGGTGCTGGGAATTGAACCAGGGACCTCT